>NC_040909.2:23276050-24492300 GCF_004126475.2 Phyllostomus discolor
GTCAGAACAGAAAACAAGATGCGTGTGCAGAGAGATTCACGCAGATATGGGACTGGTGTGCCAAGAAAATGGAATAACTCTAGTGTGTTCTTGGGGGAATTACTTGAGAATTTAGGCTTAAGTCCTGGTGATCATTGACAGGTTTGGTTTCTGATTCATTCATTCTTTTATGGATTTTCCTGGACTTGAAAATGTTTTGCCTTGTGTTGTCTGCCCTTGCCAGGTGATGAGAGGGTATATAGCCCTCTTGTCGTGGTGGGGTACGGGGGTGAGTGGGGCTGCAAACATACGGATAGGACAGGAGAGCCATTAGATCTCAGGTCTGCATGAACTATTTCAATATGTCATTCTTCCCACTGAAAAGAAAGTACTTCAAATTAACTGAGATTATATAATATTGGCATCAGCAGACCAATTTATAGCACCTATAGAACCATGGTTCTGAATAAAAAATTTCAGTAAAGAGAACAATCTTTAAAAAGTAGTGTGTCACGCATAGTTTTACTATACCCAGAGATGATTGTGTGATTATACATCATTCATTTTCTTCTTATCATTTAGGTATCCTTTCCTGTGCAGCTGTGTGAGAGCACCAACAAATTTTTTTTCGTATAAAAATAAAAAGAGGTGTGTTGGTAGTTCACCGTGTTATAGTTAACTTTTAGATTTATGTGATTAGATCAGTGAAGTTCTAGTTACTCCCTGTCCCAAATATAAGGTATCCAAAAGGCAAAAAAATTAGTGTGTTTTTCATTAAACATTTAAAGGGTTGTGTGAAAACATAACCTAAAAGCAAAAGAAATTGGGAGGACTCTAGATAGAGTAAATGTAGTTGCATATATGAAAATAAAATTTAGGTTTTCCAAGTGGTCACGGGAACAGTAAAAACATGCACGCAAAGAAATATTTCACAGACAAGTTCCTGTACAGAGAGAGATGGATGGAAATCTGTTAACCACAGGGAATATAGTGCTTGGATCTAAAACCTTCCTGTGAAGATGACTAAGTATTTAATGAGAAAGAAATTTATAGCATCTTACTTTAAAGCCTACTCTTTGGCCAGCAGTGGCATCACAGGACAGCCTCATAAATTTGCCTGGATCCCTCTGCCTGCACCCCATGGAGAAAGAGTAGCAAGTCATGTGTGGTGAGCAGAGGTACTCTCTCGTTTTCACATGGGTTACATTGCGGTGAACATTTTAATACGTTACACATCTGCTGTGATTATCTGTCCTTCTAATTCAGAAGTTATTGCGGAAATGCAGTCCGTGGGTTGTGTGCATGTGTGTGTGTGTGTATGTGTGTGTGTGTGATTTCCCAGCAGCTGTAGATACTTGAGTACGTGGGTCTATGTTTTCCAAAAAAAAGGGGGGGAGGATTTTTGGAGATTATGAGTTGAAAACATGGCATTAACATATTAACTTTGGACAGCTTCTAACAGCTGTGGTTTTGAAACTGTAGTTCTACATAGAGCCTACGCTATTTGGAGAAGAGTGGACTGCTGATGTTTCTGAGCTTAATACGACGTTCCAGAGAGAACAAAAGCAATCAGCATGTGAGTGGATTTGTCTGGGCAGGCGTGCCTGTGCAGTGCAGGGTGCGCCTGCACCACAGCAAGGGAAGGACGGGCAGGAAGAGAGAGAGACAGCATGGGGATACATTCTTGGTTTTCTTTTGACTATAAACATAAATGGATTAGCATTAAGCTGTATTTGCTTCCAACCAGTAGATCCTTTGAAAAGAGGGCTTTTGGTGTTTCATTCAAGAACTTGAGATGACAGTTAACAAAAAACCGTATGTATACGATGTGTTATTTTAACATTAAACTTCCAGTCAACGACTATAAACTTTGAAATTTCTGTAATTGCTTTTTCAAAAGTGTGCTTTATGTGTTTGAAGCATTGCTTTATTAAATACCCTGAGGATATGGTAATCGAAAATATCTGCTTTAGGTAGAGATTTAAATGGGTATGAATCTTATTATAACCCTTGCGTCCTTTGGTTAAACCAAAAATTGTGTAAAGCATTTACTTCAGCAGACCTCACTTCAGTTCTTTGCTTTGCTTTCAACTGTTTCCATATATGGGTACTGTCGCTTACCATCAATAAGATAGCATGGAACTTACTCTTCCTCCTTTTGCATGTGAAGAAGTTGAGGCTGAGTGGGTCTCCCATGACAGCACTATCTGCTAGTTCCAAACTAGGGAGAAAAAAGTGCATCTCTAAAACTATAAACATATAACCCTATGCATAATTTTGGATGTTGTCAAGTCTGTCACTGAAAAACAAAATGAGGGACCTCAGCTCTGAAGAGATAGTTGGGCTGTAGTGGCACCACTTGGAAATGGCATTTTTCATAGCTGTAGACACTGGTGGAGAAGGCTGGGGAGTCTGGAGCCATGGGTGAGAGAACGCTAATGGGCTGCTCTAGAGAGCTGTCTTTAAGGCCGTTGTGAAGGGGCTTAGCTGCTCTCCCCGCCATGCCTGTGGCTCAGGGATCAGGATACCTCCTAGGCTGGCCAGGCTCCACATGTGTTTCCACCTGGGTCTCAACTGCTGGCCTTGTGGGTTGGCCTTGCAGTGTCCCTGCCTGTGTTCTCCACCTCTGTATTGTTTTAAGTAATTAGTGTTCTTGCTAACTGTGGAAACAATAAATTGTGTATGTATTTAATTTTAATTTTTATTGTATTTTTTCCATTACCATTTAACCCCCTTATAGTCCCTCCCCCCAGCAATCACCTCACTGTTGTCCATGCCCATGAGTTCTTTTTGTTCAATCCCTCCACCCCCTAACCTCCCCACAAATAGCTGTCATCCTGCTCCCTGAGTCTGTCTCTATTTTGCTTGTTCAGTTTGTTCATAAGATTCCACATATGAGTGAAATCACATGGTATTTGTCTTTCTATGACTGGCTTATTTCACTTAGCATAATGTTCTCTACTTCCATCCATGCTGCCACAAAAGGTAAAAATTTGTTCTTTTATATGGCTGAGTAGAATTCTATTATATAGAAGTCTCATAGTTGTTTTTATCCACTCATGTACTGATGGACACTTGAGCTGCTTCCATATCTTGGCAATTGTAAATAACACTGCAGTGAACATAGGGGTGCTTATGTTCTTTCAAATTAGTGTTTTAGATTCTTTGGATATATTCCCAAAAGTGGGATCAGGATTGCTGGGTCAAAAGTCAGATCCATTTTTAATTTTTTGAGGTGTCTCCATACTGCTTTCCACAGTGGCTGCACCAATCTGCATTCCCACGAACAGTGCACTAGGGTTCCCCTTTTTCCACATCCTGGCCAGTACCTGTTGTTTGTTGTTTATTGATGGTAGCCATTCTGACAGGTGTGAGGTGTTATCCGATCATGGTTATAATTTGCATTTCTCTGATGATTAGTGAAGTTGAGCATCTTTTCCTATGTCCATTGAGCATCCGTATGTTCTCCTTGAAGAAGGGTCTATTCAGGTCCTTTGCCCATTTTTTAATTGGATTGCTTGTTTTTTTGGTGCTGAGTTTTGTAAGTTCTTTATACATTTTGGATATTAACCCCGTATCAAATGTATTGGCAAATATGTTCTCCCATTCCATGGATTGTCTATTTATTTTGTTGATGGTCTCCTTTGCTGTGCAAAGACTTTTCAGTTTGATGTAGTCCCGTTTGTTTATTTTTTCTTTTCTTTCCCTTGCCTGGGGATACATATCAGATAAAATATTACTACTAGCAAGGTCCAAGAGTTTACTGCCTGTTTTCGTCTAGGATTTTTATGGTTTCAGGTCTAATATTTAAGTCTTTAATCCATCTCAAATTTATTCTTATGTGCAATATAAGAAGGTGGTCTAGTTTCATTTTTGCATACATCTGTCCAATTTTCCCCACACCACTTATTGAATGAACTACCTTTATCCCATTTTATGTGCTTGCTTCCTCTGTCAACTATCAGTTGCATTTTTATACGCCAATAGTGAACTAACAGAAAGGAAAATTAAGAAAACAATCCCATTCATAATTGCTACAAAAAGGGTAAAATACATGGGACTAAATCTAACCAACGTTGTAATAGACCTGTATGCATGAAATTATAAGACCCTGAAGAAGATACAAATTAGTGCAAGTATATAATTGTCTTCATGGGTAGAATTACCATCATTAAACTGTCCATGCTACCCAATGTGATGTATAGATCTAACCAATTCCTATCAAGATTCCAATGTCATACTTCACAGAACTAGAACAAATATTTCAAAAATGTGTATGGAACCACAAAAGGCCCTGCACAGCAACAACAATCCTGAGAAAGAAAAACAAAGTTGGAAGAATCACGCTACCTAATATCAAGCGTGATTACAAGCCCACTACAAGCCCATAGTAATCAATGGAACAGAAGAGAGAGCTCAGAAATAAACATGTACCTTTATAGTCAATTAACACGTATGTATTTTAAAACAGAAAAAAATAGATTCTGTTGGTCACATATATATCCTTTTAGTCTCCCTTTAAAAATATCTGGGACATTTTTTTTTTATAAAAATGAGATCACATTACACATAATGTTTTGTAATCTTATAGAATATTTTCTGTTCTGCTTTATTTTTTCTTTTAATCTATGTTATTTTTGGATATTTACTATTTTAATTACCTACACTAATAATGTACATATTACCCTTAATATCACTGTAGCTATTTGTAATACTTTTTAAAAGATTTTATTTATTTATTTTAGAGAGGAAGGGGGGGAGAGAGAGGGAGAGAAACATCAATGTGCAGTTGCCTCTCAGGCACCCTTTGTTGGGGACCCAGCTAACAATCAAGGCATATGCCCTGACTGGGAATTGAACTGGCAACCCCTTGGTTCACAGGTCAGCACTCAATCCACTGAACCACACTAGCCAGAGCTATTTGTAATACTTTTTAAATCTTTCAAGTCTGTATACTATTTTTCATCAAACAATATTAAAGATTGTTTTACTTGTGTTGCTAGCTTGGCTTTTTAAAAACTTACTATGTATAGCATTATATAATAATTATTATACATAATTATATATTGCCTATATAATTATATGTAGTTATATATATGATATAAATTACATAATTATAATATGTAGTTATTCTAATTATATAAGGTACCCTTATATAATTCAAACTGCATAGCATTTAAAATTATTTGACTTTGTTTTGTCTCTTATCTCCATTGTTTTTATCGTTAGCCTCCTAAAAATTGCTGTTTACTTCTAGCATAATGTTACACATATTTTAATGTCTACTTTTACCATTAATGTAATATTTAGCTATTTGTCTACCCACCTATCCCTCTCTGCTTATAGTTTATATTTCTTCTCTACTTAATTGCAAGCAAGCATCATAGGTATTAGGATCCGTTCTGAAGTAAATGTATTTTCCAAGTAATGCCATGGCTGTTACTCTAAGTACTCATTATATAGCTTTTCCTCTAGAGAGTAAACCCTGGCTCACAACATTATACTCTGAGAGATCTCAGGTACCTGAAAATTCTTGCATCCTGTCTCTGGGGGGTGGGGGATAGAAGGATATTAAATCAAAAGTAGAAAAGACTGCATTCAGATTCAAATATAACAATTCCAACCACCCAGCCACTAGGAGGCACCTGGAGTTTGTCATCAAGGGGATGTGCTGTTGGTTGTGGCTGCCACAGCACGTGCAAACTGTGCGCAAGACAAATCTGAGCTAAGAAATGTTACAAGGACTCAAAAAACTAGCTCCATCAAATATTTATTAAGCAGCTACTATATGCCTGCTACTACTACATACCTCCTATTTTTATCTACTATGCTAAGAACTAGAAAGTCACAGGGAGTAGTCTAAGCCAGATATTTAGTGCTCAGAAGTCAAAAGTACTTTATTATGGCTGCACATGTGTTTTTTGCCCCAGTCTGCACCAGCTAGCAGCTTACTGGACACTTGCAGCTATTTGGGGAGCATTTTATCAAAAGTGTATCAGACTCCTTTCCCTGGACATTTGAGAGGCACAGTTACAAGTCGATGCCGTGTGATTTCTACTGGCTAGAGGCCCAATTAGTTGCTGTGCAAATTTGAAGGCAATTAAGTTACTATTTAACATTTGGCTCAACACAAATAATTTGAATTTATAACATCTGTACTAGAATTGCTCTCCTACATTTCCTTCTTGAAAATTAAAACTTGATTTCAAAGAGGAATTTTAAATTAAAAAAATATATATCACATATCATTTAAAATGTCAAGACCAAAGAGGAAAAACTATTCAGTGAAAATGATTTTCGAACATGAAAGGCAGAGTCTTCTTTCATTTTACATCGTTCCCTCTCCGTAGCCCCCTAAGGCGCCATATGCAATGGGAGAGCTAGGCCATGGTCTGGGGGCTCTGCCCAGTCTCTGTCTTTGACCTAGTTCAAGTCTCCCCACTTGTGTTTCTGCTTTTATTTGTTTTTATTTCAGTTTTATTGAGATATAATTGGCATATGAAATTATAAGATAATTAAAATGTACATGGTGGTGCTTTCATATGTGTACATTGTGAAGAGGCCCCCCATCTACTTAATTAACATATCCATCTTTGATTGATTGATTGATTGATTGACTTTGGTGAGAACACTTAAGTTCTACTCTTTTACCAAATTTAAACTGTGTGATACAGTGTTATCCATTGTAGCCACATTTTAAAAGTAAGAAAAGTAGCTCGACTGATTTTCAAGAATTCTGTGAGAAAGAATGGGTATAAAAGCATTTAGCAAATTGTGCTAAACAAATTCAGGATGTTATTAAGGCCATCAACTTAATATTTTTTTCACGACAAAAAAGTGAGTCTTGAGTCTTTCAGAAACTAGATCAGAAATCCAGGTTGCCCTAATTAATTGCTCTTTTTAAAAACTTCTACATCGTGACTGTATATCAAATTAGAAAAGTATCAATTTTAGAGATTACAATTGCTGTAATAAGTAACTTTGTAGTCAATAGAATATAGTATTTTCTACACACGCAGCACAAAGACCACCCCTGTAAACACTTATGTGCATATTAAAAGACCACTTTGTTGTGTAGCTTCGCTACAAGATTGCATACAAAGATTTAATTTCTAAGTTAAGTGAGAGATTGTGTTTAAAGGAAGTTGATTGCTTTATTCCTTTTGTCCCCATTGAACGTACACAACTTCCAAGTGTGTTGCTAAAGCTTTATACTGAGAACCATCCGACACAGTCAGAGTTCAATGATAAAGACCCGACATCTGCCATCCACTTCCCGGCACCCCACACTATTTCTCGCGTGATCTGATACGTGTGAGATAGTTACATAGAGCATTAGGCCGAGGCATCCGAATTTCAGGCAGATAGGGAAACTGAAAGCATTATGCTCCAAATCTGCATCATGCAAGCCAGTGCATACAACACTAAACTATATTTGAATTCTATTTTGTCTTGCACCGGAAAGCAAAGAGATGATGTGACTGAGAGAGCACCAGAGCATGAAACTGAGGTCAAGCCTGAGTCTCTGAGGAATGCTTGTGTAAACAGCATCAACAGAAATATGGACACAAAAGATCAAGCTTAACAGCTCGAGTAAATTGACTGAGAATTCAGAATATTTGACAGGTGGGTTAGCAGCAGCCAGCAGTACCAATGATGAGGGTCCATGCTGGCTGCAACCCGGACTGGGAAGCACCACTGCAGGAGGCTGTACATGGTCAGCCTGGGACCTGGAACGTGTTGTGTGTTCCCGGACTTAGAGAGTAGACTTCTGTCTTCCATGGGAGGTGGGCACTAGTCCTCACCCGAGGTGAAAATCGGGTCTTATCATACTTATATTTGAACAAACTTCAGAAAAGTGGCAGTTCTGTGTAGACATTTATCTTTATTGAATGAGCACTAGAGGAGGTAGTTGGCTTGTGTTTAGGGCCATGTTGTTTAAAAATATAAATATATGTAGCACAATGGAATGCTTTTATGCCGGGGATTGAGAATTCATTAGGAGTAAAACATCCTAACTGTAAATCTTGTGCTTTTTCCACACTATTGTCCACCTGTTTAATTTGTGATTGCTCACACCATTTAAATCATTTTAAACTTACATTGTAAAGTATTGTTTCACTCCACCCTCCCCTCCTTCCCTGTAGAGCAGAGATGTCAAGCAGAAATGGTTAAATGCAACACTAGATTCAATCATCCAGCCAGCCAGCCAAGTAATAACTATTTTATTTAAGCACTTACCACGTGCCAGATATTGGCCTTGGGAGACTCATAGTCTGGGGAAAAGGTTACTAATTTTAAAAGATTACTAATTTAATTACAGTAAAAGGATCAGTACCCAAACAGGAATTCAGATAAAGTGTTACAAGCATGTGGAGAAGGAGTCACAAACAAAGTTTCCAAACAAAGTTAGGAAAGGCACAGCGTTTGGGGCAACTAGGATAGTTTGAGATTAAAATGTCACGTGTGGCTGAGGAGCTGAAACTGAAGCTCGAAAACTCTCAAGAGCCAGACTGGTGTATTAGACACAGTCGTTTAGATTTTGTTCCACAAGGTTTGTAGAAAAGGAGCGATTATAGCTGTCTTTTAGGAGGATCTACTACTTTGGTCTGAGATGTACGATAACTACCATCCCATCCGCATGTATTAATTTATAAGGCTCAACCTCCCAACAGCACAACCTGAGATCACATGGAGCCCCCTCTATATGTCTGAAGTCTGCCCGTGCACAGACATAACAGCATACCCTGCTCTCCCCTCCTGTCTTCCCTGGTGGCAGGACGGTCAGCCACTGGTCCTGTCTCCCCATAATAAAGATGTGTTTTCACAGCTTATTACTTATTTAAAATAACTGCTTTATTGAGCTATGATTCACATACCACACGATGTGCCTGTTTAAATATACAGTTCAGTGGTGTGTGGTATATTCACATCATTGTGTGCTCATCACCACGATCAATGTTAGAACCCCGCAAAAGAAACCTCATACCCATTAGTGGTCCCTCTCCCCTCTGCCTGAAACCCCTTCTTCCCTGTCAGCCACTAATACACTTTCTATAGATTTGCCCATGCTGGGTATTGCATAAAAATAGAATCATATAATACCTGGTATTTTGTGATCGATTTCTTCTACTTAATATAATGGTTTCCAAGTTCATTCACGATGTCATGTATCATGACTTCATTTCTCTTTAGGGCAGAATATTCATTGTTTGGATACATCAGATTTTATTTTTCTTTTTGTCAGTTGATGGACATTTGGATTTTCCACTTCTGAGATACTGTAAACAATGCTGATGTGGACATTTGTGTGCAAGTTTTTGTGTGGATGTATGTTTGCCTTTCTCTTAGGTACACGTGGAATTGGGTAGGATGAGAATTGCTGGGGCCTATGGGAACTCCGTGTTTAACCTGTCCAGGATCTGTGTCAAAATGTTTTCCAAAGTGGCTGTCCCAACTTATTGGCTATTAGGGCTGAGAATATATTATTCTCAGCTACCATGTCAAAAATTGCTTGTAAAGTTTCCAGAGGTTGATACTCTTAGCACGTAGCCTTCTCATAGAATTAAGTAACTAAAAAAAGTATCAGTGTGTGTTTATACTCAATGATGGTGTTCCTCTTTGAAAAAATGAAATGGATAAACATAAAGTATAACCATTTACTCGCCTAATAACATTAAGGAAATTTATTAGGTTTAGAACAGGATTGGGAGAACCATTATATTTAGTAAAAGTAAACTTTTTTCATATTTTGAAGAGAGAACCTAAATCTTTCTCATAATGTTGAGTCACATTTCCTCGGTGTTACACAGCTACTTGATGCTTGAGCGTTTAAATTTACCTACAGCCTTTCATCTTGCATCACTAGCATTTAGCTGAATCTTTTTCCAGCTGCTTAAAGTTTAGTTGTTTGGGGTTTAGTCTTGGTGATGAGCACACAGTGATGTGAATATACCACACACCACTGAACTGTATACTTTAAACAGGCACATCATGTGGTATGTGAATCATAGCTCAATAAAGCAGTTATTTTAAATAAGTAATAAGCTGTGAAAACATCTCTTTATTATGAGGAAACATGACCACCTGCTGACCATCCTGCCACCAGGGAAGAAACTTTTTTTCTGAACTGTCTCATCCTTTTCTTCCTGACCTAGCAGAATGGGGACATAAAAAAAGCATAACAAAAGTGCCATGATATGATTTCTGGCATAATTTCCCAAATACAGAAAATAATTTTCTATATACACCCTGTCTAATTTACATATTGGCCTTTGGTAATAGAAGGGCTCATGAAGAATTATACCTGTGAATAGTTGCCAAATTAACTTATTAATCGCTTTTTAAGAAACTCTGTGGATCTTGCAGCTGAGTTTTTATAAGCATTTTCATTTTCAGAGCATCTGTTTACTTTAGAGGTTGGAGGGACTTCAGAAATCATTTAACATGATTTCTCATTTAAAAAATCATAATTACTCTTCTTAAATCACATTTGAACAAAAGAAGACATTTTTAAAGAGAAAAATGATTTCTACATAAATGCAATCATCTTGATGTTGGGTCTTTGTCTTCTATTCCTTCTTCCTTACGAGCATCACTTTAGTTTGGGATTGTTTTTATTAATTCATTCACGTCATATTTATTGGGAATCTGTCGTGTTTCAGAAACAATTCTAGATGCTAAGGATTAGCACAGAACAAAACAGCTAAAAAACCTGCCCTTGCAGAGTTTATATTCCACTGGGTAGGAGACTGGTAATAAACAGTCCTTAGGTTGTTTATAAATTCTATGGAGAAAAAGAAAGCAGAGGAGAGAGAGAGGAATCGCAGGCATGGGCGGAGGGATGAAGTTGTATCCAGAGTGGTAACATAAAGCCTCATTGCAAGGTGATGCAGACCTGCAGGTGGAGAGGAGGTGGGTAAGGTGGCTGTTGGGGGAAGAGGACTCCGGATAAATGGTACAGCAACTCAAAGTTTCTAAGCTGGGAGCATGATTGGAGGTTTGCAGAAGAGCAGGAAGAAGGCCAGTGTGGTGTGGTTGTTACAGGGGGAACGACAGGGAGGGAAGAACAAGATGAAGTCAGACAGATAATGGCGAACCAGACCACAGAAAGCCTCTGGCCATTGCACAGTATCAGCTTCAAACAAAATTATTTTTAGGCAGATAAAATCACAAAATCCCCTATAAACCATTTTAAAGTGTACAATTAGAGGTTTTAGTATGTTCATAGTGTTGTGCCACAATCTAATTTCAGAATATTTTCATCACCGCCAAAACAAACCCTGTACCTCCTAACTTCCACTTTCCCCATTAATCTCCAACCACCAATCTCCTTTCTGCAACTCTGAATTTGGCTGTTCTAGTAAATGAAATAATGCACTATGTGTTTTTTTTTTCATGACTTTTTTCAAAGAGCATAACATTTTTAAGATTCATCCGTGTTGTAACGTATTGTGCTTCATTTATTTTATGTGGGTGAATAAGATTCAGCTGTCTGGACCTAACCCATTTGTGTGTCCTTTCATTCGCTGAGGGACATTCGGGTTGTTTCCGGTGTGAGGCGGTCACGAAGTGCTGCAGTGAACATTCATTAGAACTTGTGTCTAAAACTGTTTTTCCATTTATCTTGGGTATGTCCTTAGAAGTGGAATTCTTGAGTCATGTGTTAACTCTATATTTAACTGCTTGAGAAACTACCAAACTTTTCCATGGTCACTGCATCATTTTATATTCCAGCAGTGTATGAGGATTCCATGGTCTCCACAATCTTCTTAACACTTGTTATTTTCTGTTCTTCTGAAATTTAATTTGTCATCGTCATTATGGACATTCGAGCAGGTGTGAAATTGTCTCTCATTGTGGTTTCGATCTGTATTTCTCTGATGACTAACGGTATTGAACATCTTCTTATATCTTTATTGGCCCTTTGTTATATCTTATTTTGATAACTGCCTATTCACATCTTTAGTCTACATTTGTATTGGGTTGTTTGTCTGTTTATTGTTGAATTGTTGGGGTTTATTTTATATATATATATATAAAATTCTGGGCACCAGATCCTTATCAGATATATGATTTGCAAATATTTGTCCCATTGTATAGGTAGTTTTTATTACTTTTGGTACACAAATATGTTTTTTTTTAATTTTGATGAAATCCGGCTTGGTTTTTTTCTTTTGTTTCTTCTGTATCATTTTTTAAAAACCATTTCTTAATCCAAAGTCACATATATTTTTTCTAAGGCTTTTATAATTTTAATTCTCCCATAGGTTGTTGGAAGGTAATATATTGGTAATATTGGAAGGTACATTATATGAGACTGAGGTCCAACTTCATCTGTTGCACATGTACATCCATTTATTCCGGCACCGTTTGTCAAAGACACTATTCTTCCTCCATTGAATTGTCTTGTCGCCCTGGTCAAAAATCAATTGGCCATTGATGTATGGGTTTATTTCTGAGTTCTCAGTTTTATTTCCTTGATCTATATATGTCTGTTTTTCCTATGCCATACTGTTTTGATTACTGTAGTAGTTCGTAACTTTGAAAACAGGAAGTGTGAATACTCCAGTGTTATTTTTCTTTCTCAACATAGTTTTGACTGTCAAGGATCCCTTCATTTCTGTATGTGCTTTAGGTTAGCTTATTCACTTCTGCAAAAAAAAAAAAGTGGCCATTAGGAATTTGATAGGTTTTGCATTTAAGCTATAGATCACTTCTATAAGATGTTAATAAGAGCAAAATTATCTTTCAATCCATGAGTAAGGAATATCTTTTCATTTATTTAGGTGTTTTAAAACTTCTGTCAGCAATGCTTTGTAGTTTTTAGTTTATAGCACAGGTGGCAAAGGCCCTCCACCTTGTTTTATCTGGCCCAGACCTTGTTTCAACCCATCTGCAGCACCAAGCTCATTGCCTCTAGTTAAAGAATAGTTACATTTATGCAGTCCTAAAATTACATTCGCCCCTTTGAAGGCAACCGCGAGGCTGATGGGGCCCCCCGTAAAAATGAGTTTGATACCCCTGGTTTACAGTCTTGCATTTCATTGGTTACATATACTCCTAAGTATTTTATTCTTTTCACACTGTGGTAAATCAAATTGTTTTCTTAATTTTGTTTTTGATTGCTAATTGCTAGTGTATAGATAGATATGCAGCCGATTCTTGTACAGTGATCTTGTGTATTATGACATTGCTAAACTTGTCTATGAGCTCATTTTTTGTAAGATTCTTTAGATTCCAATTTGTATACTTTTTTTTTCACTTAATAATCCCAGAACTGAAAGTTTTTGAGTAACTTTTGAGGATAGCAATGATGAGAGAGACATCCTCTTCTTGTTCCTGATTTAAGGGGGGAAGCTTTCAGTTAGACATTGCCTTTCACTTGGAGTGAAATAGGAAGAGAAATAATTTGAGAAGAGTGATGTTACCTTATCCCTATTTTAAGATCCCTTTATTTTTTTGGTTTTTTTAATTATTACAATTTCAAAAAGTAAGGCTAGAAACGTTAGTAGATATAAGTGTGCATTAAAAATCTGCCATGTTTTTAAAATTTAAATAATATAGCAATATCACACAAAAATGTTTAATATATGGCTTTATTCTAAGTACTATAAAATTACTTCAAAACTAAATATATCATGTGTTCTAGTCATATACATTGTCTTAGCCATAATACAGGATGTGACAAAAGTAGGTTTATAGTTGTGAGATCATGAAACACAGAATTTATTCTTGTATTATTGTTTATTAATTATTGTATTATTTGTCATATGAGCAACTGTAAACCTACTTTTCCCCACTCTGTATTTTGTAGAAACAAAAATTAATATATGGTTCTGCAAATTCCTTTTGATATTATATAACTTTGTTCACACTGAGCTCTTAATGATTAAATATTTTCTACCAGGCAGCAACAATAAACTCTAAGAAATCTTAGTACTGATCATGGCTTTTCCTAATTAATAGCCATATGGTTCCAGCAAGTGATTTTATATCAATAAGCCAGTTTTCTCTTTCATAAAACAAGGATAACAGTGTGGTGATGGCTGGGGGTGGGGGTATAACAGGACTAAAAGGTAATGAAAAATATACAATCAAGATTAAATAAAATTTAAAAAATAAAAGAAGAAAAAGAATCCAAAAATGAGGATAGTATAAGGAGCCTCTGTGAAAACTTCAAGTGTATCAACATTCACATCATAGGGATGCCAGGAGAAGAGAGAGATCAAAGAAATGAAAACCTATGTGAAAAAAATAATGATGGAAAACTGCCCTAAACTGGCAAAGGAAATAGACATACAAGCCCAGGAAGCACAGAGAGTCCCAAACAAGATGAACTCAATGAGGCCCACACCACGACACATCATAAATAAAATACCAAAGATTGAAGACAAGAGTGAATCAAAAACAGCAAGAGAAAAGCAGTTAAATTACCTGCAAGTGAAGTTCCATAAGACTGTCAGCTGATTTCTCAACAGAAACTTTGCAGGCCAGAAGGGACTGGCAAGAAATATTCAAGGTGATGAAAAGCAGGGACCTACAACCAAGATTACTCTACTCAGCAAAGCTATCATGTAGAGTCAAAAGACAGATGAAAAGCTTCCCAAAGGAGAAAAAGCTAAAGGAGGTCATCACCACCAAACCAGTATTACAAGAAATGTTAAAGGGTCTTTAAGATGGGAGGGGGTTGGGGGGATGGGTAAAAATGGGGAAGGGATTAAGAAATACAAATTGGTAGTTACCAAATAGTCAAAAGGATGTACAACATAGGAAACGTAGTCAATAATATTGTCATAACTATGTATGGTGTCAGACAGGTATGAGATTTATCTAGTTGATAACTTAATAAGTTATATAATGTGTAATCATTGGGTTGCATACCTGAAACTAATATAATATTTTATGTCAACTATAATTGAAAAATAAAAATTATTTCAGGTAAAAAAATAAGAACTCTAATATCTATCTCACAGTATTGTTTTAAAGATAAAAAGACAGAAATATCTACAAAATTTATTTGAAAACTAAAAAAGGGACTGAAAATGATGTTGGATATTACTGTCACTTGCATCTTTTAAATTTTATTACACATTTGTTTAATATTATAATTATTTATGTTTTCTTTTAAAGGGAGTGCACTGTTATCTCCAATAGCTGATTCATGTAACATTATTGACAATTAGAATAAGAACGTATAAAACTGGACAGCAGCTACATTGTTGGATTAACTAGGGAGAACTGCTCTGTATTATGCAAAATTTAAAATAAAAATAATGGGACAGAGAAGCAGTTCAGAAGCAGTCTTTGTCTCATTTCGATGGGTGCATTATCTATCATTCTGAGTATACTGTATACCATACATCTTGCAAAATCAGCTGCAGACTCCTTTGGCATTTACTTTGGTGTGTCAGTGATATTCACATCAGAATTCATAAATCATCGTATCCGGCGGCACCTTTTCCATTAGCATCTCAGAAAGCTCAACAAGCCATATCCCTCAATAGAAGCAGAGCATCTGTGATGATGGGATCTTCAAAGATCGAAAGAGAAGAAATTTATCCAAATTCTACGGATTGGTTCATCACAGTGATCCATCTGGGCTGACTGATAAAAATATGCTTTAAGAGGAGAAGCTCACTAAAGTTCTCTTCCTATAAAGTCTATATAATTTAAAAGGACAAATAAGACACATTTCTCTCTAACTCTTCTTTCTTGCTTCTTTTCTTTCTAATTCTCTCTTATCTTGCAAAAAGCAGAGCTAATAAGCAAAAACAAATCATTTCTATCTCACTTAGATCCTTTCAATTTAATTAGACTTCAGGTCTGAGGAAGCATTGATTAGCCCAGATGGACAAGTCAGGCAGAGAAGAGACTTTTGCTGACTTTGGGATTATGTTTTGAAGGTTAAGTCACAATGGCCTTTTTCTGGAGTGTGAAGTAAGAGCAAATGACTGTTAAAACTATGGGATCACAATGCTAAAGATGCACATACCACATGTTAAGCGAAAATAAAGTGTGAAAATAAAATATTTTGTTTAAGATTTTATTTATTTATTTTTAGAAAGGGGAAGGGAGAGAAAAAAAGAGAGAAACATCAATGTGTGGATGCCTCCCACGTGGCCCCCACTGGGGACGTGGCCTGCAACCCAAGCATGTGCCCTGACTGGGAATCGAACCTGCTAGGCTTTGGTTTGCAGCCCACACTCAATCCACTGTACTACGCCAGCCAGGGCTTAAAATACTTTTTAAAATCAACTTCTAAGCATGTATCAAGAATTTAACACTTAGAATTATCTGTGCATTTAAATCATCCCAATGAATTTATTTTTGGCTTCCGTTTTGGTAAAAAGCATTGTGTTTTTACAGAGCTAGGCCTAAGCAGCAATGTTCTCTGGATGCACTTCTGAGAAAAATGATTTCACTGAACCAGATCATACATCCAAACTCGATGAGCTGGCCTGCCCAATCCGTGGTCACTTGTCTTGTGTTTTTTTTCCCCAGCCAGTCTCAAAAGTTTAAATTTTTTTTTTCCTCTAGAAATGTCCTCAATGAGTGGCAGCTTATGGGAGCACACTGAAACCTCAAAAGGAGAAACACATATGTACATATGTTATTTATTTATTTATTTATTTATACTGTGATTTTATTGTTGGTGAGCTAGACAGTAGGCCAGTTGAACAGAATAGGAGGAAAAAAGACAGCTTGAGCCCTGTGCTCCCCTCCCCTGCCTCTTCGCCCTAGTTTTCTGCGGTGGGAATAAGGGGCATGAAGCCCAAAGTCTCTAGGCACACAGTGACCATCTCTTCACTTGCTTCCTCTCCCCTTCTGTGGGAGGGGCAGGTGGTGGTCATGAATACTTTTTTCTCCATTAAACCATGACAGCTCTGTCCAAGAGGTAAGGCATCATGCTACAACGAACCCAGCAAGGTCACCACCTTGTCTGCCAGCCGTGTCCTCAAATCCTCCAGGGCTGTTCCTTCTCACCCAGCTTGCCTGCTGGCTCTGACTTCTCTCCCCAGCCCTGTGAATTATCTGTCATGATCTGGTTGTGATCTTGACTCCTTGGCAACAGGCTTGCAAGTGCCAGGCTTGGATGTGGTCTGCCTTGCACACGCCCAGTGCACTCAGATGATTCACTACACACACCCAGCCCTGCACTGCCAGCGTTCTTGGCCAGGCTTCCTCCCGGAGCAGGAGAGCCTGCCAGGAAGGATGTGAAGAACTAGGCACATGTTGCACCGAGGCGTTTCCATTTCTGGAGAAGCATCATCAAAAGGACCTAATGATTTAGCAAAGGTTTGCAGAAAACAGGATACATGAAACGGAATCTCTTGTAACCCGATTTTTAAAAAGTGATCTATAAAGCAAAGTGGTTCACCCAAGCCCTGGCTTATAATTTTAATTTCATAGTTGGTTAAAAGTAGAAATAGTGACAATTAAAAACAGCTATACAAATATGTATCCTAAGTTTAAAAATGATTATTTTCTAAGGCTTAACTACAAATTATTTTTAAGTTACTGTATCCAAGTTAGTGATGAAATGTCAGAACTTTTGTTCATCTCAAGTGTTCTCTAATGTAGTGTTATGATTTGACTCATGAAATGGTATCTCAAAGGGGAATAGAAATGCCATCATCTTTTGATAGGTCAGGTCATGAGACTAGATAGCTTTTGTAGCTGTGAAAATATTTAGCATTCTACAGGATCAGAATGGTCAGTACTAACCATCAGAGACAATACAACTTTATTTTGAAATTAATTCTCAGGTGGCTTATTCTTTAACATAGCTCTTCCTTAAAATATATTTATTCAAAGTATTGAGTTAAATCTTGGCTGATAGTGCTAACCAGGAAGTCTTTTTTTTTTTCCCTTCAATATATACACAAAATAAGTAATTGGATTTGAAGCTATTTAAATAATGGCAAAATAAGTAGTCTCTGAAATGAGGCCTAGGAAAATAAAAATGCTTATTCTGCATCATTTAGACAAAAGAGAGATTGACTTTTTTTTTGGTGTTTCAGTTACTATTTTGGTGAAATGGTGATATTATCACAATGAATATATTTTCAAAAACAAACAGAAGAATATACAGTGTGGTGAACTGTTGTGCAGGGGGCAGTTTGCTGTACCTTGAAATTTCTAGAAATGTGATAGTTGTGGAAATAATAGGAAAGATAATTTTCTATCTGCAACTTCATGAAAACCTGGTTTACATGGTTTCTGTGGATAAAAAAGGGAATCTTACCATTGTAGAAAAATAGTTTTGTTGGTTTTGCTGAGAGGCATCTGCTCTGGAATTTTATTAGTTTCTAAGCAGTTCTATTAATTTTTCAGTAATCAACCTTTCAGTAAATAATGAGTAGAATTCTGATTTTTCCTGTTCTATTTGATAGGCATATTTTTTCTAATCTTTGTGTGTCCTCCAACTCCTAAAAATCGACTTGGTTGAAGTACATTAACATTCCATGGAAACAACTACTTTGAGGACAGACATTTTATCAAATATGATTGTATGATAACGCCCTTTTGTTCTCCATTCTGCAGAGAAAACAATAGTAATAAATTGTTGCTTGAGGTGAAATGACTAGTAGTTTGATTTTTGAGACAATATAGTTCGTATTCTAAGTGGAATACCTAGAGGTTGTTGAAGTTGTCTCTTAAAATGTATAATATTTTTCTCAGTATTTTAAGGGCCCTCTCTTTTACTTTATTTCTCTTGTCTTTGCCAAGTATTTCCTAGTTTTTCCTGTGGAACCAATTCCCTAAAAACCCTTTCCTGGTCTGAAATCGGGAGGAAAAAAAATTTGTAATGTGGATTTCTGAATGGCCCATCAGTTACATCATGGTATCCTTGTAGTGATTTAAATGTTCCCTGCATAGTCAATCTGTGAAACACTAACATTGTAATGAAAATTGCTAAGCATCTCTTATACATAGAAGAAAATGCCTGAGGCCAGATGGAATAATGTTCTATATTATATCCACACTAAATAGTTTATCATTGTGTCACCCATTGTGAGAGTTTGTTTTCTTATCTTCAAGACAGCTCTAAGAGACAAAAAAAATGATGAGCTGACAATTATAACTTTCTGTTTATTATGTGGGCTGTTGCACAGGATACTGTAATGAGGATTTATATCCTAAATGGCTTGGCATGACTATCTCTACATTCTCAATTCTCGACACATTCTAAATTCATCTTCAGAAGGCACGTCCTCTTTCACTTTGTGTTCTATTTCAATTAGTAAATCTTTCAAGATTCATGATCTATCCCGGCATAAACCTCAGTAGTCAGGTATTCTGGAAGGTAAGGATACAAAGCGGACACTTACGTTTAGCCTAAGCACGTAGGCAACAGGAAGAAGACAGTTACTATCAACAGGTAAACCAGACAAGGTGGCCACTGAGGAACCATGCCATGACTCTCTGCTGGCTTGCAAATGGAGTTTTTCAATTCACAGGCCTGTTCATTAATGGAAGGGCAATGGCTACTGTGGCATCCAGAACTTCTTTTTCTCCGAAAGCTCCCGAGACAGTGGAACAGCCATTTACAGACCCGAAAAGACGTTTTTTCTTCTGCCTTACTGTGAAAAAAAGTCTCTATTAGAAGTCTAAAAAGGCAGTTTTCTAATCTGGTAGCATCTAAATCACTTAAAGTAGCTTTGGAATACATTGATTTTCTTTTCTTTTTTGTCTTCCCCTTTCTTTCCCTCTTGTACTATTTATCAGAAAGGTTCACAAGTTCTGACAAAACTAACCCCTTGGTGCTTCTCAATTGTATGTCCAGTGGCCAGAACCACTCAATTAACTCTCGAAGCCTAGTGGTCTTGCTTTCTGATTCACTTAGTTTCAAATTAACTTGCTTTGAATTAATTTACATGCAGTAGGGATAAAGCATACATTCTATGAGCAATGTAAGAAATGAATTCCCTTAGGAGCAAGACTCCAAGTTACTGAGAGAAGACTATATTCTTATAAAAGAGCTCCTGGTTTAACTGCTCAATAGAACATTAAATAAGTATTTTATTTTGGCTTCAAGGGCCTGAATGTGGTCTACATCCTTATTTATTATTACATATATCTCAAACGATGCATCTTTCAGTAGAAAGTGCCCCTTGCCTGCATTTAAAACATTTTTTTAAAAAACTTGTTTCCAATTTATTCCAAACTCTCACTTAGCGTAATCGACTTGTCCTGGCCTGCCGCACACGTCCCCTGTTTGAATGCTGAAAGTCCCCTGTCACTGGACCTCCCCCAGTTGCAGGAAGGACAGTGGTCATCCAGTAGTCCCTCCCTTCCCATTTTGACTTTCAAGACTTTAAGTGACATTATTGCTCTACACCTGAGACCAGTTCGTGTCCGCCAGAAACAAACGGTCAGTGGTGCTTCTCGAAGTGTGGTCCGCAGCCCAGCGGCAGCAGCACCACCTGGGTATTTGGCGGGCATGTGCATGTTTGGTCCCCAACCCGGACCCGGGAACCCTAAGCTCTGTGGGTGGGAATCAGCCATCTGCGTTCTATGAAACCCCCAGGGGACCGTGGTGTGTACGGAAGTTTTAGAAACCACTAGTCCACAGTGACAGGATTATTTCTGATTCACAGAAGTTCGCAACATCTTGGCCCCGTCACTGGTGGATAGTGTGAAAGGCCAAAAGAACGCAGGGAGAACGGAGCGAAAGAAGCAGAGTTTTACAAAGTGTAACTCAAAAATGAACTAACGATGAAAGCTTACATTGGCAGGTCAGAGATTTGCTATTTGTATTGCGATGGCAATTTTTATTTTAGTGTTTTAAGGGGATACAGTCTGAACTTTTCAAAGAAAGGTAAATGCCTAACAGCACAAATTTGTTGACAACAGCTGCTGTATTTATCAATTACCAAACATCTAGCAGGCTCTGTTCTAGCTGTGTTGTGGAGTACATATATGCTGTAGCAGTAGGGGACATAATCCCCGCTGGATTTCAGGAACTCAAGCTCCAGTGTGGTGAGATACTAGAGTTTGCGGAGGCAACTGTCACCAACCAGGAACACCCCTAGGATACGACTATGAACTCTTACACATAGCTGACCACACATGCCAAGGCTTCTCCCCTAGCGCAAGTCTCTTCTTGTGGACTTGAAAGAATCAAGGGCCAATTATCTGGTAAAGGAAAAAAATAAGACTCGCTGTACTCATCGTGTCTCTCCTTAAAATAGAAACCTTGCCTTCTGAGGGAGAACCAGAGTCTCTGAACCGTTCCTTGTGCAAGCGAGCAGTGCTTGGGAGCACAGGCAGTGTCCCTAGAGAACCTTTCAAAACTGGCAGCCCACACAGCGCCAGCAGAGCACAGAGATTTCGCCCCACACAGGATTGATTTTACACACACACACACACACACACACACATGCAGCTGCTAAAACTTAAAATTTGGAGATTTTACATAAAACTTGTTGGCTTTCCTCAAACTGATAATCCAAACATCTGGTAAAACCTGACCTACAAACCTAAGAGGACATGAGCTGACTGGAGTGGTGTGATGAACCCCGGTTTTTCTCGGTGAGGCTGTGTGGTCTCCAAGTTCCCACGGTCCCTGATACTATCGTGGGCAATTACCCAAATCCATTCATTCACATCTTCTGTCTTTTCCTGTTGCCATGTGTGTATGTGTGAGTGTGTGCGTGTGTGTGTGTGAATGTGTTTGTGTGAGTATTGCCTAGCTTTATGCCTGCTTTTATACTCGGTGAAATCTCAGTTCAAACTAGAGAAGTCCCTTTTGAGCTCAAGGACATTTCAGAGTTATAAGCTTTGAAGATAGAAAGTAGATCTCAGCTTCAGTTGACCAATTGTTGGATCGTGCCTAACTCCGCAGGGAGCTGGACAGTTCCTTTGAGCCCTCTGTGCTTCGGGAGCCTCTGATCTCCCTCCTGCTTGGCCTGATCCTCCTGCTCCTGTCCTTCCTCATTCATTCCACCCTCCGTTCATTGCCTGACCCAAGTCCAGCCTTCTTTAATCTGGTCCTGATCACCACGTTCTTTTGAGAATTTCTGCAACCATATGCTAACCTGGCAACTGTATTCTCTAGCCTTCTTACCCCAAAATATTAGTCACTGATAGTAATACCCTAAATTGCTGATAAATTTTCCTATGAAATGAAAGTTAGTCTAACATTACCCTCAAATCACACAATCCTCCTAAAAATGGCCAATCCCAAAGAAACTACTTGGTCCCGGCTTCAAGAGGGAAATCCAAAAGTTGAGTCACCTTTTTTAAAACAGTAGGTTCTGTCTCAAATACTTGCCATCACAATAATTTGTGTTTTAATCTGCAGGCAGAGTACATGGCACAAAGTGAGTTCAGTAGATGACCATATAAACCATTCTCACTGTGTATGAACCTGCACCTGGTGTCATTGCCTCAAACAGATCGCCAACTGGGCAGCTTCGGGAAGCGTCTCAAAAGTTGCAGTTTGATATTTTTGTTTTCTAAATTTTTGAAATCCCTTGCCTTTCTATAATTTCTAATATACACAAGACATAGGCAATGTAGTTCAAATGGTGTAAAAGTAGGAGAATTACACACCTGACCCCTTAGAACATTTACAGTTTTGTTCAGGTCACTATAGGACAGAATATGCCTCTTTATTAAAAAGTTACAGTGGGTCACTTTTTGCATGGCATGAAGTATTGCAGATGTGATAAATCAGTTTGAAGTTTATTATTTTTCTGATATTTTCTAGCTCCTGTTGCTCATTCTTGTCGAAGAGAGCAAATCCATATTCCCTCCATTCTCATCGTATTACAGCCCTATCACTCCTCAATGTACAAATTACATCATGTTTATTCCTTCACCTCCAGAGATTAGCACAGGATCTGATGCATGAGGGTACCATCAGGACCACCCCCAAAGTTTCAGGGCCCAGAAAAGAGTACAAATGGGTACCACATGCCATATAGCTAAATATTTACAAGTTACACTTCAAGTTTCTCATAGAAACCCCAGAGCCTAGGGATTGCCCTCATGACCTGGAAGATGAGGAATCTACTAGCCTGAGTCAGCCCCGAGTCCTACAAAGTGGTAACACAGGTCTGCAGGGACAGGGAGGAACCTGTTCACAAAGCCGGGGCATTTGCATGGTGACTGGCCCCAGCAAAATTGAGTAGCCTGCTGGGGGAGGTATTCATTCTCCCCGACCTCAGCTGGTGGGCTCAGGATTACCAGGCAGTTCGAAGCACTTCCCATACCACCAGAGCAGAGGGGCAGGAGGGAATATTTGGGGGGACTCTGTCCTCTTAAATATACCACAGCTGTGATGATGCAACTACCTTTGAACAAACCAACCCGTTTCTCCAGTTTCCGAATAGAGGCTGTGATCTCCTCCCACCTCTCAGCACAAGCAAAGCCAGACATGCACACAAATAGGTATACACACAGAGACACACACTATCACAAATACACATACAAACTTGTGAACTCTGGCCTTTAGGGCACCCAGTTCAGCTCCTACTTTCCTTCCCGGTAATTCCCATGTGCTCAATTAGTTATTGAACTCTAAAAACTTTCTACAAGATCAGAAACACATTAGACTTTTGTGTCAGTGGCTTGTGGTATGTGGAACCGTCAGAAGTACAGAGCCCAATGCAGGGGACATTTCTGCCGGAGCCTGCAAGTACGGTACTGTGCTAAATAAATGTCGGCTACATTAAATACAATCTGTAGGAAAGAAACCACCAGTAGTAATTTCTAAAAACTTAAGATTTTTTTTTTGTCATAAAGCACCTTTTTATTCTTCAAAATGTCCACATACTTGAGAGGAAGCAGCTGTTCTGGTCACTTTCTCTGCAAATTCATGCAGAGAAGAAGAAACAAATTGTATATGATCCTGAGTCTCTATAGGAAAACATAGTCAGCACCTTTAGGTCATAATATTAATTCCTGTTGTTATCAAGCAGACGGGCCCATCCATGTGGCACTGTGGTGAATGACCCAACAATGCCAGAAGGAGCAGGCTTTTATTCACAACATTCCAACCTTGGGAGAGCTTAGAGCCCCTCAGTCCAAGATCCCTCTTTTTCTCACAAGACTGAGCACTTCCCATGCTCCCCACCGCAAACATCCCCCAAAGTTTCCCATGTCCTTATCTGTGCAGGATCTGGAATACATTGCTGTCAGCCTCCATATAATAGTCCGGAAAAGCATAAGTCCCGGTGTAGCAGATCAGGACCTTCCAAGGAAGGCCTTTGCAGCTCCAGAGTCAGCTAGAGCAGGCACGATCACAGCAGCAGCATCTCCTTTCTTAGTCCAGGCCGCATGGCCCCCTCCCTCACGGTAAATTACACGGCTGCTTACTTGCTTACTTCTCCCTTCTCACTGCTCTCTTTCAAACCACGTGGCAAAAATCCCTCACTACAGACAGCATGTCTCTTCCCTCATTGCTACCTGCCCCCTCCCCACCCATGTCCAAGAGCCCTTCTCATTCCCAAGCCAAAGGCAGAAAGGGGGGACGGGGAGAAGGAGAGAGAGAGAGAGAGCGCGAGGGAGAGCGAGAGAGAGCGAGTGTGCCTCATGGCTGCTACGTCATCCCTTCTTCATGACTCTTCTACTCCCTTCCAAGACGCGTAGCCAAGAGCAGAGCGAGAAAGGCTGCCACACCTAGTTTGAATCCCAGCACCAACTCTGTAACCCCATTTTTCACTCCTCCCACAGTCAGCTACATCTGCCCATTCTGTATCTTCTGCCTTTCTTCAGCTGTGTGTTTAGTCCAGGCGTGCTGTGGGGTGCTGTGAGACAGAGCAAACCACCTCCAAGCTTCTGGCACCAGCACTGCAAGCCTGCTACATCAGAAGTTAAAGTCATGCCCATCTCCCAGGTGGCAGAGCTATTTAGCATAACTACGAAGGTAGCTAAGTTGTCAAAGATATGCAAATTAACTTTCAATGGCCTACCTTTACTTGTCTGATCCACCAAGATAGGTCAGTGAGGATTTTTCCTAGATCCTCTGGCTCCCTGAGTGCTGACCCCATTACACTGTTACTAAGGAGAAAACTTAACTCACCTTTGGTTCTCCCACTTGGGTTTGAAGACCTGTAACTAGGAAAATAATTTCTTATCCAGACCATGTCACTTGGCTGCTCTGTTTTATTATCTGGAATTCAAGTTGTTGGTATTTTCTGGAATCCTTTCTTATGCTGTGAGGAATTTTTTCAAAAGTATTTACAACGTTCTCATACAAGGATGAGAACCACAAACGGGCTACTCTGCATACTGCCCAGTTTCCTTTCATTCTCAACAAAAACCGTGTTCCACGAAGTATTAGCAGTGTGTTTGGAAGCCAAAGCCAAATTGTTGGCAATAATGAGTATTTGCTACAGGGCACTGGCTGGAAAATGGCCCAGAAATGCAGATCCAGATCATCTCCAACCTCTTTTTCTCCCCACAGAACTGACCCATTATTTTCAACTCCTTGCTACATAGATTGTCCCTGGAGAGTCATTAGTTGAATAGTGTAAAGAAATCTGAATCTGTCTTTGGGAAACATGAAGATAAGTGAATTATTTTTCTACTTTTGAAAGAAAGAAAAAAGAAAGAGAGAGAGAGAGAGGAAGGAAGGAAGGAAGGAAGGAAGGAAGGAAGGAAGGAAGAGAGAGAAAGAGAGAGGAGGGAGGGAGGGAAGAAAGGAAGAGAAAAAGAAAGAAAAAGAGAGAGACAGAGACAGAGGGGGGAGAAGGAAGGAAGGGAGGGAGGGAGGGAGGGAAGGAGGGAAGGAGGGAGGGAAGGAAAGAGCAGTAAGGAAGACCTATGGTTTAGACCTTATCATTTTGCGGAAGAGGTTATTTGAAAGCTGTACGTTTTCCTTTTCTTTCCTCCTCCTAAATGGATTCCAGCAACTTAAATCTGACATAAATGGATGTGTGGACGTACATGATTAAGTCTAGCTTGGGACACATTTAGTTTCTTTTCAAGTCAAGATTTTAAGATGCTATCTTCAAACATGCATAATAAATCCTAACCAATGTGAATTAATTGGTGGGAGGTAGTTTATTCTTTTATGAAAAAAATAAAAATGCTGGCAGTACACAGCAAATGAAGACCATGCGGTTCTGAGCCAGACTGTCTGAGTTCAGATCGCTGCGGCACAGCTGGCAGCTCTGGCATCGGGCGCATTCCCAGGTCTCTCTGACCTCAACGTCTCGTCTCAGATGAACATAAAACAGCATGCCCCTCTCGGGTTTCCCTGAAGCTTGAATGAGTTAATACTTGTCAGTGCTTCGAAAGTGCTTGCACAGTCATTCTCTATAACTGTTGTTTATTCAGTCATTCATTGTTTTCTTTCAATAAATGTTTATTGAGTTCTTTGTATGCTGATTAAGGATTAGTGTTTTTTTTTAAAGATTTTATTTATTTATTTTTAGAGAGGGAAGGGAGGGAGATAGAGAGAGAGAGAGAAACATCAATGTGCGGCTGCTGGGGGTTATGGCCTGCAACCCAGGCATGTACCCTGGCTGGGAATCGAACCTGGGACACTTTGTTTCCCAGCCCTCGCTCAATCCACTGAGCTATGCCAGCCAGGGAAGGATTAGTTTTATTGTTAACATTTAAAGACATGATGAAATGCCTCATAAACCCCTTTAGTACAGGATAGGTATTTTTTGGCCTTCTCATTCTTAGTGACTTAATATAAAACCAGTCACAAGATAGCTGTTGAATAAATGTCGATGGAGTGAAGTTTGAACACCTAAGTCGTTCCAGTGTAGGGTAACAAGCACTGGATTTGGGATGGAGAGATGCAGTGTCATGTCCCCGTGCCTCCCCCAGAGCACGATGTGACCTTGAGAAATTTACTAAAGTGTTCTAATCCAAAACCAGGAAAGCTATACTGGAGATTCTCACTTTGATCTAAGATCCCTGTGACTGTGATTCTGCAAAGTAACAATGATACCCTGTTAACTGCTTATAGTTCTGTTTTCTTAAATTTACTAAACTTTGAATAGTTTCAGATTCATAGAAAGAGATGCAAGAATATTACAGAGGGGTCCAGTATACCCTGCACCCAGGTTCCTTTATTGTTAATATGTCACATTACCATGGTGAACTTCTCAAAACTAATGAACCAATATTGATATATTGTTATTAACTGCAATTCATACTTTATTCAGATTTCTTAACTTTTCATGCAATGTGCTTTCGGGTATTTTCTCTCTTTTTTTTTTTTTTTGGCCTCAGGGTTGCAGTCAGGATACCATATTATTTTGAGTCATTGTGTCTCCCGAAACTCTTCTGGACTGGTGCATTTTCTCAGTCTTCCTTGCTGTGATGACCTAGCCATTTTTTCAGGACAATTAGTGAGGAATTTTGTAGAATGTCCTTACACTTGGGCTTGTTTTATGCTTTTCTCATGGCGAGACAGGAGTAATGAGTTTTGGGGAGGAAGTTCACAGGCGTAATTCTCATCCCATCATATTAAGAGTAGATGCTTTTAACATGATCACTGACTTAAGATTCGATTTAATGAATGGATAAAACTTATGTATAATTGTTCATTTTACATACAATGTCTCCTTGCTGTGTGTAATTTTTTATTCAATTTTTAAATAGTTGGTTCTCTTTGAATTCAGCATAACCTTAAAATATATTTACCTTAATTTTTTGGTTAAAAAGGCCCCCTTCACCACTTATAAATGAAAAGTAAGAAGAAAATCTGCCTTGTTATAAATTAATAGTAACCCTACCTTGATAGATCTACATATTAAATTTAAAATGAAAAATAATAGCTTTGTATTTCTTTCAAACCTACTGACAATAACCGATCTGTGCTCAGCTATGTGTTGTAAAGGAGACAACAACGTAGAAGTGCCAGAAGTTAAGTGTGTTGATCCACCAGTTCCCCTAAGCCTGTCTCATGCAATAGACTTGCCTTAAGAAACAGCAATGCTTCACTACATCCTAGACATTGAGAATCTGGCATCTGGATCTTATGATGTCTTCGGTATAAATGTACATAATCCTCTGGGCTTAGGAAAGACACTAATGTAGCTGTCGCAGGGACTGAAAGATCCATTGGTTTTGTTTATTCTCTACTTTTATTATGAACTTCAGTGTAAATCGGGAAGTCGGCTTAGGGTTGCTGTGATCTACGCTATGTCCAATTTTCAGATCAAGACGTAAAATAAACATGGTCAACCCAGAGAAAAATTTGTTGGAAGTAGGCTATTACTAGGAATAGCTTGATTTAGATTTAAATGAAATAAATAAAAATAGTATTGCTCTCTGGCTCCAACGTGCAGCCACTGTAACTTTAAACATCTCTGTATTTACTGGCATCACTCACTGTACAGCTGATCGTGAGAAAAAAATGGGTGTTTGTCACCGTACTAGGAGAATCACTATCATGGCCAAGAATATCTTTCACAATTTTTTTTTTTGAAATCTCTGATTTCTTTGTTTCTTGAAACGCTTTGCTCTCATTCACTATATAGTACTGTGTGACCTTGGGAGATTTCCTTAAGTTCCAGCAGTTCCATATTTGTACATGTTTCTTTGAAGATTAAATGAAATTATGTGTATAAAACAGCAAATTAACTGGCCATTTGTTATTTATTTACAGACATGGACATATGTTTTCAAACAATCATTTCTGGTTTATTGGAAGGAATGAAAAGCTACTCAACTATCTTAAAGTAGCCATTGTATTTTATGCAATATGTAGGTTCTCAGAATTCTTTTCTGGCTGGTACCTGATATTGTAGTTTTAAGCAGGTACCTGATAGGGCAAGTAAAAACAAATCAGGAAATGCACCTCTCCATGTTCAAAGGAATACGTGAACTCTGGTGGCAGTAGGGGTAATAGTAATCTCATTTACTTTTCTCTGGCCATGAGAAGCTGATTTTTTTAAAACATGGGTGGAGGATAATCTCCATAACACTGAAGGATGCTTACTTGATGATTTTAGCAGCTAAAATAAGTGGTTAAAAGTATGTGGAGTGTCAGGCAAAGGAAATAAGATCCAGATGAATTATTTTATACAACAGCCCTCCATAAGACCTCATTTATCTTCTTAGTGGCTAGTGTTTCTGACCCCATATTTGGGAAGGAAGCTAAAATTAATCTCACCTAGATTTCCACCTTTGTATCTGTTTCAAAGGGGTATCCAAGGTAAAATGCATCCTGTAACAGTGATCAACTCTTGATCGTATGAGCTAAAAAGAAGCATTTACGAGGGCAGCACTTCACTGCAGGCCGACCACTGTCCTTGATAGCCACCGCCCAATCCATTTATCATGGACTTTTCAGTGTAGCGTTAGGTAGTGACCACAGGAGCATATGGAATGAGAAACAATTGCAAGAGCAGCTTAGAAGGAGAGACAGCCTGGGAAAATGGGAATGTTTTGAACAGGAGTTTAGGATCCAGCCAGTGGGGAGGCAGAATGAGCTAGAAAAGAACGGAAAGGATATGAGCATGGAGCTCACTCACAGTTTGTTGTTGGATATGCAGACATTGCTAACAACGATGGTAATTGGCATATTTGGAATGAGAGCTGTGTACACCCAACAGAAGTTAGGACAAGGCAGTTTCACTTAGAACAGGGGTGTCACACTCATTTTCACTGAGGGCCCCATCAACCTCAAGGTTGCCTTCAAAGGGCTGAATGTGATTTTAGGACTGTGTAAATGTAACTACTCCTTAACAGTTAAGCGAGAACACAAGGTGCCAGGCCAGACAAAGCCAGGTGAAGGTCAGCCCATGGGCCTTGTGTTTGCCGCCTGTGACTTAATCAGGTTGACCTCTGGGGATTTAGAATCAGACCACTAAGCCAGAGAATTGTAGGGTTACAATGTATCAACACTTCAGGTGTGAAACTCTTAAAACTCTGACATTAACATGGTGTGACCAGTCTGAATTCTTTGTAAACAGTGGCCTAATGTTTGAATACTATATCACAAACTCCCAAAACACAGCCTGGAACCGAGCATGCATTTAATAAATATATCATACTAGAATCCCTCTTATTTGTATACTGATGTTTGTACTTGCTGTTAAATACACACACTATGATTTTCTAAACTATTGATCTGGACAAAGCAATCATCATCAAGGTTCCCTTTTTCTTTTCTTTTTTTTTTGTGCAAGCATATACAAAAGGATCCATACATATTTTTTAATTAAAGAAAGAAATAGGAAAATATAACAAGTAGTAAATAAAAATAAAAATACTTTAAAAGTATTCTGTTTATTTTAAAAGCCATATTTATACAAAGTACAATACATTGTAAACATTATTTTACTAAGGGACAGAAAATTGCGGAAATATTTATTTACTCCATAGAACAAAGTGAAGTGTGTTTGTGTATTTTCAAGAATCATCTGAATGTTTTCTATCAGTATACGAAGGTGCCTGTGGTCACCTGTGTCAGTTTCCTCAGGACACGGCCGACTCACAGTTGACAGGCAGCAATTGGTAGCTGCTCTTATCATTATTAACAGAATCTAAAATTAGTGATATGTTTCCAAATAGGGAAAGATAATACCATTGTTTTCCCTCTCTTTTTTTTTCCCCCTATGCTATTTTGAATGCAGACAGTACCGCAGGGACACCAGCAATATCAACAACAACAACTGTGGAAATTCGCAAAAGCAGTGTTATGACAACTGAGATCACCTGTAACGTGGAGAAGAGCCCCACGACGGCCACTGGCAATAGCTCGTGTCCTTCCACGGAGACGGAGGAAGAAAAGGCAAAAAGGCTTCTCTACTGTTCCCTATGCAAGGTCGCTGTCAACTCCGCCTCACAGCTGGAGGCGCACAACAGTGGTGAGATGCAGCAATTTCTTTTCTGTCTCAACAGCTCCACAATTATCTTCCTCTGAATAGATTAGATCTTTTGCAGCAGGGGACGAAGAGGTGCCAGAAGACTGGCAATTATTACGTGCAATTCATTAGCCACAAAAAAATAAAAATGACACACAAAGGGTCATTGACATGGGGTCAAGGGAGGATTTCTAGGTCTCCTGAGATACGCTGTACATGTGTTTGTGTGGATGTCGTAGGTGTGTGTGTTATTAAACATTAGCAGGGTGTCCAACCCCTGGCTCACAGGCTGCATGGTGCCCAGGATGGCTATGAATGCAGCCCAACATGAAATTGTAAATTTACTTAAAATCCTCTTTTGCTCTTCAGTTTCATTAGTGTTTGTATATTTAATTTGTGGCCTAAGATAATTCTTCTTCTTTCACTGTGGCCCAGAGACACCAAAAGGTTGGACACCCTTGCTAGGGGATAAAGTAAAAAATAATTCTAAAATAGAAGCTTTGTATTTACTTGATTTCTAGGTTGTTAAGTACTTCCAGGCATTTGCTTCTAAATGAAATTTCTAAAGTTGTGCCAACAAGAGTTGCAAAATTTCGTTGCCTAACTCCATGCACTTTTGGTTTTTAAGTTTTATAGCAAATAATGTTGTTTGGGCTAAATTTTTATGACCTGGGCAATTAAACTTAAGAAAGGGTCTATTCTGGGCAGTCATTGAGGCATGACCTGTACATATAATAGTTTATTTACTCTTTCTGACAACCCAAAGATGCTCATCATCTTCTTTGAGGCTCAGAGGAGGTACACGACAAATTAAGTGACTGACTGATGATTTAAATCCACGTCTTGTGAACATAAACTCTAACCTCTGATATATCATAACTGAAAATATGTCAGGATGAAATGCTTTCTTAATAAATTTTTATTTCACCTATCTGTTCTATATCCATATCGAGATATTATATATCTATGCTTATTTATTTAGATCCGTATATATCGGGTATATCTATCTACCTAAAAATACATAGATAATAGTGTTTGCTTAGTTAGTTAGTTAGTTAGTTAGTTAGTTAGTTATGTCCTGCCTGAGATTTTAGCCAGCCCTTTGGTCCCAGATCAACTTTTCTCTGAAAGACTGGGTTCATTGCCAGAACTCTGTCAGCAATTGTAGTAGAAAAAGAATCATGTGTGAGTTGTACCCTGAGTTAATATTGCAGCTCTGTCATTGACCAGTCATGGTGCTGCACTGGTAATGTTCAAGTACTGACTTCAAGACTCTAAGGGAGTAGTTACAGATGAAGAGCGATTCCTCCAGCACACCCTTTCTCCTGCTTCCAACATTAGCTGTAGTCAGGGGGAGGCCATGAGCCCAAGGGCTGAGCAACCCAGAAAAGCGTCTGTCCCCAAGTCAGACTCTATACCATGCAGATTGGTTTCGTGTTTACTGGTACAAATACATTCTCCCTGATGCAAGATAATTGGGAGAGCATAAACACCATTGGAAGACCATGGACTTTCCAAGAATTCTTGATTATTTTGCATAGTAACAGGGAAACATTCATGAGGGGAGGGTGCACAAACCAGATTCTTTGAGGCTGGAGTTAATTTAGCAAGAATTTGGCTTCCCTTTCTGAATTCTTATCGGAAACATCTGATTAAGAAGTGAAAAGGAATCACTTAAAAGATTATATCACATAAGGTCAGCATTTTTCACATTACATTGCTATGGTCCTCATCTCTGCTCGGTGTGTCAGAATTATTCATGGAGCTTTTAAAGCATATTCCCTCATTTATATTTAAAATATATTTTCTATATCCAGGAATTCTGATTTATTATGTATCTGGGGCCTATAAGGTATAATGTTTGGGAAAAGAAAAAAATGTAAAATGTTTTGCAGCCAAAGCTGAGAGGTACTAAAACCATACCACCTGAAAATGCAAGGTGGGTTGTCACCCTTGCCTGAATCCCTTTACTGGGATGTCCCCTGCAAACCTGCAGCCTAGTCAGGGCACTACGGCCACGCCCCTTCCCTCCAGGGCCCCTGTTATTTCCCTTTCTACACCAGGGATCTTCTCCCAGGGTCCAGGCCTAATGCACATTTTAGGCTTCACCCTAGGTTTGAATGAGCCGACTGTGCCAGGACTGGAGGGGGCAAACAAAGAAGAAGGGACATACCTTGAGATGCTCTTTGACCCTGTTTGGGCACCATTTTGAGCCCCAGGATCAGCTCTTGTTATTTGTACCTGCGACAGGATTGGGAGGCTCATTGGGTCTGGGACTTCCTCTGAATGAAGATGAAGGTGACTGGCCCCAGACCAGGGCCATCTGCACCCTGGAGCCCTGCATCTTCCCATAGGGTTTGATATGGGGAAACCCACTGGGTGTGTGGAAAGGAGAGAGGCTCTATGTGTGCCGTCTCCTGTCAGGAGTCGGGGGAGGAGTTGCAGGATGTACGACAGCATTATTGCGGTGTGTTTCAGTGTGGAGTCCCTAGAAGCAGATTCGGAGACAAGGATTTGAGGGCAGATAGTTTTCAGGGGGGTGAGGGGCATGGGAAAAGGAACCAGGGAAGGGAAGGTGGCCGGTGCAGGGTGCATCACCTAGGCAGTTACCCACGTGGGCACCTGGAGCTCACCAGCCAACACCCGCAAGCTGCACGGCTGTTCTAAATGCAACCACTTCAACTGGTCACATAGAATGACAGAATTAAATTAATTCAAATATTGTTTTTTTCACCATCACAATCACTGTGCTATCCTTGTTTATTTATAATCTGTTCTTTTCATAAAAATATATAGTACCACAGGGGTTGAATGAACTGCAGCCTTCGTGAGCTCAAAAGATTTCAAACTATTATGACTTACTAATGAAACAAAAGCTTCCAGATGAATTCCTGGGTGTCTGGGGCCAACTATATAATGGAGAGTTCTTTCAGTTAATTTCCATGTATCATAAGATGTTTGTTGTAGAAAAAGTAATAAAATGTGCAAATTTAATCTATATGAAATCTTAGCACCAACCACATCAATTATTCTGAATATAGACCAACAAAATATTTTTAGGAAATTGTTCTTTTCTCACTGACATTGGTTTTTTAAAGATAATAATTTTTAATTGTTGAAGAAAAGTGATACAGACATTTCAGCTTTGTCATTCTGTTTTGAAGGGATCTTTTTAAATTTTTTGTCTTTTATTGTATTTTTCCCATTACCATTTTTATCCCTCTCATATCCACCTTCACCCACCCCCTCCCTCACAATCACCTCACTGTGGCCACGAGCCCTATTTCTTTTTGCTCGATCCCTCCACCCCCTAACCTCCCCACCACTGACATTAGCTAGAGTTGTCAGTTCATGGTGCTAGGGAGACCATAGTACCTTTTTTACCCACTTAATTACTGTTTTCTAATTCTCTCTAATGTGCACCCTTACGACCTGCACTCCTGGCAGACCGCAGTCAGCACCCCGCCCCCAGTGCCCTCCTGCCTCCCACTCTCGTCCCTGCCCATTCAGTGTAATTCTGAGGGATTCTCTGCTGGCTTCTAGGGCCGCATATTAGGAAAGCATCGTTAAGGCTGGACTGTGTTTTTTAGGGAACCAGATTTAAATGCCAGTTTTGACCAGAAGCAACCAAATATAGGGCAGGGGGATATGTTTCTTGCATCCAAATTGTAATGCAAAGTGTTTTCCCTTTTTGTTTTTCCTGTATAAACACATTACATACATACAATGAAGGCCTGGAGCACCGAGTAGTGTTATGCACTTATGATCTGCTCACGGGAAGCAGTGACCTTTCAAAATGTGTTTTCCTTTAATCTTTGCAAAATGTACTCTTAATCATAAACAAATTTTGCAAGTATAACTTCCATCAAACATCGCCTGTGGTACAGTGTAGTAGAATGGGCTAGAAGAGACAAGAAGTGATCAGGCTTCATTTTTACCTCAGATCTGCAGGTAATTTTTGTAGGTGAACTTGGGCAAGTTAACTGTCCTCTTTGGGCCCCACGCATTCCCATCCATTCATTCATAATCTCCCTCTCTCTCTCTCTCTCTCTCTCTCTTTTTCTTTCTCTTTCTCTCTCTCATTAACAAACTATATGGCACTTTTTAAGGATCAAATACAGTGGCATGATTATTGGCATAACCACAGCAGCTAGTTGCATTGTTCAGGGACCAATTGTGTTATCACATCTTCTCTCTCTTTTTGTTTTTCACAAATGTGTAACCCTTCAAGGTTGAAGCTAATTGGCTTACATTCCATAACATTAGAATATGGGATGTGAATAGGGGCATCCCTGCTTTGCTTTGTTTATGTGGTAATTCGGGAAGAGAGGTAGCCCTCCGGAGCTTACTAGCAGGATTCACAAAGCCGTCTAAGAATGCTTAAGACTCCTCTTCAAGAGATCTGGAAGTCTCTTTTGCATATGTTACAGACACAAATATTACAAAATATGTTTTGTCTTTTTCTTTTAAAAAATCCTCCCCCCAAAAAATCCTACGAGGTAATGCTATGTTTAGCTAATTTTGATGATTTTTAATATAATTTTTAAAAAGCTTTGAAATATTTTTCAGGTAACACTCATTACTAATTTGGGCAGATTTTCCTGGTAATGACTTGAAGTGTTAACATTTGATAATTGTCACTGAGCTCATTCCAGACTTCCTGCCCCTTAGACAGAGTTGATTCTGTCCCTCACTGAGTTTTAATAAACAGAAAAGACAGTTGTCCAAGGATGGGCTTTACTATATTTTAAAATGCTTAGAGATTTCTAAACTTTTTGTCCAAACAAAATGACAATGTTAAAAAAGAGAAGGAGAATATTAACTAAAATCTATTGAGCAGATGCAAGTGCCTACAATAGTCTTTAAAACAAGAAATGCATTTAAGACAACCCTTCAGTAGGGCATATGATTTTCTTTTCCTAGCTGAGCACACTGAGGCACAAAGAAACCTGAACCACACAGCTACCAGGGGTGTCTAACCCATGGCCCACAGGCCACATGTGCCCCAGGAGGGCTATGAATGAGGCCCAAAATAAAACTGTAAATTTACTTTAAACATTATGAAATTTTTTGTGTGATTACATGTCACCATGTATTTAATATGTGGCCCAAGACAACTCTTCTTCTTCCAGTGAGGGCCAGAGATACCAAAAGGTTGGATACCCCAGAGCCTGAGCTCCCAAGTCTCTTTACAAATATTTGTTTATGAACATTCATTGTCTAATACTTCAGCCAATCTTCACTGATCATTTACTACGTGCTAGGCACTGAGAAGAAAAATCTGAGTAAAGCCAGGCCTTCAAGAAGCCAATGCCTAGTTTGTGGCTCAGTATTCAGGACTAAAATATGTAAAGACTTTCATCAGGACATCTGTCATTTCATGTTTCAAGTGAAAAGCTCATTTAAGCCAGTCAGCTGTGGCCAATGTGCATGTACTTCTTATTATTGAGGCCCAAAGATTATCTGCCAATCCTGTTCAGCATCTTCTACAAAAATGGTAAGACTTTATTTAGGTTGACTGAAAATAAAGATAGAAATTCTCCTATCACAATTCTGCTTATTATGCCTTCTTTAAACTTTCTATGAATGATTTAAAAAGCACTCAGTCTCACAGCTCCTCTGTGTTCCACTATGTGTAGAATATTTCAGGAAGTTTATACCTGAAAATGGGTCACAGCTGAGGGCATGCAGCTTGAAGAGGGAGAAGTGGGCAGGTTTTTGCTTTTCACTTCAAATGTCCTTCAAATTTTCTACTAAGGGCACATTTTACTTTCATCAAAAATAATTTTCAAACCTAAAAATAAAATTAGTTTACACAAAAAGGAAACAAAAACACTACTTTTAGAAATAACTAATGCAACATTACACTATGAAAACGTGTCTAATTTGTCCATTATTGAGGGATTAGAGTTCATTGCGTAAAGATCCTTTTTCTAGACTCTCCTGGGTAATGAATGTAAGAGCCATGTGGCACTCTTTCCATGCTCTTAAGGGCATTGTTTTAAGGGGATGGGACCGATGCACATAAAGTACACAGATGCATGTGTAAGGAAGCAGGGGAAAGCCTCAGTGGTCCTGTAGTCAATGATGATGGATGAAAGAGGGTTTCTGGAGGCCTGACATTTCTCCTCACATGCTGAGATCTCAAGGGTGGCTGCTATATCGACCCCGTGCATCTATCTTCTCACCAGGCCCAGCCAGGGCTCTGCGCACCAGGTCCCTGAGCCTGCAGAGGTCTTCCCTGGGCCTTCTGTGTTCACCACGTACATCCCCGCAGGGAGTGCTGCATGTGGCCTGTCTCCCATCCCATCCTGACTTCTCAGCTCTTCACTGGAGGAGGCCTTTTCTGATGCTAATAGCAAAGTTCTCCTCTCCTCTGCTTTAGACCCTCTGTTTCTCTTGTCTTGTCTTTCACCTCTGCATATTGGACTTCAGATACATTACTGGTGAATCAGCAGATTGCTTTCAACTGGGAAACTAACAGAAATGATATGATTTTTTACTCATTTGGGACATTACTTGGTTACCTGATACCATGGATGTCATCGTCTGGGGTGCTTAATGTTAGTTCATATGCTGATAAAGTAAACCAAAGTTTCCATCCCCAAGACAAAAATGGAAATATGATTAATTTGGAAAATACATATCATATAGGAGGTCAGGGTCATAAAAGGCTAATTTGAAATTTAGAGGAAGAAAAGAAACAGAACATGGAGGCTTTTGAAGCCAATTATATAGTTTCGGTGTGTAGATTCAATAGAACGTTTCTTTCTTAGGACACACTAGAGTTGGAATATAATGCCGTTATACCAAATGTCATAAATAAGCACATCCAAAAACACCTCTGCATTTGCTGTTTGTGTGGAGATCGGGCAGTCTTCTGCCTGTTTATCTAGAAGCTGAATCGTCTGAATTTGTCAATGAGAAGGTAACAAATCATCACTGGCAGTTGCATGGGCATGTTAAGGGTCTAGTCCAATGACGTTCAGCTAGTGTTCCACAAGAATTTTTAACACATGCAGTACTTAAGTATTTAGTCAGGCACACTGACCTCTTTTCCCTTAGGTTGTCAAATTAAAAAATGACAACAGCCAACACAGCAATAGCTGGCCAGTGTGAATGAATCAAAATTATACCTATTTTTTTTGTCAGACCAGCAAAAAATATATTTTTTGGTGTGCCATAGAATTTTAGTAATTATTTTATGTGTGGCATGAGATGAAAAAAGGTTGAAAATGACTGGCCTAACATTACTAAATATCATTTCATGGGCATTCTAGAAAATCAAATTGTATGATATTGAAATTTATTTTATAGAGGGTCACATTTTGCAAACTTTACCAAGATACATTTTTCTATAAAATGAATCATTCTGAAACATCTTTTATGATGTTTAGAAAGTTGTTTGGCAGCTTGAATCAAGACTTAAAAATAGTCATATTCTTTGTCCCTGTAATATCCCACGTGAAAATCTATTCATAGGAAACAACCAAATGTGGGATAAAAGGCGTTTAACAAGTAGGATATTCATTGCAACCTAATTATAAGGAAAAAGGGAACAATACCAATGTCTCAGATTAGTGGTTAAATATATCACATCCATATAGTGTAAGTCTGTTTTGTCATTAAAAATCATGTGACCTTCTAAAAATATATATAATTCCATGGGGAATTCTATACACAGTCACATTAAATAAGTTATCTAAATGTTTTTAAATATGCATATACAAATAAAAAATAAAAACTAGAACTTGATAAACATTATTAATATTTTGGTATACCTCGCCTTGGTAGAATTATGTTTCTCATTTTTAAAAATGTTTCTGAATTTTTCTGATGACCTCATGAATGATTTATTGAATTTTAAAACGTCGTTTGCTCACCTGCCTTTCCTTTGTACCTAACTGGAGAGCCACCTAAAAAAGGGTAGTTGTAAGGATGTGGGCAATAGAAGGGATGCCTAGAGTCTTTTCACCTCCTCCCACATACTACTTTGATGTTTGCAGATATAAGATAAATAAATATCTTGACCCAAGGTCACCAAAAACAAACTAGCAAACACAAACAGTATTTATGGGAGCATTACGACCTGCTGAATTTAAACTGTGGCTAGAGTACCATTTCACATTTCAGGAATCATGACATTTCCAATGAAGGTCACAGCCAGTGTCAGCATTTTAAAGCGATAGGAGGAAAATGGTCCCTTTAGCGTCTGGCAGATTCTGTACTCTGGGGAAGAAGGAGTACAACACAGTAGCAGACTTGTGATGCAGCTGCTGTGCGATCACACAGGAAGGCACACGTCTTGCAGGATGTTTGCACAATGTGGAACCGCAGTGATCGAAGAGGTGACCAGACTGGCCATCACAGAGCCACAGCCTTTCGAAGCATCATGTTTTCTGATACTGGGCTGAGCAGAAAGGAGCATTGCAAGGTGGAGCGGGGTGGGGAGTAGGGGGCAGAATGAAGCTGGGGAATGAGGATTGGAAAGACTCAAATTAAAATCCAAGTTTAGAAAAGACTGCATTAACAAAGGAGAAAATTGAAGGTGCTGTGAGGGATTCACGTGTAACTGGAATTCAGCAGGCTCAGAAATTCTTAGTGGGTTTCTAGCTAAGTCCCCATAGCTGTAGGGACTTAGAAAACCACTTTCTACCTGCCACAAACTTCAAGTAGTACTTGCTATGGGAGCCAGGCAAACAGCTTATCCTTTCTGCGTCACAGACTGGTATCTCTAAAATGGGCATAATAATAGCACCTAGTTCATAGGGCATCTGTAAGCAGGTAAATAATTTAGTGCAATACTTGCAGTGTTTATCAGAAACAAAATGAGTAGAAGTTCTCCCAATAGTGTTTTATATTAATGCATATTCAGTCTCTCAAAAATGTAAATGCTTTAAAATTAGGAGGACATATTTCCTTAATTTTAGCTCTACTTGGAGAAAATACAGCTATCCTTATGGCTTATTCAAGCGTTAAGATCTTATAAAACTATATAATAGCTATTTAATTATGACTGACATTCTCCTGCAAAATGAAGGAGGTTACATGGTTCAAAAGTTCCACTCTCCTAATAATGAATAGTAAGCTCAGAGTCAAAGCTATTAGTTGAAGCGTTTCACTCCATCTTGCCACATTTTTAACCACTATACACTATATATATACATATGCTATAAGTACAGTGTATGTGCATGTGTGTAGGCAATCATGCCTGTAGGAAGGTATGCATGAATAGGTCTAGTCAGTTTTCTTATCTGCTAGTTTCTGTGGAGAGACTAACACTAAAAGTTAATGCCAAAAATCCAATGATTTTCTAAGAGGAGGGATGTGTCTCAAATGTACACACACATCCCAGTTCTCCTCATCCCCAAGGCCATGACACAGGTGGGACGTAACTTGCCAAGGATAATATGAGGGGAATTTCATTTTGGGGAACTTGACTTGCTGTTTCTAATCCGCTGCAAGGGAGGCCAAATCTGTTGAATTTCCCCTCAGCTCTCTGACTCACCTGAAACTCAGTCCTGAGGCAAGCCACATACATCTGGCTTTTTTCCTTTCTCTGGCAAGATAAATTACTTAACTGTTGTTGAATAGATTAAAACGCTTTTCGGATCCATTTAGGTTCCATCCATGAAACACCAGCTCCCACCACAAGTGAATCAAGAGTCAGAAAATCAGGGAGAGAATTAATCTGACTACTCACAGGTATTCATAAGCCAAACCAGCCCCAGAAATGCTTCTCAGTTTGACCAAAGAAGCCACCTGGGAAAGAAATTTTTTGATAAAATTACCTGTTTGGGTAAAAAAGGTTGAACACCCAGCACTGACACACAAAGCATGTATTTCATATAAATATGTTTCACGTGTGTGTGTGTGTGTGTGTATCTTGCTTCCTGAGAGAACACTCCTTTTCCCTGCTCTTACCTGTGCTGTCTTCATGCAAACTGGGGAGAGTTTGTGTCCCTGTCTTGCCAGGGAGACGAGGGAAAGTGGCCTCCGTGAGGCCCCACCATCGCCACTACCCGCCTCGCGGTTCGGTTCTGTGGCTCCGTATTTCAGCTCATCCCGTCGTCTCGCTAGATGTTGACGTCTTTGTCTTTTCTTACAGGTTGAGATATGAACGTTTTCATAGCTATGCAGAGCAATATTAAATGCAAAGTAGGAAATCTAAGTTATAAAGATACACATTTTTATATGAAACTCCGTAAAGTCGTAATCATTTTGCAAAAGAGAAACATGTGGCCGTAAACCTGTTTCGTGTATTCCTCGCCCCTTATTTAAGACGATGGTGATCAGCACTGACCCAGAGCGCCCCCAGCAAGTTTTTCTCATTCATATTTGATGGTTCTGGGAGCCTGGCCGCCCCAAGAATCACAAGTTAAGAATTTTCTGTGTGTGCTTGCAGAACTGATAACAATGTAATAAATGCAATTAGGAAGGAGAAACCACTTTTTAAAAAAAGGATTTAAAAAGCCAGAAGGGCAGAAAGGACATAAATGATTACAAGGGAAAATTTTATAGCAAAAAACATATGACTAAAGGGAAAAAATAAAGAATTCTTAACAATACTAAGAGAAAGGTTATTGTGAGCCAAATTTTGAGAGAAAACTCCCGTGTGAACTTTAGTGATTTTTTTCAAAGCAAATGTTGACTGACATGAGTTATGTGTGACCATCCAGTGATGTTGCTGGTTTATTTAAAAGATGCACTTATTCACAATGTATCTGTGTAGCCTGTGATTCCAGCCTCACATTCCTGGTCATTTATTTACCTTTGAAATCATATCCCCAATCAGTGTGGGATTTAGTATCCTAATGAGTTTGTTTTGGGATTTTTGTGTTTTTTTGCATAGTCATTAAGATCTTGATGCTATTACTCTTCCTCTCTGCACCTAAAACACATAGTCAGGAAAGCCTGTTTGTATTCTGTTTAGAAAGCGGGTGTTTAATTAGTGCCACTTCTCTAAATGTGCCATGTTTAAAGCGATTGCATTTGTTACCCATCACCTTCAACTGTACCGTTAGCAACTCAATCACTCTTCCTCATCAGCTATCATTTATGTCTTATTAGCATCAAGAGGAAATGAAATGAAGTCACACCCATTTAATTTCTTCTTAGGACTCTCACGTGTAGCTGTTACATTGATGGTGCTTATTTGTCATGTGGGGCATTATTAAAAAAAGAACAAATGATTAAGTCATGTTGTATAAGGTGGTCCAGACACATCCTTCCAGTCTTCCACATCACACCCGTACTTCACCACAGCCTCTGGAAGAACTGCACTAAACCTAGGCATCGCATTTTATTATTGTGTTGTTTCTTGGAGGCATTTGCCAGCTAAGATTTTTCTCCTCTTTTTTCTTTTTCATTTTTTTTTCTTGAATATCCTTGGCAGGTACAAAGCACAAAACTATGCTAGAAGCCCGGAATGGAAGTGGGACTATCAAGGCCTTTCCGAGGGCAGGTGTGAAAGGCAAAGGACCAGTTAATAAGGGAAACACAGGCCTGCAAAACAAAACATTTCACTGTGAAATCTGTGATGTGCACGTCAACTCCGAAACACAACTTAAACAGGTAGGCAGCATACTCTAGAAATGAAAATGGAGGGGTTCATCTTCCTCAGCGAGATGGATGTCTGTGCTTTCCTTAGTCCCTTTCCTTCTATATTTCCATCCCTTCATCTCTCCATCCCTTTATCCATTCATCCATCCATCCGTCTGTCCATCCAACCATTCACTTACCTTCTGTTCACTGTGCTTATTTATGTATGTTTATGTTATTTAGTTGCTGAGGAATACTAAAATGTGATGGCTTCTCAGACCTGTTAGACATTATCTGAAGTTGAGTTTTCACTACTTGTATATATGAATGGTGGCAGGAAACATACATTGTGTTCTTTCTAAAAGAAATTAGATCTTTTTCCACCAGGTTTCCCACTCAAAAGTGTTGCTTTTATTTAAAGTTCAAGTCACAATCTTCCATTTTTACTTGTTTAGATATTTACATGCTAACTTTACCCTGTGCTCTCCTTTTATTTTATGTCCTTGAGTACATGGTATGGTACTGTATTTCTAAATTGTGCAGCCACCTGTTGAAAAGACGACTGATCCTGCTGTATTTACTTTTACTCTGAGTAGTGTTACAAAGAGATCAGTTCTGTTTCCAACTGAAGGCCCAGCCCTCATATCATGTTGTGTTTTATATGCCTATGGACAATATTCTGCTGATTTTGTGCAGCTTAGCTATTTATCTTTAGAATTTAAGGGGTTGACACTTGGCTGTACAAATATGAGGATAAATATTAGTGTGGAGATCAATTCATGTCTGCCTGGGCATCTTTGTTTATCTGCACATAAAAATCTTTCCTACTTTCCTATCTTTATAAACTTCTAAAAAAAAAGGAATCCTGTGCAATGATAAGGAGAAAGACTAGGGAAAAAAAACCCCTCCTCTATTAGAATATGTACTAAAGTGGAGATCATAAAAATACATATCCTCAAGGCCTGAGAATCCAAGGACAAAAGTGCATGCTTTTGTATATTTGTCTTCCTGAAACTTGCATGAAATAATTCATATTCTTCCCCAGATTAAAGCAAGATTTGTGAAGACCTTTTTGGTGTGAATTTTCTTAAGCTGTGGTTTCTCATTCCTTTTCACAGCACATTAGCAGTAGAAGGCACAAAGACAGAGCTGCTGGGAAGCCCCCCAAACCCAAGTACAGTCCTTACAACAAACTCCAGAAGGCAGCACATCCGCTGGGGGTGAGTGTGGTCTTTGCTTCCCACAGTCTGCTGAGCCTGGACTTTTGTCACTTACTAAATTACATAAATTCGAGGTACCTAAGTAATGATAGACAATTGATTCGAGAGTCCAACCTCCACATCACCAGCAGAATTAATGGTTTAATGAGCTGGACGGGGGGTGGGGGCGGTGTTTTGCCGCCTGTAACCACATGCCAGGAGCTTCTCTTCTTAAGTTGAGCTCAGGTTTATGACAGGGCATGGGGAAGGGAGAAGGGAAGGGAGAAGAGCCAAAATCTTTTGAGTCAGGTAAGTAATCACCTAAAATCTGGTCTTGAAGTTAGTGGATATTTTTAGGAAGGAACATCCATGAAAATCAAGTTTGGTTTATCTCTTTTTTTACTATCTTCAAGAGACAAAGCATTGGTGTTAATGTTACCCTCAAAAATATTTTGGAATTTGAGTGATACAGCCTCAAAGGCATGGCTTACTTTATTTAATTATTCACCCACGGTCACTGTATAATGCCTGGGAAGTACTCCCTGGGAAATGCTCTTTTCCCATTACTCTATATGTGCTTTTTAGATTACTAAACATCCTAGTACTTTTAGATTAGTAAGCATACTGACTTGGAATTTTTGAAAGATTTTAGGGGAGATCTTGAACCCCTTGACATCTTAAGCTAATATTTATGAGCATGCAGTCTTTTTTTCTGGTTAATTGTCCCCTGGTCTCTTTCATCAGAGGTCCAGGCACAATGAAAAGTTAAGAACAACTGATACACAATATGTCCTGAATTCTGCATTTCAAAGTGTTTTCTTCAACATAGACCTTTTTTATACAGTTGACCCTTCAACAACATGGATTTGAACTGTGCAGGGCCCACTTCTAGGTGAATTTCAATAAATACAGTTGGCCCTCCGTATCCACAGGTTTTGCATTCATGGATTCAATCAACCTCAGTTCAAAAAGAGTATTTTCAATCCACAGTTGGGTGTCTTCTTCAGAAGGGGAGGGCAGGGCCAACTGTAGTCAAGTTTTGGGGGAGTTAAAAGTTACACAGGGATTTTCGGCGGCACCGGGGACGGTTGGCAGCCCTAACCACCTCCTAGCATTGTTCAGTGGTCAACTGTAATCGGTGCTATTGTGTGCTGCTGACACAGGAAAATATAGTTAAGGGAAAACTTCAATCATCTCTTATGAGGACTAAGTATGAGTTGACCCAATTTTATGCAAATGAAATCACTTTACTCAAAAGCAATTTTACCTGCGTTCAGAAACTGTGAGTTCTGCTCAGAGCTGATGTTTCAGCATCTCTAGTCATACCTTGAGCGCTGTATCTGACCAGGAGAGATGCAGCCTTCCACAGTCAACGGAGTGGTTGTCCAATAGACACACAAGTCAACTTGTGATAGTGTTAGCGCCCAAAACCTCCTTAGCTATAAGTGTGTCACTGTTTCCGTAAGTGGGAACGACTTCTGCATACGAACAGCCATCTCACTGTGCTACTAGCCAGAGAAGGAACTGGTTTTGTCAGTAGGCTTGACCTAATGTTGTGTCCATTCCACAAAGATGAAGCAGGACACGTCAGACTTTTGGAGCAGTAAGTTTACTTCTTTATTGAAAGTGGAATTTTGTTGTTTTTATTTTTCTTAATTAGTTCCACACACCTCTCCATGCCACTCAGTCACACACTTGCAAAGCCTACAATAACTGATAGCATTAATGAATCTCTCTTTAAAAATATTGGTTTTGTGGTGGAGTAAAAACTCCCAGTTTTTTTCTGAAGATGAATACTTTCCTCAGGAAGTATATGTATCAAGAAAAATAAAATAAGGTTGCTGAGTGCTTTTCTAAAGAACTTTTCAAAACCCTAACTCGGCCATTTTCAAGAATTTTCCAAGCCTCCCAAAAGAACGATGTTCTCTACAGGTCCTATTATTTCTATCGTCAGTTCACAGTCAGGACCTTATCTTCGTAGCTGTTTACTGCTCTATTGAAAAAGCTGCCCTACCATTTTGCATTCTAAGTGTAGACTCCAAAACGTTTGCCCTTGTAACTCTTTCTTTCCCCTCCCTTGCAGGTAAAATTAGTCTTTTCAAAAGAACCTTCAAAGCCATTGGCTCCACGAATTCTACCAAACCCGCTGGCCGCTGCGGCAGCCGCTGCAGCCGTGGCCGTGAACTCCCCCTTCAGTCTCCGAACTGCGCCTGCGGCCACTCTGTTCCAGACGTCCGCCCTCCCGCCCGCGCTCCTGCGGCCAGCCCCAGGACCCATGCGGACCGCCCACACTCCTGTGCTGTTTGCTCCTTACTGAATTCCACGTGGAGTCGTTGTACTGCAATAATTTTTCAAAAAACAAAAAACAAAACAAACAAAAGAGAACTATGCAGTGTTTATTTATAGTTTAAAGTATATCTGAAGAGCCAGGACTTTTGATAGTGAATTGAAAAAAATTATTAAAAAAAAAGGGAGGGAGGTCGGGGGAGGGTGGGGAGGGATGGCATTTTCTCCAAATTAAAGCATTCCTCTGGAACATTGGTTGTTTTAGAAGTGATCTCCAGCATTGACTTGTAGTGGTATCTAGAACTTCTGAAGCCTTTGTGACTGTGCTTTTGGGGCACCTGTTTCCCTCTGCATTGTCTTTCCTGCTTTATGAAACAATTATATATTGTCTAAGGGCATTAACTGGTTCTAATGTGTATATAATAATTCACCCTGTAGGTTAAAATAATACAAAAAAAAAGAGAAAAAAACAAAACAAAAAACAAAGCAACACTGTGAATAGTAGTATCCGTGCTGGTCCTCTCGCTGTGACAGCAGTTAGTGGGCGTTTATCCCAACAGAAGTAGATGCAGTAGATGTCTTGTCAAACAATAGTGCTGTGTCTCAATCTATGCCACTAGGTTTTAAAGAATTGCAAAAGGTAGAACGAACAACTATTTCATGCCAGTAAGCAGTCGAAAAATGAGCAAACACGTAATGGTTTTGCAGAGGTCTCCCTGGTCCATGTTCTCCCCGACCTATGCAGCTCGGAGGTGACTTCAAGTTCAGAGCAATAGAACAGGACCAAACAGAGAGGTTGGGGAGATATTAATAAAGATGATTTCTTACAAAGTACCATCTTATCACCCTAAAACAGTATTGTCAGAAATAGGGAAGTGTTTGTAGTGAACCTATATCTGAAAACAGGTAAAACCATGCATCCTGGGTGTTTAAAAAGAAATTAGTACAACTCTTCAGTTTCATGGATAAGGGACAATCATAAGCTAGGATGATAACGCAAAGAAAAGATTTTTCATGTTAGTTAATATCCAGTAAAAACAGAATATTGAACTTCTGCAATATCCCTTTATATCATACCAGTAGGGTTGTCTCTTAGGCAAAGGTTTCTGCTTTAATGATGATAGGCATTAGCTAGTGTTGTGGGTTTTCTTTTCTTTTTTTTTTTTTTTGCTTTCCTACTGACATGATATAAACAATTAATATATATTTAAATGTTAACTCAGAAAAATAATTCTGGGTTCATTGCAGACCAAGGATATATTGTTAAGAAAAAATACTGGTAAGATGCACTTGACCGTCATTGCTCTAGTGGAGTTGTAAAATACCGACAGCCTTTGATGTCCACCATAAGGTGGAAAGGAGTTGATGTTTTACCTTTACAACAAGATTTATCAGGGGTATATATAAATATATGTATATTGTATATATGTTAGAAAGATTAAGAGAATAACTTATAAAAAGAAAATCTATATAAAATAATTATATAACCATCCCATGTTACATGTTATCATTAAGTTGGTAACAAATGGCATAAAAATAGCTGTGCCTTTAATTTGTGATAAAGGCTATTTGCTTTTTCCCCTAGAAAGCAAACCTGTACCTGTCACTATGATGGGGTTTGATGCAGCCAATCTGTCGCGTTAATAAGAACAATGGCAGTCAAACTTAGAGAAACGATAAGAACATGTACAAATCAACCCTACATGATTTAGGTTTAAAGAAAAAAAATATTTTTGAAAAGGTTTTGTAAAGACTATTTAAAAACGTAGGGAAGGGCTGGGTATGGCCTTCCTGAAACTGCTCTTATCTAAACTGTAGTAACTTTTGAGAGATATAAAGAGGCAAGATGAAACCATTGGAGAGAGAGGTATTTAGCATACGTCATTTTATATTTAAGAAACACCCATAGCGTGCTTGGTGCTCAACATGAAACATGGTCTTTGGAGTTCTCGTCTACCATCTAGCTATAGACCTTTGTCATATAAACATATCTTTAAAGCAGTTGGCTTTGTATATCTTTTGTTAGACGAACAACCAAAAAATAAAGAAGAGGAAGACGGGAGGAGGGCAGGCAGGCAGGAAGAAAAAGAAAAAACTATTAATATTTTATCAGTCTTCGCTAGAAAGAATTTTATACTGTAGACAGCGTGCTTACACAGGTGGGTTAGCATGAACATTTGTGTTTGAGAGTATCTGGTGACTTTGCATTGACCAATGTCTCTCCTCTTTGGTCTTAGCAAGTGTGTCCTGTGTTTCCACCACAGACTCTGCTAGTACATCAGGTAGAGAGTTCCCCAAGAGATTGTTGTCTGGGGTTCTGTCTATATCTCGTGCGACCATCTTCGGACCATTTTGAACTTGAGTTTCCTCCTTCTGCTTTGTCAACTTTTATCTTTCACTATACGTCAGCCTAAATTCTTATCCAGCCACCTACACCTGATAAAACCTCTCTTTCTGTTGGGGAACTTAGTGTTAATCGATGCAGTCTCACTACAGTGTGCTTTCGCTGTTCCTCCCCGTTTTCACCACCGTGAACGAGCCAGGCCCCTAGAAGTCAGGGCCTGTGGGTTACAAGAATCCTGGATCACAAGGCGTTACTAACTTTAATGATTTTCTGGGAACAAACAAATCAGCCATATTTTCTCCATCAGCCATATGAGAAAACTCAGAAATACGTCAATCCCTTCTGCCTCACTTCACTATGGAACCATTTTTGTTGAAATGGTCTCTTAAATTGGAGTTGTAATCATCAGTTGTCTTTTACTCACTACCTAATAAAGGATGAAGCCTAACCTTAGAACTTACAATGGATTCTCTGTGAATTGTTTCCCCTCACTCCACATATCTATCAACACCAGATCAGCATCTATTAGAGTTCAGACAGGTATAAAGCTATATTCTTTCCCTGAGGGAACTTGCTTCATGAACAAAGATGAATAATTCGGATTGGTCAGCAGCGGTGCTCTGAAAATCCCCAAGGGTGGTCTGACTTTATGGATATACCTGTATATACATCCCTTCCCATGCATCACACCCATGACAAGGAAGTGATAGAGAAAACATCTCTGATTTCATTTGGAACAAATATAAATGCATTGCAAGAGTCAAATGCCTCTGGAAAAAGCATTGTTGCACTTCATCCAGATCATCCAGACAAATGGGAAACAGTTGTTGGGGAGGTACTGTATTTCTCTTTAGAGAAAACAGGTGATTGCAAATGACAAATTGCTCCTCTCACTGGTCCTAAATTTTGAAGAGTGGTTGTTTTATTCACATAAGCAAACACAGGTGGCCTTTGGCAATTTATACTATCACTGCCTCATCCAATAGGATTGTGATCTTTAGGTATTCTTGGGTTTTCTGTCATCTATTGTAGTAATTCACTGCTGTTATCATCATATATGTGTGTGTGTATGCAGACACACACACACGTTTTTTAAAGGTGCTACATATTTTGCTGCCAAGAAACTATTTAGCCAAGAGAGTATTTATACTCAATCACCAAGCAAAGGATTGAAAATTAAAATACAATGAAGTTTTAAAAATAGGATCAAAGTTTATTGTAGGTATGCCCATGTAAGTTTCTAAGGAATAGGACCAATACATAGCAAACATGAGCATTAAATTTCACTTACAATTAAATTTTAAACTCGTATCTTGCCTCAGTACATATGTAATGTTCCAGCTTTCCTGAAGAAATCAGATTACAAAGCTAAAAGATGACTCAAGTGATGGAGAGACCTCTTCCTTCATCTGAATTGGTGTATAGAACTACCTTTCAGTTCATAAGCATGGATAACATTGTATCAATAACTAATTATATACAGGAAACATTATAAAGTGGTAGGAAAAACAGTGAGCTTGAAAGAAGTCAAAGTCTATTGTAGACTTTGTCTCTGACCAGCAGGGTAACTATTAAAGAGTCATCTAAAATGTCGTCCTTAATTGCTTCATGAGTAATACAGATGCAGTGAATAAAAGCTGAGCTGGTTCACTATGTCTGCATTTAGAGGACCACTTCTCTCATCCTCTCAGGAATAAAACTGCTTTCTTATAAGTGAACCATGCAGCTCTTCACATATTTTGCATGTGTCCTGAAAAGTGTTGTGTATTCCTTTTCATCCTGAGTATATACCACACGGTAGGCTGTTCTGACTAATCGTAGATTTCACCACCAATTACAATTACCATAGAAGGTGCTAATTCATGATGGACTTACAACAAAGTCATGGAAGAGACACTGTATCTCTTTTCTCAGTCTTAGAACACAATGAATTCTGAACAAAACAAACCCCAATGAAAGCAATAGAAATTTGGCCATGTGGGTGTGGAAGGGAGCAACAATTTAAATGCTACCCTCTTATTCCTTTGGTTGAGCTTTCCCCCTATAATACTAGTGGGCCCCTTCATTAATTGTGCCCTGGTTTTGCAGTTGTTTTAACTAATGGCCACCTATTAAGACCATGCACCTAAAGGATAATTAGTTATATCCTTTCTCCATTGTTAATAGCAAGAATTCAGGCATGCCTCAGTTGACTGCACTTCGCTTTATTGAGTTTCACAGGTGTTGAGGGGGGTGTTTTGTTTTGATTTTGTTTTGGGTTTTTTTTTTTTTTAACAAATTGAAGCAAGACCCTCCACCAGAAAAGGATTGGGGTTTGCTTTATCTCCAGACTTGCTTTTATGGTGGTCTGGAACCAAACAGCCGTACCACCGTATCTCTGAGATGTTCCTGCACCCGCTTTGTTGCAGTCATCTGGAAGCAAACCTGCCCCGTCTCTAAGGTATGCGTATCCTGGAATGCAATACTGACAGTGAATGTTTTACATATCGATGGCTATTGGTTTTCATTAAAAGGACAGGCATTTTTGGAGTGTCTCAGCTGTTCTTTGTAAGGTATTCTTCAGTAACTACAGAGGCTGCTACTATCAGACACTGAAATGGATCATTTATATGGCGAGTCTCCATTGTCTACTTACTGTATCTGAGAATGATATCAGGGCTTCCAGTGAAAGACAGATATGTGGAGATATCATCCTCAAGAGGCCCATAAGGTTTTTATTTCCAGAAATGGATTTATACCTTACCAGAACTATGAATGGTGAAGGGAGGCAAGTCTGCACTGGAGAAACCTACATGCAACTTGATTAGATGTTCATGTGGGTTACAAAGGGTCACAGAGTTTGAAGAATTCTCTGGCTCACACGTGAGACACAAAGTTCTTGAGATTATGGAAAATTTAGTTTTCATTAAGGATCAAGAAGAATTTCAGGGGATGACATGTGTTTTTTAAAAGGAATTATGAAAAATGTGTGGAAGTGTTAAATATTGGGGAAGAGTGTTGTGGCCAAAGGATGTGGGCAAAAGATTGATTGATGGTCACAGAACAATGGACGTGGTTTTAACACAAGTTATCTGTGAGGAACTCAGGCCAATTCACTTGTCATTTTGATGATTTTTTTTCTGAAAAGTATGGGGGGGTAGGCAATAATGAGGTTACTTTATAAAGATATACTTTTTAATAGGCTGAATTAGTAAAAATAAATAATGAGATGCTTGTGTTGAGAAATTGGTTCCAAAACCTTAAGTCTAATTCCTATAAATTTCAATAAGATTGTTCTAAAATGCATCTTATACTTACAGTATGCATATCCCCACATATTTGAAATTAGGTTGACCTGATACCAAAGCAAGGCCATAAGCAGCTATATTAGACAGTCAGGGTTTTTTTCCAGTAAATACGTGATTTTTTTTAAAGACACATTTCCTTATACACATGGCTCTGTATGCTAAGAACTTTTTTCCCCTTGGGAAATTGTTTAGTCATTTTTTTAATTCATATTATCACTTGAAATCTCATGTCAATTCATCTAAGGTTTATTATGTATTTATAACAATCATTTCTGCCAGTAGTATTTAATTTACTGGCATTTTACAATTAATGTTAGATTGCCTCCTAAGAGTGGTCACTGGAATGTGCCGTATTGCCCAATGTGTGATGAAATACTCAACTCGCATGAACACTGGAGTGCTGGCTAATTTTAAATGGTTACTCTTAACATTAGAACTACAAATGGACCATATCCAGTGAGCTGAGTGACGGCTGTGCTTGTTTACTGACAGGAGCCAATTTGAGCCTTAGTCCCGTGGCTAAAAATAGCTTAATCCCAAAGCATTTAGTGATTACTAATTGAAGACAGTTGCTGTTTTTGACAACCAGGCTTCTGATCGGAAACTTTGGCCTTAACATTCAAAAACATTGAATCATATTTCAAATTAAAAACAATAGACTATGTTTTGTCCACATTTGTTGTAACCCTGCAAAAAAAAAACTTAAGGGGAAAATGTGATTTCTTTTTTTTCTCTCCTTGAAATCCCACAGCTTAGAAAATACTACCAGGGCTTTGTTCAATATCAACTGCTTGGCAAAAGGTTTTATAAGGTTTTTCCTGACAACAATAATACCTCTTATTTGACGGAGCATTACCGCAAACATTGAAGAGGTACAATAGACATAACTTTCTTGATTTAAAATAAGACTAAAGACACCAAGGATGAGAGAAATTGACTTGCCTGTAGCCACCCAGATACGGGCGTCTGATTCATCAGTCAGCTGCAGTGATGCCACGTTGTGGGAGAACTAGCATTGTCTGCCCTCATCTGCACATTTGGGAGCCTGCCTTGAGCAGTGGAAGCTAAAATGCTCAGGATGCAAATCTGTGCTGCTTTTACAGCCCATGTTTTCAGTAGCCGACTTCGCTCTTTTCATCTCAGCAAATCACGCTGAATAACCTTTAGCCACAGGTGTTAGAGGTCCCCAGGTAGACGTGGACCATTGAGATGGAATTTTTGTTTTACATTTTGATACTTGAAATATGATTCTGTTGTTGCTATGCATTTAATCGCATACCCAAAGAAGTATCCTTCGTATGCCAGTAAAGCTCTAAATTTAAAATAATAATCAGGGCAATCTGCAAGATTCGTATCATGCAATTCTTCTGTTTTAAGTCATACAATGAAATTCTCCCCTATGCCAATAATTTGCCTAATATAAAATGAAGCTGCTATCAATTTCATTGGCTCAAGCATATAAAATATAGCAAGTTCTACCCTGTCTCTGGTTGTGTACTAAGTTAGACTTACAGCTGTAAACAAATTAATCTTTATTTTTCTCAGGAATTCTTTAAGAAGAGCTTTTCAGTTTCGCTAAAAGAAAGACACTCGTGCTATTTCCATGTGACAGAAGCTACCTGGGTCCTTCAGCAGCTCTAGAAATGCCTGTAGCCATCATCTCCTTTCTTTTGGACACGATCAAAACTGTCCAGGCAAATGTAACATTACTGATAGTTTGGGGAAATTTGTATATATACATTCTTATTCTTCACAGGGTTCATGAAATAAAGATGGCTGCTTGTTTTCCTCTTACTCATAAATAATCCATAGACAATGTATCCATTTGGGGGAAACATTCTCCTTCTTAGTTTAAATTTTCAGGCTCTCTGGGAAGGGGATATTGTAACAAATTGTGTATTCTGTATGTTCTGCTCTTGTTATAGCTTACTATTTAGAAAAGGACAGAAAATCGACACGAGGTGATAGTTGCAGGTGCCAGCTAAGACTTCCAGTGAGTCACAGAACATGTGTCTCATGGCTGTTTCCCAAAAGAAATGTGTTTGCAGGGGAGAACCATAAAAGACTTGGTTTTTATCTCAGAATGGTGCCCATTCCATTGTCCCTTCTTTCTCCCCTGTTAGACAAGAGTTCTCATCTTTGTACCGGCCACTTCATACATTTCAATTAATTGTAAAGCAGAACAGTTACTTTATTTATATCAACTTTAAAACTTTGTGGTTGGTCTTGGCTGAAATAAAATTTCAGTGCCAATAACAGGTATAAGATCATAGTCCATGTTTTCATAGGACGAAAAAAAAGGTATTTCTGCCTGAACAGTGTTTTTTCAACACATTTTTATTATCCCCCAAAAGTCGCAAATATGGAAGAATTCTTTTTAAATTGGAAATTCTGATTTCTCTTGAAAAATGAGAGTTCTAGAGTAGCATTCCTGCTAATCAGCCATTAGCTGCAGGTAAACCCTGACTGCCCCCTTTGGACAAGGCAACGCTTTGCAATTTATTATGATCTACGCTCTGGCCCCAGTTACTGTTTCAGGCCTGTGTGATCACTGGTTTGCAAACCCCAGCATGAAATGCTGGTTCTCAACCACCACGTCCTCCTTTGCCAGTTAGTTTTCAGGGCCCCTTGTCTCCCTTCCCCTCCTCCCCCTGATTCATTATTGCTAGGTTTATCTTGTAATGCTTTTTGATTTTCATTTTCATTTTGGACAGGCAGTTTATAAGGCGCAATGTTTTGCAAACATCAATTTCATTAAGGCTCCCTTCACCAGAATATGACCTGTGACAAATTAATGACTAGAATGTGTGTGGGATTTCTTAGAGTTGACATCCAGGAAAGATTTGATTCAGGCAGTGGGTGACTAAATTCAAGAAAGGGATTCTGGCAGTTTCCCAGTGTTTCGCTACAGAAGAATTTGGCTTCAGCTATTAACAGAAATAGAATTTTAGGAAGAAACACCACACATATTTCATATGAAAATAAGTCCTTATCTCTTCTTCCTTTAAGTAAAATATGAAGAAAAATTCAGAAATAATGTTTCTGACATGCCATTGCTGAAAACATTTTGTTCTGTTTTCAGGGCCACAGACAACTTTCCTGCAAATACATGTCAGTCGCTAGATCATTAGTTTGAAAAAAGAAAATCCATGTGAAAGTATTTTTATTAGGTTGGCCAAAAAAGTCTGTATGGTGTTTTCCATAAATTAAAATAAATGTTTTTCATTTTCATTGATTGCATTATTGATTTGGATATTTTCAGTGCATTAGCTATCTCCCATGTAGTATAACATGAAAAGTTCTCAGTTAATGTCTAGAATGGATTGCTACCAACTTCACCTGGTCTACCTGACCACGGAGCATCCTCTCATGAGAAATCTCCAGCAGGGAACCTCACAAACCACTTTGACACATTCAATCAGTTACAGCACCTTCTCCATATACTGCACAGATCTTTTTTTGCATTTCAGTTGAGTTTCTACCTTTCTTGAAATAATGAAGCATAATATGCTAAAAGTGTTGCTTATTTTCTTCCATGTTCAGTATTAAAAAGGCTACACAAAAATTCACCAATTTGTATTTTTTTTAAATGCACGCTGATATGACAGCTGTGACAATGCAATCTAACAAAGTCCTTTTGAATTAAGTCAAAGACAACTAAGTGCTACTAGAGCCATCATACAGAAAAAAACAAATGGACTTTTTTGGCCAACCCAATATTAACTTTTGAAATAATTTCCTTCCCATGTATAGAACAAAATTTAAAATACAGAATTAGCCATTGGATACAAAATAGTTATCCTTACCTACCTGGGCAATAAACGGACACATGGACATTGATATTAACATTATGATTTTTAAATTGCTAATTGTCTACTAGAAAAGATCTTGTTTATGTTGTTTTGCCTGGGCATTAAAAGAGAAAAAAACTAAGTGGGTCGTAAGTTTCTGTTGAACATCCCAAGCCAGGAGCATAAGCCAAAACCAGACTTAAAACCTGGACTAACATACAGTTTCACATTTTTCAAAGTGCATAATCCAGCCATTGTGAATAATTTCTGGCCAAGTCCTAGGAAATGGTGCATGGTCTTTCTGATCATAGCCTGGGAACTGTTATGCTGAAGCTAAAACCAAATGTCAGCTAAGGTCTGATGCCGGGGAAAACAATTAGAACATTACTGAATACCCTCCGTTAAAGAGTTCACCTTCAAAAGCCAGTTGTCGGTTTATCCTGTTTAATTCATTACTTGGAATTATTTTCAAGAATGCCAAAGCATTTTAGGTGGATCAGCCTATGATGGGCAGGACACCATAAACATACCCTCTGCAAGTTTGTGATTTATAGCCAAAAATACAGAACTTAATGACGCAGAATGCTGTACAGGGTAGGAGAAAATAAAGTCTATTTTTGGGCACTGTTTCCTTTTCTCTAGTTCCCTTTAGATGAGAAGTGGGAGAGCAGGGGCACAATTGCAAGCAACCCCTGGTAAAACAAAAAAAAAAATATGATTCTGCCAGATTTATGAAGAAAAGCCCAGTTTATACTAACTCATTGCCATTGTATACTGTATATTCATTTCCTAGGGCTGCTAAAAGACTAACCATACACTTTGATGGCTGAAAACAACAGAAATTTATTCTCTCTTTCTAGAAAATGAAAGTCCCAAAGTCAGCATGTTGGCTCAGGGAGAATCTGTTCCGTGGCTTCTCCTCGTTTCCACAGGTTGCCAGCAGTCCTTGATTTGTGCATACACACTCCTAGTTCTACTTTTGTTTCCACACTGGGTTTCTCCCTGTGTGTTTTCACATCACCTCCCTCCAGGATGGCATCTCTTCTCTCTTTGTTACATGAACTCCAGTGACATGGCCACCGGCTGGCAGTGACTGCGGAATGCTGCAGATGGCTCATCGAAACACAAGAAAACATATACAGAGACAACCAGGTCCTGTGGGGAAGTAGGAACAAAACGGCCACTCTCTCTAGTGGGGAGCACCATGGCCACCCTCCCTAGAGGAGAACGCCCCTAAGGGAGAGTGCCTCGTTCTCCCACCCGAGCAGGCTTTTATTGGGTTTCGTTTGCATAGGAATTCAGGTAAAGCTCATTACTCATCGCCAGGAAGTAAGGACTGAACAATAGATAACAAGAACTCGGAGAGCCTATTTGAGTCAGGGTCAACGAGCTGTAAAACTTTGAGAAACAAACTTACTTCTTCCCCGGACCCTTATCATTCCACTGACAGCATTCTAAACAAAGCAGATTTCACAGGATTTTGCATATTCTTTCTTAGGCCTGATCACCTGAGGAACCTGCCCTTTCCAGCAGAGCTGCACCACCCTGTCATTGTTTCAGGCTTAGGAGCAAGGGAAGTAAAACAGCCAAGAGAGTAGGAGATTTTCTCAAAGACAATGAGGACCCAAGCTATGTCAAAGCTGAGGGGTGAGGGTCCATCACCCCTTTTTGCTGTAGCCCCCAAAGTCCTCCTTGGGGGCCTCCCACTTGATCGTGCCTGTCTTAGGTCGTTCCCCCCTTGGGGAATGTTACCCATCATTGGCTAACTGACCAAGCATTGGGGGCCAGTTGTGGATGAAGTAAAAGGAGCAGAAGTGGTGCTCCTGCCAGGGAAATAAGCTTTTGTCTCCTTGCTGGCTTATGGTTCAAGGTCATTCCCTCAGCCCTAGCCTTGGCGGGGGTTACAGCTTCTGATACCAGGCAGGGCAGTTCCCAACACTCCAGTCATAATAGATGTAGAACTTACCCTCGTCTCGTGTGACCTCATCTTAAGTAACTATATCTGCAAAGATCCTATTTCCAAATAAGGTTGCATGCTCACATTCCAAGCTAGGACATCAACATATCTTTTTAAGGGAGATAGGTAACCACTTTGGGCTATTTCAGTTTTCCCAGAGAACTAATACCAACAATCTGTGCCCTCCCCCTTACGGGGTTATTTACAATCTTAGGACTTGCCTCATTCTTGAGCCAGATCAGCACCACCATGGCCTCCACCTTTGTCTTGAAATTGGAGGTGGCAGGCAAGCAAAATGGGACCCTGACAATTGTCTGTTCCTCTTTTTTTTTTTATTTCTCAAACACTCTGTTTCCTACTACCCACAATCAATCCTGTTGTCTTAGGTTGGTCCTCTAGAAGCAGAACCCCCAATTCGGATACTAATGAAAGTAGGTTTTTGTTGGAGGGAAGGAGTAAGGAAAGCAGGACAGAACCAGAGAAGATAGCTAAGGACTAGCTTCAGACTGGTCTCAGAGGAAGCTGTGACGATTTTCAATATTCTTTTAATATATATTTGATCATTGATCTAACCCAAGGATAAGGTATTAAAGAGACATGTGGTCAGAAAAAGTGCTGAATTGACGAAAACAAAGGGATGGCTAAAAGGACTATTGGCAAGGCACGGACCGGCTTTGGGTAAGCCAATTAGTCATCCTGCTTTGCCTGGTATAGTTTCAATTTATACATTTTGCACTGGTGTAACAATTAATGGTGCTTCATTTCAAGCTCATAAATGTCCTGGTTTGGTTAACAAATTGTATGGAGAGTTTATTTTTAACCCTCCTTTCCAAAATCATGAAATAAGTGGGTTGAACTGATGATATGTAAGTACCTTTCTAATAATAATAGTTCCTGCATACTATTTTGTACTTAATAAAACATGTTGCTTTTTGAGGGAATCTCCTTGGGAAAGAGAGAGAATGTGTCTCCTAGAGAATTATGATAAATTGTAAGTGAAGTTACTGAATTTCCTCTTTGTTTATCCTTCCATCCCCCATCTACCCCTTCATGCATCCTTTGATACTGTGCGGTTACAACATGCACTCTACTTTATTGGCAAAGTGAGGGGAAAATAACTAAAATATGTTCAGTGCCAGATTCTATACCACATCCTATACTTCTGTTATTTTAAATATCATTTTTTCAATGATCACAGGGACAAATATTATCTTTCCCATATTAAAAATGTAAAATAAGATCAGAGAAGTCAAGCAGCTGCCCCAAGATAAATAGTAAGTGAGCTTTGGAGACAATATTTAGATCAAGAACTCTAATGCCTAATTTGTTTCTACTGTACATTGCAAAATTTTTAATCAGGCTCTTTCATCAAGAGAATAACAAAATGTCATAGACACTAGCTGGAGAATAGATAACGAGAAACCGTTTGTAGTCCAGGCTAAAGGACATACGTTTTAATTAAACCTGTTAGGGAATAATGTCGGCAATGATCACAATGATGATGATGATGATGATGGTGCTGATGACTCTGAGCTCATTTCAGATTCAGACCAACTGCGCTTTTGCCGTCTTTGCTTTTGCACTGGAGAGATCTAAGACACTCAGACCAAAGTGCGAATTCTGTGTTCAGTCATCAGCCCTCACTGCTCTTGGCAATATCTGTTATATTCCATTTCAAATGTATTTTATGTTGTCTTCCTCCATGTGTTGCAGTCCCTTTAACACAATAATAAGATTGACGTGAGAGGGGTCATCAATTCCACAGCAGCAAGGAGAGGTCCTGCTGAACCTAATGAATTCTTTAACAGCGCTCAGAAATCACAGAACCCCGAGACTTCGGTCATGGCCTTGTTGTCTGCACCCGCTGTCTCTGAGCAAGGGCTCCAACCAGGGCAGGTGAGATGTGTGACAGGAAATGGACATCTTAAATCAGGTAGAAAAATTACAAGGTCGAATTTGCCTTCCTGAGGGCAGTCTGAAAGCTCTGAGGACTAAAATATCTCCATCCCTTAATGGAGGATCTTGTTATGATCTATGATACTCCTGAGACTAATTGCCTTCCATTTCTGGTATAAAAATGCTTGTATATCTTAGGATCTGGGGTAATGACATAAGGGTCAAGGAAAATCTTTGCAATTCTCTACAGTTTCTGAAGGATGTAAAACCAATGGCATTCATGTTTAAACAACTAAAGCTGCCCTCTCAGAATCACCAGGAAAGCTTGTTATGCAAATTCTCAGGTCCCGACTAAGAGAGAGTCAGAATCTCTGAGGATGAAGCCCTTCCTGTTTGCAGCTCTTTTGGTGATTCTAATGTGCGCTATACCTCACTGTCTAAAGAGCTACTCGTTCTGACAGTCTTTAGTGGCCTTTCTGCATCATCTGGAGCATGATACACAACACTGACATACTGCCACCACTGTGAGCAGGCTTTTTCCCCCAAAGACATTTTTCCACATTAGCATACATCTTCTATAGCGGACAGATACATTATTTAGGTGAAAAGGACATTATTTTGAGATTTGGTATTAATTTATAGCACACCTCTTCCACAGGTAAAACAACACCTTGGAATATATAGAGAGGGCAGGGCAAAGACAGGTTTATTTCTTTTCCGTAATGACTCCATCAGACTCGATAATGAAGGGCAGGTAATTTGTGTTTCGTAGATATAAGCATCACGCAGACAGACCAGAATAAAAATGGAGGGTTTCAATGACAACATAGCTGAGCAGCTTCTAGCGAGTTGACACGCCCCGGATATCACTGTACTTACTCCCCTGCAGGGACACACCACACACAAAGTGTTATCACAAGCTCCAAATTCAAATGGCACCATAGGCGCCTACCTTGAGAATACATGCTTGCCACCCACCACGCCTAGGAACCTCAAACTTTAGGGCCAGTCGACAACAAACAATAAAAGGGTGCCATTCATTTGGATGAGAATCTGCACCTCTGTTCCAACAATGCAATATGAGCGGAGACCCCCCAAAAAACAGACATTTATTTATGAAAATGTATGTACCTAGTCTTACATGTTTAAACTTCAGTCATCTTCAAAGTCCTCTCCATCCGATATAATGCACCTATTGAGATGTTTTGCCACTGCTCAAAACAGTTTTCAAACTCATCAATTTTCATGCCTTTTATTGCTTTCTGCCATTTTTTGTTTCACCCCTTTCACATCAGCAAAATATTTCTCTTTGAGGACTTTTTTCCACCCAAGAAACAAAAAAAGTTGCTTGGGGGCAAGATCAGGTGAATAGGGAGGGTGGGGTCAAGGGGGTCATGCCGTTTTTGGTCAAAAATTGCTGAATACCCAGTGTAGTGTGGGCAAGTGCACTTGTAAATTAACCACTATGAAATGGGAAAACATGTTGAAAGAGTCTTCAAAAATATTCAGTGAAGCCAAACACAGCCTCTCACAACAATGCCAGCTGGTACTCTGATCCAGATGGGTTCCTAAAATACTCACCTAGTGGAGGAAGCATGTACTACAAGGGGTTCACCCTCCAGAAGATAATTCTGGTTTTAGAGGGGTTCCTAATTCACCCTTCCTTTCCATAATGTTAGCATGATAAGGTTGGATACATTCTGTTCTACAAACATTCAGTAGCTTTTGTCCAACCACCTGTCTTATATGGGGTATCTTCATGTCATTGCTGCCTGAATAAACTTGCCCAACTCTTATGCTATTCACAGTCTGTATGAGCTTGGGCCAGTTATTTAATTACTCTGGGCTTAAGTTTCCCCATCTGTTAAATGGGACTACTGATAGTACACCTACATTATAGTGTTTTTGTGTCCATTAGCTAACATAAATATGTGCAGTGCTTAAATAGCACCTGACACCTAGTAAGTGCTGTATAAATGTTATTGTGATTTATTATTCCTCCACTGCCTTTTAGAAACAACAAGTTTCTAAGCCAACTGGTAGTTTTTCAAAAACAACAGATGTTTTGTATCCATGATTGTCTTGAGTGGGTGTGCGCACACGTGCAAGCACACTCATGCTCCTGTGCATGTCAGTAAATCATCTGTTGGTTGGAACATCAGTGTTAAGGAAGGGATGTCTGTGCACGTGATTGTGCGTGCTGGGAGGTCTTCACTAATTTCTATTCAGGAACAAAAGTATGTTTGAAAGTGCAGAGGAATTCTTAGGTTGACAAGTAGTAATAGTTATCATTTATTGAGCACTTCAAATTGACCAGACCCTTCATAATTTTATTTAATTTTTATAAAAGCCTTTGAGGTAAGCTTTATTAGGCATAATTTATGAAAGAAAGAGTTCATAGTCTAAATTAAGCAATTGGAGCAAGAGCAAATAGCAGTAAGTACCCTAGTAGTCATTTAAACCCAAGTGTTGTTGCTTCAAATTACTCCTCTTACTCTATGTAGTCATGTCCTAAATTAATGAGTGTTTAACTAGTGAGCCTGAAAGGTAGTGATGCCAAAATTTCCACTATGAGGTCTTATCATTTAATTGATCCATCCAGTCATCCAACAAACATTTCTCGAAGGAACAATTTGCTAAGCAATTGGGATATATTATTTTAAGCCTAAGGTGTGGCATTTGTTTTGAGAATTTCACACTTTAGGAAGTAGATGGACAGGCAGACAAATACATGTAGATTATGCTGGGGGGGATACATGACATGTATGAGGACCAAAAGAGAGTTCGTAACTTCTAGGTGGAAGAGGAGAAGGGAGGTCAGGGAAGGCTTCCAGGTGAGAGAGCATTTCAGCTAAGATGAGCTGAAATTTATTGAGAATTACACAGGAAGGGATGCTGTGGTCTTTCTCAGAGATGATGTTCTGGTCTATAAAGACTGGTCAAGTATTTCTCAGACAGCTGGAGGCATTTGTACAGGCGGAGTCTTTGGCCTATTTAGATGCATTTACCATAGACCATGGAAAAGAGAAGTGGGTCAGATGAGATGTGAGTGAAAGGAGAGATAATTGGCGTTTCCACAGGGATTACTTGAAACGTCGCCCAGTTTCATTGGTTCAGTTACATAGTTCCTTGCATAATTATGTGTTAAAATTTGTTCAGTGTTCTATCTGGTGTCGTATGTTTTATCTGTCCTTCCACTCCACCATCCCTCCCTCCCACTAAACTTCAAGATCCTTGAGAGGAGACTCAAAGTGCAAGTTGACTGGAAATGAAATCAGACCGTCTCCTTAGCCGGGGCAGATCCAGAGATGACATCTGACAAAGATTCATCTTTTTAAATCAAACTCTCATCCCCGACATTGTTCTGTAATCACTCCAGAGAATTTCTGAAAACAATGTTTTACCATCCCCTGCAACACCGGGGCATTTTCCATTTGTGATAATAATTTACAGAGGGGAAGGAGGTTTTGTGTGGTTTTTAGATTCACCACAGGAAGAACAGAACATCAAGTGCTACTCAGACTGAGAGACACGAACCTAAAATCTCTCCTCAGTGAATAAAGTTATTTGGAGAACGATTTATTTATTAAAATTGTGCGTGTTGCTATGATACAAATTTTCAACAGGCACATAACTTCTCTAAAGTTGCTGGTTTCTGAAAGGCAGTCCTTGCACACTGTAGGGGGTGGTAACCCTGTGTCCCCTCCGGGGCGGAGTAGAATCTGGTCGTGTGTGTCCCTCTCCTGGTGGTGAGGAAGGACACATGACTGACTCTCAGAGAACTGGCTGAGAAATTCTCAGATGCAACGGATTGCCTCTGTTATTTTCCATCATAGGAAAAGCACTGATGCCTGAATAAATTCGCATTTAAGACAGGCTTTTGGTCAAACGCGTGAAAATTCAGTTTGGGTTATGTGTATTTGTAACATTTGCCCATTTCCTTAAAATATCCTTATCAAATTGCTTGTGACGGAGAGTTAGTGAAGCCAGCATGGTCGGGATGGGGTAAGTGAACAGGGATGTGGAACATCAGACGACAGGAAGGAGAAAAATTTTCTCATGCATGTAAACTAATAACAAAAACTAAGATCAAGGGGTTAAACTTTCATGGACACGGTTTGGCTTCAATAGCATCATGTTTTCTCACTGAGAGGTATTGTCCAATGGTAAAGAGTCAGGTACCAGCTATTGAGAAGGTGGGCTTGGAGATAATTCGTGAACTTGGAACCCTGGCTGAGCCACTACTTGCTGTGCATCCTTAGGAATATCACATAAACCCTCTGTGCCTTGTCTTTCTTAATTGTAAAATATGGATAACCATAGTGCATAATTCATAGAATTAATAAGAGAAACAGGTGCAATAATATATATAAATTGCTAAGCACATTGCTACAATAAAACAACTTACAATCCAGTTTACTTACTAAATGTTTCCTAAATTCGGTCACCATGCCAGGAGTTATATGTGGGTTATCTCATCTAATTAGTGTGATAACTCCATATTAATGGAAACTTTCATTATTCCCCACTTCAAAATGAGGAAAACTGAGGTGTTAAGTAAGATACAGAAGCCCAAGGTCTCACACGCTGGAGTAAAGATTCAACCCAGACAGCTAACCCCAGAGTCCACGGTCATAATCAGTGATCATGTTTTGGGTTAGGAATGTTCCTGGCACATTTAAAACATTACATAATTAGTAGCCATTCCTCCGCTTATTATTAATAATGGAGGAGATGCCTTGGACGGCACTCCTGAAACTTGGACCTGAAACTATTCAGGGTCTGGTTAATCACCCTCTAAGAATTCTGCTTGAAGGATGACTACAATTTGTAAAAAATTATTCATTGGCCTTAAATGACCCTTTCACCTCTGCATTGGCTTTGGACACAAGCGGGTGTAGATTAAATACTGACTCTGCCACTTTCTTGTTATGCAACCCTGGACAAGGTGTTTAACCAAACAGATGTTCCACATCTGTGGAAGCCCAAGTTGCCTGCATAATTAGGGTAGGAATATCCACATGGTAAGGAGTCTATACAAATAACGTACATAGAATTTAGCTCACTGATTGACACATGGTCAGTATTTGGCAGATGATAGAAATAATTTCTAATAGTATCATATTTATGTTTATTTAGGTTTTTACTTCCTTAATCTGTTGTTTTCTTTAGCTTTGCCTTTTAACGTTGGGTTATTTCATGCCCTAGAGGAGACATATCTTTTTAAGATGACTCTGTTACTCTGTAAAGGGAAAAGACATAAATGAGTACCCTAGTTAAGGGAAGATGGAAAAGACTAGAAGGAACCATTGGAAGTGGAGAAGGTAGAACTAAAGTAAAAAATGGAAGAGATGCAGGAGACTTATGTGACTGGCCCCTCATTTGGCCAAAATCTGGTGCCACAGTTAATTCTTAGGATGCATTAAACTAATGACTGTCCAATGGTCACTGAAAAATGCTCATCTATGCCGAGCAAGTACATGGAGAGAAAAAGGCACCCCATGGGTCAAGTGGAGTCACAGTACCTAGTTACACCTTCAGAGGCAGAGACTCAAGCCCCACCCCAGATGTCCCTGGCCCCACAGTAAAAGAGCCATGGTGAGTTCTGCACCATGCCTTATTACAGAGCTGAGGTACTTAATCGGAGAGAAGAGAGACTATCCTAATGGAGATTAATGACCTTGACTGCAACAAATCAAGGTGAACACTGAAAAATGCAACCTATTTAGATAAGCATATTGGGTTCAAACTGCACATTTAACTCTTTAAGGATGACCTCAAAGTCATATTTTTAATAAAATAGTAGGATTCAGATAAATTTAGCATCTTATCTGATGGGAGAACAAATATTAACAGGCGTATTTTAGTTTTGAAGGGCTTTTACCTTGTTATAGGTTCGTGGCTATGTAAAGGAAGGCAGAGAATGAGGGAGGAAGGGTAGAAGGAGGGCATTCAGGGAGAACTGAGTATCACAAAAAGAATGAAACGGAAGCTGAAAATTCAGGCTCCATGTGCTTCTCACACTGTAGTTAGGCTGTCACTAATGTGGCTATTAACTTTTCATGTTCAGATTTATTACACTGTCATTACAGCACTTTTCTTTGCTGATGTATCAAACCACTATTACATATTTGTTGGCATCTCATCTATTTAAGGGAAACAAGTGATTACCCGTTGCCACGGAGACTAATAAGGAGTGTGCAAGCAAAAGACTGCAGAGTTCTTGTTGGAAGATAACAAGTCACTGGTATTTTGCTTTGATTCAATCGTAAACTATCTCATTGTTTGAAGAAAAATCATCTCCTCCCTCCTATAAAAACTAGGGCACTTATTCAAGGGATAAGCCTACAGACATTTTAGAGACAAGATAAATGCACATGATAGACTGGAAATGTTTTGGAAATAGTAAATTCTACTAAGTTTTTGTAGAATATGTAGTTACTTCTGGGATTTTTGAAAGAGTTCATCTCCATCAGAGAACTGCAGAACCAAATACAGCCAAAGGGTTTCCAAGAAAGATAAGATACAGATTATGGTTATGATTCAGGTTTCCACAGACTCTGTGACATGTTTCAAGAAAATAATGTGGGCTTTAGAGTTAGGCAGATCTGGGCATCATTCTCCTTCTCAGGGTGTTGATCATCAACTTTATTCAAATCACTTGTCTTCCTGTATCCCCTTTCTTGCTTAGAATATAGAGAAATGATAATATACCTCCAGCAATGTTGAGATAATTAAACAAAAGAACTTTACAAATTCCTAAAACATGTAATGTCCAAGAATGTGGAACTTCAGATCATTGTTCATTGAATTCAAGCATTCATTGAATATTTGCATTTACTCAGGCATACAAATATGAATAAGACATGGTACAGCTTCTAAACTCTGAATTTCTACAACAATCTAACAAGAGATTCAGATATATAGTATAATTCTAATACAGTGTTTTCAGCATGAATGCAAAACGGATTGGTTTGGGCTAATGCAACTAGTAACAGATAAATCCCTTAACACTTTTTTAAAATTATATTTTGTTGATTGTGCTATTACACTTGTCCCAATTTTTCTCCATTGCCCCTTTCCACCCAGCACCACCCACTCACTGAGGCAATCCCCACACCATTGTTCATGTCCATGGGTCATGTGTATATGTTCTTTGGCTACTCCATTTCCTATACTGTACTTTACATCCCCATGGTTATTCTGTACCTACCAATCCACGCTTCTTAACACCCCTCACCTCTTCACCCATTCCCCCAAACCCACCTCTCATTTGGCAACCATCAAAATGCTCTCTGTATCCATAATTGTCTCCATTCTTCTTGTTTAGTTTGTTTTTTTAGATTCAATTGTTGATAGATATGTGTTTATTGCCATTTTATTGTTCCTAGTTTCAGTCTTCTTTTTCTTAAATAAGTCCCTTTAACATTTCATATATAATGGTTTAGTGATAATAAACTGCTTTAGTTTTTTCTTGTTTGGGAAGCTCTTTATCTGCCTTTTAATTCTAAATGATACCTTTTCTGGATAGAGCAATCTTGGCTGTAGGTCCCTATTCCTCATGATTTTGAATATTTCTTGCTGTATCAGCTAAGAGTTTTATGGGAACTCCCCTGTAGGTAACTAACTAACTGCTTTTCTCTTGTTGATTTTAAGATATTTTCTTTATCTTTAACCTTTGACAGTTTAATTATGATGTGTCTTGGAGTGAGCCTATTTATATCCATCTTGTTTGGGACTCTCTGTGCTTCCTGGACTTGCATGTCTGTTTCCTTCACCAAATTAGGGTTTTCTTTCACTACTTTTTCAAATAGAGTTTCAATTTCTTCCTCTTTCTCTTCTCCTTTTGGCACCCCTATGATGAGAATGTTAAAGTTGTCCTGGGGGCTGCTTACACTATGTTTGTTTTTTGGATTTTTCTTCTTGTTGTTCTGATTGGTCATTTTTTGCTTCCTTATGTTCCAAATCATTGATTTGATTCTTGGCTTCATCGACTTTACTGTTGTTTCCCTGTAAATTTTTCATTATTTTAGTTAATGTATCCTTGGTTTCTGACTGGATTTTTTTATGTTGTTGAGGTCCTCACTAAGTTCCTTGAGCATCCTGATAGCCAGTGTTTTGAACTCTGCATCTATTAGGTTGGTTATCTCCATTTCATTTAATTATTTTCCTGGAGTTTTCTTCTGTTTTCATTTGGGCCATATTTCTTTGTCTACTCATTATGGAAGCCTCCCTGTGTTTGTTTCTATGTATTAGGTAGCGCTTCTATGACTCCGTATCTTGGCCTAATGTAGTAGGTGTTCTGTAGGGTCCAGTGGCACAGCCTCCCTTATCACCCAAGCTTGGTTCTTGAGGTGTGCCTTTCATGTGGGCTAACTATACCCTCCTCTTGTAGCTGAGCCTTGATGGCTGTTGGAAGATCAATGGGAGGGATTTACCCATACTAGTCAGCTGCAAGGACTGGCTGTGCCCACTGACCACCAACCTCTGCCCTCCAAGGAGGATCAGCTGTGCAGGGGCAGGGTGGTGGTTCTCCAATGTGGTCTATAGCTTTCCAGTGAGTGTGCAGCCTCTGGTGTTTTCTGAGTGTTTCAGACCAAGGTCAGCCCCCACCTGTGTTTTGCCCAGGGCAACCCTGCATGCGCTATAAAGCAATCCGATATGACTGCAACTTGTGTTCTGTTTGGAAGGTCCCAGATAAAGCCAAGCTGTGAACCTAGTCTGGCTGCTGCTACTGCAGTGCCTGGAGCCACTTAGCAAGAGGTATGGGGTAATGGGTCATTGAGGCCAGCTGTTGCTTGTTTGATAGGATTTAGGAAATTGGGAAGCATGAGCTCTGACCAGCCATTCATATGGGAAAGTCTCTGCTAACAGTTTGGTTGGGCCATAAATTAGTTGGGACAGAGCCTCAGGGAATCTCCAGAGTGGGGCGAGCAATGTTAGCTATATTGATGGAATCTCAGGTATGGTACCAGACTGCCAGTTCTGTGCCTGTGCCTTTGGTGGGGGAAGGGCTCAGAAAAAGGACAATAGTCTCTCCCTACCTTCCTGTCTGGGAAACAACTGTCCTCCAGCTCCTGCCTTGATTGCAGAAATTTCAGTTCCTCCTTATATGCCACTGGTACCTTTCAAGCTGCTACACTAGCACTGGAGCTCCGAGGGAGTGAATCTGAGTCTGTGTGTGTTTTCTTTAAGGGGTACTGCTTGGGACTCTAGAAGTTTCTTCCACCTCAATTCCCACTGGTTTTTGCAGCTAGAAGTTATGGGGACTTATCTTCCTGGCACTGGAGCCCTGGGCTGGGGGCCTGGTGAGGGGCTGGAACTCCTTGCTCCCCAGACATCCCCCTGAATTTTTATCCATGACATGTGGATGTGGGATCAGCCCATTCTGCATCTCGCCCCCTCCTACCAGTCTGGATAGATGTGATTTTTTTTCAATTACATAGTCATCAGACTTCCATTCAACTCGATATCTGACAGTTCTGAGTGATGGTTCTATATTTACTTATAAGTTTGATATGGTTATGAGGAGCCGAGCCATGCTTACCTGTGCCATCATCTTGACCAGAAGTCTCCCTTAACACTTTTCATTAATAATTTCAACTTGAGTTTCTAATGGTTAGGTCAGTGGCCTTCCCAAATTCACTTATCATCAAGAATCCTTTCATTTGATGACTCCACCCTTTTCTGAAAACATTACTTAATCTTCAGTGTAGTGGACAGAGAGGATAGAGGATTGCACTAGAGAAGTTCTTCAAGGCCAGAACTGAAAGTTACATGTCACTTCCACTTGAGGTCCAATGGCTACAGATCAATTGTATAGTTGCACTTGACTGCAAGGGAGACTGGGAAATGTCTTAGCTATGAGCCCAGGGAAAGCAGAAGTGGTTTGTGAGCATCTGAAAGTGTCTACAACCCATAGTGAAGCACAAATATGAAAGAGACACCAGGCAGGACCACAAACTTCAGCCTGGAGTGGTTGGTGAAGAGGGTATGAGAGAAAACTTTCTGGAAGAAATGGTAATTGAATTTTGTTGAAAAAATGAATACCATTATGTAGGCCACAAAGAACATGACAGGACATTCGAGGCAGTAAATAATTTTTTAAAAAATTTCTGGGCAGTTTTCTATTGTTTGGGCCTTGGCATACCATAGGTTGTTTCTTCATTCATCTGTTGATGGACTTTTGAGTTGCTACCAGTTTTTGGCCAGCACCAATAAAGCGAGTGAGAATATTTTTTGTACAGGTTATAGTATTGATGTGTGGTTTCATTTCTCTTGGGTAAACTACCTAGGAGTGAAATGGCTAAGTCATATGCTGGGTATATGATTTACTTTGTAAGAAATATACCGGATTGTTTTCAAAGTAATTGTACCACCAGCAGTTTATGAGAGTTTCCAATTGCTCCATATTTTTACCACTGCATGCTCAGTCCTTTTAATTCTGGTCATTGTAATAGATGCGGCATCTTATTCTGGTTTAATTGCCTGTTCTAAAGACTAATGATATAAGAATTTTGTGTACTTATTTTTCACCCATATATCTTCTTTAGCGAAGTGTGTTTTCAAACATTTTGCCTCATCTCCTTCTTTTAACTGTGTTGTTTATTTTCTTATTATTGAAGTCTAAAGAATATTTATAAATCCTTGAATCAAGCCCTTTATCAGATATATACTTTGCAAAGATTGTTTTTTCCCCTCCAATCTGTGGCCTTTCCCAGTCTCTGGGTCTATTTCTGGGCTACATATTCTGTTCCATTGCTCTATTCATCTGTCTTGATGTTAAAATACAGTTTTCAATTGCTGTAGTTTTATAATGTCTTAAATAGGGCAGTTTTAGTTCTCTAATTTTGAACTTTTTAAAAAGGCTCTTTGCATTTCTATATAGATTTTCAATTCAGCTTGCCAATTTCCATCAGAACAGTCTTTTGGAGTTTTGATTGAAATGATGTGGAATCTTTATGTAAATTTGGGGAGAATTTATATGAAACTGGTGTTATTACCCCATTTATTTTGGTTTTCTTTAATTTTTCTCAGCAACTTTTGAAGTTTTCAGCTATAGTTTTTCACATATTTGTCAAATTTATCCTCATGCACAAATTTCATATTTTATGATACTCTAAATGGTATCTTTAAATTCCAATATTTAATCATTTCTTATGAATATATAGAAATGAAACTGGTTGTTATATACTCATATCTTAACATCTTGATAAGATCAGTTACTAATTTTAATATTATTTTGTGTAGCTATCATCAGATTTCCTACATTGACAATCATGCCACTTGTGAATTTTGACCATTTTGCTTCTATCTCTCCTGTCTGAATATTTTCTTTCCTTGCATCATTCACTCCAGTAGCAAAAACTCCAGTGAATGCTAAATAGAAGGGTTGCTTCAAGTTCTGGGGTATTAGAAATAAAACTTTCTTTTTTTTCTTAAGATTTTATTTATTTATTTTTAGAGAGAGGGAAAGGGAAGAAGAAACATCTGTGTGGTTGCCTCTCGTGAGCCCCCTACTGGGGACCTGGCCTACAACCCAGGCATGTGCCCTGACTGGGAATCAAATCGGTGATGCTTTGATTCACAGGCGGGCACTCAATCCACTGAGTCACACCAGCCAGGGCACACCAGCCAGGGCACAAATAAAGCCTTTTATTTCTCATCTTGTAAGAAAATAATTTAGTATTTCATCATCAAGTATGTTAGCTGAAGGTTTTTCATAGATGCCTTTTGTTAGGCTGAGGAAGTTACCTTCTCTCCCAGTTTGTGCAGAGCTTTTACAATGAATAGAAGTTGGATTTTGTCAGAAGCTTTTCCTGAATCTATTGAAATGATAATATGGTTTTTCTTGTATAGTATGGCAATATGATGAATTACATTTATTGATTTTTGAATGTTAAGTCATTTTTGCATTTCTGAGATAAACCTTATTTGGTAATAATATATCATCTTCTTAATGTGTTGTTTGACTTGCTAAAATTTTGTTAAGAAGTTTTGTATATATGTTAATAGGGTTTTGGGACTGTTGACTTTTTCTGCAACAGTCTCTCTCTCTCTCTCTCTCTCTGTATCACACTAACTCTTGCCTCATAGACTGCAGTGGAGCGTATGCTCTCCAGTTACCTGGACATTTTGTGTAAAATTGGTATTGTTTATTCTTCAAGTGTTTGATAGAATTTTCAAGTGAAACCATTTTGTCCTGGAGTTTCCTTCGTGTGGCAAATTTCAACTACAAGTGCAATTTTAATTTTATTATTAGATACAGGATTATAACATATTATCTAATTCTTTTTCAATGAGTTTTAGAAGTTTGAGTGTTTAAAGAATTTGCTCATTTCTCCTAATAACCCAATATACTTACATAAAATTATTTTTAATATTCCTTTATCATGTTAATGTCTGACAATCTATATTCATGTCATCTCATACTTGATATTTGTAATCTGTGTTCTGCTTTTTTATGAACAATCTGGCCAGTACTTATCAATGTTATTGGTCTCAAAGAACCCACTTTTAATTTATTTTGTTTTTTTAAATTTTTTTCATGATTCCTATTAATTTTGGCTCTTTTATTATTTCCCTCTTTTTTTTCTTTGTTATTTCTACTTGTTTCTAAATGTGGAAACTGAGCTCTTTGCTTTCAGATCTTTTTGTCTTTTTTCTCTTTCTTCCTTTCTTCTAATACTAGGATTTAGCACTTGTTCTCACTTGCTCTCTCTCCCTTTCTCTTTCTCTCCATATTCCATTAAGCTGCATCCTACATTTATAATACATAGAGTTTGTATTTTTACACAGTTCTAAACACTTTCTAATTTACCTTGTGATTTCTTGTTAGACCCATATATTATTTAGAAGTCTGATTTTTAATCACCAATCATACATGGATTCCCCAAATACCCTGTTATTGATATCTAAATGAGCTCTATTTTGATTAGAGAATATAATTTGCATTATTAAAAATGCCTTTATATTTGTTTTATGGCCAAAAATAGTGTCTTCTTTGGTGAAAGTCCTATGTGCAATTGAAAAGAGTATATATCCTGCTGGGTTTAATTGGAGCATTCAATAAATGTCAATTAGGGAAAGCTGACTGATAGTCTTGCTCAAGCATTCTACATCTTTACTGAGTTTCTTTTTACTTTCTTCTGTTCATTACTGAGAGAGGTTTGTTAAAACCTCTGATGATAATGATGGATGTGCCTACTTCTCTTTTCAGTTCTATCACTTGTGCTTCATCTACTTGTAAAGTCTTTTATAATGTGAAAGGCATGTAGGACTGTTATGTCCCCTTGGAGAATGGACCTCTTTGTCATTATGAAATGGCTCTCTCTATCCATGGTAGTGTTCTTTATTCTAAGGGTCTACTTAGTTTGTTATTAATATAGCCACTCACTTTTTTATTATCATAGTACCCTTTTTCTATCCTTCATTTTTTTCTCTACGTGTGTTTTTATTTTCAAAGTGAGTTGATTCTAGGCAGCATATAGCTGTCTTGCTCTTTTACCCAATCTCAGAATTGCTGCTTTTTGATTGAGTGTTTGGACTATTTACATTTAATGTGATTATAATATTGTTTTGTTTACATTTATTCTTTGTATTTATTTTCTATTTGTTTATTTTTTAATCCTAACCTGAGGATATGTTTTTATTGATTTTAGAGACAGAAACATCAGTGTGAGAGAGAAACATTAATTGGTTGACCCCATATGCATCCCCACTGGGGATCAGCCTGCAACCTAGGTATGTGTCCTGTGTGGGAATTGAACCTGCAAACTTTTTGGTGTATGGGATGATGCTCCAACCAATGAGCGACCCGTCCAAGGCTGTTTCATTTTTTATTCCCTTTTGCCCTCTGTATCTGCCTTGTGAAATTTGAACTCAAAGGGATATATTTCCTTGATGATATTAAGGAAATACAATTTATTATCAGGAGAGAGAGTATAATTCTGGTTATATTACAAAGATTTGTCAGTTTTTAAAGATACATAGTGAAATATTGTGGTTAAAATAATAGAATATTTGAAAGTTTTTTAAAAAGAATCTGTGAAGTTTAACTGTGTGGGTCTATGCATGAAAAAAAAGTTGGCTGTAAGACAACAAAAGTAATGAGTACCTGGGGGGGTCATTACGCTAACTTATATACATTTGACATTTTCCATAATAAAAAGTAATATTTCTAAAGAAAGTATACTTTAAGACTTAGGACTTGGGGGGAATGTTGGGATAAAAACGGGTTGTCAATCCTTTTCCTAACTACCTCCTTCCAGTAACTGGCAAAAGAATTAAAAAATAAAAAGTTGGGGAGAATTCATTTAATAATTACTCTGCCTAAAGAATGGTGCAAACTTCTTATCACAAATCTAGAGAAACTTCTACTATATACAGTAATAATCAGATTGTTTTGGAGTAGATATCAAGGGCCAAGTCATGGTTTTTCCTCTAAGAGAATGATGTTCTTACCATAATTGCATGGTTTGAGACAAACATAATAAGATTTCATAATATAAACACAAGTGCTAGAAGATTTTAGGGAAAGAAGAAGGCAACTGTTGTGAATCCTCTTTCTGGTCACCAGCTGACAAACACTTAGGTGCCTTTGCTGAGTCAGACACTGTTTTAAGGTGTTGCTATATCTTAACGATTAAGACAGAGCCCAGCTCTAACAGATCTTACATTCTGGAGAGGAGACAGAAAAAGGAGAATTAAACAAATAGACATATGCCCTGGCTGGTGTGGCTCAGTGGATTGAGCACTGGCCTGCTAACCAAAGGGTTGCCAGTTCGATTCCCAATCAGGGCACATGCCTGGGTTGGGGGGCAAGTCCCTAGTTGGGGGCCCATGAGAAGCAACTACACATTGATGTTTTTCTCTCTCTTTCTCCTTCTCTTCCCAATTCTCTAAAATAAATAAATAAAATCTTTTAAAACTAAATGAATAAACAAATAGATTTATAAGCTAGAATTCTAGGTAGTGATTAGTGCAATGAATAAAAATGAAATAGTCCAAGAAGGTAAAAAAAAGGAGAGAAAATCTTACAAAAGAAGATACTGAGAAAAGGGTCTCTGAGGAAGTGACATTTCAGCATGCTTCTCAATAAAATCGGTGAATAAGTCATATGAAAAGGAAGAAAATTCCAGGTAGTAGGTACAGCTAGTGCAAAGGCCCTGGCGCCGAAATAAGATTGGCATAATTACAGAGAGATAATTAGACTTTCTGAAATCAGATTTGAATGTTAAAATTGGCTTTCCTTTTCTATAAACATAATTTTGGATCCTGGAGCTGTCTCATTTCCAAAATATGAGTCATGTTTTTTACTGTATGAGTTTTTGTTGTGACCTGCACATGGTATTAAATAAATAATTCAGGCCGTCAGTTCATCCTTTTCTTGACTCATGATGGCCCTTCAAATATCTTCAAAGAGTTTTGGAGAAACAGCATATAAATTTCTGTTAAGTAACCCTTTTCCTAGTTCTCATCTTGAAAGTATTTCTGAATTGGAAAGCATTCTTCTTGTCCCAATCTTTGAAAATATGGTTTTGTAATAGGCCAACATTTTAATATCTTTCCTGTGGCTGAAATCAATGAGACCCAACCTATAGAAATATACGTGAAAGCCTATCTCTTTTTTATTTCAATAAAGTCTAAAATACCATTAAGTGTTTCTACACATTTCGAGGAAACTGTAAAGTGATAAAATTTTTCATTACAAAAATCCTCAGTACCACAGATAAGCAAATCACGTCTGGGTTTAGCACTGCATTAATGAGGTCTGCAGGAAATGTTATAGATTGAATCTTTTTTATTTACTTTTGTAAGATGTTTATAAACTGAATAGAATGTTCCAACATTGACCTTTGCCCTTAATGGCCAAATATGCATATTTATAAGCAGAGTCTGAAGGGCAGAGTCTAGGACAAGATATTAACAATTGTTTATTTTTATTTTTACTGATGTTCCCATGAAAATATTTTTTTAAACAGATCAGAAACTGTATTTTTAAAGATTTTTTATTTATTTATTTTTAGAGAGGGAAGGGAGAGAAAAAGAGAGAGAGAGAGAAAGAGAAAGAGAGAGAGAAACATCAATGTGCGGTTGCTGGGGACCATGGCCTGCAACCTAGGCATGTGCCCTGACTGGGAATTGAACCTGCAATGCCTGGTTCACAGCTCACACTCAATCCACCAAGCTACGCCAGCCAAGGCGAAAATATTCTTAGAATTTTAGAAAATGATGTCAAACTACATTTTTTAAAATCAAAGAACTGAGTAGATATACATAACATTTTGTGGGTTTTGTTTTTTTGTGGTTTTTTTTGCTGTGATTTAGTTCATCACTTGATACACTGTAGAAAGTATGATCAATTGATAGGGTCTGACAGAAAAGGCTGTACACTGAACGTGCCAATGTATCTATTTTCAGAATTTCTCCTCTTGTTTACTCACATGACATTTTAGTTGCAGCCCCTGAACCAAGAAATGTAACTGCTCATTTTCACAGAGCGATAAAGGGAACTGTATGATATTGTCAAGAGTGTAGCCAAGTTACTGCTTGTCATTGTTGTCTTGGCATCTATTTTGTTTGGTCAGGCGGAGACCGTAAACTCTCAGTAGCCCTGCGTGCAAATGTACTCCCTTGTTCACCCTAAAGAGATAAATTGAGGCAAGCTCAAATTACCAGAAATTAGGCTTATTCGGGACTAGCAGATGATTGCAGTTCAGGAAGAGCAAACTGCAGAAAGCTGCAGGTGAGTCACTGAAGGTTTGGGTTGGGCTGCATATATGGACAAGAAGTGCAAAGCAGAGGACAGGGGAGGAGTCCAGCCCAAGTTCAAGCAGTAAACTCATTGTCCTGGGGATGGGGAGAGATTCTTTTTGGGTATTCATTGGTCAGGGGGTAAGTCCCGGTTTTTGGAAAGGCAGGCATTTATGGAAAATAAATCTCTCAGTTCTTAAGTTTTGTTCTTCTGAGGGCCCCTAAGTGAAATTCTACGCTTCATATTTTCTGTTTCCATTTTAGATTGAAATCCTTTCATATGCTAGATAACAGCCTATCCAGTCACAGGAAATACAAGTTTCCTGATGGCCCTCTTGATAAAACTCTCCCTAGCCTCCCAGCGCCCTCCTTAGTGTGAGCTTAGATAAGAACCCATGGAGGCTACTAAAACCCTGTCTTTACATTTTGAATTGTCCAATCCAGCCTTAGACTGGGACCCCCCTAAGCATCCAACCCATTAATCCTAAGAAGTGTGTGTGCCCCAGGTTCTGTGTCTCTCTCTGCCTTGACCTACCCTTACGGCCCCTTGAGGTCTGCCATGTACTCCTTCCAGGCCCTGTGGGTGTTAATCGTCTCCGTTTCAATTTCCCTTGGGGGTCTTTTGTTCAACTGAGGCTCCCCATCCAATACCCCCGGGCTCTACTTACCAAATGGCAATTTCACAAGGTCACATTAGATAAGTGTGTTCCTTGGTGAGGAATGCCTATGCAAATTCAGTGCCTGCTATTTTTGATTGAGCACTGATGTCTTTTCGGCAGATGAAAAAACTTCTAATTAATGGAGAAGTACTTGTCTATCTCATCACAAACTTGTGAGATTAAGTCTTCATGTGTGCTTTTTTCATAGCTCCCCTTCCACTCTGCCCATTCCCAAATTCGTATTATTTAGTATACTCCATTTTGATCATTTACCGGGAGCTAGTCCGGTTGTTCTTCTCTTTGTTATTGAAATAATGGGCATTTAGCCTTCTTTTTTAAGTGATGACTGGGTCATGTTTGCATTAGAATCGCTCATTTTCATTGTCTAAACTCTTAGAAAACAACATCACAATATTTACAGTGTTAAAAACTTTATTTGCATTATCTCGATACACAGCCTAACAGTTAATGCACAGGCAAAATCAAACATGGACTCTTAGAACTCCTGATTACGGCAAACCGAAGTTGTATTTTGTCATCCCATTATTTAGGCCTTACAACCACTACTACCCTAATATGTGCATCTATATTGTGGACTCTGCTTTATATTTGCATAAACAAATGGCTCATTCAGGAGCTTTTGTAATATCTGGTAAACTACGTGTATAAAGCTGTCTTCAAATCTTCAACACCGGCAAAATGAAGTCAGCTTGCCCTTTGGAATGTCAGTTCTTTCAGGCTCTGCAATGCCAGAGAATAGGTCCAATTTTCAGTCAAGGCTGAGGCCCCCATTTCTCTATTACTCTGCAAACTAAAACTACACCTGAAAATCCTGTAGGTAGCAAACTATTATATATAGCAGCAATTTTCAACCAGTGTGCCACGGAGCACTGATGTGCTCTAAGAATTGTTAAAACATGCAGTACCTGACTACTTAGGGACACTGACCTCTTTTTGCCTGATCGTTAAACAAGAAATTGACAATGGCCAACAAACACAACAATAGTGATCCAGTGTGAATACATCAAACTTATACCTATTTTTGTCAGATTGGCAAAATATATATATATTTTTCAGGCGCTGCTGAATTTTAGTAATTATTTATGTGTGCCACAAGATGAAAAGGGTTGAAAATTGCATTAAGCTGATCATACCTAATGCATTTAAAATCACATGATGGCACAACAAAATGGGAACACGGGACCCAAGGCATTAATGAGATGTAATAACTGTGGGATAATTTCATGTCAATTAATCAGATAGTAAGAAAAAGAGACATACAGTTAGATTCAGATTAAATAATTAAATTGCAGAGGATCTCAGACAACTCTGAGTCTGTATAAGCAGGAATAAGTTTATAATTTTTCCTCATGGAATAGTAATGAGAATTTCAAAGGCTCCTCCTGGCTAAATGTATTTTACATAAATACATAATGCAAAAGCTGAAGTCAAAGACAGGTACATTCTAGCGATATTCAAATGCCAAATCATGTTGCATTTGAAATTCTATAAATATATACAAGGTGTTCTCTCTCTGTTTTCTTTTCTCCTTTCCTTTTTTAATTTTTTATCTTTCATACTCTCCTTCCCTTTCCTCTTTCTTCCTTTCATATTTTCTCCTTTTTTTTTTTTAGTGCTTTAATGAAAGATTTCTTGCTCCTGTGTCTGCAAGGAAAATGTCCCTGCATTCGCCTACTGGCCATATAGAGAAAACCAATCCATCTGTGCAAGTCAAGCCCGGGTTCCCTTATGGATCCACATCGGACCTTCCTGGAGACTGTTGTGTGCCGGCCTCACCTACCTCCACATACCAGTGTTTAAATGCCCTCCAGACCAATTTGCAGGTAAGTAATCACTGTCAGACTATTCAAGAGTATGAGGATTCCATCAACTAAAGAGGTGGGAAGCGCAGGCCTGCCTGTGAGGTTGGTGAGAATGGAGATTCTCTTGTGTTGGTATCTGCAGCCTCAGCAGCTCTGAGTGTGCAGTGTAACAGTCCCTTGGTAAAGATTTGTGAAATTAAAATATGCCACAATACAGGAAAGTGGGCCATATATGCCTGGTGCATAGTAAGATTCAACAAACACAAGTTGATGCCGAAGGAGGAGAAAGCAGCGGCTTTTGACAAAAGCTGGATGAACTTTTGTCACCTGTTTCTCTGTGAGCTCATGACGGGGACCTCCTTAGGCAACTCCTAGCCAAAATATGTTTCAATTGTCTTGGAAATCCAAAAGGGCCAGGAAGTTCTTAGTTTTAAATTATGTATAAAAATTATATGTACTCATGTATAATATGTACATTTTAATTTTAAATTAAATTTAAAATTTAAATTTTAAATGTGGGTGACAGTGGTTGGCAGGATCATACAGGGTTCAAGTGAACATTTCTATGATACATGATGTTTATTACATTGTGTGCCCACCCTCCAAAGTCATCTATTTGACCTCTTTTACCTTTTACTGCCACCCCATCGCCTACCCTCTAGTAACTACCATCCTGGTGTCTGCGTCTGTGAGTTTTTGTTTGTTTTTCTTGTGTATTCATTTGTTGTTTTCATTTTTAATATCTCACATATGATTGAAATCATATGGTTCTTAACTTTTTCTGTCTGACTTGTTTTACTTTACATGATATTCTCCAGGTCCATCCACATTGTCACAAATGGCAGCATTTCATCTTTTCGTAGAGCTCAGTAATATTCCATTTTATATATTTACCATACCTTTATCCAGTCATCTGGTGAAAGACACTTTGGTTGTTTCCATGTCTTGGCTACCACAAGTAATTCTTCAATGAACACAGGGGTGCATATATAAATGACATATATATTTTTAATTTAGAGGAGAACTTAAAACTATTCTGGACATAGAAGCCAGTAGAGCATGTATATAATACTTAGCATTAAAACCGGGTTGGTGATAGAAATTGTTTCCCTGTTGTTTAAACCTTGATTATATTCACTACAAAAGGCAAGTACCCTCAATGTGGTAAATTTATTATTACTGATTTACATGTGAGGAAATTGAGGTTCAGGGTCCTGAATTTGCCTAAGATCTCAATATTATAGAAAGAACTAGAAGTAGAACTCAATGCTGTTTTTCTCCCAAGCATGTACTCTTAGCATTATACTACTTTTTAATCTCATTTAATGCCTTTTTGGGGGTTTGAATTTGACTTTATCTGGTTATCAGGATTGAGGTTCGCTGCTTTCATATCTTTTATTTGCCTTTGTCCTTCCCTTTATTTTTAGCTTTTTGAATCACTGTATTTTACTTATTCTCTGGTTTACACATAGAGGCAGATTTTGCTTTATGAGCCAATTCAAAAATATCTTTTTTTTCAACAAATAAATTAAACCTAAAAACTTTTGATGTGGTTGATAAGTTTGCTCTTAACTGTGTACTCTCATTTAATAATTACAATGTGAATTATATTTACTGTTTCTTTCTGCTTTTGATGTGTGTTTACTGCTTTAAATACAATCTTTTGGTGTCACGTTGGCCAAAGAGTCTGTTTGGTTTTTTCCATATGATGGCTCTAGTAGCATTTAGTTGTCTTTAATTTCATTCAAAAGAATTTGTTAGATTATACTGTGACAGCTGTATCATCAGTGTGTATTAAAAAAACTTGTCAAAATTGGTGAATTTTTGTGTCGCCATTTTAGTATTGAAAATGGTAGAAAATATGCAACATGTTGGGCATATTATGATTTGTTATTTCAAGAAAGGTAAAATGCAAATGAAATGCAAAAAACGATCTGTGTAGTATATGGAGAAGGTGCTGTGACTGATTGAATGTGTCACAAGTGGTTTGTAAAGATTCATGCTTTAGGTTTGTCACTGGATGATGCTCCACAGTCAGGTAGACCACTTGAAGTTATAACAATCAAATTGAGACATTAGTTGAGAACAATCAATGTTACAGCATTCAGGAAATAGCTGACATACTCAAAATATTCAAATCAATAAAGTTATTGGTGAAAGTGAAAAATGCATCTTTTATTTTGTGGGAAAAAACACTAAACCAACTTTTTGTCCAGCTCAATATTTATGAACATTTGGGTTTTTTTATTTGTTTGTTTTAGAGATACCTTTATATTTATACCATTTAATGTGCCCTTAATTCCCCTTTCTCTTACTTTTTATTATCTGGTTGGCCACTCTTAATTGGTATTCCCACACAACAGTCTGTGGCTTATTCAGCTTTCTTTTTCTTTCTCATATCTCCCATTTTTTTTAGTTTCTTTTCATTTTATCAGAGCAGATAATGTATACACATTATTTTTCCTTTTTTTGACTCAGTACTATAATTAAATATGTGAAACACCTACTATTGGTCTGTTTAACAACATTTTCCTAGCCATCTCTTGATGGGGTAAAGTTTACCTCTAGTAGACTGCTCAGGGAGAATACACAATGACAGCATTCTCTCGGTGCCCACAGGTTAAAATTGATTTCCAAAAGCCTTAATACTTAATAGGAAAACTTTTGTTCACACTTTCATTGTCTTTAGAAAATGCTGCTCCATTGTACCTTGATTTATATGTTGTTTTGAAAACTCTGATGCCAGTAATTACCTTGTCCTTCTCAATTATTTCATTTTTTTGACTGGACACACTGAGGATATCATGTTTACCTTTGAATTCACATCATTTTACTAGCATATGTCTCAGAATTGATTCTTGCCCATCAATATGTCCAGTAGGTTGGTAGAAACTTTCAGGTTTTCTATTACATTTAGAAATGTATGTTATGGTTTATGCATTTGTTCTGTTCCAAGGTCTTCATTTTTAAAAAATATGTATCATGGTGATTCTTTTCCTTTTTTTCTATTACAATAACTTTCTCTCTGACTCTTTTTTACTTTTTCTTTATCTCATTTTTAGTCTCTTGCCTGTTTTTATTAACTTCTTTATTTAATTTTCTTTTCACATTTATTCTTCCGTGGGTATCTTATAATTTTATCTTCATTTCTGGTATGATTCTGTATTTTCTTCTACATCTTTTAAAATATATTCAACACATTTGACTTCTTCCTGCTTTTATTATTTATAGATTCAAATTGTTTTGCATATCCCACAGGTATGTATTCAGATTATTTGATCTAGTTTAGAGAGTGACTATAATAATAGTCTCCAAGAACATACCCATCCTAATTCCTGGAACTCGAGAACTTGTTACAGATGTCATACCAAATTAATACAGTGTTGTTATAGGTTTCTCATACTTGTGGTTGATTGTGAGAGAAAAAGTTATGTTACCTAAAATATTTTGTTTCATATTGTTTGTTCTATTTTTAAATTTGTTTTGTTCAGCTGTGATCTGCACTTTTTTGTCTAGGATTAATCATTTTGTGAATGGGGTTCAGTGCTTAAATTTTAAAATAATTTATGAAATTTGACTCACTGTTTTGATTTTCTTTTTAGAGACTTTAATTACAGTAAATATATATTACTTTCTATAGTAAAAATATCCTACAGTTATCTTAATATGGGTTCTATACGCAACAATAATCATTGTGCATCTTGCCATTTAGAAAATAATGTTGTCATTCATTTCATCTTCTTTTTGCTCTTATGTTCTTCCTCTTACTTTACATCTTCTTTCATCAGCTTCCCAAGTTACTTTCTTTTTATTAATGTGTAATACTATGAATGTGCTTATCTAAGAATAGGATTTGACAAGACATAGAGGAAAGTCATTACTTGACAAATACAAATTGGTTTCATTGAGAGCTGGCAGATGATTTCTCTTAAATTTACTAAATACTCAGTTTGGAACTTCAACACAGACCAGTTATTCTAAAATGTCTGTGTACTTATTTCCACCCAAATTATGCCATTTGGTGGAACACAAAATCAGACAGGGCTGAGTTGGAAGTTGATGTCCAACAATTGCTACCTTTCTCAATGTCAGTTTTCTCATTTCCAAAGAAAGAGGATAATGGAATCTGTAAGGTTTGTTGTGAGAATTCAATGTGATAATGCTTATAAAGCACTTAACTACAAAATGGTAACAGCGTTGCCTTAAAATTTGTGAAGATGAAGTGAGATAATATAGGTAAAGCTCTTAGAAAAGCACCTGTAACACTGATATCTGATTCTACACAATTTACAATCATCAATCTTAAACAAAAGCTTGTCATCCATACACAATCTGATCTCAATCCAATTTTAAAACTCGGTCCATTACTGAGTATAGTAGGTGCCATTTGATACAAATGACTGCCATTAATTATAGCCTAAACAAAGAACTTGCTGACAGTGAGGAATTCTCTTCTTGAAATTATATCCCAGACTAAAAGACAATGGTGCATTTTCACACTGAGTAAGACTCATGTGTACAGGGTGGGCCAAAAGTAGGTTTACAGTTGTTTGTATGAAAAATAATAAAATAGTTAATAATACACAAATAAACTGTGTTTTATGTATTCACAACTATAAACCTGCTTTTCCCCCACCCTGTATATATTATGTTTTCATTATCATAGACATAAAATTATAGAAATATTTGCTATCACATGCATTTTGTCTCATTAACTTTGTGACTTGCCTCTGTGGCATGAATATGAAGGCACATTTACAAAATTGCATTTTAAAAGGAAACATTCAGCCCTACAATACAATAAAAATATGGAATACAAACACCAGAGAGACAAACATATGTATACCGATTGCATGCTGTCAGTATATTGGGGTTTGGAGATGAAAGTTAAAAGCCGTTAGCCCCTTTTTTCTTGTTACAATAATATATAGTCAATGACACCCTGTGAAGATGCTCTTCAGGCATACAGAGTAAGATGGTTTTATCTCATTCTGGTATTCACAACAACCTAGGGCTAAAGGCATTGCTATTCCCCTTTACGCAGAGCAGGAGTGGAGGTTCAGAAAGGTTAAGTGGCCTGTACAAATGTACCTTGAAGGAGTGGGAGAGAACCTGTCTTCTGGGATTTAGTTCAGTGCATTTTTCATTACACAGCAGGGTTCACTATTGGAGTTTCTCTTGACTCCTAGAAAACTATTAAGGTTCTTATAATCAGGGCCCTTCCTAGCACATGAAAATCATATCAAAACACTCATGTGTCTGGTTATGCACACCTGCAAAAACAAATAGCAATAAGGCAGAGCAGGGCATTAGGAAGGGGGAAGGCAGTTAGGTAATAGCAGAAGGAATTAGGGATATTAATTTGACACAAGCACAGAATTTCCTCAGTTGCTTCCCATCCTGTCACCCACATGCCCAATCATTTCCCTCCTGCACGCACGCCATCCTGGTCCCACCTCTGTCTCCTCACACTGCCCCAGGTGTCCATTTAAATTGAAATGGCATGGTGGTTTCTAGCTTCTCATTTTAAGATTTTCCATGGCAGCTCGCAAGTATGGCTACATTTTTCCATATATGTTTTTCTCTTCTACTGAACCCAGAAATATCTGAAATGTGATAACTTCGTATTGGATTGGGTCATGGTTGAAGAAATCAGGGAAATAGGTTTACACAATAAGTGTGTAGTTGAAAATAAAACAAAAAATGTCTTTTAAGTTTATTCTGTAAAGACACTATATGAAAGCTTGAGGCTAAAATAATTTATCTGCCTAAATATGCTTCTTTGAGATGTAGCCATTTGTACACATTTTAGTTTGTCTTGGAAATTAATTTTATGGTAAGAAAACTTAAAATTCACTTTAAACATTTTCTTGTCAAAGAAATTGGAAAGCTACCCAATACCTACCAATAATAATAATTTTAAAAACTCCTGCACCTCTCCTAAATTTTTTACATACTCAGTTTTTCACTCTGTATCTTGTCCCATACTCATCCCTCCCCCAGCACCACGCACATTACTGTCATCAGCATCAGCAGTGCATTTTATTTCATTATCGAAATATATTCACCTACTAGTCTATCCTCAAAACAAAATCAATTTTGGTCTAAATGTTAACATTTTATTATATTATTGCTATTCATTTATTTAAAAATGAAGAATTTTTGAGGATTGAATTAGTCAATGTTCTTTCACTTACAAACAAGAGAAACTCTACTGGAACTACTCAAACACAACAGAAATTTATTGATATTTCTTTTGGGGGTGGATATCACACATTTTGCCCCTAAAAAGTCACGTTTCTCATTTTCTTATTTCAGAAAAATTCCTAAAAAAAAAAGTACTACTACTGTTCACCTTGACTTCAGCTTTCTCATCTATGAAATGAAAGTTCGGATCCCCAAGATTCTTCCACTTCTGTCTGTAATGCTGTGACCGGCACCTTCTCCCTCCTCTTCAACTGTGGAGTGGAAGGTCGTGTACTTGTTGAAGTGTGTGTGTTCTATGGGAAAGTAGTTAAGGGGAGTATTTCGAAGGGTTGTAAGAAACTCCCAATTCTCTCAAAAAAGGAAAATTAAAAAGACCACAAAAACATCCAGCTGTTCCTTCTCTGGGCTAGAATAGATTTTGTTCAAGTCCTGAGGCAGGCTGTGTTTCCAGAAAGACTTCCTATCTTTCATTATCATGGTGATAATGGATCCCCTCTTTGTCCTGTTTAATTATTGCATTATTCAAAATGCCAGACACTTCCCCTCATTCATCACACCGAGGGCCATAAATGTCATGTAGAACCTGGTGTGTATTAATTATTGTTTCCTTTATTTGTGTTAATTAGGTTAAACATCAGTGCTCAAACAAATTATAGACATTATTTTGGGAGTCTTCTGCATTTCATGATCAGGATGTGATAATAAATTCTTTATATTGAAAGCCAAAGACAAAACTAATCATTACCTATTTCTGCTTCACTCTTCTAACTTTATTTTTCAATGCATTTGTTTTAAATACTGTTTGGTGTGTACCCACTTATTTCCATAAACATTTATGCTGCTTAAAACAGATATATGTATTTGAGGTGTATTTGAAATAAATAAGAATTAAACTTTAAAAACATATAGAGAACATGCATCTGGTTTGGGATAATTTGGACAACATGTAATTTTTTACAAAGCCATGGCTTTTTATTGAGATTTTCCTACTTTTCAATTATCTTTGCAGCAGTATGTACATCTCATAGTTTGTTGATAACTTTTTAAAGTTTTTATTTATTTTTAGAGAGAGGAGAAGGGAGAGAGAAAGAGAGGAAGAGAAATATTAATGTGTGGTTGCTTCTCACACAGCAACCCCCCCCCCCCAACCTCGGGACCTGCCCCACAGCCCAGGCCTGTGCCCTGGCTGGGAATCGAACCAGTGACCCTTTGGTTCACAGGCCAGCACTCAATCCACTGAGCCACACCAGCCAGGGCTGTTTTTCATTTTACAATGGCCTCATCTCCCATGAATGCCAACATGCCACAGATATGAGACAAATATTCCTCATTGATATTTCTCTCTTCTCAGTAACCCTGTCAAGTCATAGATCTCCAGAGGCAAAAGCACTTCTGTTTGGCACCAAATAGTTGACTCTCGCCGATATTTACTTTCAGACATCTCTATTAGTTTTCTTTTTTATTTAAATCCTATTATGATTTCAGCTTTTATGTAAGTAAAAATTCTCTATAGATAAGGAGCTAACTCCTGCAACATATTAAGAGATGATATTCAAAGCCAGGTGAACCCCTGATAAGACATAGTTTTTGACCAGAATACTGTAGAACTCATGATAATAGAGCAATCAGACTGTGTCAGTGAGTTCCAGACCCAGGGAGTACCTGCTGCGCACGCCCCTATTATGATGTGCTGGCAGTCTTGCAGACATTAAAATTTTTCATTGAAAATTCGACAAAGCTAGTATTGTTTTAAAGCTGAAGAAAAGGGAGCACAGAGAGAGTAGGGACTCACCAAGATCACACATTTTATTGATTAGGAATTGTTATTTAACAATTAACTTAAACACAATAGAAATTAATTTCACTCACACATTAAAATATTTAAAAGTAGTCAGTTTATGATTTGTACGGAACCTCAGATAAGTCATCGTAGACCCATTCATGCTCTTTTCTCTTCATGTTCTGCCCACCTATGGACTTGACATTCATTCTCAAGTCTTCCTCAAATGGCTGTTGGAGTTATGGAAATCACACTTATATTCCACTCAAGAAACAGGAAAAACTATGGGGAGAACAGAACACGTTCACTAAAGCTGTGTGTCTCCCTCGCATGGACTTTTCTTGGACCATCTCCCCACACCCCTGACCCTTTAACCCTACACACAGAAACAACAAGTCTTTCTTAAGTGCAGTTGGTCCATCGCAGCATGACTGTGGGGAAGGGGGAGGATTCAAAAGTTTGTTTCTCAAGCAAAGTCGCAGATGGATCTGGGACAGACAACTAATAATCCCTATCACGCATAGCTAAAAAGTAACATAGTCAGAATCTCAACCCAGATCTCATAGATTTACTTATTCCTAAGTCATGCAGCCTATCAAGTGTGGTATAAGCACCTAGAATTCGGAGACCAAATTATGTATCTATTTCCTTTGGCACACATCACAGTTTCGGGATAATATTGGGAATGATGAACGTTTGTTAAATGGAAGAATGAATGAATGCCTGAGTGCAAGAAAAGCGAGAAGGACGGATGAGTGGAAGTTGCACCTGCCGGTAGGTGAGGTGGTATGTATTCCTATATCCTACTGTTTTTATGAATAATTGTGGTAGAGTGGTGTTAGGTGACAGATGAAGATACCAACTGGTTCTCAAATTTGAATTTTGTCTGATTATTAACAATTATTACCTAAATCACATATGGAAAACTCTTTGAAACTCAGAGGATACTGAATAGCTAGCAGCTTCATTTATTCACATTCATTTTTAAATTTTATTCATTTTTTAGAAATTAATCTCCTAGGCAGAAGTCAATTTCTCCATTCAATGAATGTGATTTGATATGTTTTTGAAAGCTGGGGCCTCAAAATCTCTGTTTTGAAGTACAACATGAGATGGGTAAGTAAAGCAACATTTTTGTCTCCATTGCAATGATCAAGATACTTCCCTTGATTTCCATCTCAGACTCTGTGTTTGTCAATGATGTCGCATCAACCCTTCAGCTCTTGATTATTTTGAATTCTCTTTTTAAGTTAAACACACACACTGCCATGTTGTTAACCTAATAAAAAGCTATTCCATGAACTTTTTGTTATCTAGTGAGTTCAATTACTTTTAATGAAGATGCTGAATCTGGCTTCATTGGCAGACAATCATTAGATGTGTGGTGAATCTGTTACTTTTTCTTTGGAGCGAATTGCTTATGTGTGAAGGTACACCTAAATTTGGCACAGGGGAGAAAGCAATAAACTATTTTGAGCATACTCAGCTCTAACTGGCTTGCACATGAAGCAAAGTTTTCAGAGTAAACCAAACCTTCTTTACTTAGTTAAATCCATCACAGTGAGCCACGCCATAAGGCCGTCTGCATGCCTTTGATGCAGTAATGGTATGCTGTGTCAAATATTGATGAAAACAGATGAACTGCTGATTAGGCATTGGAAAACTTTATAATGTGGAACCTCAAGTCACAGTGACATTTGAGGGGTAACAATCTGCCTTCTTGATTTGTTGGCAATCTTTGCACAAAGATTCAGGTTTTGTTCATAGCTGTATACGCCATGCAAGTTATTAGGCCAGTTTGAGAAGTTCAAGTTGGTTCAAAATAGTAACCAAAACTAAACGTAGATATACAAAGGTAGAAATGAACTACCAAAAACAAGGCAATAGTATGTATTTTCATTTCTGATAGCAAATGTCACATACCTCATTTTCTATTTGCTGGAGAAAATTGATTTTGCTGGGTGAGAACATAAACAGAGCGATGAACAAAAGGATTGGAATGCATGGGGCTGTTTCTGGGTAGCACGACACTCACAGAAATCGTGAGTTTTCAGAACTGTATAACAGGAGTGGGATTTACCTCCAAAATGCACAGCCATCTCGTCTTAAAATGGTAATAAGAATAGAAAGCTCATTAATGCCTCCGTCTCGATGCCGCTGTTACAGCTGTGTTGCTGTATCCTCATTCTTAGGACCCCAGCTGGATATTTTAATCCTCTTCTTTCCTTGCTCCATTTAACAACAGCTGGCAGTAGGTGCCTCTTTGGGTTACCTGGGCCTGTCAGCCTGGATCAGGCGCCAGTGCCAGCACTCAGAAGGCAATCACTTAACCGGACATCGCATCAGCCAGTCATTCAAAATAAAGGATCTTTCCAATTTAGCAGAGACCAGCTCCTGAGGGAATTGGTTGTTAAAGAAGACAGCACCTTGCTCCTTACACACACACACACACACACACACACACACACACACACACGCCCCCACACACCACCCCTCTGCTTCAGCTGCCTCTATTGCTCTGCAAGGTTAAATAGCAGCTTTGGAAGAGTGAGAGGGGATAATACATTTATCAGGAGGGAAATGACTCATGAGGAGGCTGCGGGTAGCACAAAGGACTGTAACTTGAAATTGGAAACTAGATAGCATCCCTGGAAACCATCTTTAGAATGTCTGTGTCCTAATGGCCAGTGAGTTGATGCCTGGGGATCAGACGCTTTCTCACAGTCCGGACACAGCAGCCTGTGCACATTCTCATCTCAGCATCTGAGCGCTTTGTGAGGTGCAGTGTATACCCCTCGCTGTCTTGTCCTAAAGCAAGACAAGTCAGAGTTAAGCTGGGAAGCTCTCATACATAGAGGGGGTACATTTGAAAATAACAATTATTCAATAGTCATTTCAAAGGAAGGCAGACAATGTAGCCTACCATCAAAAGTGACTACATCGGCTAAAACGAAGAAGCCTGTAGCTCCCATAAAATGATAAATGAAAAAGTCATCCGAGTTATGTGTGAAAATTACATTGACACCAAAATTTCATAAAATGTACACTGCTATCAGACGAAGCATTGAAATGCCAATTAAAATAGTTGTTTGTAGTTGAAAAGCAATGCATATTAAGTATGGAGTGTTAAGAAACCCAGAAAAACATGAAGGTAAAAATCACAATTTTTCTTAAGTCTAGATAACCTATATAAACAACTTGGGGCATTTTCTTTCACATCTCTTTCTCTCTCCCTTTGCTACTCTAACATGTTTTCATAATTATATCCTTCACCTTGCTTCTTTTCCACTCAATATTATATTATAAACTTTTATATGCATTATCAAATATTATCCAAGGCCATGATGGTATACAAGGGGATATCCCCCAAAACTGGAGTTATCTTCTGGTGGGCCTCTTGTAGTACAGGCTTCCCCCACTAGGTGAGTGTTCTCAGGACCCATCTGTATCAGTGTACCACTCAGTGTTATTGTGAGAGGCTGCATGTGGCTTCAGTGGATTTTTTTAAGACTCTTTCAATGTGTTTGCCCATTTCATAATGGGTGATTTACAAGCACACCTGCACTTACCACTCTGAGTGTTCAGTTTTTTTGACCAAAAATGGCATGCCCCCCATGCCCCACCCTCCCTATTCACCCAATCTGGCCCCAAGTGAGTTTTTTTATTTCTTTCCCTAGATGAAAACAGTTCTCAAAGGGAAACATTTTGCTGATATAAAAGAGGTGAAAAAATGGCAGAAGCACTAAAAAGCATTGAAATCAATGAATTCAAAAACTGTTTTGAGCAGTGGAGAAAAGGTCTCAATAGGTGTATTATATCAAATGGAGAGTACTTTGAAGGTAACTGAAGTTTCAACATGAAAAAATAAACACACAGTTTTTTATAAATAAATTCTGGGAATTTTGGGGTCCCCACCTTGTATGGTTATATCCATTTCATCTTGAATGGTGGGTGCTGCTCAGTTAATTCTCTCCTAGTTTTGAACATTGTTGCAGATCGAATTCCCGAGGAAACCACCCTGAGTTAGAGATTAGTATTTGGGTAGTTACTTTGGGGTTGCTCTCTGGGTTTACACTATGTAGGAAGAAAAATGAAGGACGATGGGCAGAGCAAAAGGTTGGTTCCTGATGCAATCACAGCAAAGGGACCCCACGGAGCACTGTGAAGTTAGGGTTGCACTTCATTAGTTACCCCAAGGTTAGCCATAGGGCCCAGGTCTTTATAACCATATTTCATCAGAGGCAGGCTACCCCAAAAGTGGTAAGGTTTTAGGAAAAGCAACTCTCCAGCTGAGGGCAACTAGATAACATCTGCACAACAAATGCTACAAATGTGACATGTTATAATGTCCAGATAGATCACACCTTTTGGTTCGATGTTTTGCCAGAGACCGTACCGCCTATCAGCCAGCAGTGCTCTCACCAGCAAGGGAAACAGGCCAGTCCATTCCAAAGGGGTATGCAAGAGACACAGTTCTAAGTCCACCCCTTGTTTTGTTCAGATTCACTTCTTTGTTGAAGCCCCGAAAGCCCCTCTCCCAGGACTATGGTGGTCTCACTTTCCTGAAGTAAATTCATACAGGAAGATCCATGGGATAAATGGTAGTTCCTGCTGTTGAAGCTGGCCTCCAGAAACTAATATTCACGATTTCCCTCTTCTATTAATCGCTACAGTCTCCTCTCATCCTTACCTACCTCCTCTGCTGGTTTGACTCAGATCTTCATTTTTAAAGTATCTCTCTCTCTCGTCACCATGCCTGTCTCATGTCTTGGGTATTGTGTTTTTCCATTTGCTGTCAAAATTGGTCAAAAGAGGACCAAGAGTTGCCTGAGGGCTTTCTCTGGATGCTGAGCATATTCAGCCATACTTCCCTTGGATAAGAAGAGCCCTACTTTCTCTTGTTGACTAGGGTCAGTTACCCCTGTTACTTCCCACTGGTCCCTCGGCACCTAAAGGGGCTGAACTACCTGGTGGCAGTCACACCTTAAAATTCTATGGACTCTTTCAGTGTCTCCTTGTGAAATAATTATTATTTGGGAACTGGAAACTGTTAACCCCTGGAACCTGGATTTGTGGGGACTGGAAGCAAAAATTGCCCATGTGGTATACTCAAAGCAATAGTTCATGAAGCTACCCCTATCTTCACCCTTTGGTTTATAGACCATGTAATCTGCTTTTGGGAGCAAAGCAGGATAGAGTACATATTGGTTTAGAGTGTATTCTGCATAAAATCTTATCCTTATAGGGCATTATCTTTAAGCTGTTGCTCCAGCCATGCTTTCAGCATGGGGTAAGGAAAGGAGGCATCTGTGTGAAAAGCTGAAGGAGCAAGATTGCCCAGGAGGAGATGATAAGCTGCAGTATCATCACAGCAAAGTTCTAACAAAGACTTCAGAGGATCCCATGGGGAGGCTCTAAAACCCAGCTGTTCAGTGCTGTCTCAAAGAGATTGAGCCTTTATCCCCTCACTTCAACCATCCTGTTGATGCTGGCTCCTTTAGAGAAGGGAGTGTGGTCTTGAGCAAGGCGATTCTGTTTAAAAGAGGGGAGCAGTCAGCTGACAGTACTCTAAGTAGCTGAGGGCATAGGGCCTTCTGTCCTGCATAGATCGTGTGGGTGGTGCAGCCACAGTGTCCACTATGTATAACTAAGCTGTGTCCAAAGTGGGTAAATATTTTGATAAATATTCATACATAGATAACCTAGTGACATGGCTTTTATTTACATGGCTTTTCTTTGCTAATTTTCCATTAAAAACTACTGTTACCTCTTTATAAATGAAATACAGCCATCAGGAAACTCTTATATTTAGACCTACCCTTCAATCAAGTGTTTGAATTATCTAATTTCAAGTGTGTCTCACCTGCTTCCACCTGGAATGGCTAGGCATTTTGGTAGGCTCGTATCCTAAAAGAAAACAAATTCCTAAAGAAGAAATGAATTGCTTCATTAGTTACTTACTCTTGTCTAGCCTGCCTTGTCCATTGACTTATCTTGATGTCTTGATATGTAGACTTCTTGGTTTCACACTTTTAAATAGGTTCTTATCATATTACACTCACCCTGTATTAGTCAGCATTCTCCAGAGAAAGAGAATCAATAGGATAGATGTATATGTATGTATGAGTGTGTGTGTGTGTGTGTGTGTGTGTATCTTCTGGTCTGTCCAGAAGATACCCAGCTACATACTATGGAAAATATAGACATTTATTAAAGAAGATCCAAGAAACATTGTACATAGGACAATGACACCTCAGTCCCCTTCAGAGTAGGCATCTTGGGACCTCACACAGTTCTCTGAGTCACCATCAGCTGCCCTGTTGTATTTTCCTGAATCTCAGTGATGGTCTGAAATCTCTTCCATTTCAAAGGTGATTTTAGTTTTGAGAAAACTCTTAAGTTGCCAGGAGCCAAATCTGGGCTATAAGGGGGCTGAGTCTGCATGAGATGAGATGCATGAGCAACATGTTGTCGTGATGAAGCTGCCAGTCACCAGTTGCCCATAGTTACAGCCTGCTGAACCATCTGGATAGTTTCCATGGAGGGAATATTCAAGCTTGGAGCAAAATGATACAGATTTGTTGATCTGCTTGCTCAGTCATTTTCAATGTGATGGCCACACAGTACACATGCTCACTCAACGGCATCTACCACCCTCACTGACTAATGCAGTGAGGTTGTCATTATTCACACATGCGCATTCCAGTCCACGCTCCTTGGCTGCCACGTTACATGGCTGTTGCATTAACCATTCTTGTCATATTAACAATGGCTGGGCTTTTTCTGGACAGGCCTCATATATTACAGATGGTGCTTTCCTCCCTTTCCTCCATTTTTCTTCCACATTTCTACAATCAGAAAGTCTGTGTAATTTAAGATCCTATATAATTTCCATCATGAGACAGAATTTCACCCAATAAATGTTTTACCAACTTTTTAAATAATTTTTTCTTTCGTCCATAGTGAAATAAACTTTAACAAAATGACTCAGGTCTTCAGAAAACCATAATGACACAATCTTTATCACCAATGAATACAAATTATCTTCGTAGTATTTTAGTGACAATGATTAACCCATCTCTTTTGCAGAAGTAGCCTCAGAGCTGTAACATGTAATGGGAGACTCTCCTCCAAATCATAATTCTAAAATGCTCGTACCACTATGATCATGATTGCGTGCAATAAAACGCATTGTGTATCAGGGAAAGCAGCGCTTTCCAGCCGTCAGGCGGTGATTGCAAAACGTGATCGCGTATCTCTTTGGAACATACCACGTCCTGTGTGCTTTGGGATGTAATTGCAGGTGTGAATATCAATCTGGCCTTGCAGTTTGGCGTCTGAAACATGCAGTTTTCCATTTTATGGTTCTGCCTGTGTTGGTGTTCAGGTGCAGTTGCAAATGTGCCTCCAGGAAGTAGGCGCTCTGCGTCTCGTCATGTTTTCACAACCCGCGAGATGGGAGCTTCAAATTCAGAGAGTGGGGGCAGCCAGCCAAGTTGAAAAATATGCATTTTCATATTAAAGAGGTATTAAATTTACTGCTGTTGATTATTTAAAGATCAAACATGATGCATCTGTATATTAAAACTATTTATAGCTTAGTGACTTGTTTTTAATGTGTTGTTAAAAATTAATCTGGTGAATAAGCTTGTTCTTTTTAAGAGAAAGCAGTTTGTGTCTAGTCCACACTTGTCAGAACAAAAATGTAAGCTCTAAACAGAAAAGTGAGAAGTAATTAAGATAGTTTACATCTCTCTAAAGACAAGTCAGAGAGCTTTAACAAGGCAAATTTGGAAATAACCAATTTTAATGATAATAACAGAGGGTTCTATAATATTTATGTTGCTGTGAACACAGGTAATCACTATATATTATAGATACAGAGATTGGTAAGGAGAAAAACGAGGTGTAGAGCGGTAAGTGAAAAGTAAGATTTTTTGTACAAACGACATTCCAGTAATGGATAGACAATTTGTACCTTGGAATCATAAGAATTTGACATGTGTTAAACACTTTATGCAAGACTTTAACATCAACTTTTTATTTTAGAATACTTCTAGATTTACAAAAACTTATAAGGAAAGTACATAACTTTATATATACTTTACTCAGTTTCTCCTATAATGAACATCTTATGTACTTTCTAGTATGCTCCATTTGTCACAATGAATAAGCCAGTGTTGATATTCTATTATTAACTCAAGTCAACACTTTATTCAGATTTCCTTAGTTTTTACATAATGCCCTTTTTCTGTTCCAGGTTCTCAAGTAGGATATCACGTAATTTTTAGGTATCATTCCTTTTTTAGGCTCTTCTTGGCTGTGACAGTGTCTCAAGACTTCCCTTGTTTTTCATAATCTTGAAAGTTTTGAGGAGTGGTAGTGAGATATTTTGTAACACAGTCCTCAGGTGGGAATTGTCTGGTGTCTTTTCATGATGAGACTGGATTGGTGGGACTTGGGAAGGAAAACCACAGTGGTAAAGTCTATTGTAATCCACCTCATGTCAAGGGCACGCAAAAGTAACATGATATCACTCTTGATACTCACTTCGATTACCTGGCTGAGGTCATGGTCACCAGACTTCCTTCCTGTAAGTCTCTCTTCTTTCCTGCTGTCTGCACTGCACTTTTTGGAAGGTCGCAGAGTGCTGCTTACACCGAGAGTGAGGAGTTATGTGTCAGCACATGGTGAGTGGAGTATCTGCTGGGAGGGAGCCTAGTCTATTATTTATTATTTATTCAATCAGTGTGTATATCAGTATGTGAACTCCTATATATTTAGTTTGTACCATGGTTATAATCCAATACTACTTTATTCGTTTTGTTGCTCAAATGGCTCCAACTTTGCCTATTGAGAGTTTTTCCATTTGACTTCCATATCCCTTTGACGTATCTCATCACTGCGTTTTTGTTTGTCCGTCCCTCACTCTCCCTCCCTACCAAACACTCCAGACTCATTTAAATACTGCCAGCTCACTTCTGTAAAGCCTCTGGTTTCTTTCATTGTAGAGTGGTATTAGAAACCAAAATCTAGGTACTATGTGTGCACATGTCTAATGGGGTGTCATTGCTTCTAGACCCTCTCAGCTAACAGAGAACAAAATACACATTTACACATATTAACTTACATATATACACACAAATATTTTTAGCCCAAGTCAGTTTATCCATATTAAGCTAGACCAGAATGCATAGTGATGTCTCTAAGGGACATCTTTTGCCTCATTGATCATCCTGGTCTCCTCCCATTTCTAATGAGGAACCTCACATTCCAACAGTAAAAAACCTGCCTCCCATCATCCACACTCATTTATTTACTTGCTCAGTGCCAGTATACATGCAGGGTAATTTCAGAATTCTTTACCTGCATCCCCATGATAAACAGCTTTATCAACTACAGTGCAGTGATTTTGACTTTGACTTTCAGCCGGGCGGATTCCATTCCCAAGGTCACTTAGGGCAGCACTTTACAGCCCTGCCCTCTTCAGGGAGGTTTTTTTCCCAATATATTTGTAATGCAGTTATATTGTTTTGACACATTCTGCTTTCCACAATGGAATATCTCAACCTCTTAAATGATTTTCAAAATGTGTACACATTAAGCATCATTTTTTAAAGTTCTATGCACTTGGCAAATTCCATGTTATGTATCCACCATTACAGAATCTTACAGAATACTTAACACGCCCCAAGAAAGCCCCTGTGCTTCACCTATTCAATCCCACACCCAATCTGAATGGCTGATCTCTTTACTGTCTCTATAACTTTGCCCTTTGTGGAATGTCCCAGAATTAGAATCATAAATGTGTAGCTTTTTCAGGCTGACTTCTTTCCCTTAGAAACATCATTTAATAGCCATCTGCATCTTTGTGCCTTTAAAAACAAGTGCAGGGTTCATTCCTTTTTATTGCTGAAGAGTCTTCTGTTGTGTGGAAGTGCTGCAACTTTTTACCCAGCCATCTACTGAACAACATCTTGCACTTCCAGGTTTTGGCAATTATTTAGAAGGTGGCTGGAAATATTTGCATGGGAGTATTTTTGTGCACATAAGTTTTCAGATCAGTTGAGTAAATACCTAGAAGGATGACTGCTGTGTTCGTGTTTGAAAGAAACTGCCGAACTGCTTACAGGCAACAAATATAAGTTCCTGTTGCTCCACATTTTCATCAGAAATGAGTATTGTCAGTTTCTATCGATATGTCTTAATGCTCATTGATTCTTTCCTCAGTAGGCCCAACCTACTAATAAACCTTTCAAACACATTTTTTTCCATTTCCATTAGAGTCCTTTTGACTTTTACCACTTACTTTTTATTCTTCCTTAGAATTTCCATCTCTCTGCTTGCATTACCCATCCATTCTTACATATTTTCTACTTTTTTTAATCTTTTTTTATTGTTGTTCAAGTACAGCTGTCTTCATTTCCTCCCCCCACCACTTCCCCTACCCCATCTACTTTTTTAAGGAGATTTATTTATTTAGTTTTAGAGAAAAGGGAGGGGAGGGAGAAAAAGAGGAAGAGAAACATCAATGTGTGTTTGCCTCTTACACACCCCCTACCAGAGACCTGGCCCACAACCCAAGCGTGTGCCATGACTGGGAATCGAACCAGTGACCCTATGGTTCACAGACCCGTGCTCAATCCACTGAGCTACACCAGCCAGGGCTATTTTCTACTTTTTATCTTAGAGCTCTTAACATATTAATCATAGTTATTTTAAATTTCCTGTCTGATATTCCTAACATCTCTCGCATCTGAGTCTGGCTCTAATCATTGCCTGGTCTCTTCAGACTGTGGTTTTTGTTTTTTGTTTTTCCCCTCATCATGCTCTGTAATTTTCTTGTTGAAAGCCAGACATGTTGCTTTGGGTAATAGGACCTGATGTAATGAGGTCCTATTTAGTGTGAGGATTTATGGTACTCTATCTAGGAGTGGGACTGCATTTAACGTTTGTGCATCTAGGTCTCTGTACTAAAGGTTTGAAATTCCCCTGGTGTTTTATATTTGTCTCCCCTCCTGACTTCAGGTTCCTTAAGCACTCCTCCTCATAGGCAGTCATTTTCTTGTAGCTCTTTCAAGTCCGTAACTCACTGTTACCATACTGGAGCCCTGTTGGTGTGGTGGTAAGGTGTTGGGTGGGAAGTGTTCTATAATCTAATTACATCTCAGTGTTTTAGTGGGTCTGTGACTGGGGGCTGTAAACTTCACAGTTGCTTTTCATTGGTAGAGTCCTTTCTTTCCCTGCCTCCCTGCACCCCTCTCTGCCTATCGTATTCCTAATATATTTCTTTAAATCTTGGCCCTTGCTGATTATGTTTTCTCCTCCTTCGGTGATACAGAGGGCTAGAAGGGTTATGATGGGAGAGATTCTCTTCTTCCAGCTGGAATAAAGTTCTGGCAAAGTCTTTTCCTCTGGAGACAAGGCCTTTGTTATGTAGAAGGTTCTGGGCATATTTCACATCGACTTATCTACTCCTCTGCTGGCATAGCCACAAGAGAATCTTTCTTAGATTTTTCACTGTGAAACTCTAGTGGGGTTCCTATATGTGGGAGATCCCCTAAGATTGTGGTCCCCAGGCATTTCTCATTGCCCCACTACACCTCCAGCCATTCATTACAATTACCATTGAAGCCTTTTTATGAGTGCATGTCTCCAGTAGCTTCTGCTCTCAGTAAACAGATCCATCGCTGTCTCTCTGATGTGCTTGTCTTTCTAGATTTGAGGGGAGTTTGCCCTGCAACATTAATTCTCTGCTGGGTCCAAGAATAGTCCTTGATTTTCAGCTGTCTGACTTTCTTGTAAGGAATCCAGTGACAAGCTTCCAAGCTCTTCCAGGTAAGAGCTGAAACTAGAAGTCATCTATGTGCTATTTTAATTCTGAGCTCTGAAAGTTTAAACCTTCCCAGTGAATTCTGGGGTATATCAAACACTAAAGTTTGTGACAGCTTAGCATGATTTGAGAATATATCTTAAAATGGGTATAATAACCATGTAAAACTAAATTCAATAAGTGATACTAGTTAAGGATCAGTGAGGAAGAAATCCAATACAACCAGAATGTCTATTAAAACTGATTTGGAGAATTCTCTTAACTCATTTAACTTTCAGGTCTTATGAGAAGAGTCCTTGATTTGCTTGTTTTTAAGATAATTGAGTGATGCATATATATATTGTTTATATTATTAATTCTACCAAACCTAGCTGTTAGCTACTCTGTTAAAAGTTATTAGTAGTCAGATAATTATAGTTCTGGATTAAAAGTATTGGCAAAAACCCTAAAGAGGAAATGAGAAAATCTCTTAAATCTGAAGTTATGTACAGAGTGATAGAGAAATAGCAGGCTCTGTCACTCTTGAAACAAGAAAAGTTTGCATTAAAAATTAATGATGTCACTTAAAGTCCCCTTACCTGAAATGACTCTATTGAAATGGATTACTTTGTATCAGTTGAATTCTTATATTTATTTGATTGAGAATAGTTCTTATCTGGGTCTGAGAGTCTGTGAATTTCTCAAAATTGTATTTAAAATACTATGATGACGAGCAGTTTTTCCATAGAGAACTTCTATAGTTTTTATTAGTTTCTTTCTCTACGGGGTGTATTACACAAAAATATTTCAGAATCACTATACAGTGTTAAGTACTTATTTCATGATCTTACTTTCTAAATTCTGACCCTTAGAAATAACATAAAGGACAAACAGATGTCTCAGAATTCTAACATTCTTTTTTAATTATTTTTTTTATTGTTGTTCAAGTATAGTTGTCTCCTTCCCCCTCAATCCTCCCACCCTAGCCATCCTCACCTCCCACCCTCGATTCTACCTCCCTTTGGGTTTGTCCATCTGTCCTTCATACATGTTCATTGACAACCCTTTCCCCTAATACCTCCCATTATCCCCTCCCACCTCCCCTCTGGTTACTGTCAGTTTGTTCTTAATTTCCATGTCTCTGGTTGTATTTTGCTTGCTTATTTGTTTTGTTGATTACGTTCCACTTATAGGGGAGATCATATGGTATTTGTCTTTCACTGCCATTCTTATGACAACATATTTATCAAAATATTTTCATGCTTTTAGAAGTAGATGTTAAATATGACTTTTACAAATCATTAAGTTATTACTTACAGACATATTTGTGCAACTGAGTGTATCAACCAACAAAGAACATTTCTTTCTTTTATGTATCTTTAGTTGATTAAAATTAGTTCTTACATAACATAATTACCAAATGCCATATTTCAAAATTGTTTACCTGACAACAATAGCATTTCACAATAGGTGTTCTAATTGTATAGGAATATTTCCTCAAAATCCTTTCCTATTTAAATGTGTTCCCGCCTAGTACTTGGTTACTGGCTCTGATTTTAATGTAAAAAAAAAATTCAATTTCAGTTAGCTACTCCTTGGGAAAAGTAAGGTTCTAAGAGGCTTTGTAAGGGAGCCCTCTGCCAGAGAAAGGACATGCTAGTTTAGATTGAGGAAACACAGTTTGACTTTGTTTCCGCCGTTTTGTAGAGGAGTAGCCTTGGGTGAGTCACTTCATATCTCAAAAACTTACTTTCTTCTTCTGTAAAATGGGGGTAGTAATTGTTTTCTATCCCATTTTATTGTTTTTGTGAATATGCCAAAAGTACATGTACAGTTATATATTTATGGAATATATATATTTATAGTATATGTAATACATACCTTGCATTTATATATTACATATTATGTTAAATATTATCTTCTGAATAAAACATTGGTGGTACCATTTCAATAATCTCACTTCTATTGATTTAGATAACCACTTAAATAATTTTTTAACAGGAAGAGTAAAGCTTAAAACTGAAACTTTATCAAAGGTCCTTCATGGGTTTGTTTTAATTATTTGTTTAAAGATTTTATTTATTTTTAGAGAGAGGGGAAGGGAGGGAGAAAGAGACGGAGAGAAATATCTATGTATGGTTGCTCCTCACATGTCCCCAACTGGGGCGTGGCCCACAACCCAGGTATATGCCCTGACTGGGAATCAAACCAGAGACCCTTTGGTTTGCAGGCCCATGCTCAATCTACTGAGCCACACCACCCAGGGCCCTTCATGATTTCCACCCCCAACTTTATTGAGATGTAATAGATATATAACATTACATAAGGTTAAGGTATACAACATGATGATTTAATATATGTATGCATTGCAAAATGTTTACAGTAAATTTAATTAACACATCCTTCACCTCACATACCATTTTTAGACTATAAGATGCACTCCCCCCCAAATTTGGGAGGAAAGGGGGTGCATCTTATAGTCTGAATGTAGCTTACCTGGCTTGCTGTGGGGGTGGGGGAGCAGTGGCCTATGTTATTTATGTTATTAAATATTTTACCAAATTTTTTGCTTCAAAAATTTTTTTCCTATTTTCCTTCTCTAAAACCTAGGTGCATCTTATAGTCCCCAAAATACAGTAATTACCATTTTTGTTGTTGTTATGGTGGGAACATTTAAGATTTACTCTTTTAGTAACTTTCAATATATAAAATATAGTATGACTAACTATAGTTACCATGCTGTACACTAGATTCCCCAGAACTTATTTCTCTTATAATTGGACATTCATATACTTTGACCTTCATGGTTTGAATGTTCTTATCTAAACAGTTTCTTTCAGAGGAGGATTGCAAGCTAAAGGATAACTTGTTGCTGATATTCGAAATTTATTTAATTTTATCAGCTGAATAAGTCATCAAATATCTCCAACTCCCAACTGAACTTTTGTTTCTAAACATGAAAATGTGACTTCAGTGGCACTTGAATACAGAGTCCAGCACAAATAACACTCCTTTTTTAATATAAAATCTTTTATTATAAATTATAAGCATGTAATTCTGTAACATAACAGTATCACACTCAAGCACACCATATAACCCTTTAGGTGAGATGTTTAAATCAAAACTATAAATTCTTACACCCACATTATGTATCATCCTACCAACCACACTCAGGCAGGCATTATTTCAGGCAGGCCCTGTATGTTAACATCCTGATGCAGAAAGACAAGCTGTGGGTCCTCTTCATCCTTTAATGGTAAGAGGGATTTCCCAAAGCAAACACCAATTTAATCCCAAATGGCTGCATTTATGGACAGGTGAACATGATTGAGAATCCCATGTCTGAGAACCAGGGTTCTGAATTCTGCTTGCCCATTGCAATCCTCTTGGGAACTTTTACATATCCTGATAACCAAGCCAAAACCCAGGACATTTATATCTGCATCTCTGGGACAGTGTAACAGTATGTTTTAAAGCTCCAAGGTCATGCCAGTAGGTAGCAGAGTCCGAGAACCATTGTGTTCAACCCAGAAACAGGAACTGATCATTACCTAGCCAGTTGGAAACGTGGCTTTAAAGACCTTTCTGACACTTTCTAAATTTCTCCTTTCATCCTCAGCAACTTAACTGACAGGCACACCACAACTGGCTTAAATGATCAACCAAGCAACTGTAAGGCTGTAAAATATATCTGACTCTTCTGTTCTTAATCCACCCTTCAACTTTGCCTTCTAATATCATACTGTCTTCTGGGATGGGTTTGTTTGTTTGTTTGTTTTTAAACCAGTGTTGGCAGAACAACCTTTGAACAAAAAGCCTATCATGTATATTTGAATAACTAGGTGTTTATTATTGAGTACAGAATTTTCTCTTTCTTTAGCATGTTTTCTTGTTAAACATTTGCTCTGTAGGACAATAGAAGCACCCTTAATCAATATCTCTCTTTGAAGCTAATAGTATAATTTTTTAAAAAGTCACATACTCAAAGACAGATAATAGTAATGGTGCCAGACTCTAAAGAATCCTCCAGCTTACCATCACATAGTATGTTATATTCCAGCATTGATGAATGACAGATTTAGATGAGTATCTCTTTTTCCTTCAAGCTACTAGGACTCTCAACAGCCATTGTAGGGAAGCACAAAGCCCAGAATCCCTCACATAGGAAGCGAGTATGAATGTTTGGCAACTGCCCTGAGCAGGTGCCATCTCATCTTTGGGACAGACGTGGAGACAGACGAGCTGAGCTCTTTATATTTTGTTCACTTATCCCACATTGAGAGCAAATTTATGTTTCTATCCATTACAAGGGAGAGATGATAAACCACCTCCATTTTTTTCTTCTTTTTAAATTGAGAGTGATAAAATGGCTACAACAGAATCAATTGCTTTGAAAGTAATGGGGTGAGGCTGTCCACACCATTACTTTCAGCTCCGGCTCCTTGCCAATTCCATCCAACAGACATTGTAACTGAGTTCAGTGATTTGCACATTCTGTATTTGCAAGTTTACAAAGTTGTTGGATTCTTCTCTTTTCAGTCCCAATGCACACACGCACAAACACACACCAGGGAAATAAGGGCTGGATTTCAGCAGGACCCAGAAGGAAATTCAGGCTCAACTCTACCTTTTGAAGTTCCTTAGTGTCACTTCTAATCTTACCCATTCCTTGTGCCTTTGCACCAAAATCCTCATTTTACAAACTACTGCCTATTAGGCTGGTTGAGAGCTGTGTCCTGGAAAATGGCTTTCCTATGGTGCTGGTAGGTCACTCATCATGGGTGAGACCTAATTGCCACTCCATAAAAACTGGCACCGATGGAAAAAAATTAACACCCTACTAGTTGGATTTAATCAGGATTGGATCTGAAGAATGCAAATAAGGATAGTGTCTAATTATTTTTCCATGTTTATCTCTATCAAAGCACATTCATGCTAAACAGTATTTTAAAAGACAAACACTGAATTTCAAACTGGGCCCTGGGATGGGCATGAGGGGTTTTTTTTTCTTTTCTCAGAAAAAGGGAGCTGTTGTATTGTGGGAAGACAGGTGTTCGTGCTCTTGTCTAATTTATATGTATACCTAAGTCTAATTTTATCTACATTTAAAAAAAATAGACTATAACAACATAAAATGCTTACAGTCATTCATCCATTTAAAGGAAAACTCTCCAGTGTGGCAAAATTTTCAGAGATGCAAAAATTGCAGGGTGGTGGGGAACCCCTGGTTCAGGAAAGCCGCGTGACACAGTGTCACCGCCAGTTGTTTGTGACGGACCAGGCTCGGACAGCAACATTTCGCAGGAGAAAATGTGGATTGGCCTAGAGCTTATTGCAAAGTGACTTCAAAACTTATTTAGGTTCATTCGATGAAAAGCCAAAGGCAATGCCTATATTTCACGTCTATTTTTGAATTTCTTTTCATTCCCCAGAGCTTAAAGTTTTCACATCCTTAAAGTCTCCTAAGAGTTAAGCTCTGGGGCAATCAACATTTTTCCTCTTTCTTCTCGTTCTAAGAATATCTTTGCAAAAAATAAATAAATAAACGTCAACAGAACCGTGAAAAGGTGAGCGAAGCAAAGGAAACGCTGCTCTCAGAGAGTATCAGACAAAAATAGACCAGTGCCGCTCAGCCAGGGCACACAGGTGGGAGCCCTTGAAGGAAGCTCTTTCAAAAGATACTAAGATACTTCGAAGGCTGGGAGAAAGCCTTACACTGCTAACCCGGTCGTCAGAAAGTCAGCGGAGCCAGGATTTCTCTCCTTTTCTGCCTTTGGAAGAAGGTCTTCACACTTTTCACACGTGGGATTCATTTTTTTCATCTTCGCCAGAGGATATGTTTGTTGATTTTTGATCAGAGAGGAAGGGGGAGTGAGCAAGACAGGGAGAGAGGTAGAGATGGAGACAGAGAGAGAAACGTTGATGTGAGAGAGAAACATTCATAGGTTGCATCCCATACGTCCTGACCGAGGATCAAACCCGCAGACTTTTGTCATGTGGGACTACATTCCAACCAACTGAGCCACCCAGCTGGGGCTGGAATTCAGTTTTAAAAGAATTTATCAGCCTGGCTGGCGTAGCTCAGTGGATTGAGCGTGGGCTGCGAACCAAAGTGTTGCAGGTTCAATTCCCAGTCAGGGCACATGCCTAGGTTGCAGGCCACAGCCCCCAGCAACTGCACATTGATGTTTCTCTCTCTCTCTCTTTCTCCCTCGCTTCCCTCTCTAAAAATAATAAATAAAGTCTTTAAAAAAAGCTTTACTTAAAAAAAAGAATTGATCAAATTGCATTCAACAATGAGTGATAATTCATTATGATGATTAACTTTATGTGTCAACTTGGCTAGGCCACAGCAACCAGAAATTTGGTTAAACACTAGTTTGGAGAAGAACTTCAGGTAACACATGCATTTTATTATTTTTGTTCATCAAATGACATAAATTAGTATTCATGAAAGATATGTATGTGAGGAGGTGGAGAAAATGTACTTGTCAGAATGGGAAAAAAACTTAAATAAGCTATATTGGGTAGAAAATGAGAACTTAAGGACATAAAATTTTAAAAAGTGATAGCTGAATGGCAAATGGCTTTAAGTCAGCGAGAGGGGGAAAGACAGAGGGAGAAGGAGAGGGAGGAGCAGAGGGAGAGGGAGGGAGAGAGGGGGAGAGAGAGGGAGGGAGAGGGAGGGGAAGAGAGAGGTAGGGGGAGAGTCAGAGGGACAGGGTGGGGGAGAGGGAGGGGGAGAGAAACAAAAGATGGGGAAGGGAAGGAGGAGAAAGAGCTGCTAAGAGATGATAGAAGTTTGGCCAATATGTTATCGACATTCATAAACCACCTGGTATGAAGAAATTATGAATCATGTAAAATCATGTTCAAGATACTAGGAAAGTCATAGGGGTGTGGGACCACCCCAGATGTGGGAGGACACAGGCTAGATGGGGCTGCTTTTTTTACAGATCTCAGTAAGTCAGAGGACTTTGAGCTGACCTTGCCTTCTCACCAACCAGGAATTACCACATTCACCTTTTAGAATAGATTTAAATCCAGCTAAAGGCAAAGAAAGGATGATTTGCAGATGGGCATCTGTATTTCAGACATAAGGACAATTTTCATTAGGCCTTGGAAACAGGGCCTATCCCTGGGGATTTAGTGTAGAGTGTGGGAACCAGTCGCCCAGTCCGCACCTCTCCTCCTACACACGAGGACGGGAAGGCCCCGGAGAAGGGCCACGTCTTTCCCCGGACTGAGTCGCAGAGTCCCTGAACAATTCTGAGATTAATTTTCAGGATTCAGTCTGTGTTCTTAGGGTGAAGGATTTTTTTTTTAACTTTATGAAATTTTAATATTCCTTTCTAAGAGAAGTCTCAGTTCCTAAGAGATGGATGCAGGTACACATGTTTCAGATTTGACTTGCTCCCAGCTTCTCCACTCACTTTATCATGAATGCTTAAGAAATGTTTAAAATGGGAGGTGCATTTCATGTTAAAGTAAGTCCCCTGACAGTATAAACTTGAGTAAAATTACGTCCGTGGCTAGTATAGACCCTTACGTCACTGGCACCTTCCATGTCCACTAGTGTGATGGATTGGTCCTCACTTTCTCTGACCCTCCTGTCTGTCCCACGTGGGAATTGCTAACATGAAATGGGTCTCGGGAAGGTGGTGTGAGGATGCACCACGACTTGCACCTTGCAACCAAAACAAGGAAATGGCAGCCCCAGAGTGTGCAATTTTTCCCTGAGATCAAAAGCAAAAAAAAAAAAGAAAGTTAATTATCTCAAAATTCTTTTTCTTCTTTCCTCCTCTTGCAAAACAGCTAAAGCAACACACTCGCTCTGGAACTAGAAGCCAAGCTGTGACTGAGGCAATGGGTTAACCATGCGAGAAAGGATGGCCAGAACATCTATTTGTGTTCAATGAGCTGAGATAATTTTACCGTCTTTCTAGATCTCCCAGAAAAAGATTTTTTAAGGGCCATTCAAAAATGGAATGTCTTTAACACTCACCCTTTATTTTAAGAACCTACAAGGAAAGTTTGAGTCATCCTAATTTCACAGAAGTTTTCCTGAAAGGGGAGGAATGTGTCTCTTCGCCTCGCATGTCCTTGGCCTTAAATGTACTGAGTGGCTGAGGGGGTTTGACAGTTTTTGTTCTAAAGTTAGCTCCATTCTCTATTTCAGACTCAATAGGGGAAGGACTGAGCTTTGTAATTAATACTCAGGAAATTAGCAATCGGCAATGGCAAAGAGATATGGGCATGTGGATGGATGTCAGCTGCCCCTGGCGGGCAAAGGCCACTGGGGGCTCCCAACAGCAGCAGCAGAACCTCTGAGAGCTGGTTCTGGTTCTTTTAAGTGCACTTTATTCAGTATCCCTGAAGTGTAAAAGCCCATCTTACTGGAGTTTGGTTTTTTTTTAAAGAGATTGTTATTTCTACTGTGTTTAAAAGTACTCTGAGAAGTACTCTTCTTTAGAATTCAAGAATATTTTTCTTTGTCTGCTTGCATAAAAATAAGAGTGTCTGAGAATTGGCTTTTGATCCAACTGGTCTTGAGAGTGCAAGCAGTTTATTTCTGTAATAAGGGGACATGGAAAAATTAAAATGACAGTCTCTTGAGAGGTACTCTGTTGGAGTGTCCTGGACAGGGTCAGCAGGGATGCTGCTCCTTGGGGACCACTGATGTTGACCTTCTGAAGAACTTCTACCTCTTGGGGAAAACACAGTCTTGATTGATTCCAGTATCTACAGAAGTGACAAAGAGTGTTCATAGAATTATAAATACTAAAGTAATTGTTTCTGTGTAATCAAGGTTATAAAAGCTTTTATTGGTGTAGGCCAGTGATTTTCAACCTTCTTCATCTCATGGCACACATAGTCTAATTACCAAAATTCTGCAGCACACCAAAAATATATATTTTTGCTGATCTGACAAAAAATAGGTATAATTTTGATTCATTCACACTGGAAGTCTATTGTTGTGCTGGCTGGTGTCATTGTTTTCTTTGACAATTGTTTTCTTTCTAAGGGGAAAGAGGTCAGTGACCCTGGCTAAATAGGGTTGCATGTTTTAAAACTTCTTGTAGCACACCAATGTGCTGTGGCACGCCAGTTGAAAATCACTGGTATAAACATGCATGTGTGATTATATGAATGTGTATATGTATGTGTGTGTGTGTGTGTGTGTGTGTGTACTTGAGGGAACAAACTGGATGTTCACCCAACTTAAAATTTAAGGCAAACCAATCAGTGTGTATCACTTGCTCAGTTTCAGCTGCTTCCTGGGAGCCCCCAAATCTGACTTCCCTTACCCGATCCTACCTTCTATTCAATAAATATTCAGCAAACATCCTTGCCCACCAAGGGTGAGGAGGCACTGAGCCATCTTTGGACCAAAGACATCGTAGGACCTCCTGTGGGAGCTTTCATTTCTATCACTGTGTTACCTTTTTATTGTATTGGCCATTGCCTTCACCCTCTTTCCCAGGCCAAGCAACCTGGGCCTGGAATAAATCCTTATAATCCCTGGGGTTTTTGATCAAACTTTTTCTAGTTCATGGCCTTTCCCTGGTTTCCTGTTTTATTTTGTCTTATATCAAGTCTGCCACAGTCATTTGTACCACCTCCTTGCCTGGTAGGATTTTGAGTTTGCAGTGTTCTTCCCTGAATGTACTCTTTGTTGTCTTTATGACAGCGATCATAAAGAGCCCAGTCCTCAATAATTCAACAGTCACCTACTCCTAGAGTGAGGCTGAAAGTAACATATTCCACTCTGTGTTCTTAGAGAAGTCTTTTAACTTCTCTAGTTCTTATTTTCTTTTTTCTTCCAAATAAGAGAGTTGGAATAGATTACTGGTTCTCAAATTTTGGGATGCACAAAACTCACCCAGAGCACTTGTTAAAAGGGTGTATTCCTAGGCCATGATCTCAAAGTTTTAAATTACATACTTTTTTTAACAGGCAATATCTATGAATCACTACACATCCATCAGGTAGTTTGGTTTAGATGGCCTTTATATAGAGACCAAACACTGAGAAACAATATTACAGATAATTTCTATGGCAGGTTGTATTTTTTAATATTCCGTCTCAACTGCTCTCTTTATAATGTGGTGTTGAAGCACCTCCCACTGAGAGGTAGGATTTATGTAACTCCCCTTTGTGTCTGGGTGGGGTGGGACTAAGCTTTGGAACTTTTGGTGTTGGGTGATAAAGGATGATACAGCTTCCACCTGATACTTCTGGGAGGCTTGCTTTTGGAACCCAGCTGCTGCACGTGTGAAGAAACCACACCCACCCTACGCAGAAAGGCCACTTGAAGAGGCCGTAGATAGAGATTTCAGCCAACAACACTAGCTAAGCTCTCAGCTGACAGCTAGAACCAATTTGCTGGCCACATGAAGGAGCCATTTTAAAAGCGGATCAGTCTCAGTCAAACCGCCATGCCTGGTGCTGAAGCCGAAAGCCTTCCCTGCTACCACTGCCCAAACAAACAGTAGGCTTGTGAGTTAACTAATTGTTATTATTTTAGGTAACCAAGTTGGGGGGTGGTCTGTTACACAATAACGGGCAATGCAAATAACTTAAAAAATTTACCATATGGGTGAGCCATTTGTAATGATCAGATTATGAACCTTGAAATCAGACCTGGGCTTATATCAGGGGTGTCAAACTCATTTCCACGGGGCACCACATCCGCCTTGAGGTTGCCTTCAAAGGGCCGAAATAGTTTTAGGACTGTATAAACATAACTGCTCCTTAACTGTTAAGGCGTTGAAATTACATTCAGCCCTTTGAAGGCAACTGCATGGCAGATGTGGCCCCCAGGGGAAATGAGTTTGACACCCAAGTTTGACAGCCCTGGCTTAGGTAGTATGTCCAAAGTTAGTTACTGTTGTCAAGTTTTTAACATTCTGATTCTTAAAAGACTCTATTTAGGAAGTGGAACCTAATCAACAAAACAAACAAGCAAGCAAAATATAGCCAGAGACACTGAAATAAAGAACAAACTGACAGTAACCAATGAGGAGGAAGAAAGGGGATACTGGGGAAAAAAAGGGGAAGGGTCATCAAGGAACATGTATAAATACTTTTCAACATTGTCCAAATTATGAGGTTTTATTCTTTTGATATCTAATAAGAAATAGACTAGATTAAATTTTGCTCATGGAAGGAGTTTCTGAATCTCTTGGCATTCAGCATAAATCATACTTTTTTTTTTTAATAGCAGAGCTGTGGTGAGCAAATCTAATACAGGCATAGGGACTGGAAAAGTAAATTTCTCTATTTGCTGATGATATGATATGGCATACCCAGACAATCCATGAGAGAGGTAACACAAATAATAAGACAGTTAGAAAGGGGGAAAGTGTGAAATTAAAACAACCAAATTCACAGCTTTCTTATACCTAAACAATAACTAGTTAAAATATCATACTTATATATACTTTCTCTAGGACTTAAATGTGTCTTTTTCCTCTGTCTTATGCATTAGTAATTCATTCTGGTAATAATATATATGATGAAAGATGCAGAGATGGAGGTAAAACCACTCTGTGATATATATATGTCAGTATTTTTTATTTTTTAGCCATGAATTTAATTTTACTTAGTTTAACAGCTTTATTAATGTGTAATTGAAATTAAATAGATCACACATATTTAATGTACAACTAGATGTTTTGACTCTCAGTATAGATTAGTTTGCAATTTTTAGAGTTATATATAAATGGAATAATACAATATATACTTTTATGGCTTACTTCACTCAGCATAATTATGGGGAAATTTTTCCATGTTTTTATATGTGTTCATAGTTTATATTTTTATTGCAGACTATGTATGTATGTACAACAATTTATTTGTCCATTCCACTGTTAACTACATTTGCTTCTGTTTTTTTACTGTAACAAATAACGCTGCTACAAAAACTCATGCATAAGGCTTTTATGAATATGTGCATCTATTTCTCTGGGAGTGGAGTTGATAGATTACATGGGAAGTATATGTTTAAATTTTTAAGAAACTGCCAAACTTTCACAAAATGAATGTGTCAACAGCAGTTTATGAGTGTTCCGACTGCTCCATATTCTTGTCAATGGTCGGTATGGTCAGTCTTCTAGATTTCCCCAGTATCATTCTGTTATTCACTTCTAATTTAATTCAGCTGTGATCAGAGAAGTATTTTGTAATACCTTCATCTTTTTCAGTTGCTTGAGCATTGATTTATGACCCAGAATATAAGCTATCTGCACGTGTTCCAAGAATACTTTTTAAAAACGTGTTCTATTATTGGACGGAGTATTCTATAAATGTAAGTTAGGTCATGTAAGCAATGGGATTTTTCAAGTTTGCTATGCTGCTGATGACTGTCTCCCCACTGTTCTGTCATTTATTGAGGGAGCCACGGGCAATTTGTAACCATAATTGTGCATGTGTCCTGGCAGTTCTATCGGTTCTTGCCTTACGTGTTTCAAAATAGTTATTTTCATAAATATTTAGGATTGCGCTATTCTGTTATTAAGTTGATCCCTTTATAATTATGAATTTTTCTTTACCCCACTAATAGTCCATGCTATGAAATCTACTTTGTCTGATATTAATATAGCCATTCCTATATTCTTTTGATTACTGTTGGCACTGTATACTTTTCCCATCCTTTTATGTTTAGCTTATTTGTCTTTATATTTGAAATTTGAATTTATTCAGTATGACAGTCTCTGTCAATTAGGCTGTGATGTTTATATTATTTATGTTAAATTCGATCACTGATGTGATTAGGTTTAAATTCATCAGGCATACAACATAGTGATGGGATGTTTCTATGCATTGTGAAATCATCGCCATGATAACTCTAGTTAACACCGGTCACCATACACAGTTACAATTTCTTTTCTTGTGATGAAGACTTTAAAAATCTATTCTCTCAGCAACTTTCAAATATGGGATAATGTATTATTAATGACAGTCACCATGTTGTGCATTACATTCCCATGTCTTATTCATTTTGTAACTGGAAGTTTGTATCTCTGACCTCTTTCACCCATTTCCCCAACCCCACGCCCCTGCCTCTGGCAGCTGCCAGTCAGTTCTGTCTGTGACCTTGGTTTTTGGTTCTTAATATTGTTTAGATTTCACATGTAAGCGAGATTATATGGTATTTGTCTTCCTCTTTCTGACTCACTTCACTCAGCGTTATGCTCTAAAGGTCTGGTCTATACATGTTGTCTGCAAATGGCAAGATTTCTTTCTTTTCTTCGGCTGAATAATATTCCATTTTATATGTAAACATCATATTTTATTTTTATCCGTCAAAGGACTTTTTGTCTTCATTTCTTGGCTATTTCAAATAATGCTGTAGTGAACATGGGGCATGCATATACTTTTTTTAATTAGTGTTTTTTTTCCCCCTTGGATAAACTTGCATTTTTTAGAGAACCTCCCTAGTATTTTCCATAGTGGCTGAATCAATTTCCATTCCCACCAACAGTGCACAATGCCTCTTTCCTCCACATCTTTGCCAACCCTTGTTATTCCTTGTCTTCTCTGCAGTAGCCATTCTGGCAGGTATGAGGCAACATCACATTGTGGTGTCGATGTGCACTTCCTTGATGACTGGTGATGCTGACCATCTTTTCATGAGCCCATTGGCCATTTATTTATCTTCTTTAGAAAAATGTCTATCAGTTTCTATGTCCAGCTTTTAAATTGTATTGTTTGGGTTGTTTTCATTGAGTTGTATGAGTTCTTATAATTCGGCTATTAACCCTTCACCAAACATGTGATTTGCAAATATTTTCTCCCAGGTAGTAGGTTGCCTTTTCACTTTATGCATGGTTTCCTTTGCTCTGCAGAAGTTTTTTACTTTGACATAGTCCCTTCTTTTGATTTGCCTTTGTTGCCTTTGGCATCAAATCAAAAAAAAAAAAATCATCGCCGAAGCCAATGTCAAGGAATTTACTGCTTACTTTGTCTTCTAATGTTTAGTGGGTTCAGGTCTTACATTCAAGACTCTACTTCATTTTTATTTAGTTTTGTATATGGTGTAAGACAGTGGTCTAGTTTCATCATTTTGAATGTGACTGTCTGGTTTTCTCAACCATATTTGTTAAAGATACTGGCCTTCCCCGACTGTATGTTTTTGCCTCTTTTGTCATAAATTAATTGCATTCCTGGAATGATACCACTTGATCATGATGTATGTTTTTTCAAAGTATTTCAAATTTAGTTTGCTAATGTTTTTTGGGGAATTTTTGAATCTAGTCTTACCAGGGATATTGGCTTATACTTTGTGTGTGTGTGTGTATGGTATACTTGTCTGGTTTTGATATTAGAGCAGTGTTGATCTTTTAAAGTGAGTTTGAAAGAATTTCCTCCTCTTTTATTGTTGAATTTGAAGAAAACAATATTAATTCTTTTTGAGTGTTTGGTATAATTCGCCAGCGCAGCTTTGCGGCATGGATTTCTGTTTGTTGGCACATTTTTGATTATTGATTCAATTTTCTTACTTGCAATTGTTCTGTCTCTCCATGATTCAGTCTTGGAATGTTTTACATTTCCTGAAATGTATCCATTTTGTCTAAGTTGTCCTATTTGTTGGCATATAATTGCTCATAGTAGTGTCTTATTATCATAGTATGCTCTTATTTTTGTGCTATCAATGGAAACATCTCCTCTTTCCTTTCTGATTTTATGTATTTGAGCCCTTTCTGGGTTTTCCCCCCTTTAGGGGGTCTAAAGGTTTATCAAGTTGATTTGTCTTTTCAAAGAACCAGCCCTTAGTTTCATTTATCTGTCCTTTTGTCCTTTTTGTCTCTAGCTATTTCCATTCTGACCTGAGTTATTCCTTTCTCCTGCTAAATCTGGGGTTTCCTCTTCTCTTTTTAGTTCTTTGAGTTGTAAAGTTAGGTTACTTATTTGAGGGGTTTTTTCTTATTTCTTGACATAAGTATTTATGTCTATGAACTTCCTGCTTAGAGCTGCTTTTGTGGCACTGAATGAATTTTGGTATGTTGTATTTCCATTTTCATTTGTTTCATCTATTTTTTAATTTCTCCTGTGATTTTTGCATCGACCCATTGGTTGTTCAGAAGCATGATGTTTAATCTCCACGTACTTGTCAATTTTCCACTTTTCTTATCATCGATTTCTAGTTTCACAATATTGATGCTGGATATGATTTCCATCTCCTTAAGTTTATTAAGACTCGCTTTGTGGCTTACCATATGGTCTATCCTAAAGAATGCTATACATGCACTTGAGAAGAATGTGTGTACTGCTGCTTTTAGATGGATCCAGATGTAAAACCCAGGGCACCAGACATGTGTCAGAGCTCTGTATCCAAAAGACACTGGCACCCGGGAGCACAACAGGGGAAGCGCACAAAGATGGCACTTGTATTCCTAGGTCCCTGGAAAGGTTCCTAGCCAATCCTTAGCTGTGTGGTTAAGTGAAAGGCTGCTCCTCAGTCTGCAGCTATGATGATAAACTCATAGGCCTTTTTCACAGAAAAACTGTACTCCTGGGTCTTTTGCCACCTGCTGGGCCCAGAGGGTGGTAGCTGCTTAAGAACTTTTTCTCTGTGGGCCACCTGAGCCAGAGGATGTAGAGGTGTCCTCTGGAAGCTATTGCAAAAAGTAGGGCACAAGACAAGGGTATAAACACCTTTCTGGGATTACCAGCAAGCTGGAACGAGGCAGAGAGTAAGCACAAAGATTACATCCACTGGCCCTCAGTCACTGAGAGCACTCTGTAGGCCCAACCAGAAGCCACAGCTCCTAGACACACAAATTGGCCTCTTTCTGAGAAAGACCGGGAGTGTGTTTCAGTCCACTCTCTGTGTCCCGGAGGTGGTAGACTGCCAAGAGCTGTCTCTCTAAATGCCCCAGTCCCATGAGACCCAGAAATGCAATCCCCTCTGGCCTCCAAAGGCAGGTGACCAAGGGATGTTTTTTGAGCTGCATCTGCAAAATCCTGGGCTGCATCAGGCATCTGTAAAAGCTCTTCTTCCATAAATACTGACACCCTGGAGTATGGTTGAGGAGGCAGAGCATACATGTGGTACCTACCCAGGATTGGGGGTGGGGGGGATAGTACTCACCAACATTAGCAGTGCAGAGGGAAGGTGCAAAGACAGTACCACTGGTCAGAGAGTAAGAATGGTACCCACCAAGAAAAAGATATGACAGCCACCCATTTCAGCGAGGTTGAAGGAACATGCAAAAATGGTACCCAGCATGGTGCCTCTGCCCCTGGAGAGTATCTCAGTGTGCCCCTGCCCTTCCAGCAGATGCTTTAAGATTAGCAAATGAATCTCCTATACATCAAGTCTGGCAGCTTTTCAAACTGCTGCTTTTGTTCAGGGTTCGGGGTCAGCGGGTCCCTGCACAAGCCCTTTAAGAGCAGTTTCTCCATTTGCTTCAGCCCTTTGGGTCTCATAGATGCAAACACTGTTAGTTTCCAAAGCCAGGTGGTTTGGGGACCTGTCTCTCAGGTGCAGGCCTTTGAGGTTGGGGTGCCTCATGTCCCTTGGCTCCTCAGAGAGAAGCTCTGGAATTGTGAGTCCCCTTCCGGTTGTGGGTGGCTGTGCCAGGGGTGGTTTATAGTGATGCTGCCTCTCAGCCTCTCCTGTCTGCCTCAGCTTGGCCCGTTCCTCCTTTCCCGATCTGAAAGGGCTGTTCAGCTGTTTTTCTGGGGAACTTGCTCCCTATGCAGCTGTAGGTTGGGCATGGCTGTGTGAGAATGTGAGTTCAGGATTTTCCTATGTTGCCATCTGAATTCACTGCCAATGTTTTTGTTTTTTTTTTCCTTTTTGTATGCCGCCTTCTGGATTAACCAATTTTTAAAGTATGACTTTAGTTTAATTCCCCCTTTTTTGCCTTTGAGCTGTCGTTTTTTATATTGTTATTTTAGTGGTCACGTTAGGATCCGTTGTGTACATTTTTATTATAATCTAGTTTCAGGGGATAATATATTACTGCAATATGGTATAGCAGATTTACAATAATATAGTTCTGTTTTCTCTTTTTGACATGTGCGATTGCTTTCACATACATGATATACCCCAAACTATATTGATACATGCCAACTAAAATACATGGCAAAAATTTTAGTGTTTTAGAGTCTCTATTATACAACTACAATGTAATATTTGATTTGGGCAAGGGGCATCCCATAAATGCTAAATTCTTTGGGTAAAAGGTTACTGGGAAAAATATTTCTTAACCTTTAAGTTCTAGGCCATATATACCCCATAGGCTCGTTATTATTTATAAAGGGAAAAGAGACAAAACTTAGAATCACCATTTATGAGTCAAACAGACATTATGTGCCACAGGTATGATGCAATGGAAAGCAAACTTCACCTATATGATGTTCTGGCCAAAACATGTTTTTTTTTAATTTAGTCATGAGAACACAACAATCGTGTAAAGCCTGACTGTGCGATGTTTTCCCAGACACCTGAGATGGAAGAGAGGCAAAGGGAAGAGGAGACAGAAGAGGAGAATGGAAAGGGGAGTGATAGAGAGAAGACAGGCCAAAATTTTGACAATTGTTGAATCTGAATGAATGGTATAGAAGTTTTAAAATTTCAGCTTTTCTAAGCTTGGTTTTTTAAAAAATGTTCTTTTGGAGGGGGTGGGGTGGTTGTGATTATATCTCTGGAAGAATGTTCTGATTCTGAACATTGCCTGCTGTGATATATCTTGTAATAGATAAAGGGTCATGATTTCTTGCTTAAGAGTATATTCTAATAAAGCGGCATCTGCATAATAAATACACAAAACCATCAGCCAGCAATTTTACATATTTTTTGTGTCTCACTGACTGTAGAAACCATGTTGAAATTTACAGATTTAAACGAGTGACATCCACTGGGGGTCATTACATGCTTGTTTTGAGTCTTGATTTTCTCATCTGGAGTAACACCTACATCACAAGACTGTGGTGATTATTCAATGAGAAAGTACATGTAACGTACCTACATACCCACGTATAAAGTGACTAACACATAGCAGGTATTTAATCAATAGTAGTGTGGGGTGCAAAAAATAATTTTCTTCCCTCCCTTAGAAGTTCTTCTGGCTGGATTAATAATCAAATTAACATTCTACAAATTAACAAGAGAAAACATCCAAATTTATTACATAGGTACATTTGAAGCCTCCATAAGAATATGAGATCTCAGGATACACTGGGTAGCTGAGGCTTATACGCCATTCTGGACAAAGGAGAGAGAGAGGCAGGGGTCTGGAATTTCAAGGGAAAAATAAGCAATTCACATGTAGATGAAAAAGAAAAAACACACTGTTAACCAATTCTTGCTGGGCTCCCGAGAGACAATGGGACCCAGGGAAGAGTTTATCAAACAGGCTTTGCTAGATTTCTATCTGCCACACTTAATACAAATATGCAAAGGTGAATATGCAAACACGTTCTTCTATCTGTATTTCTTAGGCAAGCAAAGGGGGAAGGTTAAAGGTTATTTCTGAATGTTTTGTATTTTAAAAATAACCAGTATAAAGTCAATATCCCAAGAGGCATATTTCAGCATGGTAAAACTTGGATTCACCTCACTAGTTTCCTGTCCCCTGGACACTTCAGGTCCAGGTTTAGATCCATATGGATACAGCACCCTCTTCGGACTCTGCAATACTCGTTCATCAACATGAAACCTACTCACTTCTTTACTGAACATGAACTTCTAATCCAGTTCCCTGCCTCCACTGGATTCCTCACACAGGCCATGCACACATATATCAAGAGCACAAAAGATTTGGTATGCGTTTGAAGCTTATCCATCACTGTAGTATTCACGGTGCATAGTTCAGTGTCTTTTGGTTAGTAGGCGCTCAATGAATATTTTAGGCTATAAGGAGGATGAAGTCTGGGGAAGTCTGTCAGCATCTTACCTTTCCCAAAACTATTAGGTGTTTACTGGGAATACCTAAAAGTGCCCTGGTTTTTCACTCTATAATGGGCCTCTCCTGAAGCCTAGAAAATCTTCTGACCTCAAGCATAGACCATGAAAGGAAGTGAAAAGGAAAGCAAAGAAAAGAACGTCATTTATCAATATACTTGTCATCTTTTTCTGGCCCTTAATTAAAATTAATCTCTATTTTGGGCTAACTTATAGGTTTATATTTTTTCCTAACCATTTTCTCTTTGATGAAGAAAAATGTGCTCCTGGATGTTCCACGGTAATATTTCATTTCTTTTCCCCAACTCTGTCTTCAAAATTTTGTTTCATATTTGAAGCCTTGCCACAGAAAACAGTTATCATCTTTAGCTTAGCACTGTGTCTACAGAAACTTCACCATTTCATTACAAAGTAAGGCAAAAGTAAATGAACAAAAAAAGAAAGAAGGCAAAATGAAAACCCAAGCTTACATGCTCTCTCTTTAGTTTTCACAGAGCAAGAATAAGAGTCCACAGACCTCTACAGAAGTCTCCAACGTCAGGATGAAGTTGTTTAAGAAACATATATACCAGCAGAAACATAAGTTGCATGGAAGACATAAAAAAATCTAAATATCTATGCAGTCCTTTCAAGGTTGAATCTTCAGCAATGGAAATACTTCCAGGAAAAAAATCATAGCTTTATATTGTAGACACAACTGTAATAACTACATTTCAACTATTTTTTCTATATATTTTGGCTTTAAGTAGCTTCAATAAATTTAATTACACCACATTGAATTCAAACATAGTTTTATCTTTCTAAATAGAGGTTGAACTTCTGAGTACCTTTAGACTTGATCTCAAGTTTTCAAAAAAGTGGCAGTGATTAAGGGCTTGCTTCCTGCCATTACTAGTACAAAGGTCAAAAGTAATAGTGATGAAGAAGTCCCCTTATCTCATGTTCCCTAAGTGGGAATAAGAGTGTCAAGGGTAGCCATCCTAGAACTGCCAAAAAACACCACGCATAAGTCACATTCCCATTTCACCAGGGATTCAGGGCTGTATCAAGTAAGGTTCAATACCATAATTTATCAACTTAATATCAACACCCTTGAACTGGCAGAATTTATGCCTGAGGAGAACTTGAAGCAGTGAGTTATATTATCTTCTTCATTAGACCTGAATTATCCACGCAATGTCACTGCTTTGTGTGTGTGGTCTTCTTCAACAGAAGAATTTAGAGGTAAGTAGTGTACACAGCCACCTTCAAAGTCTGTGGTTGGCCTGCATCCTGCTACCTAATAGGTCTCACACAGACTGCTATTGCTCCCTTCTTTTTCTGGCTGAAACGTCAATTACCAGAGCAGATACTTCTTACTTGAATTTACCTTATGATGGCTGTGTCACCTCACAGCACACCAACTCCATGAATAAGGGTATGATTTCTAGTTCTTTCAGACTGATTTTTTTGCAGTTCTTCATTATGTCAGAAAGAATCAAGATACAGCCCAGAGAGGAATCACATTAGCTATTTTGCCTCCCAAATTATGAAATTAAACTGTATTTTGTGAGTAGATTATTTTTTAATGTCAGAGTTGAAAGTTGCATGCATAGGCACCTTTGCGTGTCTTACCAAATATGGAGTTTTGGTTCAATAACATGAAGTATTCCTGGGATTCACCTTGTGAATACAAATTTGGAATTGATGTGAGCTGTGAGAAGCCAAGAGAAAAAAAGCTGTCATATTGCAAACAAAATTCTTCAGTGATTTATGTGTGTGGCTTCACCTTTGGATATCATTATTAAAATATTTGAGCTACAGTGAGATAGCTAAACCTTCATGCCTTATCAAAGAACTGAAATTATTAAACTTTGAGCTAACTGGCCCAGTCACAAAATATTATCTGTGAAAAATGGGTTAGGTAGTAGAGGAATCTTTGAATCACCAGATCACATTTTCAAAGAGGATAATGATATAAATATATTATTATCTTTGAGAAATGGACTGTATAATAGGGTCAATGCATCTCCTATATTGCCTTATGCAAGCCAGAAATGTGACTGAGAAATTTTGGTGGTACAAAACCCTGCAGATGAAACTTTAAAAAAATCAGAAAATAGGCGTTTAAGTAACCTGATTCTAAAGAACATGCACAGCTTCAAAATGCCCCAGTTGATAATATAGTTTCTATTTATTTACATATGTACAGACATATGTAAACCTGGGATACATGAAGCATAGGAAAACTGTCCTACCCCTCAGTGGTAGGAAAGTAGAGCTTTATTTTTGGTAGAAAAGACACATACATAAAGGAGAAACAAGAAAGCATGTGTACCAAGTAAACGTTACGGAGGCAACAGATTTCACTGTGGGTGGTTAGTGAGGAAGAAAAAAAAAGATCAGAAAGAAGTCCTTCAAAGAGAAATAACTTAAGCTATTTTATAAAATCAGCGAGAAAAGAAAAATGGTATGGGGGTAGGCAGTTCAGAGACAAGATTATAGATGACGTTCATTTAATTAAACGAACAGTCTGACTTGAAAAATATTTTATAGGAGAGTTGTACACATTACTCACAATTTGAATTTTGAGTAGATTAATGTGTATGTGTGTGAGAAATAAAGAGTTGTATACACATACAAATAAATTTAGACATAAAAATAGTTTAATATGTGATCACTAACTCAGGGAAAATAAGGAAGTAGGAGCAATTGGAAATAACTCTAAATGTTGGGTATCTAATTATTTTTCCCAGTTGTTATGGACATACATCATGGTGTAAGTGTAAAGTGTACAGCATGATGTTTTGATTTATATTTATTGTGAAATGATTACCACCATAAGTTAACATCCATCATCTCATGTAGATACAATGAAAATAAAATTTCTCCTTGTGACAAGAGCTCTTAGATGTCCTCTCTTAACAACTTCCCCATTTTTCACACAGCAGCGTTAACTACAATCATCAGGTTGTACATTACATTTCTAGTGTTTATTTTATAGCTGGAAGTTTCTACCTGTTGACCACCTCCAAGTTCTCTTCCTCCCATCCCCCAACTGCACTAACAGCAAATTTGATTTTTTTCTGAGTTCAGTGTTTGTTTTGTTTTTTCTTTCTTTTAGATTCCACCTATAAGTGATGGCATGCAGTGTTTCTCTTCTGTCTGACTTATTAACTTAGCAAAATGCCCGAAACATCCATCCGTGTTGTTGCAAATGATGGAATTCCATCTTTTTTTATGGCTGAATAACACATAATACACACACAGCAACAACAACTTCTTTATCCATTCACCCATTGATAGACACTTGGATTGTTTCCATCTCCTAGCTACTGCAAATAGTGCTGCAATGAACATGGGGGTGTGGATATTTTTTCCAGTTAGTGTTTTCATTCCCTTTGGCTATATTCCTGGAAATTGAATTGCTGGCTCATAAGGTATTTTTAAATTTATATTTTGAGGAACCTCCATACTGTTTTCCACAGTGGCTGTACCAATTTACAATCCCACCAACAGTGCACAAGGGTTCTTTTTTCTCCATATCCATGCCAGCATTTGTTATTCATGTCTGTTTGATGATGGCCATTCTAACAGTGAGGTGGCATCTCCTTGTGGTTTTGATGTGCATTTCCCTAATGACTAGAGGCAGAGCATCTTTTCATGTACCTGTGACTGCTCCTATAACTTTTTCTGCAAAAAATATATAATGAGGTCCTTTGTCCATTTTAAAAATTGGATTGTCTGTTTTGCTATTGAATTTTGTGAATCAATGTATTTTGGATATTATATCCTTATCAGATATATGACTTGTAGATTTTTTTTTCCCCATTCCACAGGTTTTGTTCCCACTTCTTGATGGTTTCTTTTGCTATGCAGAAACTTTTTAGCTTGATGTCATTCCCTTTTTTTTTCTTGGGGGAGAGGAGAGAGAGAGAGAGATAGAGAGAGAGAGAATGAGGGGAAGGGAAGGAAAAAGAGGGAGGGAAACATTGATATGAAAGGAAAACATTGATTGGTTTCCTTCCATGCATCCCTCATCTGGGGACCTAATATGCAGCCTAGGCCTGTGCCCTGACTAGAATGGAACCAGTGAACTTTTGGTTTGTAAGATGACTCCCAACCAGCTGAGCCACATAGACGGGGGAACCATTTGTTAATTTTTATTTTGTTGCTTGTGCTTTAGGTGTGATTTCCAAGTCATTACCAAGGCCCACATCAAGGAGCTTTATTTCTATGATTTCTTCTAGAAGTTTCATGACTTCAGGTTAGGTTTCAATTCTCATATTTAAGTCTTTAATCTATTTTGAGTTAATTTCTGTGAGTAGTGTAAGATAAGGGACAAATTTCATTCTCTTACATGGGAATATCCAATTTTACCAGCACCATTTATTGAAGAGACTACCTTCATTGACTATTTTTGGCTTTCTTTTCAACTATTAGTTGACTATACATACATTGGTGTATTTCTGCAGTCTCTATTATTCCACTGGTCTATGTCTCTTAGTAGTAGTATTGTGTTAGTACTATAGAAAAAGCTGTGATTACTGTAGACTGATAGTATAGCTTGAAATCAGAAAGCATGATGCCTCCTACTTTGTTTTTCCTTTTCAGGATTCCCCTGTTTACTCAGAATCTTTTGTGGTTCCATAAAAATTTCAGGAGTGTTCTTTTCTATTTCTCTAACAAACATGATTGGAATCTTGTTGGGGATTGCATTGAGTCTATTGCTGGTTTTTAGTACAGACACTTTAAAATCATAATTTTTCCAGTCCATGAACACAGGATTCCCTTCCATTTATTTGTGTTTCCTTTGATTTCTTTCATGACTGTAGTATAGCATTTAGAGTAGAGATCTTTTACATTTTTGGTTATATTTATTTCTATTTTATTGCCTTTGATGATATTATAAACAAAATCAATTTCCTTATTTTCAGAAAATTTGTTTTACTGTATAGAAACACTACTTATTTTTGTATGTTAATTTTGTGTTCTCCACAAAATGTTTTGTTCGTGCACTACTCTCCTAATTTATTTAGTCATTTTCTGTGTGTTCTTGTAGATCCCTAAACTTCCTTAAGAAGAATTATTCAGAGTTCTTTGTCTGAGAGTTCATAGATACCTATTTCTTTAAGGTCATTTTTGGAGCTTTATTAATTTATTCTGATGGTGTCAATTTACCTGATTTTTTTGACCAACATAAAGTTTAATCTTTTAAAAGATAAGCAAATATAGACTTATTTTGTTTTACAAAGGTGTAATTTAAATAGATCCATTAAAAATAAAGAATATTTAGGGAAGGTCATTATTAAAAGTATTGATCACTCTACCCAAAATAATGTTTAGGTGTAGGAGTATACAGCCTTTTATTTCTAGTGTTTTAAATCTCTGGAAAACAAGTTTAAATATTTGTTACTTAAACTTAAAACCGTTTCTTAAACTCTAGAAAACCCATTACAGTATCAAAGACTGATCATAAGTATACATGAAATACCTTTCAAATAGATATAATTTTTCAAATGTGAATTTATCTATTTCTCTTTGCAGCTCTGTCTTTGCCTGGCTTGTTTCACTTAGCATAATGTTCTCCAGCTCCATCCATGCTGTTGTGAAGAATAGGAGCTCCTCCTTTCTTCTTGCTGCATAGTATTCCATTGTGTAAATGTGCCACAGTTTTTTTGATCCACTCATTTACTGATGGGCACTTACGTTGTTTCCAGCACTTGGCCATTGCAACTAATGCTGCTATGAACATTGGGGTACATAGGCCCTTTCGAATTGGTTGTTCAGTATTCTTAGTGTATAATCCCAGCTGTATAATTGCTGGGTCAAAAGGCTGTTCCATTTTTAGTTTTCTGAGGAAATTCCATAGCGTTTTCCACACTGGCTGCACCAGACTGCATTCCCACCAACAGTGTACTAAGGATCCCTTTTCTCTACAACCTCGCCAGCACTTGTTGTTTGTTGATTTGGTTGTGATGGCCATTCTCACCAGCATGAAATGGTATTTCATTGTGGTTTTAATTTGCATCTCACTGATGGCTAATGATGCTAAGCATCCTTTCATATGTCTACAAGCCCTCTGTATGTCCTCCTTGGAGAAATGCCTGTTTAGGTCTTTTGCCCATTTTTTTATTGGATTGTTTGTTTCACAGATATAGAACAAATATTTCAAAAATTTATATGGAACAATAAAAGACCAGAATAGCCACAGCAATTTTGAGAGGGAAGAACAAAGTAGGAGGGATCACAATACCTGATATCAAACTGTATTATAAGGCCACTGTCATCCAAACAGTCTAGTACTGGCATAGGAACAGACACATAGATCAATGGAACAGAATAGAGAGCCCAGAAATAAACCCAAGTCTCTATGGTCAATTAATATTTGACAAAGGGGACAGGAGCATAAAATAGAGTAAAAATAGCACTTTCAACAAATGGTGTTGGGAGATCTGGATAGCTACATGGAAAAAAAATGAAACTCAACCACCAACTAACACCATACACAAAAAAACTCAAGCTGGATAAAAGACTTAATTAAATACAAATCTCAACACCATAAAAGTCCTAGAGGAGAACATAGACAGGAAAACTTCAGATATTCCACACAGCTATATTTTCACCAATATGTCCCCTAGAGCAAGGGACATAAAGGAAAGAATAAACAAATATGATCTCATCAAATTAAAAATCTTCTGCACAGCTAAAGGAACCCTCATCAAAATGAAAAGGTAATCAATGGTATAGGAAAATATATTTGCCAATGATACCTTGGACAAGGACCTGATCTCCAAAATATTTAAAGAACTCTCACAACTCCACACTAGGATTGATTTATGTCTCATTTGTTGAGTGTCCTATAGTTGTATACAGTATACACATTAAGGATTGTTAAGTCTTCTTAGACAACTGACCCCTTTGTCATTATGGAATGCCTCTTTTTGTTGCCAATAACATTCCTTGGTCAGAAATTTGCTCTGTCTGAAAATAACATAATTTTTCCTGTGTTTTTATTAGTGTTAGGGTGGTACATCTTTTTCTGTCCATTTAAATTTTGATCTATATGTGTTTTTATATTTGTTCGATTACATATTTCTCTCTGTGTTTTTTTGGTTTGGGTTTATTTTTTTTTTTACATTTAAAGTGAGTTATTTTTATTTCTTGATCCACTCTGGCAATCTGTTTCAGCTGACGCATTTGGACAATTGAGTTACTTTTTAAAAAAAAATTTGTTCAAATACAGTTGTCTCCATTTTCCCACACTACTTTCCCCTACCCCACCCACTTCCACCTCCCACCCTCAATCCTTCCCCATTTGACTTTGCCCGTGCATCCTTTATACACGTTCCTTGATGGCCCTTCATTATTCTTTTCTATGTGTTGCCATTGTTTTAATGCCTAGTTTTATCTCCCATTCCTTTATTTACCTTTTGCAGTTTCAATTCAGTATTTTATGTAACTTGGTTCTTTTTTATTAATATGTCAGTTGTACTTTTTAAAAACATTTTTAGTGGTTGCTTTAGCAGGGGTAGGTCCAACCCGCAGTCCATGGGCTGCATGTGGCCCAGGATGAATGAGGCCTAACACAAAATCCTAAATTGAAAATTATGAGATTTTTTTTTGTGTGATTATGTGTCACGATGTATTTAATGTGTGGCCCAAGACAACTCTTCTTCCAGTGTGCTGCAGAAGTGCCCAAAGGTTGGACACCCCTGCTTAGAGTCTGCAATATACATGTACAACTAATTCAAAACCACTTTAAACAACACTTACTACTTTGCAGGCAGGTTGAGTACCTCCTAATAACAAAATAATTCTAATTCCACCCTCTTGTTCTTATATCAATGTTGCCATTTATTTCATGCATGCATATGTACCTAAGCATGCATAATCAAACATGCCATTGCTGTTATTTTGAACAAACTATGCTAGATCAATTTAGAATAAGAAAAACTAAGTTTTTCTTTTTTCTTTACTTATTCCTTCCCTAGTGCTTCCTTTTTCCCCTCTATGTAGATCCGAGTTTCTCATATTTATCCTTCTCTCATATTCCTTCTCTCTGATCATATCTGTTTCTGATCATATTCCTTCTCTCTAAAGAATTACTCTAGCATTTCTTGCATGGCAGGTATACTCGCTACAAATTTCCTCAATTTTTGATTGTCCTAAAAAGTCTATTTCTCTTTCACTTTTAGGAGATAATTTTGCACCTGCCATGACCCAGAATGCACAGAATTCTAGGTCAGAATTATGCTTTCAACAATTTAAATATTTTATTACACTCTCTTCTTGCTGCAATGTGAGGAGAAGTTAGATGAAAGTCTTGTCTTTGCTCTTCTGTAAGTGAGGTGCTTTTTTTCTGCTCTCATGGGCTTCCTGAACTTTTTTATTTATCTTTGATTTTCTGTAGTGTAAAATGTGTGCCTAGCTGTAGGGCTATTTGGTTTTATTTCCTGGTTTTTGTTTTGCATTTATCCTTTTTGAACTTCTTGGATCTGTGGCTTAGTGTCTGAAATTAATTTTGGGAAATAGTCATTATTTTTTCAAATATTTTTTCTGGTCCTTTCTCTCCCTCTTCTTCTAGAACTCCCGTTACATGTATGTTTTACCTTTTGCAGTGGTCCCACAGTTATTGACGATTTTGTTTGGGGTTTTTTTCTTCAGTCTTCTTTTTCTTATGCATTTAAGTTTTGGAAGTTTTTACTGAGATATGCTCAAGCTGAGAGGTTCTTTCTTCAGCCATGTCTAGTCTACTCAGAAGCCCTTCAAAGTCATGATTCTAGCATTTGGTTTTTGGTTCTTTCCTAGAATCCCTAGCTCTCTACTTACATTGTCCATCTGTTCTTGCATGCTGTCTACTTTGTCCTTCGGAACCTTTAACATCTTAACCATAGGTGTTTTAAATTTCTGGTCTGATAATTCCAACATCCCTGCCATGTGTCTGAGTCTAGTTCTGATGCTTGCTTTGTTTCTTCACATCATGTTTTTTTACCTTTAGTTTACCTTATAATTTGTTCTCGACAGCTGGAACTGAAGTACTCAGCAAGTGGAGTGGCTGTAGATAGATGTTTGGTAATGCTGTGGTGAGGTGTGGGGGGCGGGGAGAAGCATTCTGCAGTTCTATGAGTTGGTCTGAGCATCTCAGCAGTCTTTTAGTGTGGCTGTGCCTCTGGACTGTGAACTTCACACATGCTTCTCAGTCTTCTCTCCCTTATCCCATTCAGTGCCACAGGATGGTGGGAGAGGGCTAGAATGGGGTATTTCCTTACTCTGAGGTGAGTTAGTTTCTAATGAAAACCCCCGCAGGTTTGGCTCTGTTCAAATAGCTTCTCCTGAGGGCAGACTTTATTAAGAAAGGCTGCTCTGGCCTATTTCAAAATGGTTCCTTTTTCCCTCCCTCTGAAAGCAGATGGAGGGTTTTGTTTTTGTTTTTTGTTTTCCTTTTTAACTTGATTGAGCTCTTGGAGGTAAAATGTACACCTTTGGGGGGACTCCAGATGACTGTATCCCTTCCAAGTTTTTATCTCTCAGATGTGTCCACACTGAGCTACCAGCAATTTGTCAGTGAAGCTCAGAGTTGCCTCTCCTGGCACTGCTTTCCGAGGAAGTGTGTGCTTGTAGTAAGTCACGATTCTCTCTATTGGCCTGTTAGCCTGCAATTTGTTGGGCAGCGCTTTTCCTGGTGACCTCATTCCTCTGATGTGTTCAAGAAGAATCGCTATTTTTTAGTTTCGCTTTTTACTTTTTTTAGGATAGAATATCAACTTCCAGTTTCCCATACATTGGACTAGAAACTGAAAGTCCGTTCAAGGTTTTTAATCTCTTGTTTACATGTGTATATTACCCATTAACTGGACTCTGGCTGCTGTCACCTTATCTTCTAAAGCACTTGGTCAAATCAATGTTTCTACAGTTTCATACAATTCGCTATCGGTCCTTAGTGAACTACGCTGGACATTAAATGAAATCAAACACTTTTATCTCATAATTCAAGTTCCTTGCTCCTGGGCTTTATCTTAGCAATCTACCCGTATCTCAGAGTACTTTCTCTCTATCGCTCATACCGCACCCCCGTGTATAACGTCTCCTTCCTCTCAGTAAAATGTACCCTACTTTTTATTTGGTCAGGATAGAAGATATACCAGGAGTTTGTAGAGTAGTAGGATTTAAAAAACTTCTCTATCTTATAAAAAGAACCTTTTTATGCAGTCACACTATATATGGCTTGTCACTCTGCCTCCTGACCCATCACAGTCCAAAATTGTTCTCAATAGCTCTTCGGGATTAAATGTTATAAAGTACAGTTCTGAGCACTTAACTTTCCTAATTAAAAACCTTCAGTAGTTCTCTATATCATGATGACTGAGAAATAATGCCAGCAAGTTCTCAACACCATATTCCTAACTTGCCTTTCCAGGCCTTTCTCTGTGGATGGTGAATTTCCAGGCATATTTCCGTAGGCTGTGGGTTCAGTGAGGAAAGCAATTATATCACACACACATTTTTTAAAAATCCTACTTGGCTGGTGACTAACTGCTTCCTTTTTTTTTTTCTACACACACTCTGGTTTCTGATCTAATGCTGCTTCCTCTGATTAAAATGCCTCCTTTGTCAGGTGTCTAGTTCTATCTCAGATGTCATCCCCTTTCTATATCATGGTTGGTCCCTACATGCAACCAAAAGTAATACTTTTCTCATCCAAATCCCCGTAATAGTTCTGTGTGTTGCCATGTACCTCAGTTTCCAGTTCAGAGCCTTGCACTGTGAAGACCTATAGAGTCGTCACAGTGACTAGTAAATGGCCCAAAGCAAATAAATGTAACATTGTTTGTCAGAGTGGCAATAAAATAAAATTCTATGAGTGCTTTCATACATGCTTGATGAAAATTTTATTTCCCCGACCTTTTAAGCTATCTACAGTTGAAACAGAACAAAAAATTATTGGTGGTTCCAAGGTAATTTGAATCTAATTCTGAGGCACATTATCAGGTCTAATTTCCCACGAGTTTAGTGACAAATTAGCATGAGCAAGTGCTCTGAAATGGCTCTTAATTGAAATGACTAATTAGAAAATACTCTGTAGAAACACACCTTTACAATGACCCAGAAAAAGACACCCAGAAAAGATGGAAATATGCCATCTATTATGTACATTAAGGCTTTCATGGGAAAGGCTAAAATAAATCTTGCTCACCCATTCATTCACCCATTCATCCATTCATTCATCATTAATAAGCTTTAGTACTTTTGATGGAATGTAAGGAAAGTAAGACCTGGAGGAACACTTCAATCCAGTGATGACAGTAGAGGACTATCCTGCAGAAAAGTCCCATACTTCCTCCTGCAAGCCTTCTCCTCCCCATCCCCACGCAGGGTTCCTGGTTCCCAACCAGCGACATCTCAGTACTCCCCAAGGCTTCAGTCCATAAACTTCAAGTGCAATTGTGCTCCCAGTAATATGTTAATGGGCCGATTTCCTTTCATGCCTTTCTTCTCATATTTAGAAGAAATACTTGGCACAAATCAGGATCTCATAAGTGTTTGTCAAATTCATAAATGAAATAAGACAAACTAAAGATATGTGGATCAGGAACCGGAGAGAAAGGGACACTTGGTTTGTTGCAAAGGCCTGGCGGTGGGGTGAGAAGAACATCCCATGAGAAAACATATATTGTCTTTTCAGTGCCTAACAGACCATTTATTAATAGCTGGCCTTCAAAACAGAAACAGGGCTTGGGGAAGAGTATCAAAAAACAGGAGTTCTAAATCTAGTTCTACTCTGATGTTACTGGATTAACACCTAGGCAGATTAAAACCTAGAGTTTGCATTTTGTTTATAAACCTAAATAAGATTCTATAGATAAAGGTACTTGGTCAGTAAAATTACCGTTGGAATGAAGTCGTGAAATGCTTCAAGTTACAACATGTCTAAAGAGATCTGGCTGGTGATAAATGAGAGACTTATGTGTATACACATTGGCAATAATAGCTTATTGAGCTACAGAAAGGCATTGGAAGTTGGAACTGGCTAAATGAGTTATTTCTTCCCTTGGCATCTGTTATGCACCTGGCTTGTAGTCATAGTTAAAAACAGTTTCTCAAGAAATTGAAGTCCATCCGACCCTGAAGCAAATCTCCTTACCAAACGGAAAGTATTTTAGGACACACTAAAATGGCCAAGAAATCTCTTGTTTGTACAAATAAAGGAGCAAGACATATTTAGAAGGAGTTACTGCGTTCTTGAAACAGAAAAATATTATCATTTAATTAAGCACACAGAGATTATTTGTCCCTTGGTAGTTCTTTGCTAAATGCCACCACTTAGTTTAAAAAGACACTGCCTCAAAATAACTGCCTCAGACAAAGTGCGCAAACCCTTATCGGTGAGAAGAATGTTGTAAAGAGGTTTTGTTTCACTCTGAAACTTCTAAAGTTTTAATTCTGTGATATTTTTAGAGTTGCAGAAGTGTTATAAAAATAGTACAGAGCGTTTTCCTATTCCCTTCATCCTGGCTCTGCTAATGTGACATTTTATACAACTATGACAATTACCCAAACTACCATATTAGCATTGCTTCGCTGCCTGTACTAACCACACTACAAACTTTCTCCATGTCTCACTCTGTTCTAGAGCCTTGCCCAGGATCTAATCTGGTATCACACATTGCTTTTCATCTTCGTTGTCACATTTTTCTCCTCCAATCATGATAGTTTCTTAGATTTTCCTTGTCTTTTTTGACCCTGATACTTTTGAAGAGTACTGAATGTTCATTTCTTTTTAACGTTCCTTGTAAGTTTGTCTGGTGTTTTCTCATGACTACATGGGGGTTGTCACTGTAAGAAACAAGCCAAACCTGTAGGTAATCTTTGTGAGTGTATCTGAGCCAAACTGACGACAATGGCTAGGAAGCAAAATCTCAAGCGGCTGAGGAATGCTCCAGAGAGTGACAGTCCAGCACCTTATTTTATGCATTCCAATCAAGAGTAGGTGTAACAGGCTTACAAGAAATGCATTGGTGATAGATCGGGGTGGGGGAGAAAGCAAAGCAGGAAAACCTCTGGGACTGCATAAAAAGTAAAATGATAGAAGATTTTTTGAAGATTTACTTCTACACATGTAGGAGACCATTCTGCGTGGTGTGGGCCCAGCTCCCACTCGGAGATGCACAGGACCCAGGCCCACGGATAGGTTCTCCCATGGGGAATCAGGTCTGTAATGTGCCTAGACTGCTTTGAGTCTTGCTCTTGCTAAAAAAACTCCCTCACCCTGAATAGAGGACATTTACTGCAAAGTAACTTCCTAAAATTCATGCTAAACCTTCCAAGGCTGAGTGTAACTGGTTCAACCACTTTTGCCTTTTCATTTGCAAATATCCCTCTTCTGTGATGTGATTAGCAGCATTGGCTCCTTTGTTTTCTGTAAAAGGTAACCACCTAAAGCGAACCTGTGCATAGTAAATGAGGATCATCAGGTAATATGCCGAGATGGAGAAATAAAGGCCTCTTATGGCAGAAGCTGTGTCTTTTGCTCCCCTTGATAGAAAAGCCATGCTGTCCCTTTTCCCCCACCGGACTTGGTAGTCCGTGTGAATGTCTCATTTCATCCATAATGACGTGGACACTGTAGGCCGGTGTCTGCATCATCCACAGGTGGGTACAGGATAGTTAATAGTCGATAATTAATATGACAACAATAACAATGAGGGGATTTGTGTTGGAGCAGTACCTGTGCTTTGAGGGTCCAGGAAAAGGAAACTTGACATCCTGAAGGTACGTTATCACAGATACAAAGAAACAACACACAGGCTCAGTTAAGGTAAAGATTGATCCTTTTGGGGAAAAATACCAGCCTAGAACAGGACTGCTAGCCATGAACTGCTTTTAGTAGAAAGTTTTAATTTCAGACCATCCTGTGGTTACTTTAGGTCTCTCAGTTTGTAAGGCTGCCACGCAGGCCTCCCCTGAGCTTGTCAGGTTTCATATGTGGCCCGTTTTCTTCCACAGGGTTATGCGTTATTGGGAGGAGAACCACGAGGTGATGGGTTTTTTTTCAGAATATGTTATCAAGGGTACAGGAGGTCAAAATGTCTAGTTATCAGTGAGGTTAACCTTTATCCTTGGTGAAAGTGGTGTCTGCCAAATTTTCTCCACTGTGAAGTTGCTGTTTTTCCCTTTGTTGTTACTTAGTATAGAGTAGATGCTTTGAGATGTCCAGGTAAAAGGGGGGACCCCCCCAAAACAGAACTATCTACTGGAGGGTGGGCCCCTTGTAGTACAGGCTTCCCCCCCTTGGTGAGTGTTCTAGGAACCCATCTGAATCAGTGTACCAGCTGGTGTTGTTGTGAGAGGCTATGGTTAGCTTCAGTGAATTTTTTTTTTGAAGATTCTTTTAACGTTAACGTGTTTGCCCATTTCATGATGGGTGATTTGCAAGTGCACCTGCCCACACTGTGCTGAGTGTTCAGCAGTTTTTAACCAAAAACAGCATGACCCCCGTGTCCCACCCTCCCTATTCACCCAATCTCTCCCTAAGTGAGAGGGATTTCCTCAAAGGGAAACCTTTTGCCAATGTGGAAGAGGTGAAAAAAAAATGGCAGAAGCACTAGAAGGCATCAAAATTGATGAGTTCAAAAACTGTTCTGAGCAGTGGAAAAACATCTCAATAGGTATATTGCATTAAATGGAGAGTACTTTGAAGGTGACTGAAGCTGAAACATGTAGGAATAAATACACAATTTTTTATAAATAAATTCCAGGTTGTGGGGGTCCTCTCTTGTATTCTGTTTCCCTTAAACTCTTTTTCACTAGTTTCAACATCAGTGGTTCATGCCTGCAACAACTGTTACTGTGGTGTTCAGATGAGAACCTTCTATTTTCACCATCGCTACATTTATATTCCTGTTTATTTTCATGGGTATGGACTCAAGAATATCTATTTTAGTTTTAGGATTATAATCTAATGCTATTGTTTATTTTGTTGCTAAAACTGTTTAAGCTAAAGTTACTATGTGCTTTGATTTTTGTTGTTGTGTTTTAAGTAAGGTTTATTCTTTAGAATAGTTTCAGATTTACAGAAACATGAAGAAAATAGTACATGAAGTACTGCTCATATATTCCCAGTTTTCCCTGTTATTAACATTCTATATTATACAATACAGTTGTTATAATTAATGAGTTGGTACTGATGCACCATTTACTAACATCTATCATTCACTCAGATTTATTTCAGTTTTCACCTCGTGTCCCTTTTCTGTTCCAGGATCCCCTTCAGGACAACACCTTACAGTCATTTGTTGTGTCTTCTCAGGCTCCTCTTGGCCGTGATAGTTTCTCAGACTTGGCTTCATTTTGCAGACCCTGACACCTTTTGAGGAGTACTTGTCAGACATTGAGAGGGACAAAGGACACATTGGAATTTGCCTGATGTGTTTCTCCTAATGAAAGTGTGATTATGAGATCTGGGGAGATATCGGCGGCCCTTTTCATCACCTCAGGAGCCCATGTGATCGGTGTGGTTTATCGCTGTGGGTGTCAACCTTCATTACCTGGCTGAGGCAGAGGTTGTCAGCTTTCTTCACTGTACATCTCTGTCCCCGCCAACCCCCCCCTCCCCCGCCCTTTCCCTACTTCACTTTTTGGAAGGAAGCAATTATACACAGTGCTCACCTACGGGAATGGGCACTTACTCTGCTTCTCCTCGTGGGCAGAGAATTTACAAATTTTGTTTGGAAGTCTTCTGTGTAGTAGATTTGTCCATCGTCTACCATTTATTTATCTATTTGAGCACTCATTTATATCATTATAGAATCATGGGTATTAATTTTATATTTTGACATATAGCAGTGCTACCTTATTGGGCTCAAATTGTGTCTCTGGCCATTTAAAGGATGTGAAGAGCTGAAACTAAAAGCTGGCACTTGTGTGCCTTTAACATATTCCCTCTATGTAGCTTGTTACATTTTAGCACTTTCTTTCTGGCATAATATGACGTGCTACAGTCCTATATTCCCTGTCCCAGTCTGAGAGTCAGTCATGTCCCCAAGGAGTAGACTTGGGTCTTTTTTAGAAGAAACCGTGATCTGGGTTAAATGTGCTCATCGCTCCTGGGATGTCATTGCTTTTAGACCCTTTTATCTAACAGAGCAGGAACACATTGCTCTCTGGGTGAGAGCTAAGCAGATACACACATCTATACATGTTTCTGTATGTAGCCCTCTGTATCTATTCTAAGATAAACATAAATTCATGTGGATGTTTTGAACTCTGATCTGTTTCCGCATGGGTTATTTTAGCTTCCTCCACTTGCTTAGCAGTAATTACACACTCCTATAGGGAGAAATCTGGCTCCCAGCATTTCTCATCCATTTACTTTAACTGTTCAACTCCAAAATACATTAGAGTTGTTAATCCATGCCTCCACTGAAAACAAGTCTATCAGTGAGAATGCAGTGCTCTTATTTTATAGACTAAACTAGTTTCCAAAAGTCCTTGGGTTATCACATTTCCACTACACCTTTCAGTAATGTTGTTTCATAATTCATTTTCTTAGCTGAGGTATAATTTACATGTAACATTAGGTGTACAACATAATAATTTGACAATTGTATATATTGCAAAATGATCACCAAAATATGTCCTGTTAACATCCATTCACATCTAATTAACATATATTTAGCATAGTTTGATTCTCTTGTTGTAATTTTTATTCCTTCTTGGATTTCCTAACGCCTAAGAATTCTTTTAAAAAATTTGAGTATATTAAGGCTTACTTTTTAGGATAAAGTTCCATGAGTTTTAACAAATGCATGTCTTGTATGCACCATCAGGAATCATACAGAGCAGAGTCACTGCCTAAAAAATTCCCAGTGATTCACCTGTTTAACTCTTCATTCGTCTCTTCTCCTCCTGGCAGCCACTCATCTGTATACCACCTCTGTAGTTTTGCCTTTCCTGGAATGTCATATAATTGAAGACATACCCTATGCAGCTTTTTTCCAGGATGGCTCCTTTTATTTAGCCATATGAATTGAAGATTTATCCATACCTTTCTGTGATTTGACATCTCACTTTCTTTTATGACTAAATAATATTTCCTTGTATGGGTGCACCATAGTTTGTTATCATTAACCTATTGAAAAGGCATTTGGGTTGCTTCCATTTGGGGTGATTATTAGTAAAATCGCTACAGATATTTACATGTAGGTTTGTGTGTGGACATCATTTTAAAATTGGTTGGCTAACTGCTTGAAGAAGGTGGATGCATTGTCTGGTATGACTACGTTACCTTTGTAAGAAAATGCCAAATTGTCTTCTGACATTACTGAGCGAGGCATTTCGCATTCGCATTCCCAGTGGCGATGAATAAGTGTTCCTGATGTATTGCCTTCTCACCAACATTATGTAGTGTCTCTGTCTAGGATTTTAACCTTTTTATTATAGTAGCTATCCAGCAGGATCCCATTGTTGCTTTAATGTGCAATTTCCTAATGGCAAACCACATGAGCATCTTTTTACATGCATATTTTCCACGCGCTGATTTTCTGTTCAGATCTTGTGCCCATTCCTTAATTGGGTTCTGGTTCTGTTTTATTGTTTCTTCTTTGTAGATTTTGGATGCCAGGCTTTTATCAGATACATGTTTTGCAAACATTCTCTCCAAGTCTGTGGCTTGTCTTTTTATTCTATTAACAGTATTTCTCTCAGGATATGGTTTTGTTTTAGTAAAGTCCAACTTATCAGGTTTTCTGTGCTTTAGTTGTCGTATCTAAGAACACATTCCAAAAACAAGGCCGCCTAGAGTTTCTCCTGTGCTTTTTCTCTAGAATGTAATTTCTCCATTTATATTTATGTCTATAATTTGCTTTGAATTCATTTGTGTGAAAGATGCACGTTCTGTGTTTTGTTTCATATTTTTGCATATGGAAATGCAGTTTATCCAGCACCGTTTGGGAAAAGGCTATTCTTCCTGCATTGGATTGCCTATGCTCTGTTGTGAAAGGCCACTTAACTATGTTTGTGTGAGTTTATGTCTGGGCTCTCTATTTTGTTGCATTGATCTGTGTGTCTATATTTTCACCAGCACTACATTGTCTTGATTACTCTAGCTTTATACTAAGTCTTGAAGTTGATTAATGCCAGTCCTCTAACTTTATTCTTTTTCTTCAGTATCACTGATTATTCTATTTTTACTTTCCATATAAATTTCAGAATCCATTTATTAAGATCTACAAGATAGCTTGCTAGAATTTTGATTGAGAGTGATTAGCCTCTACAGACAAAGTTTGGAAAAAATGACATACTAAAAAGCTTAAGCCTTTCAATTAATGAACACCCAACATTTCTGTATTTATTTAGATGCTCTTTGATTTCTTTTATCAGAGTTTTACAGTTTGCTGCAGGATGATCTTGTACATATTTTGTTAGGTTTACACTTATTTTATTTTTGGTGCTATTATAAATGGCACTGTGTTTTTAATTTCAAATTCCAATTGTTAGTTGCTGGCATATAGGAAAGCAATTGACTTTTGCATACTAATCTAGTGTTCTGCAACCGTGCTATAATTGCTTTTTAGTGCTACGTATATTTTTATTGATTCTTTGGGCTGTTCTACATAGACAATTGTGTCAACTATGAAAAAAGATAGATTTGTTTCTTTATTTCCAATCTGTCTTCCTTTTATTTCCTTTTCTTACTGCACTAGTGAAGACTTACAGCACACTGGTGGATAGCAGTGGTATTCCCGTTACCTTACTTCCCCTGAGTCTGAAGGAGAAACGATCTGGTTTATAACATTTGATATAATGCTGACTGTAGGTTTTCTGTAGATGTTCTTTATCAAGTTGAAGAAGTTCTTCTTTAAGTGCTTTATGGGTTATTTGAGCTTTTATTAAGTGATACATAGTCATTTCTAAAAATAAACAACTATGGGACATTTCTCAGAGGAACATTAGTGGGATGTAACTCTATTCTTATGAGAAAGTAAAACATTCTGGAAACACATGTATCCCTTAGAACCTAGTTCATCGCCCTCTTTCTCCATAAAGCTCTTATAAAACGATGGGCTGACTGGAGGACTGCTCCTCCAGTTTCTGTTAGGTCCAGTTTCCTCATTTCCTCATCTGTTGTAGTCGAGTTTGCTTCTCACTTTTCTGGTAGCCCCATGCAAGCAGCTCCCTTTTAGCCTCTCGAGTCTCCCTTGCAAAGTCTAGAACCTTTGTACAGCATCTGGTAGGTCCAACCCTATTTCAGTACCATGCTCCTTACGTATATTTTCTTTCTCTCCCTTCCTTCCGAGTGCCCAATACTGAAACTTGGCACAAAATCCTGGTTTTAAAATCTAATATTTACTAGCCATGTGGCTGGGGTTATTTATTCTCTTTGATCTTTAGTTTCCCACAGGATCCTAGTTCTTTCTTTGCCATTTCACCTTTTTTTGACCCATTACTAGTTTTGAATATTAAAATTAAACTGATGTAAAATATCTGATATGGAGTAAGCTTTCAATAAATGTAAATTTTCTCTTCTTTTTTAAAGCATTTTAATCTGCCTAAATTTAATTAACCAGAAGTATAATGATGGAAATTTTAGATTTCATGGCAACTTTATAGGTAAGTTATTTTTAAGATATTTCACCTCTCATCATTCACTAATTCACTCAAATAGATATGATATGTTTTAAAAATAAGGTCATATTGTTCTGAAAACATATACAGAAATAACTATAATACAGTTTAATAAATATATATTAAAGCAATGAGGTCAGTGTATGGGGCAGAAAATTTTTCATAGAGAAATTGAAAACTAAAACTCTCCTCTTTGAACTTGAAAATAAACACATTATATATTAATGCACAGTTCTGTAAAGTCATCTTGACTATATTGGCTCTCAGCTCAGTGATACTAAAGTGTAGTGTGAATGAATGAAAGAGTAACTTGGCTAAAGAGAGCATGTGTTGGTCAGCTCTGGAAGTGAGGGACATGCGAACTTAAGCAGGACTTGCCAGAGCTCCTGGGATCTGTGCCCAAGAGCAGAAGTTGAGACAAGGGCTTCCTCTGTGACCTCCTGTTGTGATGGGGGATAAATCTGGCTGAGTTGACCTGGGAACATTAAACTCACGACTGTCCTAACCCCTGTTCTAATCTCACACTGCCTAAACCACCTTCTGATAGCAGGCTTTCCAGAGATTCTGCATACAGAGATAATGTTTGCTAAATTGAAGAAGTGAATTAGGAGTTTCTTTAAAAGGAAAAAAAAAAGATTTTGGCATTCAGAGTTTATTTATTAGTAAGATGAGTTGTTAATATGAATCTGTTCTGAAGTGGTAGAGATGATTTTAGAATGCCAAGAAACGTGACTTTTAAGCTCTCAATGAGTAAGGAAATTTTTATGGTAAAGCTATTCTTTGAGTTCTTTTGATGATATTTTTGGAAGAGCTGAACCAATACTTTTCAGACAGAAGGAATGGATAAACAGTGGGAGACAGGTTCAGGGGTGTTGGTATTCCTGGATTCCTGGAATAAGAAGTGTGAGAGTTTAATTGCACCGAGGTGAGTAGGAAGCAGGAATAGAAAAGTAAAATATTGAGAGAAAATAAGGCCAGAAAGGTAGGTTAGGGCCAGAGAATGAATGAACTTACCCATCAGGTAAAGGACTATGGACAATATGGAGTTTTTTCAGGGCAGTCTATAGTATGGAATGATATGACTAATGTTTTAATTCTGTATCTCTACATGACAGCAACATTAAAATGTATTGTCTTTAAACAACCATGAAAACTGAGAGATATGATTCATTGGGACCATCAGAGTCTGTCAGTATACTAGATTATCAGCATGCTATGACTGGTTCTCTTTGGAAAAAGTCTGGGGGCAGGTTTGACAATGTGCTGGATCAGAGAGAGACCTGGGAATGGAAGACCAATTTGAAGACACACTTGGCATAGGCAGGAATGTGCACAAATTCTAAACCTGGACGTACAACAATAGTCCTCAAAGTATCTTATCAGAGGAGGAGAGAATAAATAGGAGTATATTTCTTTTGACCTATAATAACAAAATATCTTTTCTTTCTATCCCTTAGAAGTGTAGGGAATCACAATTTGAAAGAACTGGATAAAATTGAACAATACATTTTCCATAAAAATGCTCAAATTTGAGAGACTTCCAGCAAGATAGAGGAATAGGTGGACGTACCGTACCTCCTCGTACAACCAAGATTAGAAAAACCAATAATTTACAACAATAATTTACTATCAGAATAACACCCAGATCCGGTAGAGGATTTATCTGAATGGAAGTCGGGCAGCCAAGAAGTTGAAGTAGACGCGTTCATCCGGACGGGTAGGAGACCAGCCGGGCGGGCATGGGGCTGGCTCGGGTCGGCGGCGCGCAGAGGTCGGGGGAAGGTTTGGCGCGAAATCGGCGCAAAAGCCATCCGGGGGCGCAAGAAGGCAGCGGTGATCCCTGAGTACGCAAGCTGCGGCTGGCAGACCCAGAGGGACAGCGATTGTGGACCAGGGCAGAACTTGCGGCCCGGAAGCCCAGACAAGGGTCTGAGTCCAGGGGAACGGAACTACCGCCATTGTTTTCTCCCGCCCCGCCCCCACATATAACGTCACAATCTAGTGACTGGGGTGCCCAGCCCCGGGGAACACCTAAGGCTCCGCCCCCCACCGTAACAAGAGCAACCAGACCTGAAAAAAAAAAAGTAGAGACAGGGGAAAAAAAAATATGTTTTCAACAGAGCAGATCAGTCCCCCAGGACTCATCCTTTTGATTGACCAAGAATTAGCCAATCTATCAGATGCACAGTTCAAAACACTGGTGATCAGAAAGCTCACGGAACTGGTTGATTTTGGACGAAATTTAGATGAAAGAATGCAGATTACCATAAAACAGATGCAGGAAGACACGCAGAGGAGAGCCAATAGTGAAAGGAAGGAATATGAGTCTCAAAACAATATAGTGGACCAGAAGGAAGATAGAATCAACCAAGCAGGAAAGCATGATGAAATAAGAATTCAAAAAATTGAGGAAAAGATTAAGAGCATCCAAGACACCTTTAAATGTTCCAATATCCGAATTATAGGGGTACCAGAATCGGAAGGGGAAAAGCAACAGATTGAGCACGTATTTGAACAAATAATAAAGGAGAACTTCCCCAATCTGGCAAAGGGAACAGTCTTCCAAGAAATCCAAGAAGCTCAGAGAGCCCCAAAGAAGTTGGACCCAAGAAGAAACACACCAAGGCACATCATAATTACATTAGCCAAGGTAAAAACGAAGGAGAGAATCCTAGAAGCAGCAAGAGGTAAGGGGACAGTCACCTACAAAGGAGTTCCCATCAGACTGTCAGCTGATTTCTCCAAAGAGACCTTACAGGCAAGAAGGGGCTGGAAAGAAATATTCCAAGTCATGAAAGACAAGGACCTACATCCCAGATTGCTCTATCCAGCAAAGCTCTCATTTAGAATGGAAGGGCAGATAAAGTGCTTCTCAGATAAGGTCAAGTTAAAGGAGTTCGTCATCACCAAGCCCTTATTTTATGAAATGCTAAAGGGACTTATCTAAGAAAAGAAGATAAAGAAAAGACATGTATAGTAAAAGGACAGCAAACTCACAAATATTAGCAACCACACCTAAAGCAAAACCAAAAGAAACTAAGTAAACAATTAGAACAAGAACAGAACCACAGAAATGGAGGGCACATGGAGGGTTAGCAGCAGGGGGGTGGGAGGAGGAGAGAGGGGGAAAAGGTATAGAGAATAAGTAGCATAAAATGTAGGTTGAAAATAGATAGGGGGAGGGCAAGAATAGTACGGGAAATGTAGAAACTAAAGAAGTCATAAGTATGACACATGGACATGAACTAAAGGGGGAAATGTGGGTGGGAGGGGGGTACAGGGTGGAGGGGAGAGAAGGGGGGAAATGGGACAACTGTAATAGCATAATCAATAAAATATATTTAAAAAATGCTCAAATTTCTCCAGAATATTATTGGTATTGTTTATTGCTTGATTGTTGCTTTGCTTTACCTTTGGCACATTTTTGTTTGTCTTCCTAGTCTAACCCAGTAATTTTCAACCTTTTTCATCTCATGGCACATATAAACTAATCACTGAAATTCTAAGGCACACCCCAAAAATGTTATATTTTTTGCTGATCTGACAAAAGTAGGTATAATTTTCATTCATTCACATCAGATACCTGTTGTTGTCTCGACAATCTAAAAGAAAAGAGATCAGTGCCCCTGACTGAATAGTCAGGTACTGTGTGTTTTGAAAATGCTGATGGGACACCAGTGTGTCTTGGCACACCTGTGAAAATCACTGGTCTAACCCACTAAGTTGTTTCTCACTACTACCTGGGCCAAGAGGACATATATTAACCTCAAATCTAAGACAGCCTTTAAAAGTAGATAGGACATATGAAGATGATCTAATGGTTCAACACTTTCACAGCCATTGTGATATACGAATCTTACTTAGAAATCAATCAGTAGCCTAAGTTAAAATAAATTTATAGTCCTGGAACATTTCATGCAAACGTTCTAAGCTCATGAGAGTAAGCAGAAAGTGCTCAGGATTGAACAAATTTAAACCCAACTCTGCTAATAAGTAGCTTGGTAATTTGTGGCCAGTTACCTAGCCTCTCTAGCTAAACAGTAACTCTCTTCACCCACTGAATGAATGGGTTTGACCTGGTAATGTTTAAAATCTCTTCCAGCCTTTATATTATATCTTTTATAAGCCCTGACACCCCTTGGAAACTTAAGTGATCTTTCTTCCATATGTTCGTATCATGTATTTTGGTTTTCTTGGTATTAGAATCAACAAAATCCAGATTTCGCAGCCTACTCAGGCCAGAAATCGAGAAGAACTGAAAATCTCTTAAGATGCTCAAATTAATGTCAAAGATGTTGTGGTTACCCACAATCAGGGAAGGTTTTGGAGGAATGCCCAAGGGACAAATACAGAATCTTGGAATCTCTACTATTATTCCAAATAAATTTTTCCATAATAAATCTGTTGTATTAAACAGTGGTAATACTCTGCATTCGTATCACATGTAACACTTTGTAAATATTTTCTTGTTTTAGAAGTGTGAAATGTATCTTATTTGTATTTACATATACTAGAAAAAAACACTCATAAGAGGTCTTAATACAGGTGTGACCAGAACCAAATCTTAACACGGGCAACTACAAGATATGTGATAAGGGATATATGAATTCATATATTTATTCATTCGTTTAGTCATCACAAATTTTGTGAAGGTTTACTCTGTGCCAGACAATGTACTAATTGCCATGAATAGAAAAATAATTAAGTTCTTGCTCGCAAAGTAATAACATTTTAGGAGGAGATAGAACAATACAAAATAATAAGATAAGTGTAGCAGGTATTATGGAGTATGTGGAAAGAGAATATCTGATTGGAGCCTACTATGTTGAGAGAGCTGCCTGGAGAAGCTACATTCTAGCCGAGGCAAATTGGAAGTTAACAGAGTGGTCCACACTGAGAGGAAATCATACAGAAGTCTGAAGACCAAGAGATGATGCTGGGAAATGGGACAGATTTCAGCCTAAGCTGAGTACAGAGTAGAATGTGGGGAGTGATGTCAAATTAGACTGGAGATGTCAGCAAAGGAGACCCTGAAGGATAGGTTTAGCGGTGATAAGAACACATAATTTAATTCTGAAGACAATAGGAAGTCACTAGACATCTTTTAGATGACTAGAGTGTTTACCATGGCTGAAGTGAAGAGTCCAGAATAGAAATGGAATAATACTTGAAAGAGTCACAGGCAACATATTTGGAAAGGAAGACATACAACAAGTTGATGTGCGTTGCTATATAGAGTTGTGGACAAGTGACATTCAAGCAACATGAAGGAATTTGAGTTATTTGTAGACATTGAATCAATAGTATTTGGTGATAGATGTGATGTGGAGAGATTTAGAAACTTAACAGGTTTGATGCTCACCTTCCCATCATAAGTACCTGGATGAGTGGTAGTTAGGTGAGCTATGGATTTCAAAAAAAAAAAAAAGGCTCAAACTGTGACTGGTAGATGAGAGCAGGGATTCAGTTTTAGGAGAGTTATGTCTTTGGAGTTTATGTGGCCTCTGAGTGGAAATGTCAGGTGGGCTGTCAGATATGGTAATTTAGGATGTAGGAGAGAGGTTTGAGCAAAAGGAATAAAGTATCAGGTCACTGACATAAACGCAATAATGATAAGAACACTAAGTGCTTATTTAGAGTTCCCTATATCCTAATTACTATTGAAATACTCGTAAGAGTTTCTTAAATCCTTACAAAAAAACCCTTTGCTATAGGTACTACTTTTATTCCCATTTTATAGCTGAGAAAATAATAGCACAGCAAGATTAGTAAGTGACAGAGTGGGGGGGGGGGGGCGTGAGTCCAGACCACGTGGCCCTGGGGTCAGTGCCCTTACTCACCAACGTACAATAATGGAAGCCATAGGCAGATTAATATATGAGCCAAGGAAGATATGTGGAGTGACAATAGAAGTGGACTTGGAGAAGACACAGGACCTTCCAAAAGAACCAAGATTTCAGAGACTGGAACAAAAAGAAAAAGAGACTTAAAAAAAAAGAGAGAGGGGAAAATAATTGTCTATATTTCCATAATGCAAAGGGAAAAACCTATTCTAAGTCAATGCTATCATATTCTGCCCAGAAGTGAGTGAAGATAACTCCTAAAATGTGTTCATTGGGCCTGAAACATAATGAGCCCAGCTGTGAAGTCTTATACTTCCTGCTGAAGGGTTTGGCTCTTGTTGTCTGGTCCAGTGATTGTCTGCTTGGGTTTTGTGCATCAGAATCGCCTGGATTCTTTTTAGATATGCAGATGCCTATTGCTCCAACCCAGACCCCAGTGACCTAGAAAGTTTTGGGGTGGAGAGGAGCATACAAACACGTAAAACTCTGCAGGAGATCTTGATGCCCATCCATATTCATAATCAGCACTCTTGGTCACTGGGAGTCACTTAGCACATGGGGGCACTGGCTTTGTTACATCCATGTTTTAGAGAGATTTCTTCGATGGTTGTGCACCAGCGTGGGGGAGTAATAGGGCCCAAATGATAGCTAAGAGGTCTGGATAGTCCAATAGTTTGGATAAACTGCTAAACCTGGACTGCGAGCTGTAGCTACTGTTTCATTTTCTCACACCTTTTACTGTCTCGAGGAGGACTGTACCTTGTATACCTAGTCCCTGACACACTATTGTATTTGCAACATGAAAAAGCTTTCATGTTGAGTTCGAAATGACTGAGTTTGGTAGTTAAGTTCAAAAAGGAGCTGACATAGTCCCAGACATAGATGGAAATAAAGGGCTTCCCTACACTAAGTTGTTTAGTTAGAAATGGGCTATTTTTTTTCTATTATTTAAAGATGATACCTTAATGTGTCTTATAATTCTGAAAGCATTGGGGGAGGGGCTCTATTTGGTAAAAGGTGAAAGATTTGTGCATTCTGAAGAGAAACCAGAGTATAGAAGTTTTATTTGGAAGTGTTGAGTTTATTTATTTATTTATTACAAAGAATTACAAAGAATAGAGGGGGAAAAAGGCATTGTTTTCTTTCCTGTCTGCTGCTTTTCAAAACGCCTTAATTGAGCACAGCTGTGATATGGCACAGACCTAAAACAGGAAATGAGTGTTTCGATAATTCTGCATTTCCAAAGCACTTCTTAAATGTCATGGTGAAAATACCAACGGCAATACCTACCTTTTGAGACTAGCTGTGAAGGAATGGATTTAACTCACTCAACTATTTCAGAAGACCCCAGTTTCAAAACGACTCTGAAAAAAAAAACCAACCCTTTTCTTTAAGCTATCAGAATAAACCAAACTTAAAAGTCAAAAGTGAGAGAACAGAAGAAAAAATGAGTGTACAAAATAGAGGAAAAGGCTGTTGTTCCAAGCAGGATTTTTCTTCCCTGCATTGTGACTGCCAAGTACAACTTCACATTTTTTGATTTAAGGACAATCTTCTCATTATAATTTCTTCAGTGGGAATGTGGCCAGTGATGAAGTGCTTGGATTCTTGGATCACGCTCTTAAGCACTTTGCAATGGTGCAGTTCGGGAAGAGGTGTTTTTATTTTTTATTTTTTTTTAAGATTTTATTTATTTTTTATTTCTTTTTTACAGAGGGAGAGAGAGAGAGAGAGAGGGAGAGAGAGAGAGGGAGAGAGAGAGAGAGAAACATCAATGTGCGGTTGCTGGGGGTTATGGCCTGCAACCCAGGAATGTACCCTGGCTGGGAATCGAACCTGGGACACTTTGGTTCCCAGCCCGTGCTCAATCCACTGAGCTATGCCAGCCAGGGCTTATTTTTTATTTTTTGAAGACCTACAATATCAACAAATGTTAAAGCTAATAGCAGGCCTATGTCACACACATCCTTTCCCACCACCCCTATTTTCTCCCACCATTTACTGGGATCACTAACAGATAGCTCTGACACAGCGAGCGGCCTTGTAGCTGGCAGCATAAGGAAATCTTTGCTTTAGATCACTTGACTATATATGGTAGTCCCCCTGCTTATCCCTGGTTTTGCTTTCTGCATTTTCATTTACCTAGGTCAACAGCGGTCCCAAAATATTCAATGGAAAATTCTGAAAATAAAGCATTCCTAAGGTGTAAATTGAGTGTCATTCCCCATTGCACGGTGAAATCTTGCTCTGCCCCACCCAGGGAGGGAATCGCCCCTTTGTCTAGCACATCCACACACAAACGCTCCCTGCTCCTTAATCACTTAGCTGCCCCGTGGGTTATCAGATCAGTTGTCGTGGTGTCACAGTGCTTGTGTTCAAGCAACCATATTTTACGTAACAGTGGCCCCAAAGTGCAAGAGTAGGGGTGCTGGCAATTCAGATATGCCAAAGGGAAGCTGTGAGATGTTCCTTTATGTGAAAAGGTGAGTCCAGTACAATAGGATATTTTGAGAGAGAAACAGGCTACATTCACATAACTTTTATTACGGTATGTTGTTATAATTGGTCTACTTTATTATTAATTGTTATTGATAATTTTTTTTACTGTGCCTAACTTATAAACTTTATCAGAAGTACGTATGTATAGGAAAGTAGTATATGAGGTATGTGTGATTGGGGACTGTCCATGATTTCAGGCAACCACTAGAGAGGGGTCTTGGAAGCATCCCTTGTGATAAGGTGGCAGGGGCGGGGTTCAACTACTGTAATGTACTTAGTCACAGATTCTTGGGTTCAGGTGAACTGCAAGGTGTTGCAAGGGGTGCTCAAAATAGTAGCATTTGTGTTTCCTATTTTTCAAACAGGCTTCACTGAGAAAACAAAAAGAAAATCAAGACCATTTTCATCATATGTTTTTTCTTAGGAAATTCATCAGTCATTTAGTTCAGTTGGAAAAGCATTCATCGAGCACCTAAAGAGTCGCAAGCACTGTGCTATTACATTGATGACACAAAGATCTACCCCCAGTTGGTTAATGCTGCAGTGAAAGAGTCTGCACACATCTATGCACAATCCAGATATAAATGTTTTAGGCTGCTTTGGCCACATACAGTGTCAGCCACATATTTTTTCTTATTATTTTATAACTATTTAAAGTGCAAAAACCATTCTAAGATCATGGGCATACAAAAACAGATCTCTGGCTTAATGTATAAATAAATAATATATAAAAGACAGTTTTGTTTGCAAATGAAAAAGCAATAGTTTGAGCCATATAAAATTACCAATAGTTGACTGTTGTTTTTTTTTTTCATGGTAATTTCATAGGATCCAACCTATGTGTCAAGCCCAGTCTACTACATAATGAAATTCTGGGTGATTATATACTTGTTATAATGTGAAATATAAATGCATAGGTGGAGAAAATTAATCAGTGCTCCCTGAGAGTTTCTCATTTGAAAGACAGACTTTGAGTTAGATTTGGTAAGCAGACAAAGAGAGGGGAGGGGATGGGAGAGAATCCAAGTGGGTAAAACAAAGAGAGTTGAGGCACTGAATCCTCCCAGTGGGGCTAGAGCACACAGTGAATGTGAACAACGTGCTTCAGTAGAGTTGGGCCAGAGTGGCCAGGGCCTTGTGCAACTCACTGAGAAGTTTAAAGTCTGTCATACAAGCAACAAGACAGCAGGCCTGACCAGAGAGTGCCAAGAAATCCACCTTTACTGCAAGCTAAGCTATTCCACATGGTACCTGGGTTCAAAGCAGTAAACAATACCCATTCCTTTCCTAAGTCACTTTCCTTTCACACATCAGAAAAATTGTTTTAATATACTGATAGTATCATCTGCTGGGAATTTGCCATAATGTAAAAATCTATACAGTCTGCCATGTAAATGGTGCTTGGGAGGTATGGCAATTTTTTTGTACAAACTTTATGCAGGATAGGGAAAAAGTAGGTTTATAGTTCTTCATATGCAAAATAATACAATAATTAATAAATAATAATACAAGAATTAACTCTGTGTTTCACCTACTCATGTCTGAAAACCTACTTTTGCCCCACCCTGTATGTGGCAGCCACGACTCCGGAAGCAATGTAATGCTACTAATACTAAAAAGTCACACTGAAACCAGTTAGGAATTGCTTTTTAATAATCCAGAGTCCAGGCAAGAGATGATGAAGTACTAGGCAGTTGGGCTGATGAACGTGACAAACACAGAAGCTACATGAGGTATTGTGTATAAAGATTAGAAAGAGAATTTATACATGACTCTAAGAACTGTTTCTCAGACAACTGGCTAAAGAGCTCTCTGCCCTTAACTGTGAGACGACATGCAGGAGGAGTGGCAGGTGTGGAGAGAATTTGGACAGTTAAATTTTAGAGATGTTACGTGCTGCGAAGTAAGTGTGAAACCTCCAGACAATTTGCAGTCGGCGTCTGGAACTCACGACAATGGCATACAGGCAATTGCTCAGAGTGTAAAAAAGATGAGAAAATCTGAAAGCAAAAAGAGGCCTCTAGATGACAAACAGAAATCAGCAGAGAACCAAATACACAAAGTTTAAATAAAAATTCCAGAGGAAAACCAGATGGAAGTGATATCATAGATTTAAAAAGAAGGAGGAACATTCCAGAAGGTGTAAGCAGAAAAATAATATCCACCTTTCTGAGGGTTTGATGGCTAAGGAGTTAGAAGGATATTGGTTACCTTTGCTAAGAGCAGTTTGAAAGTATGGCAGAATAGATTTCAGATTTCTGGATGCTGAGGCAAGATGCAATTGAAGATCTGAAGGCAGTGACTGTCAGATACATTTTCTCTTTACCTCAAAAAGTCTGATAGCCGAGTCAAGGAGAGATAAATAAGTGTCAGCATGAAAAGAAAACTTTGTTTTTGTAAGGATCAGATGGAAATGACAATACAAGAGGACTGAATAGGCAATAAGTAACTACATGCATGCATCATACAAAAAGACATGCAAAAAAGAGAAAAAGATACTGACCTAACTTTAAAAGTTTAGCAATCAACCGAGAATGTGAGAATATATGACCGACTGCCAAATGGGCAGCCTGGACAGGAGTTGCTACGGATTTATGCATATTTTTAGAACTTGCCTCAGTTTCTGTATCTGTAGCCCTCTTGCCACTTTCCCAGGCTGTAGTGATTTGGAAAGTTAGAGGCTGAGAAATTCTCCATAGGGCTTGGTTGAACAGAGGGCTTACTGGAATTCAACCTTTCTAAGCTACCTCTGTAGGAGGAGAAAATAACCGTGCTTCTATTCACCCAGCTTACCTTTGGTCTGAGGGTTAAAAACAAACCTGAAAATAAAATCACTCAGCCTAAATGTAAAAGGTTTCTCCACCCATGAGTTTGGGAAGACAGTGTATTAGTGTGGTTTAATGTCTTTTTTAAAATTGTTGTTAGTCCTCCCTGCCTCCCTCTCCGCTCTAATCCCCCCATTAACATTGCAGTCATCAGGATCAATTTGGTATGTTTAGATTTTCCAAGGCAGTGGATTGATTCTGGGGACAGGTGTGTATGCACATTTCTCTCTATGATTAAATGGAACCAGCATTCCTTCTGACACCCAAGAACACAGGCTTTCTCTTTCTGAGATGGATCGATAAGAATAATCTTCTGCTTTGAGTGTCATTCCTGGCTACTCCTTATTTGTGTACAGACGACAATCTCCCTCTGAATCTCAAAGTGGACAACTTCATATATTGTTCTCAGCAAACAGAGAGAGCAGAATCATTTAGAGTTCACCTTGGCTCTGATTAGACACAATGATACATTCAGAAGGAGCACACCGGGGACCAGATCACATATATCATCACAGGACAATTGAGTAGACCCTTAGAAGTAAATAATGTAGTCTCTGAATCTTACCACTGAAAGGCTCTTTGCTCTTCTCTGTTGGTAATGAACCTGGCAGGAATACAGAAAAGTCAAGGTATCCGGGGTGGAAATTCCTAAGATTTAATCAGGCAGGATGAATGGGAGAAGTGCATTTGTTTTATTTTGGTGAATAAATACTGAAGGGGTTGAAACCGCAGCTTGAAATTTCCAAAATCTATCTACCTGATTGAAGCTAGGAGCTAAGGTTCACTGGGGTTTGAATCATCTGTCATCAACAAGGGAACTGGGGAATTCATCATTTCATAATTATGACATGACCACAAAAACACGTTGAACATAAAAAGCAAGTAGTGTGGGAATTAATTGGTAGCCTGCTCAAAATTTGAGGGAGCAAAGATGATGAACTTGTAGTTTTCAGCCAATGCAGTGTTTTTGTCTTAGAAACTCTTAAAACTGCAAATGTTTCACAAAGGTAAATATTTTGCAAATTTCTTAATCCAGCAAGTCAGGTTATCTGATATTGTGAGAAACTATGTACTTGCCTGGCTCTCTGCTTAGAAGGAATTAGAGAGGTCAGGAGAGTTCATTTTTCATGTGGTTGAGAGGTTTGTGAAATCTGAATTGGGATAACATTCCTGCACTCATTCATTCATTCATTCATTCATTTTGTTAACCTATTGCAATTACTTCAATCTTTTAGAAACAGATTAACAACAGAATTAAAAAAACAACTTGCAGGAGGCTCAAATGACCCCAATACACTGAAAAGTCTCCCTACTACCTCAGATCCCTAGTTTACCTCTGACTCTCTAACACACTGAGGTTGTCTGTGGAAGAAGGGTGCAAGGGCTAACAGTTTTCCTGCTTTGGCAATTTCTGATTTTTCAGAACAACTCTTGTTTAGGGATTCCCCCCAGGCTTCCTCAAGTCCCTCTTCCTTTCTGTCTTGGCTTCAATTAAACTATTTGCTCAATTTCATTCTTATAATAAGCTCAAAGGAAGGAGAAAGGAGACAAAACTCTCTTTAGGTTGCATGACGTCAGATCTGGAACCAGGTTTGGCAAGGATGGACTTTGAAAATGGTCCATTAAGCTGAGTGCCAAGGCTCATGTTTGGATTTCATTTCCTATCATGTTAAAAGATTAGAGCTGGCTTTGTTATGGAGATAAAAGGGACAGATCTGAGTAAATTTATTTATGCATATGAACAGGTAAGTGGTCTTACTTTGTGGGTGGTGACAATTCTGTTAAGTCCTCAACTTGAAAACTTGTGTAATTCAATTGCTTATAAGTGGCAGTGGAGCAAGGAAGAAGTAAAATGATGTATCAAGAATTGTGAGTTTTCACCCAGCTGGTGTGGCTCAGTGGGTTGAGTGCCATCCTGTAAACCAAAGGGCTGTCAGTTCGATTCCCATTCAGGGCACATGCCTGGGTTGCGGACCAGGTCCCCAGTAGGGGGTACACAAGAGGCAACCACACATTGATGTTTCTCTCCCCAACTTTCTTCCTCCCTTCCCCTTTCTATAAAAATAAATAAATAAAATCTTAAAAAAAAGAATTGTGAGTTCTGACCTGCCTGATTTCACTGATGGGTTTTGAGGGGCAGCAATAAATACTGAGTCAAAACTACAAAGCGGCTGAAATGATTGCAGTGCCTGTTCTCTGAAAAGAAATTTCAAAATATTATCATTTAGAAATATGAAAATGAGGAAAGGTTTTAAATAATGGAACTGCAGCAAAGATGCAGTCTTGGCAATGAACATTGATATCCCCCAACTGACTTAAATTTGATCGTGCCAAGTGACTAATGCTCATGTATTAATGTAAATTATTTATAGAACTTCTCATGCACCCCCTTCAGCTGCCCCTTGTCAGAGAAGAATGGGTCCCTATAGAACTCTACCCTGAGCTTTCTGTCAGGAACATTTTAAATTACTCATAATATTGCTTATGCATCTCCTGGTAGAAACAACTGGAGCCTCACATACCCCCTAGTGAATAAATGCCATTGTTTACCTCTTCCCTCCGAGTGACTCATGCCTGATTGGACATTTTCCCTGGAAGGCAGGGAGCGCAGCATTTAGGGTGGGAGGGGTATGTTTCTGATTGGTTATATGATTTTCTTTTTGACTCTCACCATCTTGCTCTTCCTCCAGGGTTTTAGTTAAGAGGTTGACATCATGACTGACTGATTTTCTGAAGGTGTCTCCATCGTTGATGGTTTAAGCTAGCTGTGAAGGTCTTCCTAACTTTTTTACTACTTATTTTCAGCATCAACTGATTAATGCCAGCTACTATTTGGTGTGACATGAAGGAGTTTTTGCATTGAGACTGTAAAGAAAGCAAGTTAAGGAACACAAAGATACACACTTTGAAATTACTGATCAATCCTTTAAATACTGATATTTCAAATGATGAAAAAAATTGTGAAATATAACTTTTTAAAAAGTCTGTATTGCAAAATCCAAACAGAACAAAGTACAAAAAGAACAATAAACTTTTTTTAAAATCCAAATATAATGAACCCATTTCCCATTTAGAAAAAAATGTGCAGCTTGCTGCCACCGCGGAAAACAGAGAGCTATGAATAGAATGACGTCATTTGTTTCCAAAGATTATCAATGTACTAGAGCCACGAGAAAGTGATCATGAAAGTGAGGTATGGCATGGGGAAGGTGAGGACCCTGCTCCCCGAGCTGTCTCGGGGTGAACATTGCAACTGCAAGTGCCGCAGGCGAGTGCTCTCAGGGCAAATGGGGAATGGGTTAATGAAGTGGATTTTCTATTATTTCAGTAAATCCTACACTACTGTAAGTAAATTCTTCCTTCTTCAAAACCCTAGTCCCATTTATCAGTTTATTCTCCTGTCTTAAATTGTCAGTCTCAGCTTTAACAGCCATAGGGCCATAATATTACTATTTTTTTTCTGATGAGTTGCTAGAACAAACATACTGGCTGTTGCCCATTTAATACTTGGTCAGAGTGTTGTCTTATGTAAGGTCCCTCAGCTTACGTTTCCCCTGCTAAAAAGTCTCACCACATTCGGAGACAACCTTCTCTCATGGTAGAAGTGGATGACTGCATGGTGTCTGTTCCAGACACTCCTCGTTGCTTGCTGTTGACTTTCTCTGAGCCAAAGACTCCACTTGACCCAGCAGCTTGACTTGTCAGAGTCAGGTTACCTATAAAACAGATTCCTTTATATTCACAGTGTTGTATGTGTTTCTTCTTTAAGGGGCTGAGAACCAAATGGGATACACATACTGAGAAATATTTATTCTTTTTTTCCTCTCTCCACTCTCAACTTCTGTCGGCGTTAGAAATAGTTAATCCCAAGCAAGAAAGATGTTGGAAGCAAATGAGGTCCATGAATAGCAGTATTTACTTCACATTTATTAGAGATGAAATGAGGATAAACAACTAATTACGTATACTTGAAGTGTTAAGTGCATTGCTGTATTGGATATATAACATATAACTATGTATTCATGGAATTTGAGAAGCATTTTCAGTATAGTAGAAACTGGATGGAACTTTGAGTCAGAAAACAAATGTTACAATCTCGATTCTAGTGCAAGGTAGCTTCACAAAGTTGGAAGACCCTTTGATCCTCTGAGTTTCAGTAGCTTTATATCCAAAGAAAAGAGATAAAAATAATCTGTTCCACAAGTTGCTGGAAACATTTCGTGAGAGCAGCATGTAGTGTGTCTGACACCTAATAAATATTCAATGACATCACTCAATTAAAATTTCAGAAATTTATTGCTGAAATACTTTCTGAATTGCCTTTAAATGATAAAACATATTATAAAATACTAACTTATATGATGCATGTTTATCAATTAGTCTTCTTTCCCTCGGACCTTCAGTTTGTTCTTGGCAAGAATGATGGACAGGTGAGAGGAGTCCATCATTGAGAGACAGATAGTGAACTGAGGAATTAGATACACTCATTTTAAAAGTTAACATTTGTCTAGTCCTCTGTGCCATTATTTTAAGTACTATTTACAGAAAAACATGATGTATTATTTTATTTATTCTCATAACAATTCCAAGAGTGTGTGATGACTTCTTTATAAACAGACACGAACTTCAAGACAACTTGATATTACAAAAAGCTTTGCTTCCCCTCAATATCTGATAAGCTGGTATGCATCTCTCTCTCTCTCTCTCTCTCCTCTCTCTCTCTCTTTAAATATTTATTGTAATGTGAATCATTGAATTGATTGGGAATTTTTTTCCCCTCTTAGGATTAATTTAAAAATATATTGAGTGGACACAAGGCCTGGCTGGCAGGATTAAGGAAATCCATTGCAGGAGATGTGATCACATCCAGGAAATGCACCAAGTGCCCTCCAGAGCTGGACCTGCCTTCTGCTGCAGCCTCGGATGCAACTGACTTGTGATGATTCTGGGCTGATTGTGAGGTAAGTAAGATATTCATGTCCGGAGACGTTTGTCTTTTGTAGCCATGCATTTCAGAGGGTCGCTTGTCTTTTTAATAACATAAGCATGTAAGGTTAAATATTTACCAAAAGATGAAACCACATTTTCAAAATTGTTACGAGGTATGCTGGTTTTATTACATAGCTGAGCTTCAAATTCCTGTCTAAATAATTGAAAATGTGTGAGTGACTTCCCTCCACGGAAAGCGGAACCGGACTGAGGAATGCCAAGTAAAACATGTTACAGAGACTGGCCCCGTCTTGCTCACTGTCTCTGTAGGTGGGTGAGTGAGTTTAAATACAGGAAATCTCTATTTCCATTTTCTTAACACTCCATATGGAGAGTCCCTCAGTTTGCTTATTAGAGAGGTCAGAAACCATCCCCCTAAGCACCTCCCTGAGGCTGCCTCTCTCTTTTCATAGAAGCTGGACAGACAGCTCTTAGTGTTTCTACTTGCTCTTTTGTAGTAGGGCTGTAGTCAGAATCCAACCGCCCAGCTGGCCGTTTGCAAAAGAAAAGAAAGAGGCAGGAGGTGGAACTAATGTTAAGGATTCCTGAATGCTAAGGTAGACAGATAGAGCAGGAAAGGAAGGGGGCTTGTTTTAAAATTAATATTAATGGATGTAAAACTGCTAGACTGCCCAGCTACACTCGAGCAGTGTTCAAGGTAAGGCATGAAATGGCACGGCACCAAATGTTCCAGGGACAATATTTAAAACCAGCCTATGGATGTTTCAGGGTCCCATGTGTGTTAATGCTTATGCCATTGAATTTGAAAAAAAAAAGTGAATTGACATAATTTCTCCTTGCCTAGTGCTTTTTACCGGACCGTGGTTTCTTAATTACAATAACTACAGTTAAGCAAACTTTCTATAACCTATAGTTATGGTATTTTTAAAAGGGACAGAAAGATGTCATGTGGAGGAGTAAAAGAAAAATGTTAAGGAGTAGTTGTACAAGCAAAGGCACAGCTGCAGTATTGCTGGGGGGAAAATTGCAAGAAACTGAGTTCGATTCCCACCATGCCCCTGTCTCACTGAGAGCTCGTGAGCAAGTCATTTAACCTTCTAGATCAGTGCTGTCTAGTCAATTAAAATTCAAGTCATCTTGCGTACATTTCAAAGAAATAAGTGGTTCATTTTAGACATGTATTTTACTTATTGTTGACATGTAATCAATTTAAACATTTTTAATGAAATACTTTACCTTTTTTTTCCACACTAAGCCTGCAAAATTCAGTATGTATGTTGCACTTACAACACATTTCCATTAAAGCTAGTGTTAATGGGAGAAACCCGGTTCTTCTCACTGATGCAGTAAAGAATTACAGATGAGCAAGTCTATTAGCATACAAACAGGGTTTATTAGTTATCTGTTGTCATGGGAGAGAATGGGCTTTGACACAGTGGGGGTCAGGGCATGGTAGGGGTGGCAAGAGCATCAGGTCCTTGGTTCTGAGGACTTATATAGTTGGCGAGATGGGGGTGAAGAAGTTATGTACTGATTGACAGGTAGAGGATGGTGCCAGCTTTCCTGGGGAAACATGACAACTTTAACTTAGGTATGTGTGGGGGTCTATTAGCCAGAATCCTTACCTTACTCCAGACTCCACTTCTTTATCTTGTAAAACACATACATGACAAGGAGGCAGTTAATTAAAGTTGGTGCAGTTACCAAAGTTATTTATGGGCTCTTTCTGAAAGCATTAGGGACTGCCTCATAAAACAGACAGTGACCAGAGGTAGGCAATTAACCGAAGTTGTTTTATGGGCTGCTTCTTTGGGCACTGTGGATCCTCTCCTTTCCCCCTTCCAGGCCTTGGGATGAACACACAATTCCAAAGGCTTTCTTTCCCAGATAGTGGAGACAATACATAGAATTTCAAGAACTGCCTTCTTCCAGTGTTAGCATGGTGTTTCTTGTGATGTTGGAACACCCAGCAATATTATCAGAGCAGGCTGTTAGTGGGTGAGACATGCCTCCCTCCTCCTCCCTGCCATGGTTTACTACCCATCCTACTTAAGCTAGAGGCATTTCCTGGCAACCAGGATGCTAGACCCTGGCCAGCAACAGCAGCACAGTCTCAGAGTTCTTCCTGTCCTATCTCCTGCCTCACTAGCCCAATGCAAGGGCTCAATGCCACATGTGGCCCAGGGCCACTGGGCTAGACACTTTTAGACTCTCAGAGCCTCATTTGTAAAACACAAATTTAATAGGCCCTCTCATCTGTGCCTAAGAATATTTAACTCTATGGTGCTGCTTTGTGCATTAAAATGGCCTTAAATGCAGTAACCTCAAACATGGACTAGATGCTTCTTTCTTTTAAAGTCAACATGTTACATAAATATGCAGAGATGCAGCTGTCACATAGTCTATTAAAAATATAATGCCTCTCTCAAAAATTTTCTGTAAGTCTTAAATGCTATAGTGTACATCAAAGCACCTAACATGGTGACTGCTTGTTATATATCTTTAGGACTTAGAATTAAAATACACTAAGTATGGAGGACAGGAGAATGAAGATGTCTTTCTAGTGGAGTAAATCTGTAACTATGGAATGTGGATGGCATTTATTATGCTTGCTAGTTTGTGAAAACTGACTTTTTAAAAAATATATATTTTATTGATTATGCTATTACAGTTGTCCCATTCTCCCCACCCCCTTTATTCACACTCATTGCACACTCATTATTGAGCTAAGAGAGTTGTCCAAAGAGTATATGTCACTTTCTGGGTCAACTCTACTGACTGCAGAAACAAAATCAGAACTAACACAGGTCTCCTGATGTCCCAGTCTAACTGTTTTCTGTTGAACTAGATGTACTCAGGACATCTACCTAAAAATCAGTTCTAGAGCATTATCTTCAGTTATTCAAATCAGAGTTTTCCTAAACTCAGCTCTCCCCACCTACTATGAAACAAACCGTTCTCAAACTGCCATTTCACACGTCGGCTCTAAAGTGGGGTGGATCTGGGCTTCTCTATGAGCAAGGATGGAGGAAGTCAGCCCCCGGAGTTACACAACTAAGACTGAGCCTGAATCAGCTCAGTCGCATGCCCTCAAATTTGCAAATCCTTATCCATTTTCCCAAGCATTTTTTTTTCAGGGGCATTTTGTTCAGGTAAGGATCTTCAGAGCTAAAATAATGTGTTGAATAACAAGGAAATTATATATGAAATTATTTGTGATGTATATTTCTATCCAGAACCAGAGAAGGCATTTCCAATTATTTTATGAAAGGTTTATGTGAGGGAGAGGGAATTGTCAAGCATGTAAACATGTATTAAGTTAGGTCAGTTTCCAAGAAATATAGTCATGCCTATTCAAGTGAATATATACTTTTTTCCTCGGGGCCTAAATCTGCCAGGAGTTGAGTTCCAGGACTTACTCAGGACAGTCTTAAACTTTACATTTCCTTAAGAGGTTTAGTATGGGCTTGGCCAAAGTCTCCCCGCCTGCCTGCCAAGTCTCCCCGTCTGCTGCACATGGGATGGCTTCCTTCCGCGGGCTGCTGGGCCTTGCTGTCTGACAAACGAATTAACAACAGGACATCGTCTGAGTGCTTCTGAGATAATTAATGTATAGTTGACATTTTAGGGAGTTCATACATTGAAAGACATTTGCTTTTAATCTAGACTCCTATCCTCTGCTTTGCTTGGAATTTTTTTTTCAGCTACTCTTTACAACCTTTTTGAAAAATAATCATGTTTTCTCTCCCAGGCTAAATCGAATTCCATGCACTTTGCTTACTTTCTTTCACAATTCCTTTTCTCCTTTCTCCATGCTTTCATTGATTCTAAACTGTATCCTCATGGGTCTTAATGCCCACCAGCCCACTCGATTTCATACATCCTTTCGCTTCCCATGACTAGGTGAAGGCGGGGCTCTGTGCAGGGAGTGGTTGGCAAGGGCAGGGAGGGGGAGTCATTCCGTGCCTGAGGCGCAGATCTGAAGTTTAAGAGAAAGACATATTATTAGGGATAATTCACTTTCTGAGGAATAGTGCTTAACTCTTCTGATTCTGTTCACCACCTCTTTGCAAGAAAAGCCAATCTAACAAAAGTAAAAACTTACATATTTCCATACCCACCCTTTTTAATTCACCTCTACATGTGGTTTTTTAAAAATGGACATATTTATGACCCTGGACCTCAAGCATGGGTTTTGAGATATTTCTTAAAATCATCCTCAGGATCTATTATTTATTCTGGTTGCATCAGTCTTTTTATTTCTTTAAAATAAGACTTCTTCTGCAAGTCTTGGTATACACTTGATATAGCAGAAGAGTACAAACTGGTATTTAGAAGCTCAGAACATTGGTTTAGATTTCTTAGATTCGAATCCTAGTTGTTATTTTCTGATTTAGTTTCATCTATAAAATGGGAATAATAATAGTATATACATTATAGAATGTTATAATTATAAAGGAAATATAAATGGCTTATAAATTATCATTTTATTATTATGAAACATGATGCTAATTTATCATGATAAGTGTGATGTCTATCCTTAGTAGCCACATCCAGTAGCCTAACATAATTGAGGAAAATTGTTTTTGTCTTCCTAAGAACAAAGAGTCCAGGAGGAGGAAGACGTCTGCTAGGGCTGGGGCTGGGAAACCTAGAGAAGTCCATTTGCAGCTGTTTATCTGGTTGAAGACAAGACGTGATTGAGGTGACATATGTGTTTCTAGCAGCTCAAACTTATAAGCATATGCAAATCTATTCTGATTTTTTAGAATACTGGATAAGTAGCCAACACAAAGTCCCAGATAAAAATGGTTTAAAAGAGGTTCATTTCTCTCTTCATTAACATTCCAGTCACACGGAATCCAGGTTTGCTGTGGTCTCACTACTCAGCTCTCACTGTCACAAGCACAGTCTAGCTGTAGAGAAAAAGAGAAAAAGACCAGGAAGACATACTCACTTTCCTATGAGGGCATAAACTGAAAGTCAAATTCATCATTTCTGTTCACATACCTTTGGTCAGAACTTACATGGCCATACCCCTCTGCAAAAGAGGTTTGAAAATGCTTTTAGCTAAAGCCACACTCTATCAAAACTTAGGGGTTCTACTACTAAAGGTAGAAGACTGGAAGAATGGAAGGAGAATAGATATATGGAAAACTCTCTTCCCCAGTCCACCTTTCTCATACTTACTGCAGCTTCTAAAGGGATAGAATCACTCACTGCTCCCCAAAGGATTACAAGTCTCATCTAGTTATTGCCTTCAGCTCAAGATCTAAGGGCTTTGGTTTGTAGGAAGCACTATCCTTCAGCTCTGAGTGTGTCCCTTTACTGTCTTGCTAAGTACTAAAATATAAGTATTTACTCTGAACTCAATTCCCAATATGTCCAATACAGAATGTTAGAGAATGGAGTAGGCACATAATGTCTACAATAAGAACTCCTCCATAACAATTATTAAATCTTGCTGGGCAAGGACTTGGAATATGCTCAGTGCTGCCCACGAATTAAGTTCCTGGTTTAGCACAGCTAGTTGTGGTTAATTTGTTTTGGGGTTGATTTTCTTCTGTGGTTGAAGGCTTTTGCTTATATTTTATCCTCTGTGGCCACCTCTGAAATGGGCATTGGAGAAAATTCCCTTCACGAGGCCCACGTAACCCTGGGTTGGCTTTAGGCTTGTGGTTTCTTGAACAGAAGATTAACCTCAATAACCTGATAGACTTCTAGTTTATTTGCTTTCAGGCAATTCTGTGTCCTGGAAACATGGCCAAATATATAAAACATATATTATAAAGTTCTGACTCTTTTATCTGAGCCTCAATAGTATATCCATTTCCATCTTTTTCAACTTGCTGGAGGAAGAAGGGAACCCTATTAAAATAATGAGCTTGGATGACATCTTCACTTGGACTCCCAGGAGGCAGAACGTGAGACAAGTGTTTTTGTGAAAATGATTCATTAGCAAGTGTGATCAAGGAAAACCAATAAAGGGGTAGGAAAGTGGGGCAGGACATTACAGATGGCAAGCAGTGCCAGTGGTGGCAAATGCTGCCTTGACTGCTCTGGGAAGCCCTGGAGATGGTAAACAGAGGAAGTCACAGTTTTAATGTTCTAATCAAGTAACAAGGCAGCTGCAGTATTTGTACTTCTGCACCCACTGGTCATTGTTTTGGGGCTCTCCCAGGTTAAATGAAGAAATTTACATTCACAGGCTCTTCTGGCTCTAACAGTTTGAGGCAAAGCAGATCCAGCCGCCTAAGGGCAGCCTGCCAAAAAAAAAAAAAGATGCAGGTGTTGGCTGGAGGGAGAGGAAGCCATCCTGGAGCTGGCGTGCACTAAAAGCAGTAAAGGGATCACAGTAAGGATAGGCAGAGTATTGGCTCTGCTGGGAATGGGAAGGCAGAATCCTTAATTCAGTGATTGAATAACTCAACAGGAGGCAATGGGTAGAGGCACAGTCTCTTGGATTGCTTCCCTAGAGGCATCTTTTGTAACTAGAGTGTGAGTTAAACCCTTGTCTCCTGTAGTAATTTGATTAAAAAAGAAAACTACAAGAATTAGGCCACTTATACCTACATTTAAATTTTTTCAACCCATTTCACTGGAGTTACAAACTTTGTCTGAGTTCCGAAATATAACAAATGATCCTTGGACCCAAAGCCTTGTCCTGAAATCACAAGGTTAGTTTTCCAGTCTGCAGTGTTGACGTGCTCACCAGGCACTGGCACCTAAGGCAAAGCCAAAGTAGCGGCACCTGGCTTCTAACTATCAAAGTCTGGATTAGTTATTATATAAGATCAGACACAGAAATAAAGACAAAATTAACAATGGCTTAAAAGATGGGAAGATAGAAGATTCACCTTAACCTAATACGGTTAATCATTGTTTTTTTTATTGTATTGAATCAGGGTGCATAAAAACCAGATACAATATAGGGGCTTGCACCAGATACTGGCTTTGACAAACAACCTGTAATGGACATTTTGGGGATAATTGAATGTAAATTTTTTAATTAAAGAGATTAAAATTTTCTGGAATAGAGGCATGGAGATGACTGGATGACAAAAACAGATTACAAATACCTATTAAAATGGATATATTAAATTGAAAATTTCAGAAATATATGAACCACATCTTATCAGTGGTTACCAAGGTTGTAAAAATATGTTGTTTCTATGTATAGTTTGATTGTCTTTATACCTTGATTCCCCTCCCATGGACATTTTTTTTTCATTGCTTTTAGACGGGAAGGGAGACAAGAAGAGAAAGACAGAAACATTGATGTGAGAGAGAAGCACTGATTGGTTGCTTCCTGTATGTGTCTGAACCTGGGATTGTTGGCATCTTGAGTGGGGGTTAAACACACCTGTGCCCAAACCAGGAATTGGACCCACTACTTAGGTATGTGCCCAAACTGGGAATCAAACTTGCAACCTTTCGGTTTCAAGATGACGCTCCAACCAACCCAAACTGACCAGGGCTTAATACCTTAATTTTTTAAAAGGTACCTGAGCTGCTTCTGTAATGAGTTATTTTTTTAATAAAGATATTTTTTTCTGTTATTTACAAATACAAAATGTAAATATTAAGCCTCAAGTATAACAAAAGATTACAATATTTAATAAAGGAGAACTTCCCCAATCTGGCAAAGGAAATAGAGCTCCAGGAAATCCAGGAAGCTCAGAGAGTCCCAAAGAAGTTGGACCCAAGAAGGAACACACCAAGGCACATCATAATTACATTACCCAAGATTAAAATGAAGGAGAGAATCCTAGAAGCAGCAAGAGATAAGAGGGCAGTCACCTACAAAGGAGTTCCCATCAGAATGTCGGCTGATTTCTCAAAAGAGACCTTACAGGCAAGAAGGGGCTGGAAAGAAGTATTCCATCCAAGTCATGAAAGGCAAGGACCTATATCCAAGATTGCTCTATCCAGCAAAGCTTTCATTTAGAATGGAAAGGCAGATAAAGTGCTTCTCAGATAAGATCAAATTAAAGGAGTTCATCATCACCAAGCCCTTATTATATGAAATGTTAAAGGGACTTCTCTAAGAAAAAGAAGATAAAAAATATGAACAGTAAAAACACAGAAAATTCACAGTTATTAATAACCACAAAACAAAAGCAAACTAAGCAAACAAATAGAACAGGAACAGAACCACAGAAATGCAGATCACATGGAGGGTTAGCAACAGAGGAGTGGGAGGAGAAGAGAGGGGGAAAAGGTATAGAGAATAAGTAGCATAGACAGTAAATAGAAAATAGACAGGGGGAGGGCAAGAATAATATGGGAAATGTAGAAGCTAAAGAACTTATGACACATGGACATGAACTAAAGGTGGGGGAATGTGGGTGGGAGGTGGTGGGCAGGGTGGAGGGGAGTGAAGGGGGAAAATGGGACAACTGTAATAGCATAATCAATAAAAAAAAGAAAAAATTAAAAAATTTAAAATGATAATATTTATTATTTAAAAGGGGGTCAAAAATCAACATAAAATAACCCATTTAAAACAAGCAAATAAAAATAGTCCAATAGTTTAAAACAAAGAAGTTTTAATCTCATTTCCACAAAAATTATTTATCTGTAAAAGTAATTAAAATATTCATATCCTTCGACCCAGTAAGCCCATATTTGGAAATTCGTTTTAGGGAGGTAATCAAAGATACAATGGAAAATTTCTGCATGAAGATTGAAAGTGAGCAGAACATACCTCTTTGGCATAAGGATCATTTTCAACAGGTTATTTTTTAAGAAATAGAAGCCATAGGAAAAGCTCCAAAAACCAAGTAGAAGTTAGCTTTTGTAAGAGACTTACACATCTCTAAGGGAAATCTCTGTGTGTAAGGGTGTCTCGCTCGCTCTACCAGGAAGAGAAGCATGACCAACAACCTAGAAATGTTTATCAGTGAAAAGTCAACGACTTCAATCTTTGTAATTATCATGCCCTCATTTACGGGGCTTTGCCTGATAACTTCCCATAACTGACTCCCCCAACCTCAACATCTTCCATCTTTAACTGAAGGTGATATTTCAGGTGGTGGCATGGGCCATTTCAGGGAGTCAAATCAGAGTTCCTGGGTATTTCTCATATGTATGGGAACTATACCTGCTATTAAACTTATGTTTGTTTTTCTCCTGCTAATCTGCCTTTTATTATGGGGTGTGGGGTCTCAGCCAGGAACCTATAAATTATTTTTTCTTCCTTACAGTTTGGCAACTTAGGATGGGACCTGCTGAAAACACTATACTTATCCAGAGGCTAAAGATGGGATTCTGGAATACTGGCAGAAGCAGATGAAGGGTAAGAATTTTTACCAAAGTCAGCTCTCCCAGACTAGAAGGGTAGAAGAAAAATTTGTTTTTCTCCACTACAAAGATCTTTGCCACAGTATTGTTTATAATAACATTATATTGGTGATAACCTAATTTGTTACTATATGGGCTTCATTAGATAAATGTGTCACCATGTTATACAAAGATTAAGCTTTTGAGTTATTTATGGTTTTAGTTTGAAAAATACATATATTTACATAATGGCCATCCTTTATTAGCCCAATTTCAAAATGCCCCACCCATCCAACTCCAAAGTTATAGTTGTTTATTTTTCAGAGCTTTTAAGATGCCCATGCAATCACACAAGGATAGTTTCTATTTTTCTCCATTTCATGTATAATACGTGGCATACTATTTGCATCTTTTACACTGTGTTTTTATTACTTAATGATCTATCTCTACATTGTTTTCATATAATTACATGGAAAGTTTCCTCATTTTTTATTATTTTATATGTCATATTTTTATTGTAAATTTACCAGACTCCTGATGTGGATCCTGGCTGGCAGGATCTGTGTGTGTTGTGGCCACTATGAACAAATGCACATGGACTACAGAAGTCCTGTGGAGAAAAGGGACGGCATGGCCACTCTCTGAGACACAGAGAAAGAGAGGACCCTGAGCCCTGCCTGGACAGGCTTTCATTGCTTCTCTGGGTACATTACATGGAGGATGGTCCTCATTTACTATGCATAGGTTCACTGCAGGGGACTACCTTTTATAGATAACAAAGGAAAGAATGCTGCTAATTACTTCTTTTTTTATATAAAGTTTTTAACACTATAATTTTCTTTCTATTTTTAAAGATTTTATTTATTTATTTTTAGAGAGGGAAGGGAGGGAGAAAGAGAGAGAGAGAGAAACATCAATGTGCGGTTGCTGGGGGCTGTGGCCTGCAACCCAGGCGTGTGCCCTGACTGGAAATCAAACCTGCGACACTTTGGTTTGCAGCCTGCACTCAATCCACTGAGCTACATCAGCCAGGAGAATGCTGCTAATTACTTCAAAGAGAAGGATATTGCAGACCAAGGGGAAAAGTGGTTGAACTGGTTACACTCCATACTTGGGAGGTTTAGCACAAACTTTAGGAAGTTATAGTAAGCACTTGCTGCTTCAATTCAGGGTGAGGGAGTTTTAGCAAAAGCAAGTCTCATAGCAGCCTAGGTACAATTCAGGCCTGATTCCCCACAGAAAGACCTTTCCGTGGGCATGGTCCTGTGTGCCTACTTGCTTCCCACTGGTTTTCCACATGGGGGCTGAGCTACATTTCCACACCATGTGAAATGGTTCCCTACAGACTCCTATTTAATAATCATTTGGGTTATTTTTATCTTTTGATGCTACATAAAGTGCTGCACAAATACATTTGTACATACATAATTCTGCACCAGTGTACATACATCTGTAGAATAATTCCCTGGAAATGTGATTGTCAGGTAGAAAAGAATAAGCTTTTGAAATGTTAGTAGATATTGCCAAACCACCTTCTACAGGGTGTTGTATCAGTTTATGCCCCCACCAGCAGTGTATGACAGTGTGTTTTCCCCACAGCTACCACCAATGTGAATTGTGAAATATGTGGAATTCTATTAAATCCGTACATGAGAACAGTATCTTAGTGTAATGGTTATCTATTGGTATGTGACATTTCCCCCCAACCACTAGTCAACAAAACAAACAAACAAACAAACAAACATACTGACTTTAAAAAAGATTAAAAAGCACAGGACTTATCATTTCTCACCAGTCTGTGGGTTGGATGGCAGTTGCATTGATTTTTCCCAGGTTTATTCACTGGGAGAGTCAGACTGCTGGGGCAGCCTCAACCACAGATCATGTCTCTCTCGGTGTGGCCTTTAATCCTCAAGAAGGTCATACTGTGCACTCTCTCCAGGGGGCAGCAGCATTCCAAGAGGTAATACCAAAAGCATCTCACATTTTCAGATGTCCTAATAGCAAAGCAAGTCATGGGTCCTGGCCCAGTGTCAAAATGGAAGGGACTTCACAAGAGCATTACACATGGAGGCATGGTTCACTGAGGGGGATGCTGTGGTAAGTCTACCAAACTTAATGTGGTTTTATTTTGACTTTCTCTTGTTATTAATGAGTTTGAGGGATTTGAATGTGTGTTCACATGTTTAGCAGCACATATATTTCCTTTTGTAGCAAATGTCCAACATGTCTTTAGCCAATCTTAATTCTTCATAGATTTATTAGTCTTTTACTTCTAGATTTTCAGGAATTTTTTTTTTTTTGCTTTTTAGTTATAGGTGACCTAGTCTTATATTAGTTTCTGGTGTACAAGATTTAAATACGTTATGACGTGGTCATCACAATAAGCCTAGTAACCATTTGTCACCATAGAGAGTTATTACAATATGATTGACTAGATTCCCTGCACTGTGTATTACACACCTGTGACTTATTTTATAACTGGAAATTTGTCCTTCCTAATCCCCTTTCCCTTTTCCACTCATCTCTCATCCCCCTCCCCTCTGGCAACCATGTTTTTATATCTACGACTTTCTCTTTCATTCTATTTGTTTTGTTTTATTGATTCCACATGTAACTGAAATCATATGACATTTGTCTTTCTCTGTCTGACTTACTTCACTTAGCATCATACTTGCTAGGTCCATCCAGGTGTTGCAAATGGCAAGAGTTTATTCTATTTTATGGTCAAATAATATTCCATTGCAATAGATCTACCACAACTTCTTTATCTGTTCATCTGTTCATGGGCACCTAGGTTGTTGCTCTGTCTTCACTATTGTGAACATTGAGGTGCATATATCTTTTCAAATTAATAGTTTTGTTTTCTTTAGAAAAATACCCAGGAGTGAAACTGCTGGGTCATATGACAGCTCCTTAAACATTTTTTGAGGAATATCCATTTTGTTTTTTTCATAGTAGTTATACTAGTTTATAATCTCACCAAAAGTTCATAAACATTCCATTCACTCCAGTCTCACATGCACTTGTTCTTCATTGTCTTTTTGAGAAGAGCCATTCTGATAGGTGTGAGGTGCTATCTCATGGCAGCTGTGATTTGTATATCCTGATGATTAGTGATGTCTAGCCTCTTTTCATGTGTCTGTTGGCTCTCTGTATGTCCTCTATGGAACAATATCTAATCAGGTCACTTGCCCATTTTTTAATGACATTGTTTATTTTTTTGATGTTGATCTGAATGAGTTTTTTTATATATTGTGACTATCAGCCCCTTCTCAGATATATCACTAGCAGATTGCTTCTCTTATTCAGTAGTTTGCCTTTTCATTCTGTCAATGGTTTCCTTCACTGTTCAGAAACTATTTAGTGTCATGTCTTCCCACATGCTTATTTTTAATTTGCTAAGTGTTTTTTTTTTAAATCACGAGCAGATGTTGAATTTTGTCAAAAGCTTTTTTGGCATCTACTGAAAGGATCATATGATTCTTTTATTCTATTAATGTGATGTATCTCTTTGAGTATGTTGAACCCTGCCTTTTCATCCCATGGATAAATCACACTTGATTATGATACATAAACTTGTGCTACTGAAATTTGTTTGCTAGTATTTTGATGAGAATAATTATATCTATGTTCAGCAGGGATATTGGAGAGTAGTTGTTTTCTTTTCTTTCTTTTTTTTTTTTTTTTAGTACTGTCCTTCTCTGGCTTTGTTCTCAGGATAATGCTGGCCTCATAAAATGTGTTTGGGAGTCTTCCCTCTTCTTCAATTTTTTGCAATAGTTTGAGAAGGATTTAAGTTAGTTCCTCTTGAAATGTTTGGAAAAATTTGCCATTGAAGTCTTCTGGCTCTGGGCTATTCTTTGTTGAAAAGTTTTGATGACCGTTCACGTTCCTCATTAGTAATTTTTTAATTCAGATTTTCTAATCTTCCTAATTCAGTCTTGGTAAGTTGTTTATTTCTAAGAATTGTTCCATGACTTCTAGTTGTTAATTGTAGCCACTTGTGTTCCCTTCTACTTCTATGGTATCAGTTGTAAAGTCTTCATTTTCATTTATAATTTTGATCATTTGGGTTTTCTCTCTTTTTGCTTTGGTTAGCCTACCTAAGGGTTGGTCAAAGTTGTTGAACTTTTCAAAGAACCCACTCTTAGTTGGTTAATCTTCCCTGATTTCTGTTCTATAATCTCTTTTATTTCCTTCCTCTGCTACATTAGAGCTCAGTTGGTTCCCCTTTCTCCAGTTCCTTAAATTGTAGAATTAAATTGTTTACTTGGGATCCTTCTTGCTTCTGAATGTAGTTGTGTATTGCTATGAACTTCCCTCTTAGAAATGCTGGTGCTGCATCCCAGTCTTGTGGTATCCTGTATTCCCATTTCCATTTGTCTAAAGAAACATCATAAATATATAAATTTTTATATTTTGATGTGGCAACTCCTATATCATTGTATAATCTTTCTTTTTAAAACATTTTTTAATTTAAAGTTCATTTTTATGTGATTAAGTATAGCTTTCTCAGATTTTTTATTATCATTTGTTGAAATGTCTTTTCCATCCCTTCACTCTCAGTTTGTGTGGGTCTTTGAGGTTAACGTTAGCATCGTCTAGAGAGTATATTATTGAATTTTTAAAAAGTTCCATTCAGCCCTGGCAGGTGTGGCTCAGTGGGTTAAATGCTATTGTAGACCAAAAGGTTGCCAGTTCAATTCCCAGTCAGGGCACATGGCTGGGTTGTGGGCCAGCTTCCTGGTTGGGGGTGTGGGAGAGACAACAGATCGATGTATCTCTCACACATTGATTTTTTTCTCCCTCCCCCCTCTCTAAAAATATATAAATAAAATATTTTAAAATTTCATTTAGTCATTTTATGTCTTTTAATTCATTGATTTAGTCTGTTTATAGTTTTAAAATATTTATTGATTTAATCTGTTTATAGTTTTAAAATATTTATTGATAAGTGTCAATATTGCCATTTGTTAATTTATTTCTGGTTGTCTTGTAGAAGAAATTCTATCCCTGGGTTCTTATCCTGCTGTCTTTTTTAGTGATTTGATGTCTTTATCAGCTGCTTTGATTTGTCATATTCTTTTGTATAATTGCTACAGTTTTTTCCCTTGTGTTTACCACAGACTTGCATAAAATATCTTAAAATGATATAACCCCAATTAAACTGATAACAACTTAGCTTCAACAGAGTTTCTAAACTTTTTACTTTTAATTGTCCTCTCCTTCACACCTGAGGTCATTGCTGTTACAATTTCCATATCTTTAAATTCTGTCTAGTGAATAACAGATTATTGTAGTTACGGTTATTTGTACTTTGCTCATTTTTTAACTTTTCATCTAGAGTTGTATGTGAATTATGTAGCATTATTACCATGTTACAGATTTAACTTAGGTACATATTTACCATTTCCAGTAAGTTTTACACAATTTATGCTTTTATGCAATAAACTAGCATCCTCTAATTTCCATTCAAAGAACTCCTTAATTAGCTTTTCTTGGAAAGTGATTCTGGTGGTTATGAACCCCTCAGCTTTTCTCTTTCTTTTCTCTCTCTCTCTTTTTTTTTTTTGAAACATCTTTGTTATTCCTATATTCCTGAAAGGCAGCTTTTCCAGGTATAGAGTTCTTGGTTGACAGTTTTGAATATGTCATCCCATGAACCCTTTGCTTGAAAAGTTACAATGGAGCAATCTGCCAATATGCTTATGGAGGTTCTCATGTGTGTAATTTCTTTTCTCTTGCTGCTTTTGAATCATTTTCTTGGACTTTTAACAATAATAATGCGTTTCAATGTAAATCTATAAGGGTTCAATTTTTGGAGGGTCCTTTGGACCTCATGGATATAAATAATCATTTCTCTTCCCAGGTTGGTGAGGTTTCAGCCATTATCACTTTAAATAGACTTTCTGTCCCTTTCTCTAGCACTTCTCCTTTGGAACTTCCATAATGTGAGTATTGCATCCTGTAAGTCCTGAAGGATTTCTTCACTCTTTTTCTTCCTTTGATTGGATCATGTCAAATGTTCTGTCCTCCAGGTTTCTGATATTTCTTTCTGTATGGTGAAGTCTGCTTTTGAAACACTATTGATAAATAATATAATTGGAACAGAAGAATTCAACTCTAAGATTTATGTTATTTATTTATTTGTTTGTTTATTTATTTATTTATTTATTTTGGTGATTTCTCCTTTTGGTCAAACTTGTTGTTTGCTCATACGTTGTTTTTTTTTTTTTTTTTTTCAGTGTGTTTAGTTGCCTGTCTGTGTGCCCTTGCCGTTTGCTAAACGTACTGATGAGGATTATTCTGACATCTTTGACAGTTCATAGACCTTCATTTCTTCCAGGTCATTTACAGGCGCTTTAGTAGTTTCCTCTGTTGCTTCTGTCTGGTGTACCTGATTTTTTGTGGTCTTTGACACTTTATTCCGGGATCTGCACACTTGAGTAATCGGGCTCCTCTTAAGGAATGTACAGGTTTGCTTTAGCAGAGGCAGGTCTTTACCACAGTTTGGGTTTCTGCGTAGGTGGGTCCTGCTATTACCATCATTTTGGGGGCAAGACAGATTTTCAAACTCTGAGGTCAAGAATGGAGGTGGGTGTGCCACTGGCTGAGCACAGCTAAGTAGAACTGCTGGTTTCATTCCCTACTCAACTGAGGCTTTGAGACAGGCACTACAGCTGACCGGATTCCTGGTCTGCACAGGGTAGGATGTTTCAGTAGTAAATGGGGTGTGAATTAGCTGCTCTGCCCTGGCAGGACAGGGTTTGCATGGTTTGGTTTGGGGGGGAACCTACATCATGCAATAGTGCATAAAACTCCCTGGTCAGGTGAGTTCACTGGTCTTGCTCTGCAGATGGGAAAGCTAAAGGCTGTACTCCCCATTCTTGACCACTGTAGCAGGACTGTTAGATATGCTACACGGTGTCCATTATGCTCTTGTTCATTTTCCTGCATTTAGCAATGAGTGGGGCTACAAATTAGTTTTCCTCTTGGGCAAAGTGAGAGAAACGGCTCTAAAGTTGGTAAAGCTCTCTCTTGTTCTAATTCAAGTCAATCTAAAATCCAAATGTCATAGCCAAACAGAGCCACTGGCTTTGATCTTCAGACTGTCAGCTCTACCTGCCCTTCTCTCAGCTTGTGCATTGCTGGCTAATGTAGCTTCAGGTGTTCTTGCCCATCTTTCTGGATAGATGGGGCTTGGAGTTTCAGCTCATTTACCTGAGTGGTTGGGACACTCTAGGCAGCTCTCAATTTTTTTTTTCAAGCAGGCTTTTTGGCTGAAAGTCCACAACTACCCTCAGCCTTTGCTATGAATCACCTTCCTTCCTGGGTGTAGCATTGGGACCAACCAAGCCAGGTACTGGCTTTGTTCTGGGAGCAATCAGCTTCACTCACCAATCTCTCAGCTCAAGCATTGCTTGCCAACATGGCTTCCAGGTGCTCTTGCAAGCCCCTCTGGCCAGATAGGACAGTAGGTACTCTCCCCAGTAGGTAGTGCTCTGACTCAGACCCTTGCCTGGGTATGTGCAAACCAGGTCTAAGGTCAGCAAGCCTTTAGGAGGACACAAATCAGGTAGATCTGTACATCACCAGTTTCCCTGGTCAGACTGAATCACTGACTTCGTTCTGCACAAAAGTAAAGCCACTCCCCAGAACTACTTGTACACTGTGGGTAGGAATTCAGGCTGCCAAGATCCCATCGTTAGAAACCCCTGCCCACTTCTCTATCACAATCAAATTCACACTGGTTGTGCCTATAGGTTTCTCTGTAGTCACTGCAGGGTGAAACCAGAGCAACCCCCATCTTGGGCAGCTGCTTGTACTCTTTTCCTGCTGGAGAAACCAGAGGCTGAGGGGAGACCTCTTTGCATGGAGCTGTGCTAGCCTGGGGTGAGGCAGTGTGATCAGTGTGTAGCTGCTTCCCTTACCTTCTGATGAACTCTCTCTTGGTTTCTGTGGTACAGTGGTGTGCTTCAGGCTCACCTCTGTGTTCTAGCATTTTCTCAGTGGTGTCCATGAATAGTTGTTGTGCTTGTGAGGAGGAGCAAAGTCCAGGATGCCCCATGTGTCCTCTTGGTGACATCACTCCCAAGATGAACACTTAAAGCAGCAGATTTTGAATAAAACAGATTCTCCTATGTAATGTCTGTGGTCCTCAACTCATCAGTTAGCCCTTTACCACAAACCCGAGGGGCCTGCTGAGGAAGCAATTCTACCTTCAGACTGCAATGTAGAAATTTTGCCAAAATTTCCAATTTTTAGACACAGATTGCAATATTATGAGGAGTAAAAATAATTGTTCCTCTACTCTTCCAGGTTTGGGGATTAAGATCCTTCTGTAATAAAAGGCAGATTGAGAGGAGAAAAATACTCAGATGTTTAATAACATGTATACCTCTTGTATACACGGAGATGCCCCAGGAAACTAAGTCCCTGAAATGGTCCAAACAGTGACCTTGAATACCATTTTTCAGCTACATACGTTGGGGTTGGGGAGAAGCACTTATGGAAAGTTATCAGGCAAAGCACAGTAAATGTGGGTGTGGTTGTTACTCAGATTTAAGTCAGTGCCTTTTCCATCGATAAGAATTTCTAGATATTTTGTCACCCTTTTCTTCCTGGTAGAGTGAGGGAGACACTCTTACACACACATTTTCCTTGTAAATTTGTTTTACTAAAGTATAGCTTCTTGAATTTTGGAATTTTTATATGTCTGCTGTTTTCTAAGAATAACCAGCTGAAAATTATTCTTATGCCAAAGAGGCATATTTTAGGATGGTTTACTCTTTTACAACATGGAAACTGAGTTGATAATTGCTCCTTCTCTCATCTTACACATCTCTCAATTCTGAGAGTGGGTCCGTCTAGTTCAACAGTGTGAGTCTCTTTTCAGGACTCTTTTCAAATTTAGGCTATGTGGTGTGGACAATTAGCTACTTAATAATAATGGGCATTTCTATCCAAACAAAAGCAAAAGAAAGGTTCATGTTGGAAGAGACTATAAACCTAGTCTGAGTCCTGAGGGTAGCCACTCTAGACTTCTAGATGCTGGGCAGTTTGGACGTCTCTGATTGATGTCTCCGGTTGTTGAGGTGTTACGTGCAGCTGAGTGGCTGCATGTAATAGTCACGAGGAGTGTCCCCATCAGTTTGCAGGGCTTCGGGAAAAACAAAACTTTTTGTTCTCAGTGATTCCAACTCAAAAGTTTGGGAGAAAAGGGAAACTTTGGAAATTATAGCCAGATATTTGAGAAAACCAGAGGAATTCAGGATCCAGTCCTGTTTCCAGTAGAAAATGAAACCACAGGAACAATTAACAGCCCTAGGAACTAACCTAAAAAAATACAAACATAACTCTTCTCCCTATGATCACCCCATTTTTACCATGGATATACTGCAGTGAAACTGATTTGTTCCCAAGGTAAGTCTAGTTTTAATAAACTCATCTTAAATACTATTTGTATAATTGCAGGAAGAATAACTCTTGACCAAACAGTTTATTTAAATCTGCTGTATGGAAATTTTTCATAAGAAATCTCAGCTTGGACTCTTGAAAGACTCTCAGGACTAGCAAGCCAAATACTCACCATTAGCCTTTGCCTGCAGTACATACAGATTTGGATTAATTCCTCTCTTCAAGGTCCCCAGGAATGCCAGGAAGTGATTGTTCCTTATCCACCTGGTAAGGTTGCTGGAATTCGTGTAAGCAAGGTACCAGGCTGTTTTTTCCAAGGAGCATTATTGACTCCATAAAGTCGACTTTAGTTCCTTAAAGCTATTTGGTCATATCTGAGTCTGTGCACGTAATTCTCAAATATAGCATACCAGTCAATGCCTTGGGAGTAACCAACGTTTCCAATTGTGCCCTATTATTTGAAGAACTGATTCTTAGTGAACTTATGCAATTAGCTATATTGTCATAAAAATTAGGATCAAGGTTTCTGAATTTTTGATGGATCAGTTAGGTACAAAAAGTAATTGTTTCATCTTGGTTCACAAAGATACACTTTACCAAATTTCTACTAAGTCAGAGCTTAAAGTGTCTTTAAAATTTGGAAAAACAGAACAACCACCAGCAATGCATCAAACAAAAAATTGTAAAATTATAATCATCCTTATCAGTTCATTCAATCTCATGTAATTCTTGTTGATTGTGATTTTTAGTTAGTTTTATGAGTCCAGTTTCTCTACTAGAGTTCTGTAAATTCTTACCCAGTTCAATGTTGTGATCTTGAAGTTATCAGAAACCTGTCCTCTAGAGTACTTGCCAGAGTCCTTTCTATGAATCTCTCTGAAAATGAAACACTGTTGTAAAAGCATTAAAATAAGTGTCTATAAATGACAAACACTTAAAATTGTTGTGGTTTACTATCTATTACAGTTCATTACAATTCAATTGACAAGGAAATTTGGTTATTTCTGTGGTGCATTAGAACTGTGACTGATACTTTTTAAAAATATTTTATTTATTTATTTTTAGAGAGGGAAAGGAGGGAGAAAGAGAGAGAGAAACATTAATGTGCGGTTGCTGAGGGCCGTGGCCTGCAACCCAGGCATGTGCCCTGACTGGGAATCGAACCTGTGACACTTTGGTTCGAAGCCTGCCCTCAATCCACTGAGCTACACCAGCCAGGGCTGTTACTGATACTTTATATCAGAATTTTGTACCATTTTTGGAACACTAATATTGTATCAAATGAGCCTTATTAGTTTGTGTCTCTTTTTATATAAGAGAAGAGAAAGCTTCAGAGATATTCTATGTGTGTTCTATAAAATCCCAAAGTTAATTCAAGGTCAAGCAAACTGTGTTTAAAAAATCTGATTTGGGGAAGTTATATATCAAAATTTTTGGACACAAAAAAGAACGAAACTAAAAAAGAACACAGATCAATGTGAAATGATACTTAATTATCCTTTTACCCAAAGTGAAAATAAAATTGCATAAAATAAAAGGCTACATAGTTGTGAGCAAAACTTAGCTGTTAATATTCAGTTTTCCTAAGTAATCTAAGCCCTGATAATAAAGGCAGCACAGGAAACTGTTTTGATAAAGCACAAATCTTTACCTTTTAAATAATCTACTTGGAAAGCCAAGAAAAACCTTTTATAATCTCTTACGAAGAGCCTACCAATAGTCCCCTAAAACTTTGTCCTTTTAGCATATGAAAGAATATTCTTTCTGTTTTACATAAGTACAATATAGCTATTAAAGGTTATTTTTAAAATGCTTACACTAATTCATTCAGTTTCAGCCAAACGTGTCAAACAAGGCAGAGTTTCCTCCCTCTAACTTTCTATATCTATTTAGTTCCTTCTCTTTTCTCCTCTTCCCATTCTGAAATAACCAGTTTTACTTTAGAACAAAATTACTTTCACTTCCCTGGACAAAGATACATTTCCCCATCTCGTTTTCTTACTGCAAACTCATCCTGCTTTCCTCCCACCAAGTTGTCTCTCATATTGTTTCTAGTTTTAATCACCTAGATTAGTTAGAATTATCAACCCTTAAAATCTTTAATTTTTAGTGAAAATTAAGTAAGCAATTGTTACACCAGCATCCTCTATATTGGCATATTTACTAATATAGTTCATAATTTCCCAAAACATGCTTATTTCCAGTTCAATCTTTCAGTGTGGCGAAAGGTATATTTACAAACAGAGCTAAGTATCTTTAATTCCTCACTAATGAAAAGTGAAAAATCAAATCCAATCTTCAGTAATTAATTTTCAGTATTTTATCTTATTTGGAAATGATCTAGATACCCAATGAATTTCTATCATTTCACTTATAGTTTTAAAACTCTAAAGCTGCAAGTTACCAAAGAAATTTGGCAAAATGACTTTTAAGTGGACATACCATAAAACAATCAGTCCTGAAAAGTTCACGTAAAAACTCATGCCATTTATGCACCTAAATCACCCGCTCAACCATTACGTTTCCACACAAAAATTCTGAGACGTCAGACCAAGTCAGCAATCATCCCAAGCTATTTTTTCTTGGCTGACAACTTTTGTAACACAGATAATATCAATTTACTTGACTAGAAAACCCAGACAGAATAAAAGATGCATATCTGTGTTATATTTAATTCTAATAATGCATAGATGCCCATTTTTATTAAACCAAAAACTTAAGCTTTAATTACCAAAGATTATCTGAGATCATGTTAACTTGAAAAACATTTGATTTAGTTTATATTTTCTGAGTTTAGAAATACTTAATTTTATAAGCCCTCAATTTTAAGACAAATAGTGGTCTTTTACAAATTAATTTTAGCAATAACATCCAGAGGTAGAAAAACAGTGCCTATATATAAAATACTTACACAAACATACAGCAGATGCAAAGAGACTTCATATCTATTAATATAAAATTTTAGCCATGAACCAGGTACAATGACACAAAGCCCACTAGTTTTTAAACAAAAGTTGAAATCAAATTGTGTTTCTAGCAACTTACTCACTTTGATAGCTAAAGCTTTTCTTCCAATATTTATGCAGAAGACAAGAGATTTTTGTTCACTCAATTTCCAAACATTTTTTCCTAATGAGGATCATTTTCCTGAAGTGTGAATTTGAAAGAAATGTCTCTTGGGTCCTAGAAAAGGTGGGGTGGGAAATCTGCAACATGATGACACAGAGAAAATATCCAAGTACTCTAGGTATTTTGGGTTATATTGCTTACTGTCAGAGAGCTAGAGTAACTTAAATTTTGAATTTTGTCCTTTTCCTCAAGTGCAGAATCATTCCGTTTCCACTGTTCTGATCCTGTACAATATCTACAAGCACTGAGAGGAGTAGGGTGGGTCTGGAATGGGTAAGAGATAGGTGGGTTGGAATTGCTCATGGAGCCACACTTCTAGTTTGGTTAAGATTTGTAATGCAGGTGCTTGTAATTCCTCAAATAATTGGATTGCACCCTGAATGACATCAAGAAACTGACTTGCCCATCCAATTACATTATCTCAATTTGTTGTTTTTTTTTCTTTTTTACATATATCAAGTAGAAGACTTCCAACTACAATAGAAATCAGTATCCTAGATCTTCAAAGATTAATGCAGTACAGCTCTTTAAGGTCTATATTAAGCAATCAACAAAGGACTTCAAATCCTCTCCTTTCTCTGAGTGCACAAGTCAACCTAAGACCTTGGGTGGTAAAAGCCTCTACTTTGGCTGCTATCGGCCCCTGAATATAGGCTCCAGATGATCCATTTATTGATTATTTGTAAGTAGGCCTAGGAGAAACTCAGGTCATGTGTTCCCTCTGTGAGGCCATCTGTCTTGTCAGACAACTACAGTGTAATTGTGAGTAGGAAGAATTCTCCTTAGTAGACAATCAAGGTGCCTATGACGTAGCTGTTAATGACCACTAATCATCTCTTTTCTAAGTGGAGAAGAAAAAAAAAGACTTTCTAATTTTATGCTGTTAAGGGAGTACCTGAGGCTATACTCTTGTGTCCCATTTTCAGTTTAGTCTTTCCATAGGTACCAATAAGACAGTTGTTTAGGATAGTACTCTCTAAATTTTTCTCAACTACAGAAATGTTCCCAGTACAAAGGATCCTCATCTGGCCATTTACAAATATAGGATCTTATATTAATCTCAGTAGTGACTCAAACCCATTAAGCCCTTTTTTTTTATTGCTTAACCATGGATGCAAGAGACATCTCAAAAGAGGTGCAAAAGGTGCAGCCCCCTCACAAGATCCAGAGACTTTACTTCCAGACTTAAGAAGGCAAAGACCTTCCTGTTCACAGACAGTGGGAAGGTGTTGCTGAAAATGGCGTCTCTGGTTTCCCCATGAGAACATAAGACGTCTCCAGTCACAGTTACTCTGTGACTCCAGAGAGGCATTCCTGGAATGGAACTTTTCCAGTGTTAACAAGACAATGAAGATGGAGATGACAAAGTCCTCTATGGACTGGGACCTCTTATGACAAACTCCCTTGAGCAATGGCATGATGAAATGAAGAAAATGCTGCTTCCAAGATCCACTGCCTCTTCGGCTTCCCACCAGGTGAATGCATCTGGCTGGCAGAGATCAGAGAAAGAATCCTCATCAGTCACAAAGTGAAGCTCTCAAGGTATAAAACAAGATAAAAAGAAATACCTTCTGGGCAATGGTTCTCCTCTTTATGTCCAATGACAATCTCTGGGAGAAAAAAAATCAGTATGTGGATTTTTTTTAAAAAAGGTAGTTTCTGTGGAAAGTAATCTTGCAGCGTGATCCAATCATAAATTCCTATCTGGACAGGTCCTGATGGGTAGTCATACCTCAGGCATAAATCTCTTAGTAAAAGCTTTGTCTTTGATATAAGCAAGCCCCATCTATTATTTCTGCACGTCTAAGTTAGCACACCTTTGAAACAAGCTGTAAAAGTTACCACCCTAAGGAAAGCATGTACTCCCTTGCTTTTCCCCCACTTCTATGTAATCTTCCTTACCTTCGCTCCTTGATTTTAAATGCATAGAAGAAGTTGTAAAACTGTTATTCTTTAGAGCATTTGAGATCTTGCTTCCTGGCATATATCAGGAGTTTGGTTCATATAACCTCCTGTAAAAATTCTCCACAGGTTTGGGCATTTTTTACATCAACAAATAGAAAACATGAGTATTGATAACACGTCTTCACCAGGGTAGCTATACACATGGAACTAGCTTACACAAATATTTTCTCTTGCTAATTTCCATTTGGAAAGGAAGGACAAAGATTAGATTTTTTTCCTTCCTCATACCCTTTCTCAGTTGGTGAAAATTCTTACCTTTTGTTGGCTTCTTCCAGTTTTCCAAGATCCCAGCAGCAGGCTCTGGAGTGAGTAGGTAGTCTCAGTAGGTCTCATTATTAGTCACCAAACTGTAGGGGAGAAAAAATAATTTTACCTCTACCCTTCCTGGTTCTTAGCTAAGACTCTTCCTCACCCCTCCCCCATAATAAAAGATTAACAGAAGAAAAATAGAAGTTTAATAATAGGCGTACCTCCTGTACACTTGGGAGATAACCCAGGAAAATATAGTAACACACCCACAAGGCCCAAGCCACCACCTGAAATACTATCTTCTGCTAAAGACAAAGGAAGAGATGGGGTGAGGGAAGCCAGCTATGGAAGTCTATCAGGCAAAGCACAGTACATGGGGGTATGGTTTAAGCTGATGCCTCCTCCATTGATCAGAGTCTCTAGGGATTTGGTCATCCTTTTCCTGGTACAGGGAAGGAGACATCTATCCTTGCATAAGCCACATCCTCAAAATCAACCTCTCTCTCTCAGAACATACACATGTTCCTTTTCTCTGGAGAGCCCTGACTAATGCAGATGGAAATTCAAATATTAAAAAAAAGAAATCAGCCCATGGAAGGAGACTCATCACTGAAAACATAATTTAGGGAGAAGGTATGTCAACAAAAATGGGGTGACTAGTCATAAAGGCCATACACAATCTTTAAAAAGCATATAGACACATTTCACTTATAAATTAAGGCATCTGTAATTCCCTTCATCTCCCCACAAATAAAATAAATTGGCAAAACCACATTGAAATCTAATTATTAGAAATGTGACAAGCAGAAGACAATATTTTATTATGTAAACTATTTAAAATATCGATATGAACAAAAAAGGGGACACATACCAACCCTGAAAAGCTCATGGGGACCTGAATGCAGGCTTACACACTCAGTGGCCATAAGTAACAGCAGTGATTGTCTGAACATCAAGATTCCTAACTAAGTGGGTCATGATGGGCAGTCAAAACATGGGCTTGTAGTTTCTATGATAAAGGTCCACCTTTAAGTGAGTTCTGTCTGTTGTCTTTGTATATCTAGGATAACATAGCTTTGAAATGCCAAAATAGTGTTTTCCCAGACCCCTTGAAGACACAACTCCCAGCACCAGAGCACAAGACCACAGAACAGCTCATTATCATTGCCCACACTGTCTCTATGTACTGTAAATATTGACTGTTCTGTACCCACCAATGTACAAGTACATTTCACCATTTTGCTTTTTATCCAATCTTAGAGATTTTTCTCCTTTGCTTTCTCCTGCCTCCTTAATCTACAACCAATGAATTTCAAGTAATGCATAAAAGCTGCAAAACTGCCATTCTCCAGAACATTTCCTCTGTCTATTGAAATTTTGCTTCTGAGCATGTCAACAAAATTTTGGCTCAGGTAAACTCTTATAAAACTTTGTTATATTCTGGAAATTCTTTCATCAGTATTAGTAAAACATTAAACTCTCAATCAGTGAAAATAAGAACATGACTAGATAAGTATTAAAATGTTAAGTACCAGTAACTAGTAAAGCATTGAATAAAAAAAGAGGAAAATCTAATGATGAAGGAACTAATCAAAACAATTAGACATTTTTATCTGTTAAAGATTAGAATATTGTTAATGTTAGCTTGTATTTGATATATGGTATCTGAAATAGGAATATGGTAGCATTGAACAAGAGAATGATCTTTTCCTTATGATATTATAATGGCCTACAGCTTGGTTTCTTAAGCTATTTGATAATGTATAGCAAGTGTTATAAAAATGTTTATATCTTCCAATCCTGTAGTAAAACTCTGGATGCTAAGAAGATAATTCAAAATATTAAAAAGATCATTATATGAAAACTTTATTTTTGTGTTGTAATAGTGAAAAATTGGAAATATACATATTTAATTTTGGAATAATAATTAATTATGATACCATCATCTATGGAGACATAATATAGAAATTAAAATTATGACTGTGAAGATATATAATTCAAGAATATCAAATTTTTAGATTAGGAATAAAAAGGAAGAGATAACTTTTACATATAGTCTTATTGCCAGGTATATAAAACTTATACATGTGATAAAAAACTAATGATCTTAGTGGTGGTGTAGGAAATTCAGAGGAGCTTGTATATTTTCACTTTTGTCACTCCTCTGTAAATTTTCTTTATGATAATTATATTCATTTTTCTGTTTAAAATCATAACACAAACAAGCATTTTTCTTTCAACACATTTTCCTTTAATGTCCATTTATTTTAATTGAGTTCTATATTTGTGAAAAATATGTAAAAATTATGTCATTTTCAAAAAATACTTCTATAATTTATGTCTGCTTTTGAACACACAGAGCTATAATCAAGCTACTTAATGGGAACCACAAAATCATGAAAATTATAACTGTAAATTAAATATAAACACATAAATAAAACTGGTAGAGTATTTCAAGCAGTTAAATTATGCATTCAAAAAGCTAATGAAAAATATATACCATATGATCAACTATATAGATAGCAAAGGCAATTTCCTCCACGTATATAACCTTGAGTTTTTTCAATCTACTTCTTGGAAAGTTTGCAATGTAAGCACATCCTAATCAACACCACTTTAGGTGATGGTGTTCCCTAAGTGGGCAACAATCATAGTCAATTAACGCAAAAGAGATAAAGTCTAGAGCAAGGTCAGAAATATATGAATCTCCATAGTGTAACCTAGATGTAAGCTGCTGAGGAGTTAATTGTACCTGAATTTGAGAAGGCGAAGGTCAATCACTATTTTAGTTATTTAACCTCAGAGAATTATCTCTGTTTCAGATAATTCTGGGACTCATTAAGACTTAGTGGATTAGTCTCTCTTCTGAAAGTTAGGCTGGAAATAATGGACTAACAGGCAGAAGTTGTGACATGGCAAGCCTAATTTAAAAATTATTTCTATGATGAGGACCAGAGAATTGATTTTGAAACATTTTGGGTTTGTTAACACGAGGAGGTGATGAAGCCTTTTTATTCTATCCTCCATGGGGAACTAGCAGATAATATTCTGGGATATTTTCAATGTCTCTGACAAGAGTGGATTCTAAGATCAAAATATACCCTTTTGCAAAATCAATGAGCTTAAAAGGAAATGGAGCTGCTTATTAACACATTATATTAAACTGGAACAGCAATGTGATTTTGTGTACAGACATTTATATTCTGGATAACTGTAGTTTTCTTAATAATCTTCACTTAAGAGGTAGAACCAGTGATCCATGAATTCTAGGATTAAACTTTCTTCTTATAAAGAACTAAAACCGAGGTCCAAAAAAAAAATTCTGTTATTTTTCCAGTCAAAACACTAAGAATCTGGATAAGGTAGAACCAAAACCAGTCCTGGCTGTAGCCCTCCCAGCATTGAACCCTGTGCCATGACAGTCACTCCCCCTCCACATATGGTACCATATTGTTAAGGACCCTCCATGGTCATAAAGGCGTCTCACTGAGAGAATGTTTTATCGAATACACACCAAGTATACAATCACTGGAAGCCTTTTCTGTGTTATTGACAATATATGGTTATATATTTGCTGCAAAATCCTTAGTGTCATAGATGGGTACATATACATCTCTGGTTCTGTTAGCAATGACAAAGAAGACACAGTTTCTGGCACAAGGGGGCCATTTGAAAGCAGCAGTCTTTCTAATAGTGACATTCATGCTGAGAGTGGCCGACTTCAGTCTTGGAAGATAAGAAATATGTGACTAGGGAGAAAGTAGAAAAGGCAGGCACTGTGAAATGAGAGGAACACATTTCATGGGCAGAATTTATGAGGAAGCAAAAGGAAGACATTTGTGAACCATTGATGCTAATACTAAAAATTTGTGTTTGAGTACAGTAATTGGAAAAGTATTAAGGAACTAGATTGCGAAAGTTATTGAATGGCATGCCACTAATTTATACTTATCCATTAGACTGTAGACAATGGAAACTGATAATTCTGAAAGAAGAGATTCATAAGGAAAACTTTGGTTAGAATTATCTTGTCTTTATGTGTACTATACTGAGCAAGGAAAAGATTGGTTACTAAATCCATTATATATGGGTCATGTTCACTCAATATTCCTGTTCTTCCACATCTTTCTTCTAAATCTGAGAGACCACATGACAAGTTCTGGCCAATGAACTGTGATTGGGAATGCATTACTTCTAGCTGATTGATGAATAGGCTAACTCTCCAGATCTCTCGTCATTTGTATTGGTTTTGTATTGGTGATCCTGGAGGCCTCATGTTGAAATGATAAAAGCCACATAATGAAAACAGTTTGAATTTCTGAATCACTATTTGGAAAGGCACTCCACTGAAGAGGTCCCCCTAAAAGACTTTATGTAAATGATTACAAAAATATACGGTAGGTTATGCTTCTGAGATTTAGGAGGTTATTACTATAACATAAACCAGTTTGGTGGTTCTCAAACTCAGGCATGCCTCAAACTTGGATCTCCAATGGAACTGGAAAGAATACAATTCCATTAAGTTCTTAGGAGATGGCTGATCCTGCTGTTCAGGGCAATACACTTTGAAAATACTGGGTTGGTCAAAAGGTCTGTTTAGTTTTTTCAGTAAAATAAAAGATATTCTTTTCATTTTCACCAATATCTTTATTGATTTGGATATTTGAGGATGTTGGCTATCTCCTGTGTAGTATAGCATTGATTGTTCTCAATTAATGTCTCAATTTGATTGCTATCAGCTCCAACTGGTCTGCTCAACCCTGGAGCATCCTCTAGTACAGGGATGTCAAACTCATTTTCACTGGGGGCCACATCAGCCCTGCAGTTGCCTTCAAAGGGCCGAATGTGACTTAGGACGGTATAAATGTAACTACCCCTTAACTAGGGGCAAGGAGCTTGGTGCTGCTGCTGGGTAGAAACAAGGTGCCAGGCTGGATAAAACAAGGTGGAGGGCTGGATTTGGCCCGTGTGTCTTGCTTTCACCACCTGTGCTCTAGTGAGAAATCTCCAGGACAAAACTTTGCAAACTACTTTTGACACATTCCTTTACTCACAGCACCTTCTCCATATACTGCACAGGTATTTTTTTGTGTGTGTGTTACAGTTGCATTTTTACCTTTCTTGAAATAATAAAGCATAATATGCTGAAAATATGGCATATTTTCTTCCATCTTCAATATTAAAATGGCTACACAAAACATCACCAATTTTGGTAAATTTCTTTTAAATGAATGCTGATATGACAGCTGTCACATTTCAATCTAACAAAACTGTTTTGAATGAAGTTAAAGTGTTACTAGAGCCATCTTATGGGAAAAAACAAAGTTTTTGGCTGGCTCAATACAATACAAAGAATAGGGAAGGAAGGAAGGAAGGAGGAGGGAGGGAAGGAAGGAAGGAAGGAGGGAGGGAAGGAAGGAAGGAAGGAAGGGAGGGAGGGAGGGAGGGAGGGAGGGAGGAATGAAGGGAGGGAGGGAGGGAGGGAGGGAGGAAAACTAACTGACCTAGGCAAACTAGAAAGCTCAGGTACCTCCTACAAAATACTGTGTATCTCTGCATTAGGATAATAAGAATGCATAATTTTTTTAAAAGGTGGAATATAAGAAATGTTTTAAAAAGTTATACATTTTATCCAAAATTTATATAATTTGGGGGATGATTGCAGAAAAGCACTCTTGATGACATATTTTGGGCCTAGGTAACAATGGATATTCTTTCTCTCTTTTTGACTTAGTGACAACTATATACCTTTTTTTTTCTTTTCCATTTTTGGAAACTCATTTTCCTGTTTCCAGTATTCCCGCATAGCTACAACCTATGTAGCCACTGATATTAATCACCTTTCTAAACCACAGTGACGTTATCATGTTGAGCTTATTCCACGTTTGTTCAAAATATTGTTTAATGTCAGGAAAAAACAAATATATATCTTGTTGGTCAGATTGTTCTAAATGGTATTCTTGCCTCTTTTACCTTTAATATCTTACACCTAGCAAAGGGGATATGAAGAAATAGTCACTTCTGCAGAAGATTTGAGCATTCCGGGTCTCTCCTGCTTTCTGCCAGAAATTGAGATGTAGCTGCTGCCTGTCCTAGAAGCAGTGCAGAGCCAGTGGGCTCTAGTTTCTGCCTAACTGCACTGCTTTCTCAACACATGAGTGAGTCAGTCCCCTCGGGCAGCCACTCTTGATGTGTGAACATGCACTGATTTTCCATCATTAATTATGATCACAGCTATCTACATGGCTGATGCCTTGGATTAGAAGGTTGGAGGTGGGAAACTGTGATGAGGGTTAATGATTAAGACAGGAGAAGTCACTCAAAATATAATCTTAACATTGGGATGAATGCTATAGCCCCTTTTAAGCAGAGCAGCTCCAGCTGTAGGAAAAGTCTTACTTTGGTATATAGTAAGTAGCCCTCTAAAGAAGTATCTTTTTGGCCTGTGCTTGTAACGTGCCCTTACATGTGCATGGAACCACAAGCAATAGACCCTGTCTTCCAGCACTACAGACCACTATGGAGGACAGGAGCCTTTCCTATAAATGGATGAGCATCACTCTGCAACCAAACAGACACAGATTAGACCTGGACTCAAAGAGTTGATGGGCTGCTTCCTCCAGAGTTTCCTATAAGCTGTCTTTATTGAAATTAACCCCATGGGAGTTTCTGGGTTGGTGAATACGTGAAAATTTGGATAGAGTAGCCTGCTTGGAGAAGGCATGGAAGTTCCATGTTCTTTCCCACATACCTTGCCCTATGCATCTCTTCCATCTGTCTACTTCTGAGCTATGTCTCTTTATTATACAATGATCTAGCCTCTAAATAAAAATGTGCCATCATAAATGTGACAGCTAGCCTCTAAATAAAAAAGGTGACATCATAAAGATGGTGATTTCAGTCATTTCTGACTTTGCTTCCCCTCATAAGAACAACTGACAACTATTCAGGAATAAGACACCACTGAAAGAATCTTAGAACATGGAGGTGAGGCTGAAGCCCCATGCCCTCCCCTGCCCATGCACCACAGAGAAGACAGACTGCATTTGAAGGGTAAGAGAAGTGGCAGCACACTAACCTGAGGTGCCCAAGTAGTAACCTCAATCAGTAGCTTTGCTCATCTGTGGAACCAAACTGGTGGCACATCATGACCAGGTTAGTCATCGGGGTGCATACTAATCTGACTCAGGTCCTCAAACCCGTTGTTCTGTCATTCCTAGAGATTGTTTTGCCTATGGCCAGGCAAGTGGTTGAGTCATAGACCCATCCACTGGGGAGAGTGTCTCCTAGCCCCATCTTGTCAGAGGGGCTGGCAGGAGCAGCAGAGGCTGTTCAAAGGGCAACACTTGAGCTAAGAGGTATGTGGGAGAGCTGGCTGTCCTCAGAGCAAAGTCAGTCCTGGGCATGAAAAGTTTTTGTGCGGGCAGAGGGATTAATTCCTACCCAGGCAGGGGGATTAATTTATAGCCACCATGGAAGGTAGCTGCTGGCCCCTTCCAACCAGAAAGCCTGAAAAATATTAGGAGTTGGCTAGAGTGGCCCTTACCCATCCTACCCCAGGAAGTGAACTGAAACATAACTCCAACTACTGTAACTCCTGGGCACCATCAGACTAGAAGGACTTATAAAAGGCTCATAAAATCATCTGGCAGCTGTGTAATGACTAACGCTCAGGCTGAGAGTCCATTCAGCAGAGCTAATCACCCCAGAGAAAAATCGGCATCAAGTGGAATTCATTCCGAGGATGCAAGTTTAGCTTAATACCTGCAGATCAATTAACATGATACATGACATAAACAAAATGAAGAATAAATATCATATGATCATATCAATAGATGCAGAAACAGCATTTGACAGAATCCAGCACCCATTTGTAATAAAAACTATCAGCAAAGTGCAAATAGATAAAATATATCTCAACATAATAAAGGCCATAAATGACACATTTGCAATTAACATCATGCTCAAGGTAAAAAGCAAAGCCTGTTTTCCTTAAGATCAAGAACAAGACAAGTTGTCCAGTCTTACCACTTTTATTCAATATAGTATTGGAAGTTCTAGCCACAGCAATTAGATGAGAAAAATAAAAGTCATCCAAATTAGAATGAAATAGGTAAAACTCATTATGTGCAGATGACAAGATTTTATATAGAGACAACCCTAAAGAATCCACCAAAATACTGTTAAAACCTAAAAATGAATTCAGTAATGTAGCAGGATATAAAAATTAATATTTAGAAATTGGTTACATTTTATACATCAATAATAAATTACCAGAAAGAGAAATTAAGAAAATAATCCCATTTACAATTACATAAAAAAATAAAATACCTAGGAGTAAACTTAAAGAGGCATTAAAAAAACTTGTACTCAAAAAATTATATGACATTGGAGAAAAAAACTGAAGATACAAATAAATGGAAGCACACATATCATGTTCATAGATAGGAAGAATTAACACCATTAAAATGTCCACACTATGCAAAGCCATCTATAGAGTCAATGCAATCCCCTCCAAAATACCAATGGTGTTTTTCACAGAACTAGAATAATCCTGAAATTTATATGGAACAACAAAAGACTCCAAACAGCCATAGTAATTGTGAAAGAGAAGACTAAAGTTGGAGAAATCATGCTACCTGGTATCAAACTATACTACCAGGCTATAGTAGTCAAAACAGCATGGGAATGGCATAAAAACAGACACATAGATATATCAAACAGAACCCAGAGCCCAGAAATAAACCCACATTTATATGGCCAATTATTCTATGACAAAGGAAAAGAGAATACACAATGGAGTGAAGACAATCTCTTAAATCTTAAATAAATGGTGCTGGGAAAACTGGAGAGGTATATGCAAGAATAATGAAACTACACCACTTTCTTACACCACATACAAGAATAAACTCAAAATGAATTAAACACTTGAATGTAAGACCTGGAGCCATAAAATCTTTAGGAAGAATACATAGGCATTAAACTCTTTGACATGGTTCTTGGTAAGTTTTTTGGATCTCTCTCCTCAGGCAAGGAGAAAAAAATAAACAAATAGGACTACATGAAACCCAAAAGTTTTTGTACAGTAAAGGAAACCAACAAAATTAAAAGACAGCTTACTTAATGGGAGAAACTATTTGCCAATGATATATCTATAAAAGGTTAATGCCCCATAGTGGGTACACCAATGTGCAATTCCTCATTATATAAGGGAAAACATTATGGAGGTTCTTCAAAAAATTAAAAATAAAACTACCATATGCCTCAGCAATCCTACTTCCTGTTAATTTAACAGAAAGAATCTGAATCACTGATTCAAAAAGATATCTGCACCCTAACATTCATATCATAGTTATTTACAACAGGGAAAACATGGAAACAACCTAAATATCTATTAACAGGTGAATGGATAAAAATGATGTGATTTATATGATGGAATATTGGTAGTAAAATATTAGGAAACCCTACCATTTGTGACAACATAGATGGACCTTGAAGGTGTTAGGCTAAGTGAAATGTCAGACAGAGAAAGATCCAAGTTATATGTAGAATCTAAAACACACACACACAGTAAAACTTTAAAAAAGCAAACTCATTGAAAAATAAATCAGATTTTTGGTTATCACAGGAGGGGTGGTGGGGGTGAGAGGTAGGTGCATACAATTAAAGGAAGGATGTTAAACTGTACAAAAAACTCCAGTTATGAGATAAATAAGCACTAGGGACATAAGGGACATCATGATGACTGTAGTTAACCATGCTGTATATAGGAGAGTTGTTAATATTGTATCGATATGAGGTAATGAATGTTAACTAAATCTGTTGTGTTAACCATTTAATATATGTAAATGAAACTATCATGCTATACTTGTTAAACTTATATAGTGATGTATGCCAATTATTTCTGTGTAAAGGAAAAAATGTTTTAAAGTGTAACCAAATGGCATCTCCACCTGTGCATGCAACAGTCTGCCAATTGCGGCGTTTCTGGAGGAAGATGTTCCCTTATGTGATGTGGGATGGAGTTCTGCCAAACCTTAGTAGCTTTTATTGCCAAAGGAAGAACCGTTCATCCATAGCTAGCAGTTTTCAAAAGAGTATTTTTTATAAACAAAGTAATCACCAATGGCTCTTTCAAGAGGTGTGAGACTGGATTACTGGCATTCTTAATAAAATAAATAGAAGACTAACTCATCTGCTCTAGGATCTTCCAGGGTTGTATATAGCAACAGAAAAGCATTCCTTCTTCCACAGCTCTACCCTTACATAGGCGACCCTCCAGTTAAAGTCTTGTCATCGTCTTAGATTGTGAATGTGAGTCATGGATGATTATCAAAAATATCTGGGGAATGTTTTTGGAACTGTAGGTTATTGATAAGCACCCTGAGAAGGTCTTATCCATGAAATCTCAAGTGGAGATTTAGAAAACACACATTTGAAGAAAAATGCCCCCCCCCCACCTTAGCCATATTTTAATATCATCAATGAAGGAGATACAGGAAGCAAGCAATAGGACAAATCATGCCAGAAGCCTAACTTTATAAGGCTCTCAGTCTGGAAAACAGTCTCTTCTACCCAAGAGCTGTCCTTGGCACACCTCTCCTTGTACTGCCATCAATTTCCAGATTTTCAAAACTTGACAGGCAGAGATACTTGCCTAGTTAGTCTTTGACTGTTTCCCCCTGCAGAGATGACCACAACCCCAGCTCTGAATAGCAGGCTATGTGCTTATTTTATTCATCCTGTATGTGAGTAAGACATAAGCATTTCTGAGTGGAGATATGAGGGGAGAAAACCAGTTGGTAGGAAACTACAAAATTAATTCTCTTTGAGCTGTGCAGCTCCCTGCCTGCAATATTTCACCCTTCATCAGCCAGCTGAAATTATTTTTGATACTCCCTTTTTGGCAATGAAAACCCAGAGGGAAAGTTTTCCCCTTTCCTGTTTCCATTCTCCCTTTTGCCTGATTTAAAAAGAAAATCCTCACCTAAGGATTTTTTACTGATTTTTAGGAGGAGAGGGAAGGAGGTCCGCTGGAATGTTGTGGATAGATGTGTGAACACTCTGTGGTTGGGCCTTGAACCACATGTAAGAAGGAATGTACCATGATGGTACAGGGAGCAGGCTCAACTTCAGGTCAAATGAAACTAGAAATAATTCTCCTGATGTCCCTTCTCTATTGCCCCAAACACCCTAAGTTCTACCCCATCGAACAGTATTCAGACAGTCTTACAATTCCTTCCTGCCAGTAGCATCTTGGTAGGAGATCTTTATCAACCATTGAGAAAAATGTATCAGCAGACCTAAAGTCATATTATATGAAGCTAATACTTGACTAAGTGTCAGTGTGATTGACATGCCCAGGAGAAAAAAATACTAATGTTAGGCACTGTTAGTTGATATAGTGGGTTTGTACTTTAGAATTCCTGGCATAGTACTGGAGAGAGAAGGCGTCAATACAGTGTTCACTGAATGAAGGAAGATGTTTGCATTGAAACTGACGTCCTCCTGAAACAGTGTGTTGCTTCTGGAGAGTAACTGGTTATTCTTGAGGTTTTCGTTTGACTCTGATTCAAATGTGACTTCTCCCACTGCTTGTGCATGAGGTGGTTTTAAGAACTAGAACTGGAATAGAAAGTGAATAAAGTGAATGTTCAGTGAAGTGGCAGGATATAGCTAAATTTTATCTCCATGTACCATAGCATCCATGGAAGAAAATCATGCCTAAAATGAAAGTAGAGGTAGAAAAAATGGTAGGGAATGAATACCAAAATACATCCAAGAAGATCAGAAATTAGGGCCATATTCACTGCAAATTTGAAAAACTTTCTACACATTTCAACCTCAAGGAGATGATGAGAAAATCTGTGAGACAAATATATTTTTATGGTCTTAAAAACAAATTCAAAGATATTCTAGGGCCGGGTTCCCCACCCCTGGGCCATGGACTGGTACCAAGCCTGGTTAGGAAGCAGGCCACACAGTGGGAGGAGAGTGGAAGGAGAGCAAGTGAAGCTTCATCTGTATTTACAGCTGCTCCCCATCACTCCCATTCCCACCTGAGCTCCACCCTCTGTCAGATTAGCGGGGGCATTAGATTCTCATAGCAGCGTGAACCCTACTGTGAACTACACATGGGAGGGATCTAGGCTGGGAGCTCCTTATGCAAATGTAATGCCTGGTGATCTGAGGTAGGGCTGAAGTGGTGATGCTAGTCCTGGGGAGCAGCTGCACATACAGACCATCATTAGCAGAGTGGTTTGACTGCACAGAGAATCAACTGCTTGCAGACTCATGTCAAAACTCTACCAGTGAGTGGTAAGTGACAACTAAGTTGCATCTGATAGCAGGCTTTAAGTCGGAATCCAACACTAATTTTAGTCTGTGTGTGGCCCGCCCATTATTTTATTTACTACTTCCATCCACACCTCTTTCTTGCACTGAGTACTTGTCTCAGTCACAGTTTTGGTAAGCCCACAGCTAATCTTAGCCAAAATGAGTAAACTCCAAATATCACTGGAGAGCTTTGGAAAGGGGGAAAGACCCAATGATGAGACAGTAGAAGACTCCAAGACCTCCAACAAGAAGAAAGCTGCATTTAAAATACCAAGAGTGCCACTTAAATTATGGGTTCATTGCAACAGATGATTCACATTCTCCAAGCCCACCTTGCGTAATATATAGCCAATGAAGCCATGAAACCCTCAAAACTTCTTCACCACATGGAGGCCAAGCACCCTGCATTAAAAGACAAGCCTTTGGAGTTTTTCAAAAGAAAAAAATGTGAACACAAAGGACAGAAGCAATTATTGAAGGCCACCACTACATCCAAATGTGTCTGCACTGAGAGCATCATCCTTAGTGGCTAACCACATTGCTAAAGCTAAGAAGCCCTTTACTATTGGTGAAGAGTGGATCCTGCCTGCTGCTAAGGACATTTGTTGTGAACTTTTAGGAGAGGCTGCAGTTCAAAAAGTGGCACGTGTTCCTCTTTTGGCTAGTACCATAACTAGATGAATTGATGAAATAGCAGAGGATGCTGAGGCACAGTCATTAGAGAGGATTAATGGGTAACTGTGGTATGCAATCCAGGTTGACACGTCTACCAATGTTGATAAGGCAGCAGTGCTTGTTTTTGTGTAATATATTTTTCAGGAGGCTGTGTGTGAGGATATGTCATGTGCACTCCTCTTGCCAACTGACACAACAGTTTCAGAACTATTCAAGTCTTTGAATGATTACATATCGGGAAACTGAACTGGTCCTTGCGTGTCAGTATATGCATGGATGGAGGGGCTGCCATGACTGGATGGCTTTCTGGTTTCACTATTTGGGTCAAAAAGGTCACTGCTGAATGTGAGTCTACCCACTGTGTCATCCATAGAGAAGTGCTGGCTAGTCGAAAAATGTCACCTGAACTTAACAACATTTTGCCGGATGTGATTAAAATGATCAACCACATTAAAGTGCATGCCCTTAACTCACATCTGTTCACACAGCTCTGTGAGGAGATGGACACAGAGCACACACGTCTTCTCTAATACACAGAAGTGAGGTGGCTTTGTAAAAGGAGATCCCTGGCCAGAGTTTCTGAGTTACAAGAGCCGCTCCAGAGATTTCTTTTGGAAAAACGGTCACCCCAGGCAGCACATTTCAGTGACACAGAATGGGTCTCAAAACTTGCTTACTTGCACGACACAATCAAACTGCTCAGAAAACTCAATCTGCCACTTCGGGGGGGATGATAACTGCATTCAAGTCAGCAGATGAAGTGGCTGCATTCAAAGCCAAGCTGGAATGATGGGGGCAATAAGTAAACACTGGGATTTTTGACATGTTTCAAACATTAGCAGAGATTTTGTAAAAGGTGAAAGATTCATACGATCTGAAGAGAAACCAGAGTATGCATTAGCAGAGATTTTGAAAGAGACTGAGCCAGGGCCTTCTTTCTCCCAGCCGGTGCATAATCACCTATCTCAGCTTTCAAAAGAGCTTGAGCATTACTTCCCAACCACCAAAGACCCCTGAACTGGGAAAGAATGGATCCGTGACCCATTTGTGAATAAGCCAGGTGGATGAACTTTGTTCATGCTAGAAGAGGATCAACTGCTGGAGATCACAAATGACATGGCAGTGACCTCTAAAGTGTGTTTGAGATGTCAGGTCTCCATACATTCTGGACTAAAGCCACATTGGAATATCCTGAGATTGACAAATGCACTGAAAAGCCTGTCCTATCTTTGTGTAGCAGGGTTTTCTGCAGTGACAGCAACCAAAACAAGATTACAGAGTAGACTGGACATAGGCAATACTCTTCAGGTGTCACTGTTTCCCATCACCCCCAGGAGGGACCATCTAGTTGCAGGAAAACAAGCTCAGGGCTCCCAGTGATTCTGTACTATGGTGAGTTGTATAATTATTTCATTATATATTACATGTAGTAATAGCAGAAATAAAGTGCACAATAAATGTAATGCACTTGAATCATGCCAAAACTATAGCCCCACCCCAGTCCATATAAAAATTGTCTTTCATAAAACTGGTCCCTGGTGCCAAAAAGTTTGGGAACCACCATTCTAGAGTAATTCTTTCTAAAATAATAATTTTACAGCACTCAGCTACTAAAGAACATACCTGCCTTGCCTCCTTTTGAACATGCCCACATTACCCACCCAACACTATCTCCGTGACTTACTGATGAAGTAGTAGTCTTCACACATTGCTGTTCTCTACCTTCCTAGGCCCAATTTACTGGGTTGGACAAAAAGCTCAGTTGTTTTTTTTTTTTTTCTGTAGGATGGCTCTAGTAGTGCTTGGTTGTCTTTAACTTCATTTAAAACAGTTTTATTAGATTGTATTGTGACAGCTGTCATGTCAGCGTGCATTTAAAATAAACTTATCAAAATGGGTGAATTTGGGGGTAGCCATTTTAATATCAAAGACAGAAGAAAATATGCAACATTTTGGCATATTATGCTTTTTTATTTCAAGAAAGGTAAAAACACAACTGAAATGCAAAAGAAAAAATTTGTACAGTGTATGGAAAAAGTGCTGTGACTGATTGGACATGTAAAAAGTGATTTTCGAAGTTTTTTGCTAGAGATTTCTCGCTACACCATGCTCCACAGTTGGGTAGACTAGTTGAAGCTGTTAGTGATGAAATCAAGACATTAATTGAGAACAATCAGTGTCATACCACGTGGGAGATAGCTGGCCTACTCAAAATATCTGAATCAATAAAGTTACTTGTGAAAATGAAAAATGTCTCTTTTATTTTACAATACTTTACTTTATCCACTGAATCTCTCCCTCCTTTTTCCCACTTATGAGTTCATCCATTCTTCAATATCCCAGTCCTATTCTTTTTCTAAATAAAGCCATCATAATGATTCTGGCTGTCTTATGTTATTTATTTATTTTGTTATGTTTACCTCCTGGCTTTGTACACTTCTTGTCTTTACCTCTTATGACAATATCATATTGTTTTGTAACTATGTCAAGTGCATTTTAAATTATTAAATAAGCTAAGAAACTTTTTGAGGGCAAGATTCCTGTCTCATTTATTACTGTAGATAGCAAAGGAACATAATTGATGCTTAATATTTGTGGAAGTGAGCAGTATCAAATTGATCATTCATATCAAAAACTGCATGGCTATTAAAATCATCACAACACTAATAGATTGGGGCCATTCAGGGAGCTTGACCGAGAAACATCCTTAACAGGCCCCCACCTTTGGGCTGATGGGGTCAAATCATTTTCTGAGATTCCAGCAGCTCCAGAGGACAATCATGAACCCACAAAAAAATTACTTTTCCAGCTTTAATTCTGTAGGGTTTATAGTTGAGGTGACTGCTAGGCCAAATAGATTCAGTCAGGTTTCTATTATTAAAGGGAATTTATATATTTCGAACATTTAGAATTCTCCCAAGGGGCCTTTTGTTAACAAATAAAGGTTTGTCAATTATTTAATCAATGTGGCCAAATAATACATGCTGAACTATTTTTCCTAGAAGATGTTATCTCTTTCAAGTGGGCAATACATAGTATTTTGACTATTATCCTCTATAATTACTCAAATGTTAGCAAAATACAAGTTGTCGGATCTATAAACTACTTCTTGTTATCAGAAAATGAGAAGTGTTTGAAATCTGAGTACTTTATATAAATATTCTAGCTCCTCTGCCAAGGTCGGATTAACCCCACTACCACCCTCAGTTGCGTTTGCCTGAGTTTTTGAAATGCTTGTGATTCTTGATGACCTCCAAGGCTTTTCTTGGAAGAAGTGCGAGTTTTGCATCTTCTCTCCATCCATCATAATTAGAGAGGGTGAATTAGAACCAGGGGTTTTGGTTCCATGTGATTGCAGGCTGTCAGCTGCACTTCATAAGGGGATGCATTCACCTTCCTAGGAGAGTTCAGGGCTGGTAGTTTTGCCATAGAATCCTGGCTTTCTGCTCAGCATCTATTAACCCTTTCCTGGGACTGAGAAGCCCATGCCAGAAGCCAGCATCTCCCCTCAGAAAGCTGGCTGAATGTAGGGACTCAGGGGTTTCAGCCCGAGTTTTACCTTTGTCAGCAGGGTGCAGATGGACTGTTGGGCAGGGAGAAAGGTGGGTGTTTTCATGTGACTGTTTTGGATGGCAGTAAAGGGAGATGCCAATAAACACATTTGTTCCTGGCTTCACCACAGATCTGTGGCTGACCAACTGACAGCTGAGCACCTGGTGGAGCACTGTGTGGGTTAGCTGTCCTAGCCCCTATAGAATAAATGGCTAGAAACAGAGCTGGAATACATATAACCACTTCATTGGGCACCGTTGTTGCTGTGCACCCAACTACAAATGTATTATCCTAAGTCACCTCTTTTAATACATTGTTTCAAATTTTAGTCCAAGCAACTGCTTGATTTCAAGACCCTCCTCAATGCCCACCCTGTATTCCCCCCTCAGCAGGCATGCAGGGAAAACACTGCTTTAGGATTCTAAGAATAAGGAGACAAGGTAGCTCTGGCAGTTTGTTTTACACACTATTTTTAGTTTACCCTTTTCACTTCAATCTCATAACTAAAAGCAGTGCTCAGTATCTGCCTGGTATATGCCAGTAATACTTGGCAGAAAGTTAGGTTAAATTCAGTCTTTGTACGAATAATTACATTTGTTGAAAGGAGGCCCAACGCTAAAATGCTTAGCTACTTCCAAATGCACAGTAAGTGCTCTGTTTGGGTAGTCGTTGCTCTTATTTTGTTCATGGAAATGTAATTTGAAGTCCTAGTAGAGTCACAGGAACTGTGTGGCTTTGGGAAAATCACTTGGTTTTTCTGGACACCAATTTGCTTATTTATAATATAAAACCACAGTTTTGGGGCAAGGTGAACAAGGTCCCTTTCCCATTTCACATTTTATGCTTTTATGGAGAGAGACACATCTTAAGGAATGCCTACTTGTGTCTGTTTATAGTTTCAAACTTAAGTTTAAAATTAAAATAAATATTAGCAGTAGAGCTCTTACACAGTGTCCTTTTTCCTTGTTAATTTAATTGTTTGGTTTAAGTGTCCAAGCCACAGAAAGTGAATAGTTTGCTGAGTTTATGAACATTTGCAAAGAATCATTGGTTTTACAGGGCAACTGCGTCAGCCCAGGGCTCTCATGCTTTCATGGAGCGATTGCAACAGCTCCCAAACCCAATGGCTTGCTTTTGCAAGTTGATATTGGTCTCCTTTCCATTCAGAGATGATTCCTGAGCACCATTCACACCAAGTACTACACCTTAGAACACAAACTCTCATTCATTATGCATTCATGTATTATTTCCTTCACCAAACAGCCATGACACACCAGCGAGGTCCTGGGCATTGTGCAAACTGCAGAAGTGAACAAAATCTCCTCCAGGTCACCAGGAATGTTGATGAAGCCCAGAAGCACATGCTGGGAGATACAATGATCAAAGATATCATAAATCTCTCATTGGCTTTTTATACCACCTTTTAATTGGTCACCCAGAAAACAGCTACAGAGAAAATAACTTGAAAACTGAATATGCCCTTTTACAATTTGGCCCAGGAAGAGAGGATAAGCTGAAATGTGGTGAGCAATTTGTGTTGAAGCAATAGATCAGAGTGAAAAGAGCAAATACTTTAGAAGATGTTAGGGGATTCATCCATGTCTTCATCTAGCCACAAGTTTCCATTCATCCATGTCCATTTATTCACTTAAAATATTTATTAAACATCTGCTATGGGCCAAATAGTGTGCTAAGAAAGAACACCGACAAGAGCTCACATTTTAGCATGGGATGATGAGAGCAGGTCCTTACGATAGAGTGCTTTATCTTGTGATACATTGAGATGTGGAAGTGCCAAGAATCAAGGGTGTCTTCCTGGATGAAGAAACATACATTCTAAGACCTGGAATATGAATAGGAGAATTCAGGTAAGGAGCAAAGGAAGGAGTAAATCCAAGGAGGGGAGGAGAAGTGTGTGCTACCCAAAGGAAAAGCAAGCACCAAGGTCAAAGGAAAAGAAAAAGCAGAAAATGGAGTCAATTCTGTTTTATCCAAGCGGTGGCCTCCAAAGAGGGAATGAAATGGCAATAAATGGAACTAGCAACAGAATCAAGAGAAGATCTCCCAGGACCCAGGAGGGTTCAGTCAGAATTAATGTGATCTGTTCTGCATATTAGAGCAATCACTCAAACTGATGTGTGGAAAATGTATTGAACAGAGTGAGACCAACTAGGAGACTGATGCAGTAACCCCAACAAGAGAGGCTGGTGACCTGCTCTAGGAAAACATCAGTGGTTTCTGAAAAGGGGCAATTTTGAGAACTATTCAATCAGCAGAATAGACATGACTTGCTGATTGGAGGCTGGGGTGAAAAAGAGCTTTGATGAGATTCTGCCTGGATCATAATTCATAGTTTTCCCATTCATTGGTCAAGATGGGATAAACTGGGATAGAGGATGAAGAGAGTCATTTGGAGAGAGGGTAGGATGGCTTTTATTTCAACATTCTGAATTGTATATGCACATAGTATAGCTGGGGGTGTGGACTGTTTAGAGCCAAAAATTCTCAAGCAGTGGTTTGAAAAACAGCCGCATTCACTTCCATCAGTGTCAGCTGCTAATGTGCTCCTGAATTATGGCAGAACTACTTCTTGTCCTATTTGCCCTTCCCTAGGGATAAAGCTTCCCAGAGTAACTTCCTGTACTAACTTGCCTTCTGTCCTTGTTCCCTCAGCCTGCCAAACACTCTAATTCCTAAACGTAGCTTGCAAGACTCAGCTTTATTTTTCTCTCAATAATTTTCCAGCTTCACTTTGCATCATTCTATTTCCTCTTTAAAATATTCCAAACAGATTTGAGGTTATTTTGATTCTTCCATTTTTGTTATAGCTTTCTTGTATTAAATCCTCTTCATCTGAAGCACCTGGTATCATTGGTATGTTCCTGGTTGACTTGAATTGATTTTGAGCTCCTGCTGAAGAGATAGGACTGGTATTACATGTGGTGACACAAAAGTTGTTGGGGACTTCAGCAAGAATCACTTTAGCTTGGAAGTATGGTGAAAGTCAGACTTCTGGGGTTGAAAATATTGAATGGTGGTCAAGTTCAGAGAATGAGGACAGACACTTTGTAGAAATTTGGCCATTAAAGGCAGAAAAGAGAAGGCAGGTAGGACAAGGAGTTCCAGGGCTGTGTTGTCAAATGTGGAAGCCAATAGTCACACGGAGTTATTGAACACTTGAGTTCTGGTGAACTTGAATTGAGTTGTGCTGTCAGTAAATAATAAACTTACTAGATTTCAGATACTTAGTCTTAACAAAGGAAATATGTCATTAATAATTTTTGTGTTGATTATATATTGAAATAGAAATATAGTAGATATATTAGGTTTAGAAAAAGTACTATCAAAATTAATTTAATGAATTTCTTTTCAATTTTGTTTAATGTAGTTACTAGAACATTTTTGATGTAGCTTGCACAGTGCTGTTCTAGTCTAAGGCTGAAATAACCAGTCATGTCCTAAGCCCCTTTTCTGTGTAGAGCCTATATGTACCTGGTTTAAAGAGTTGGATAAGACCTAAAACATACAATATATACAGAAAGCAATTTTGCATCAAAATAAGCATAGGTAAGATGGGAAAAGTGCCTGACCCCATAATTAGAAAAAATCCATATAATTTCCTGTGCTTGAAAGACTCTTGAGAACAAATGGGATTTGTAGGAGATACGATCAGATTTTCACTAAGAAGATAACTATCGTGTCAGTGTGCAAGGTGTAATTAAGAGAGGAGAGACTGGAGGCAAGAAGATCAGTTAGAGGACTTTAACCAGAGTCTGGAGAGAGGTGATGGAGGCCCGAGGTAAGGCAGTATAGGTGGGGTAGGGAGGGGAGAGAGTGGAATAATGGGTATCATGGGAATGGAATTGTCAGGATTTGAGGAATGAACAAATGGTGGGGTTCAGGGAGAATCCACACCACCCATCTGCTATGAGGTACACCATGGAGTTAGATTGAGTACTCAGGTTTGGGGCAGGCTTGTTTAGAAAGAGGACCTGTCATCCATCACCTCTGAAGGAAAGTTTACTTGTATTGCTTGTTAGCCAAGGACCAGAGATCACTGCATGCCCCGATGATGCAGCCAGATCTCCATATACCAAACATTCTTCCAAATTCCAGAAATGGCAGGTGTGGTGGTGATGATGTTGAACACAACTATCCCAGCTGACATCCCCAATCAATCACCTAATCCAAATACCAACTGTTTTCTAAGACGATACTACTCTGGAATAATGCTAAATGGTCACATGCAGTGGAAACCACCCTGGAAGTGGAGGCAGCAGGTAAGGGTTCAAGGCCTGATTCCATCAAAACTTACCCTGAAAGTGACTTGACCTAGTGGAAGCTCCATTCCTTCACCTACACAATAAAGATGAAAATATCTGCTTCCAGATTACTTTCAAATTATACAAGGTTGTAAAAGTGAATATACTTTAAAAACAAGAAGGCTTTATGTGAATATACTTATAGTGCCTTTTTGATGGCCTTTGTTTCAAATTTACACACAGGTTTCTTTTTTTAAAAAAAATTATTTTTATTTATTTTTAGAGAGGGGAAAGGAGGGAGAGAGAGAGGGAGAGAAACAACAATGTGTGGTTTCCTTTCTCATGTCCCCTAATGGGGACCTGGCCTGCAACCCAGGTATGTGCCCTGACTGGGAATCGAACTGGCGACCCTTTGGTCTATAGGCCAGCACTCAGTCCACTGAGCCCCACCAGCCAGGCCCAGATTTTTCTTTTTCAGTGTAAATGTGAGTATTTCCAGAAGTAAACTATTAATGATTAGTCTCCTACACTGTGGAGAAAGGAAACACTGATCTAAAGAATCTATACACATTGAAATTAAGAACAAACTGACAGTAACCAAAGGGGAGGTGGGAGGGAAGAATGGGGAGGAAAGGGGGAAGGATCTTCAGGAACATCTATAAAGGACACATGCAAAAAACCAAGGGGAGTGGGACCAGGGGTGGGAGGTGGGGATGGCTGGGGTGGGGGAGAGTGGTGGAGGGTAAATGGAAACAACCGTACTTGAACAATTTTTAAAAAGTAAAAAAAAAAAAAAAGAATCTATTAATAGCACTTCTACTACTCACCCCACCCCCAGAGTAAATATGCGTTGGCAAATGAGGGCTTGTGTGGAGAGGGGAGGGTGAGTGCGTGTGCATTTCAGACGGGAAGTACAGAAGGAAGCAGCACAGCTTGAAAAGGCTATACTTACTTGACTGTTTTTACAAAAATAGTTTCTACAATTTACCCTGCTGATCTGTTTACAAACTCAAACTAGTGTAAACATTCACAGTTGTTCGCATCAATTTTTGATAAGCAATAAGACTTACAAAATTTTTACTTCCAAGCATATGTTATCTGCATTTGGCTTCAGTGACAGGCATACGCTGTGACATATGATAGTCCCATCTTGTAGCAAATGTACGACTCGTATCTCTAACAATAGCTGAACTGCATGTGGACATCTCATTGGCTGAGGGTTTGGCTCACTTATATTTGGAGTTCTTGCAGTAAGATTTTAAGCATGTGAAACAAACAAATACATAAATTTGAGACTTTAAAATTTCTTAATGTATATTACCCTATACATTCTTAAAACAGTAATAAAAAATAATAGGTTGGGTGTCTACAAAGTATAAGGAGAGGTTGTGAAATTATCCCCCTACAACACACTTTTGTCCTAAAATAACCCCACAACAACCCAACATCCTGGACCATTTCCTGATAATATAACTTTCAAAGTCCTTGTTTCGTTTTAAGCAGCCCATCAAAATTAAATACCTTATACATGTTTAGCATGATACTTGCTACAATATTGTTTAAAAGCTGTCAAAGATCCAAACTGTAACCCAGCAGCTGGAGAGTCAGTATTTACACATAAAACAATTAACAGTATTACATCTGAATACAGAGTTCTATATTATTCAGTAAAAACTAGTAGATTCAACCATCAATCACTGTGAAAGTATGGATCCTGAAGTACTGGAGAAGTTAAAGGGTGTGATAAGGGAGGACATAATGAGGAAATAATAACTGACCTTCTAGCCAGGAAATGTGAGGTGCTAGGGGCTTGAGTTAAGACAAAACAAATAAAACAAAACAAACAAACAAAAAAACACCACAGAGCTTTACCAGCTTTAGAGCAGCTTCTCCTGCTCTGTACACTTGGGCTAGGAAACTAATTCATACCCCACGCATTGCTGAATCCAACCTTCAGCCTGCCAGACCGGGAAACCTAACCAGAGCACATGGGAATCTATGGAGCTCATCCAGAGGCACTTGACAAAGAGCACAGCTTGTGGCTCTCACCATCAGCACAAAAAAAAAAAAAAAAAAAAAAAATCAAACAGCCTTGAACTTTCAGGGAATTCAGTGAACACTCTTGCATGATTCAAGTCACCAAACAATGAGCCATACATACCCTGGGATCCCATCCCAATGCCCCAGCAGGATAGGGAAGCTAATTCATATCCATGCTGACTCCTGAGTATAGTACCCAGTCCCAACCACCTGGTAAGCCTGACCGGAGAATCCAGGCAAACATAAAGTGAATTCTACGGCCTCACTTGCATGGGAAACCTGGCCAGCAGCTCTGTTCAGCTGTTCTTGGCTAATGGCACATACTCTGACCAACAACCTCAGAGCTCAGACAGTTGCCTTGCCCCCAAATAGACCTTTAATCAGGCACAGGCTTTTCAAGAACATTACCAGCAGACATGCCTAGTAACCCAAACTGAACTGACTGATGAAGAACTGTCTCTGCCAAAGCAAACCTGCAAAATCTGGAAGAGTAGACCACCTACTCAAACGTGCAGATACTAATGTAAGGAATCGAGGATTATAAACAGCCAGATAAACAAGATACCACCAAAGGAAACCAATAAAGCTCTCATAACTGATCCTAAAGAAATGGAGATGTGTGAACTGTCAGGCAAAAAATACTTCTCTTAAACCAGTTTAAGGAACTACAGGAACACACAGACAACTAAAACAAGAAAACAATGCATGAAAAAATTGAGAAGTAACCCAAGTGTCCCAGGTTCGATTCCCAGCCAGGGTACATTCCTGGGTTGCAGGCCATAACCCCCAGCAACCGCACATTGATGTTTCTCTCCCTCTCTCTCTCTCTCTCTCTCTCTCTCCCCACTTCCTTCCCTCCCTAAAAATAAAAATAAATAAAATCTAAAAAAAAATTGAGAAGTTTAGCAAAAGAAGTAGAAACCATTAAAAAAAATCCTAAAGTTGAACAATACAATAACTGAACTGAAGAATTCAATAAAGAGCTTCAAAACCAGACTCAATAATACAGGAGAAAAAAAAGTCACCTAGAAGATAAGGTATTTGAAATTACTCAGTCAGAGAACCAAAAAGAGAAAAGAATAAAAAGAGTGAAGGTACCCACCTTATCCCTCCTATTCAACATCATGCAGAAAATCCTCACCAGAGCAATCTAACAAGAACAAAAAAGCATCAGTATTGGAAAGGAAGAGGAAAATTGTCTGTTTGCAGAGACAAATTTTTTACATAGTCACAGAATACATAAGGGCACTTCAGTCAACAGTGGACTGTGGGTATGATGGTGGCCCTATGAGATTATATTGGAGCTGAAAACTTTCTATTGCCTAGTGATGGTGTAGCCATTGTAACAATATAGTGCAATACATACTCACATGTTTGTGGGGATGCTAATGTAAACAAACTTACTGCATTGCCAGTTGTATAGAAGTATAGTAAATACAGCTATATACCGTAATACTTGATAATTATAGTTGATGATCAAATGAGCAAAATCTACTTGCTAATGATAATAAACAACCATGTTGTTGACTTATGTATTTACTATACTATACTTTTTAATTTCAGAGTGCACTCTTGCTACTTATAAAAATGAAAGTTTGCTGTAAACCAGCAGCATCCTTATACATTTTGTGTCTACCATATATCTTGATTGAATTATTTCTCTTGTGTTTGATTTAATTTCATGCTGTTTTGTTCAGCATGGCCTCTAAGAGTTCACACAACAACATAATCTTCTAATGACACATATCTCAGAATGTATCCTCATTGTTAGGCAGCACATGACCATGTAGAAAATGCTAAAAACTTCACCAAAAACAGATCTAAACAAAAATAAGTCAATAAAATTCAATAAAGCTTCAGCAAAGAAAATTAATCTACAAAAAACATGATCATATCTATACACTAACAGATTATCTTAAAAAAAGAAAACAGTATTATTTACAATGGCATCAAAACAGTAAAATACTTATGAATAAATTTAACCAAGAAGGTGAAAGATATCTACTCTAGAAACTAAAAATCAAGAAAGACATAAATAAATGGAGACATAGTCTGTGTTCATGTATCGGAAGAATTATGAAGAGTATGGGCACTTTAATATTACTTTAATGCAAATCCAATGGCAGCTTTTACAGAAGCAACAAAATGGGAAATAAACAAATTGGAAAACATGAAAGTAAATGCTTCTGCCAGCAAAACATCAACAAAATGAAAAGATGAACCACAGATCAAAAAAAATTATTGGCAACCATAGATCTGATAAGGTGTTAATATCCAAAAAATAGAAAGAACTGACACAACCCAATAGGAAAATATCAAATAATCTAATTACAAATGGGAGCAAATATATATATATTAAAGGCCAATAGGTACATGAAAAGAAGCTTAACATCACATTTAAAAAATGCAATGCACAATCTCAATGAGATATCACCTCATACCTGTTAGAATAACTATCATTTTTTAAAAAAAGATTACAAATGCTGGTAGAATATGAGAAAAGGAAACTGTTGTGTATGGTTGATGAGATTTTAAACTGGTATAGCCACTATGGAAAACAGCATGGAGGATCCTCAAGAAATTAAAAATAGAAGTACCACATGATCCAGTAATTCCACTTCTGGGAATAGATCCAAAGGAATCAAATCACTAACTTGAAAGCTGTCCACACCCTCATGTTCATAGCAGCGCTATTTACAATGGCCAAGACACAGAAAAAAAACATGCATCCATCAATGTATGAATAAATGAGGATGTGAACTATATATTACATACACATATACATACACATGCACCCCACAAGAGAATATTATCTAGCCATAAAAATTGAGAAAGATAAATAATAGGGATTCACTATATAGCATGATGACTACAGTTAACAGTGCTGTATGACATATAAGTTGTTAGAGTAAGTCCTAAGAGATCTTTTAAAAGGAAAATTTTTTCTTTTCTTTCTCTTTTTATTATATCTGTATGAGATGATGGGTGCTAACTAAACTTATTGCAGTCATCATTTCACCCATATGTAAATCAAACCATTATATTGTATACTTTAAACTTATACACTGATGTATGTCAATTACATCTCAATAAAACTAGGAAAAGAAAGTATCAAAAGCAAGAAAAAAGATTAGAGGCAGAAAGAAAAGGTAAATGCCAGTATTTGAAGAGCATGGTATTGAGTGCTTGATCTAACGTGACGACAGTGCAAAGGAGGAATGGAATAAAAAACCCATTCTTCATAAAAGGAAAAATGGCCATTGCTCCTGACTTATGTTCTTCCCTTTCTCCTCATCTACTGCTTCTTCCTCTACTTCTTCACAGTAACTGAGTGCTTACTCTACACCACACACGTTGCTAGCCTCTTTGCATATTAAGAGCCGATAGTGATTCAAGCACTGATATTACAAACACCTATAAAATAAGACTATAATCTTCTAGAGGTTCATAGTCTGGAAAGGGAAAAAACATACGAAGAAATGAATACAATAAATGGAGTGAACACATGCATGTCAAAGGTCCTGTGAAACCAGATAAATAGTTATTCTACAATAGTTGTCTATATCTATATAATAGGCCACTTCAAAACACAGTGGCTTCAAACAAGTTATCATTATCTGCTATGATTTCAAGGGTTGACAGGGCTCAGCTGGGCATTTCTTACTTGGAGTCTTCCATTTGGTTTCAGTCACAAAACAGCTGCAACTGAAGTCATCTCCAGGCTCAACTAGGTCAGACATCAAAGAAGGCTTCCACACTCTTGTGTCTGGCACCTCAGTCCCTTCCTCGCTGCATCTCTGTCCACCAGAGCAGCCTGGGTTTTAGCTGGTGGTTCAAAGCTGTGAGAGGCAAGAAGTTGGGCCGCAAGGCCAGTTAGGGTTGTGCCTATCAGAGGAATAGCATCACTTCTGCTGCGTTGTATTGGCCAAAGCAGGGCCTGATGGGATTTGAGTGAGTGGGAAACTATATCTCACCTCTTGATGGAGGAGTAACAAGGGCAATATCCAAATGCAGAATTGCATATGGTGGTAGGTAGTGTTGCAGTCATTTCTGGAAAATAGAGTCTGCTACAAGCAGGATGTAAAGGGAGTAGATTAGGTGTTTGGGGAGGAGACAAAAATGGCAAAAGCTGAGCCAAATGTTAAAGAACAAATCACAGTTCCAAAGGTACAAAATATGAAAAACAGGTTAAGTAAAGCATATTCCAGACAGAGAGATGTCCAAACACAGAGGGTTAAGTTGCAGGCTCGGTGTTGGGGATAGTATCGAGGTGTGTGGGTGTGCGAAAATACATGAGATTATAAAATGCCAGGCCAGAATTTTAGCAAATGGGACTGGATAGTTAGACACACATGGAATAGTACAATAAATAGGGTCTTGTCAACTATATTCAAGTTGTGGAGAGTCTTTGAAGGGTTCCAAGTAACTGAACAATGGGATCAGATTTTCTGTTAAGAAAGGTTAAGCTAGTAGTAAAATGAATTAAGAAACAAGAGGTAAAGCAAAAAGAGAGGCAGGTTAACCAGTGGTGTGCTATTTCACCAAGAGGCAGAATGCCTTCACTGGGTTTGAAGTTGGTCTACTGGGGATTGAGCAATGGTATTGACATTTATTAACTTTGTGAGCTTGTGAAGGTTACTTGGCTTCTTTGTGCCTCCTATTCTTTATATTGAAAATAGGTTCATATACTGGGGTTGTTAAAATGATTACATGAGCAAATATACAGCATCTGGCACAAACAACACTCCGTTTTTTAACAAAATCTTTTATTACAAAATCATAAGCATGTAATTCTGTAGCATAACTACATTCACACTCAATCACACTCAAGCACACCATGTGACATTTTAGGTGAAGTGTTCAAATTAAAACTATAAATTATTATACCCATACTACCCATATTATTACCCTACCAACCACACTCAAGCAGGCATTACTTTTGCTGGACCATGTATATTAAGCATTTAGAATAGTGTCTGGCATATAGAAAGCTACTGCTTTGTGGGATTATTTTAAACTCATTTTTCACTAGGTTATTGCAAGTGGGGCTCACCATGTACCTGCCACAGTGTCTCATCTAATACTTTTAACCACCCAATGCGGTAAGTACCATTGTCAGGCCCTTTGACAGGTTAGGATATGGAGATCTAGAGGGACTTTGTAACTTTCTCAACTTCAACCATTTGCAATGGGGAAAAAGTTTGACAAAGACAACAAGGTCAGAAAAATGTAGCAGCAGAATGAGAATTTTCCACTTTACATTTCACATTTTTAAAAGAGAAAATATATATATTTCTACTTCAGGAACCAAAACATTCCCTTGCCATGTATGTAATTGTTACTTGTTAAAATTATTATCGTTCAACCAAATTATTTTAATTTTTGTCAAGAAGGCTCACTGGTTGCTAAAAATTAAACTTATTCAGCACCACCAATCACCATTTGCTTAGACAGAGAGACCAACTAAGCTTCTCATCTGTTGGAGGGAAACAGCTGACAAATCAAATTTGTGGGAAGCCTCAGAGCTCAAGCTTGCCTTTTCTTAGCAGCCCTACAAAACACTTCGGTGATTTGGCCTTGTAGCTTCTCCTATTGAACTCACTCAGATCTACATGCAACTAACTAGCTGGAGGAACCTGCAGAAGGTAAATGAGATTTCCAGCCCTGCATATGGAGTAGCAAGAGACCTGAGAATATGACTTCCTTCAAGGCAATGCATTATTATTTTTTATTCCCTTTCTCTAATTGTTATTTTGAATCTTGCCACAATACAGAAGGCACTTTAGTGAAAGCAGGAATAAAAAACTTCAGGAGACATCTGTAGTAAAAAAAAATGGAAGAATGGGATAAGAAAAAGAAGAGAAAAAATAGAGCTCTGGCCTAACAACTAGCATTTATGAAATACTTCTCTTTCTCTCTCTGTTAGATGTATTTTGTGGGACACATTGAAATGGCATGATCAAAAACCTTTCATGCTCACAACAGCCAGCCCTTGGCTAGAGAGGGAACCCTTGTGCACTTGGGCAGGCATGGTTTGAGAGAGAGGTCCCCTTAAATGCCTTGTTGCTTCTCAATGAACACACACCCATTATCCACTTGGTGAAGGACTATGTGGGAAACTTGTCACATTCTTTTCACTGGGCCGCCAATCAACTGTTTCATGAGCTCTTTTATTTGATCAGTATTGCACCCATAAGAGTTAACTGGAAGGCTGGTTTTCATTCAAAGCAGTTTGGAAATCATGGGAATAAAATGGGATAAAATTCCTTCACTGGACTAAAAGAAAACAAAAAAAAAAAAACCTTATTTTTTTAAAAATTCTTGTCCCTTTCCCCCTGGTTTTCCTCTAACCAGATAGATTCAGTGACCAGAATCTAAAGAACTATAAAGTAAAACTGTACCTTTCTTCATTATGATAAATTTATTGCTGGAGGCATGACAGAAGAGATATACCTTTGCTCCGATATTTGGGGTTCCAACTGGCCCCTGGGGAAAAAGCAGCCCTGCCTTCATCAGGAGTAGCCCCCTGAGCAATGTGGAGGGCAGGGTGCAGGATGAAATGCCAAAGGCTTTCTTTGGCCACATTCCCTTTCTTTTAAAAGATTGATTTTGTATAAATGACTCATGTTAGGCCATATAAGGGAAACAAAATCCCCCTCATTCCCTGTAGTCAAGAAAATTAAGTTACTTTAGGATTATTTAGAATTATTATCCTCACTTCTGGGGCCACTCAAATCAGGAACCTGTGTTTTTAGCAGTGGAATCAAATTTTCAGTTCTATTCAATTTTACATTGTGCTTCCCAAACCACGCACAACTATGTAAGCTACAGAGTGATCTAAACTCTGCACTACATGCTGAAGTCACCAATTCGAATAAGTCTCTGATTTTAAGAGCCTCACAATGTAAAGTGTTTTATTAGAAATGGTTTTGCTGCTGAAAACCAAACTCTTATTTCCTTCTTGATTAGTCATTTATCTTTACAAGGGCAGGGATATTTTTGTATCCATCCCTGAAACTCCATTTTGAACACATAGTAGATGCTCATTATATCTTTTGCTAAGTTTGTCTGAACATAACAAGGCCAAGCAGAGAGCCACTGGACCAATATATCAGAAACATAAGGTAGGACTTCTGCTTCCCAGGAGCATAAACTGTAAGCAAGGCAACAAAATAACATTCTTAAAATCTGAAATTTGAGAGAGCATATAAGTGCTAAGTGCTAAATATATATAGATAAAATGTTTTAGGGTATGAGCAAAAAGAAAGATACCAGTTGGCCAATAGTTGAGCAAGTTGCATTGCTCTTTTTCGGACCCCTCCCCCACATACAGTGCCCCAATGCATTGACATGAGTTGCTCAGCCCTGGCAGATACTTAAGGCTCCACCTCATACAACATAAAAGGCAAGCCAAGACCAAGAAATATGGCCCAAATGAAAGAACAGATCAAAGCTCCAAAAATAGAATAAGCAATGAAGAGATAGCCAACCTATCAGATTCAGAGTTCAAAACACTGGTAATCAGGATGCTCACAAAAATGGTTGAGCATGGTCACAAAATAGAGGAAAAAGCGAAGGCTATGCAATGTGAAATAAAGGAAAATATACAGGGAACCAATAGTGAAAGGAAGGAAACTGGGACTCAAATCAATGATTTGGAGCAGATGGAAGACATAAACATTCAACCAGAACAGAATGAAGAAATAAGAATTCAGAAAAAATGAGGAGAGGCTTAGGAACCTCTGGGACAATTTTAAACATTCCAATACATCCAAATCATAGGGGTGCAGGAGAAGAGGAAGAGCAAGAAATTGAAAATTTACTTGAAAAAATAATGAAGGAGAACTTCCCCAATCTGGTGAAGGAAATAGACTTCCAGGCAGTCCAGGAAGCTCAGAGAGCCCCAAAGAAATTGGACACCAAAGCACATCATAATTACATTGTCCATGATTGAAGATCAGGAGAGAATTTTAAAAGCAGTAAGAGAAAAGGAGACAGTTACCTACAAAGGAGTTCCCATAAGACTATCAGCTGATTTCTTAAAAGAAACCTTATAGGCAAGAAGGGGCTGGAAAGGAGTATTTGAAGGCATGAGAGACAAGGACCTACATCCCAGATTACTCTATCCAGCAAAGATATCATTTAGAATGGAAGAGTTGATTAAGTGCTTCCCAGATAAAGTCAAATTGAAGGAGTTCATCAACAAGCCCTTATTATATGAAATGTTAAAGGGATTTAGCTAAGAAAAGAAGAAGATCAAAGAGATAAGTGGTGGGTGAGTGAGCAAAGCTTGCCCTGAATTATCACCTGAGCTCTGCCTCCTGTCTCCTTCACCCTCCCCTCCCACCTTGTTCCTGGTGCCAAAAAGGTTGGGGACAGCTGCTTTAAGAGACATCGGTTGATGGTTTTAACATATCCAACCTAAAATGGATAAGTAGGGTCCTGAAAACTGAGAATGATGTTAGAGGAGGTGGCCAAAGAACTTGCAAGCTCCATTTTATTCTGGGGTGAATCACTTGCTTCTTTTCCTCTGAGTTTTAGAAACACATTCTCTCACAATTAGAGAAAAATTCTCTTTTATAAAAAAAACACCATATGACTATCCAAATAATGTCCATGTTGTATTGTAAAAAGAATATATTTCTATCATTTCATTTGTTTTTAAGGCATTTAGGAAAAGACTAAGAAACAAAGAACACATTCCTTCCTGCACCAGAAAAAGCCTGAGTTTCCCTGGACATTGACTGTCCATGTCAGAATGCTGGATGCTCTTCCCTTTCCCTGGAGTAAGACTTCTCTTACACATTATCCTGTCACTACTTCCCTTTTTCTTCCACATCTCCTCCCTAGAGTCTCTGGCATGATTTTTTTTAATATTCACCAAGGGAACTTGCTGGCTTGCTCTTCACACCTGAAATGTCAGAACGAAAGCAAGAGAGCTTTTTGAATATAAAACTGGAGGCACATGATAAATCAGCTGCCAGCCACCTCTTGTCCCCTGAAGTCATCCATTGCACATGCCCCACAGCTACCACACGATTGATCAAGTTCTCCTAGTTCTGTGCTGATATAAAAACAGCAAGTTGTCTAATGGAGAACTCACTCAAAAAGGATAAAAAATTGAGGACCTGGGCACCCAAAAAGTGGCCTCTAATAAGAATATTGGAAGAAGTATCAATGTTTGCTGTTAATTTTTTTGAGGCTTGGCCCTTTCACAGAATAGTCTAGCTACACTAAGCTACTTTATGTGAGTGCTGACCCCCACCTTCAGTACAATTGACATGAATACTTACCTTTCCCACTCTGTTTGGCAAAGATATCAAGCGTTTATTTTGTCAGTTCACCTTAGTTGGGACTGTAGTGTAAGCACCAGATGGTTGTTTTTTATTGTAACGCAAAGGCATAAGCTTTTGTGGACTGCCAAGGCAATCTTCAAAGACAGCTATCTCAAATAAACATATTGCCGGCCACATGACTGGAAAAAAAGCCAGGTCATCCCCTACCAAAGATTCCTTTGTTTTAGAGAACTCTGGTTGACTTAGATAACTGACCATTTGGCTGCTTTCTTCAGCCTTTCCATGCTGTAATATGTGCTCTTGTGTTTTAAATTCAACAGTAAAGAGTGAATCTGTAAAATCCTAGGTCCTTACACTTTAACCCAATATAAGCAATACTTGAAGCCCATTCTCTCTATCTCATCACCACCCCCTGACTTTGCTATGTGGCCCCAGGTAGGCTCCGTACCCTCCCCAGACTTTAGAGTAATAAATCTGTGTGTGTGTGTGTGTGTGTGTGTGAAGATTTCCTGATGGTGATTGCTGATAATGTCTTGTAATTATAATAAGAAACATAAAGAATGGTCCAGCCACAATGTTGATTTTCAAGGGGGAGAGGCCTGTCAAAAGAAGTGGGAAGTTGTACTCAAAGTGCTGGGGGGAAATACACTGCCAACCAAGAATACTATGTCCGCCAAAGCTGTTCTTCAAAGAGCCATAAGACATTAAGACTTTCCTAGATAAACAAAAGCTGAAGATACTCATCAGCACTAGACTTGCCCTACAAAAAAATATGCTAAAGGAATGTCTTCAAATTGAAAGAAAAGGATGCTTGACAGGAAAAGGAATACATAAAATAGATAAAGTTCTCTGGTTAAAGGTAGATATATAGACAAATATGGGATCTTATGACATTGAAATGTTGGTATATAAGTCAATTTTAAGAAAAGCATAAAATAACTATAAAACTATCTGAATTGATACACAATATTTTTAAAAATGTAATTTGTGACATCAGTAACAAAGTGGAGGGGTGTGGAGATGTAAAGGAGTAGAGTTTGCATATGTAATGGAGTTAAGCTGTTACCAGTTAAAAGTAGATTACTATGACTTTAAGATATTTTATAGAAACCTCTTAAAAATTCCCTATACAAGATATGCAAAAGAAAATGAGAAAGGAATCAAAGGATGTTACTCCCCCCAAAAAGAAGCACAAAATAACAAGACATAGAGAAAACTATTATCACAAAATGGCAATAGAAACTCTTTCCTATCAGCAATTACTTTAAATATGAGTGGGTTAAACTCCCCAATCAAAAGAGAGATTGACTGAGTGAATAAAATAGCACCACCAATTTATATGCTATATATAAAAGACTTGCTTTAGATCTAAGGGTATGCATAGACTGACAGTGAAAGAATAAAAAAAGATATTCCATTCAAATAGTAACCAAAAGAGAGCATTGGTGGCCATACATATTGACAAAATATTGACATATCGGTCAATAATGTGTCACAAGAGATGATTAAGGACATTATATAATGATAACACTGCTAATTACTGGAAATACATAACAATTATAAATATATATGCATTTAACATTAGAACTCCCATACATATGAAGTAAACATTGACAAAATTGAAGGGACAAATAGATAGCAGTAATACACTATTTTCAATAATGGATGCAATAACCAGACATAAGATCAATAAAAAACAAAGAACTTGAATAACTACATTGAGTACTAAAACCTAACAGACATATACAAAACCTGTGAAGCAATAACAGAATATACATTCTCAAATAGCAGACAGAATATTCTCCAAGATAGACTCCATGTAAGGCTAAAAAATAAGTCTTAACATTTTTAACACGATTAAAAGCATAAAAAATGTGTTCTCCAACAAAAATGGTATGAAACTAGAAATAAATAGCAGAACAAAAACTATAAAATGCACAAACATGTGGAATTAAGCAATCTTAAAAAAACAGTGGGCCAAAGAAAAAATCACAAAGAATGTTAGAAAGTATCTCGAGACAAAAACACGAATATAGTACACCAAAACTTAGGGCATCAGTGAAACAGTATTAAGAGAAGTTTATAGTTAAAAAGGAAAATCTCAAATAAACAATCTAACATTACACACACCTCAAGGAACTAGAAAAAGAGGAGCCAACTAAACCCACATTTAGCAGAAGAAAGGAAATACAGATTAGAGCAGAAAACAGCAAATGGAGAATAGAAAACATAAAAAAAGGTTTTTTAATCCCAAAATTGACACACTCTTAGCTAGATTCTAAGAACAAAAGCAAGAAGTTTTAATTAAAATCAGAAATGAAAGAGAAGGCATTACAGATGATGCCACAGAAATAAAAAAACTCACAGACCACTAAGAATAATTATGTGACCAAATTGATAGCAAAGAAGAAATGGATAAATTATTTTAAACATACAACCTACCAAGACTAAATCATAAGATATAATGTATCTAAACAGAGTTATACTTAGTAAGGGCATTGAATGAGTAATCAGAAAACTCCTAACAAAGAAAAGCCTAAGACTAGATGGCTTAACTGGAGAATTCTACCAAATATTTAAAGAAGAATTAACACCATTTTTCCTCAAACACTTCCAAAAGCTTTAGAAGGAACACTTCCTAACACATTACCTTGATACTAACGCCAGAAAAATATACTATACGAAATCACAGACAAATATCCCTGAGGAATATTGATGCAAAAATTCTCAACTCAAATACTAGCGAACCAAATTCAACAGCACATCAAAAAGTATTACAGGTAGGACTTCCAGTCAAGATGGCTGGGTAAGTAAACTGTGAGACCGCTTCTTCCAATAAGCATATAAAAATTACAGAACAGCCATCACTGAGAACCACCAGAGGATTATATAAGTTCTATAACTAAGGATATAAAGAAGAAACCACATAGGTATGGGGTGACATCTCATTGTGTTTTTAATTTGCATTTCTCTGATGATTAGTGACATTAAGCATCTGTTCCTATGTCTATTGGCCATCTGTATGTCCTCTTTGGAGAAGTGTCTATTCAGGTCCTTTGCCCATTTTGAAATTGGATTGTTTGTTTTTTTGGTGTTGGGTTTTCTAAGTTCTTTATAAATTTTGGCTATTAGCCCCTTATCAGATGTACTAGTGAACATGTTCTCCCATTCCATGGGTTGCCTTTTTATTCTGTTGAAGGTCCCCTTTGCTGTGTCAAAACTTATTAGAGTGCAGGGTGACAGTATTGGGGGTGGGGAAACTGGGGGTGGAGGGATCAAGTGAAAAAGAAAAAGAACTCATGGACATAGATGACAGTGTGGTAACTACACTGGGGAGGAGAGTATAAAGGGGTTAAATGGTAATGGACACATACAATACCTTTTTAAAAAGAAAAAATAGAATAAAAAAGTATTTTAAAAAAGAAACCACATAGAGACTGGTAGGAGGGATCCAAATGTGGATCCAGCGGGTCTCACACTCACAGTGTGGTGTAAAATGTATTTCACAGCTACTATGGACTATTCACCAAGACAAACTATATTTTGAATCATAAAGTAGCCCTTAGCAAATTTAAATTAATAAAATCACACAGTGTCTCTCTGACCACTACACTGGTAAACTATTTAGAAATCAATAAGAAAAAGATTGGTGGAAGATCTCTAACCTCATGGGAATTTTGTTTTAAGTGCTCTTTCAAATAATCTGTGAGGCAAGAAAGCAACCTCAAATCCTCATCCCAATATCAAATTACTTATAGTCCTTGGCTTATGGACATAGACACAGGGCAAATGGCACAACAGAAGGTGCCCACTTTTGTAGAATGGGAAAAGGAAGCTTCTCCTGGGGATGCACCAGCCAGACTAGAAATATGACGCCAGTTAGGGGAAGAAGCAAGGGGAGCCACCATCCATTCGAAGGCAGTTCTGGGTGACTTCCATGCAGCATCTCATATCCACCTCACCATAGGTTAGGTAAGCCCTAATTTGCCTTATTTTATGGTGCCGGGAGACTTTGTCATTTTATTAATTGGAAAGGTCTTATTTGTCTTCATCTGCAAAGTAAAGAAATTGAGACAAGTAGCCAACAAATTAATATACTCCAGGTACCGCCAATCTGACTTTAGATCAGAATGCATTTTGAGTAAATTTTTTTCTCAGAACTAAGTAGTAGAAGAAACCCTTTTAAATAAAAAGTTCTGGTGAACCTTTAAAATACTTATTTATATACTAAAGGATGCACCAACTCCCACTTGAGAAACACTGACTTGAACAGGGAATATCTATGAAAGCATCTTTCCACTGCAACTAATGACCGCAAAGAAAGTGAATCTTTCCAACTGGTATGCCACTTTTAAAGACTAGGATATTTCTAATAAATTTAAATGAATTTAAGTTCTCATAGATATCAAAATTCCAAGTACGTTCCACCTAGTTCTACATATATCTCAATGTAAGAATTAGTTTACTAGAAAATATTTTCAGACCCCAATTCTACCTACATTGCTTTTGAAGTGATTATCACAGAGGAGCAGAGAATCTACTCCTTAAAATGCTGCATAGAAAAAAGGTGAGAGCACTTTAAAGCAACTGACTATGTTTCCCCCTTTTGACAGAGCTGACGTTGACACCCACTCCAGCCTCGCTTTACGCAGGTGAACTTGAAGTGTTTTGATTGCTTTCAGGTTCTGAGGGATAGCTGCCAAAATTCTAGAACCACTGCTTACTTTTCTAATTAGTTCTTAGCGTGGGATGCTATTATGTTGCTCCTTAAAATGCAAAGAAGTCTGTTGTAGCTAAAAAGGTATGTGCTCACCATTCCAACTCTTTCTGGCCTGAAAAGATAATAAACTCTTCAGTGCTCTCCCTGAACAGAGTGGTTGGTGGTTTCCTGTTTGTAGTCTATTGTGCTGTTGGTAAATCCTAGGTTTTTCTTTTAGGCACCAGAGTCAGAGAAGGAGGAATTGGCTTCTGATTCAAGTCAGTATTTCTTCTGGAAGGTGGAAGGGGACCCTGGAGGGTTATTAATCCAGTCTGCTCGGGTGTGCATAGCACAAGCAGAGAAGCAGGCTGCTAAAACAATAGCCATGAGTGGTGGGACCCCATGATATATGGACTTCACCTGCTCTGGAGGTGAAGCCTATAATAAAGTTTACAGTTTATAAAACACGGTCTTAAAATATTTATGTGGCTCTGTAGGTGAATTGGATCTGTTTTTCAGCTTTGTATGCAATCACGCTGTACAAAAAGCACTGACCTTTGTAAAGCAAAATATAGAGCTTCTCCTAAGCTCTTCAGTGGACTCATGTTCTACTGTACTTGAATGGAGATTTTGTGTTTGGGAGAGGCATGAGAGGGTGGAGGGGTACAGGGAAAAATGGGATTTGGCTCATTTAATATGTACAGAGCAATGGACCTTTTCCATTTCTTTAAAATGTTGATGTCCTCTAATTTAGCACTGTGTGGTAAAACTTTCTGCAATAGGACATAGTTTCTATTGGAACTATTCAATATATGGGGTGGGCACAAGTAGGTTTACAGTTGTAACACAAATAAATATGAGAATAAACTCTGTGTTGCATACTCAACTATAAACATATTTTGCTCACCCCTATGAGAGCCATCAGCCACAAGCGTTGGCTGAGCACTTGAAATGTAAGTCATTTAACTAAGAAGCTGAATTTTGAATTTTTAAAAATTTAAATTTAAGTAGCCACATGTGACCAGTGGAGACAATATTAAACAATTTAGTTTCAAGCATTAATTTTGACATTGGGTTGGCCAAAAAGTTCTTTTGTTTTTTTCCATATGATGACTATAGTAGTGCTTAAATGTCTTTAACTTCATTTGAAACAATTTTGTTAGGTTGTATTGTGACAGCTGTGTGCATATCAGTGTGTATTTACAAAAACTTATTAAAACCAGTGAATCTTTGTGTAGCCATCTTAATATTGAAGATGGAATATGCAACATTTTCAGCATATTTTGCTTTATTATTTCAAGAAAGGTAAAAATGCAACTGAAATACAAAAAAAAAAGATTTGTGTAGTGTATAGAGAAGGTGCTGTGACTGATAGAACATGTCAAAAGTGGTTTTCAAAGTGTTAGGCTGTAGACTTCTCACTGAATGATGCCCCATGGTCGGATATACCAGTTGAAGTTGACAGAGATCAAATTGAGACATTGAGAACAATCAACATTCTACCATGTGGGAGATAGCCAACATAAAATATTCGTATTGATGAAGTTATTGATGAAAATGAAAACTGTGTTATTTTATTTTATGGAAAAAATTAAACACACTTTTTGGCTAACCCAATATTTGAGCTTATAGAATTTATAGCTGTGTTGAAAACTATAGACCCCCGTCTACCTAGAAAAATGTTAAATGCAAACACACACTTTTCAAGTTTTCACAGATGCTATGAGTCACTTCCCTAGATCTGTAGGTGTCTGGGCACACTGAGGACTTGAATTCTAGAGACACATGGGGCATGAGTCATGGCCACGAGCTGTGCGGATCAAATTAGATAATATTCTTAAAGTGTGTTCTCTCACCTGAGCCTATTAATACTACCTGCTCCATATTCTTGCTGTGAGAATTAAATGAAAACATACACTATCACTCTTAGCTTAATGGTCGAGTCTGTGACATAATTATAGTAACATTTCACATGGTAAGTGGAAGGGACTTTATGAATCCTGGTCTGTGTCAGTCTAGGTTCAATCAGTAGAATGGAACCACTTGCACATATTTTGGGAACAGGGTATATATGACAGGAATTAGATCTTACATGAAGGTAGGAGAAAGTGGAGATCCAAAAAGCAGTCACTAACCATGTTGTCCTGAGGCCCTGGACCACATGGACAAGTTAGAGCTTGCAGGAAAATTCTAGAAGCAAAGGATCTCCAATGTCTAAGTGGAGCTGTGAAGGGAAAACTAGTGGGGGAGCCAATAGTAATTATCCGTTCAAAGATGATGGTGTGCTTTCCTGGGCTTGTAGTTAAGGGTCTGGGTGTGGGCTTGGGGTCACTGAAGGTTGACAGGGTCAGCAATTAGAAAGGCAAGATGGACTAAGACTGGGAGGAGAGTGCAGATGAACCAGATTTCATTGGACAGCTCTGGTCTGTTGTTCTAGCATTTAACTGCCAAGTTCCTTCCAAGAGTAATGGCTTTGGCTTCATTTCTGCCCTCTAATCTTATACAAGTTCTTATCTTGGCCAGCTCTACTTTGGAACCAGACAGGGAAGGGAATTCTGTGGAATATAGCTTCCAATCTCAGTGAAGTTGATAATACACATTCAAGCACACAGTCTAGTCTCCTTATTTTATAAATGATTTTGATTCTATCATTTATAAGTGATATGATTTTAAAATCACTTATAAGTGATTTTATAAATACATATATCTGATCTGTCTTTGATAAATGGTTTTCAGGATGCCGTCAGTGATTGGCACAAAAATGGTCAATAGGAGATCAAGATAAGAACACAGGTCGCTTCATCCTCAAAACATGGAGGCCCCTGTCTACCAAGCCACAGTCTGCCTAACACGCCCTGAGTGAGTTCTGTTTCTTTACTCTCATGCTGGTAACAGAGAATAAAAGGCTATGTCACTTCTAAGGAGAGTTCACATTTCCATTCAAAGACAGTGGCTTGGGTGGAACTAGCAAATGATCACTGGAGTACACAGAAAAATCTCAAGGCCAGATTCCTCACAGGGCTTTTTATGTATGTGCGTTTTGTTAGCCTTTGACTAAAATTCAAGTATATTTTTGTAAAAATGAAAAATTAGTATTACTTTCCCAGCAAGCAGAACTAAAGAATGTATTGTGCTCACATTTATCTATTGTGCCAGCTAAGAAGATAAATCAATCTCCATTCTTTTGTGACAAACTTATAGAAATAATGGTGTGTAAGCAAATGAAATGCAAGGGAATTATTTATGTAATGGAGACATTTGTTCTCATAAATTGTCAAATTATAAATAGCAGCAGACCTGTTGGGTTTTCCTAAGGCTGTGCTCTTCGCTTTTATCAAATTTATTTATGATTTATGTAGGCAGATGCATCAGATTGAAGAATGATAAAGAAAATGTGACTTGCCTAAAAACAGAATCTAGAGATAAGCTTCCAAGTTTAAAATGTACTGAATCAGAATAGAGAATTTCACTGTGGTGATGATATTATATCTATATTCACCAAAAAATATAAAAATAGCCACAGAAAATACCTTATACTTGCCCATTCATCACAAAAAACTTTGTGAAGTTGGTAATACAATGCCCATTTATGCATAAGGAAAAATTAATTCTCAAGGTAATGTAGCGACTTGCTCACGTCATTGTCCAAGTCGATGGTGAAGATGGAGGACGGTTTGCTTTTGCCCCAATGTATAAATCTATTTAGTGTTAAGTTAGTTTAAATATGTATCTAGCCTGAAACTAGCCTACAGCTTAGGAAATCCAAGTCTTGCCTTAATTATGTACTGCAAAGCTCCATGTTCACTTCTATATAAAATGTGAGTAAAAAGAACTCAAATTGCAATGAAACTGGCTAAAGAAAGGTCTGGTGAAAAACCACATGCCTCCAGGAGCACACACCATGGGACAAAGCATCATGATCACTTGCTCAGGCTCATGAGCAAGTTGAGTCCCTCTATTATCAACATTTTTTATCTCTGTGATATCAGGCATATCACATCTGTTCTGAAAAAGTCCAGCCATTGTTAATATAATGAGAATGGTTTTTGCAACATCGATGTAACCTGGCAGCTAAGGAGAGTGGACTGGAATGCATATACGTGAACAGTGACGACTTCACTGTTCTAGTCAGTGGGAGTGGTAGACACCATTGAGTGAGCATGTGTACTGTGTGGCTGTTGCATTCAAAATGACTGAATAAATAGAGCAATGAATCTACATTAAATTTTGTGTTAAGCTTGAACATTCCTTGCAGAAACTATTTGGTTGATTGATTCAGAAGGCCGAAGATATGGGCAACTGGTGATTGGCAGCTAAATCATGACACACAACTGCTCATGCATCATGTTCTGTGTAGTTTTTTGGTGAAACATAAAATCACCCAGGTGACTCAGCCCCCTACAGCACACATTTGGTGACTGGCAACTTCTGCCTTTTTCCAAAACTAAAATCACCTTTGAAAGGGAAGAGATTTCAGACCATTGATGAGATTCAGGAAAATATGACAGGACAGATGGCAATTGGGAGAACTGTGTGAGGTGCCTACTTTGAAGGGAACTGAGGCATTATTGTCCTGTGTACAATACTTCTTGTATCTTGTACCTTCTTCAGTGAATGTCTCTAATTTTCATAGCACATGGCTGGATCATTTCTGGACAGACCTCTGTTCCCCTATTTCTGGCACAGAGTTCCTAAAACTCTTTTATAATTTAAGTGGTAAGAGTACTAGGACCATCTGTTATTCTAATAGTCTGTCTTTGACCCCAATTTCTGACAGAGTTTTTAAATCCCTTGGAATTTCCCAGGTCACAGCAGTGTCTTTCATTCTAATGAGGTGACTGTCAGTGGGTTTCTGGTAGGGGGCTGGTCACCAGAAAGACCAAGTCATGATTAGAAAGTTAGAATTTTCAGGTCCAGGCCCCATGTTCCAGGGAGGGGCTGGGAAGGGAATTCCCGATTGATCATGCCTACATGATGACGCCTCTATGAAACTCCCAAAGGCACAGGGCTTGGGGAGCTCCTGGGCTGCTGAACATATGAAGATGCTGGGAGACAGATACAGAGAAGGCCCAGGTGCTTCATGGCCCATCCCTCACATCTTGCCCTGTGCGTCTCTTCCACCTAGATGTTCACCTGCATTCTTTATCGTATCCTTTGGTAACAAACTGGTAAATAGTAAGTAATTGCTTTCCCGAGTTCGTGAGCTGCTCTAGCAAATTAATCAAACCCAAGCAGGGGGTCGTGGGAACCTCTGACTTGATCCGTCAGCAGCACAGGTGACAACCTGGACTTGAGATGACAGCTGAAGGAGGGGTAGGGGAGTCTTGTGGGACTAAGCTGTTAACCAGTGTGCTATCACCCCTCACTCCAGGTGGACAGTATCAGAGTTGAATTGAATTGTAGGAGACCCATCTGGTGTCACAGGATTGCTTGGTGTGGGAAAAACTCCCACACATCAGGGGACAGAAATGTTGAGAATGCCGCAGCAGTATGAGAGTAAAGGAGAAATGCAGGGGTAGTACAGGTTTTCTATACAGTATCCCTGGAGACAATCTACATAAGCAGGAACTGTATCACCACCATAACTATTATTTCTTTAGCCCAAACTGTCTCTTGCATGAAGGCTTAATAAATACTTGGTCTTATTTAAAAACACACAAAAAAAACAAAACAAAAGAACCTCTTCTGAGCTTTAGACTCATGTTACCAACTAACTCATCAACATCTGCCCTTGGAGCGGTCCTGGACATAGCGCACATGGAGAGTCCCAAGCTGCATTTATCACCAATCCTTCCTGCAAACTGTCCAAGAGTACTCACCTTAGTTGACCCACCCCCAACTACCCAGTAACCCAAACTGGAAATCTGGGACATCCTATGGTGCATCAATGGCCAGACAGGGACTGAGGGAACTTCGCCTTTCCGTGCCTCCGTTTTCTCACATGTAAAGTGAAACTATAATAGTACGTACCTTCCATGATTCCACTGCAGATTAAAGAAGCTCATGCATATACAGTATTTAGAACTCAATAAATCTGTAACTTTCATTTCTTCTCTTTTATGCCTCATGCTTCATTTATAACCAGATCATTTCTTTCCATGTTATAAAAAATTTCCTGGCTCATTATTTCCATTGCCTTTATCCAAGCCCTTACAGCCTTTTGTGTTTTAATTGGTTAACCTCTATTCATTGTCTACAGACCATCTCAACCTTCCATTTCCACTGCTCCCCTTTGACATGAGAAAGCGTGTCCTCTATTCTCCCAACAATTCACATGTACAGGATCAAGCCACTCTTTTCTTAAAAAAAAAAATGCTATCTCCTCAGTACTTAAAAAGTTAATTCCCACCCTTTTGAATAAAGCCCTTTAATGTCCAATGAAATATACTTTTATTGATCATCTCCCATTTCATCCCAACTGAGAATCAGAACTGTCTACTCGCACACAGCATGCTGTCTACATTAACATTATTTTATTATTCCACTCTTCATTAATGCAACCTTATAATTCCAGGCGGCTTTTGTCAGGCAAGGTAAAAGTTTCAAATAACTATAAAGTATAAGATGAACCTCCTGAAAGATCCGTCAGCTCTTCAGTGGAAAAGTGACAAATGATAGTGAACACCCTGAGACTCTTTGACCCTCTCTCTGGCTTCAAAACCCTTGCCTTGCTGCTGGGTACCAATGCTAATCACATTATCATTGTTACCACCCTCCCACTTACAGACCAGCCTTAAACTTGATTTTGGTCTCCGATAAACACTCTAACTTTGCCCTTCCCTCTCTCAATCATTACTGCTATGGGGGTAGATCTCTTACTGAGGTAGGCAATGAACCCAGTTTTGTCTTACTGGCTTACATTTTGGGCAGCATGTACTTGACACAACCCAGCCAGTATCAGAGAAATCACAGTTCCCTGAATGCCCCATTCTCAATCACACACACTGTGTCTTTTCACAAATCTGTTTCCACAAGTGTGGATTGCTTCCCACCGCCTCATCAACCCCCACTGTCCCCATCCGGCAAACTTAAACTTTCAGATTAATTCGATATGTTATGTGAACTCTCCTTCAACACTTACAGTTGGAGACAATTATTTCCCACTTGGGGCTACTAAAACAGATCATATATCTCAATTGTTATATATCCCATGCTACATTATAAATGCATGCATGCTTTTCATGCTCCACTGGTAGTGTTTGAACTCCCTGAAATCAAATAATTCTGTTTCTTTCACCTCAGCATCTCAAACAATCTGTCTAATGATGGACACATTATAGCAATTTATTTATTCTTTGTTGAGGAAGTCAACAAGCACCTTAATATTAGTATTCATAAACTGTTATATTTTAAGATATGAAATAAACCCATAACTCAACAAGTAGAAATGAAATAAAATGTACAACATGACACTCTATCCCTCATTACAAACATTTTCCCCTTTTGGAAAACGATAAGCCCAGGAGAGTGGAAGCAGGAAGGTGTGTCTGGGGTGTCCAACCTTTTGGCATCTCCGCACCACACTGGAAGAAGAGCTGTCTTGGGCCACACATTAAATACACTGCGACATGTAATCACACACACAAAAGAATCTCATAGTGTTTTAAGTAAATTTACGATCTTGTATTGCGCCGTGTTCACACCAACCCTGGGTGGCATGCAGCCTGCGGGCCACAGGTTGGACACCCCTGGAAACCTCTCAGTCTTTGGTAGAGTTTCTCACCCTCTCTTTCAAGTTGGATTAATGCTCTCTGCTTATTTTGTAACATGTTGCTACCTCATTAGAAAACCATGTTTTGTTTTATGTTAGGTCAGGTATTTCAGGGGTGACTCTCAGATGTAGAAAGCAGATACTGTGGCAAATGGAAGTGGATTCTAAACAGAGCAGGAGTTGGACAACTTCATTCACTACAGTAGGTGTATTTCTCTTACATTCCCCTGTTCACTGTAATTTTAAGTTCTTATTTCTCTTCCATTCAGTAAAGAAAACTTGTACATAAGCAAAGTAGACAATTTTCTAGGATTGGAAAGAATACAATTTGAAACCAGAGGACCTGTATTTTTAGTACTACATATGCTGTTCTACATATAATTTCTTAATAACTTCCTCTTACTGACCTGAGATTTAAAACTGAGTTAAAATTCCTACTCAATTCACAGAATTATGTAGCAATTTTAACTTGATAATGTAAACAAAAAGTGTTCTAGGGATGATTAAGATTAGGGCAAACACTGGCTATTACTACTCCATTCAGAATTTGTTTAAAAGGGGATTATTTTCTCTAGGCTAATTATGTATGTGTTATGATGCTTTCTGCAACAATATCCCGAGACATGGCCCATCTGCGGAAGCTCCACTGGATAGAGTATATGCAAAATTCAGCAACTGTGTATAGTTCCACATCTGCATAATGATTACTTCAAGGTCCCGTTAGTCCTTTTATACACGATCTCAAACACAATTCTCTTTTTTGGAACGAAATTTTACTACAACTGTGAGTTTAATCACAAACAAGAAATCAAATGGCATGTTGGCAAGCAAACGAATTCTCAGTGAATCTGTGGAAATCGGGACTATTTGTTCCATACCTCTCTCTGGTTATCTCAGCCTTTTCTTCAAAGAGCTGATTCTAGAATGCACTCAGCTACCCACCTTGGACCAGACACAAGTAGAGGAGCAAAGTTGCAACCAGGACATTTTTTTTCAGACTGCAAGCAGTGGGAAAGGAGTGAAATTCAATAGTAATCAGAAAAGGATGGATGAACACAGAGAAAATGATTCATGTGCAAACAGAGAAGGGTATAAGTGAGCTTCATTCTCTTTCAAAATTGTCTAATTCCACAGTGTGAAATAATAATTGGGTATGAATAAATGGGTGAAGAATAATTGGGTATGAGAGAAGCAGTAGACTAAAAGAAGGATAAAAAAAGCAGGGGTTGCATCAATCAGAGGGTTGTATGGAATTTGGGAGGAGGGCAAGAAGACATTTGGTCCAGGTAGGCCTTTTGAACTTCTGGGGCTTTCGGCTGTTCTTTCAGGTAAAGGTCATGTTCATCATTAACAAGCACTCTTCTGCATAGAACTTCCTGTGTTGTGTCTGCTGAGCCTTTCAGGAACAGGCTGGGAATGACTACATGGACTTTAGGAATGTGAGAAGAAGCCCCTAGCAAGGTTTGCCTCAATGCCATCCTAACTTACATAAGTATCTTCCCCTCTGCTCTCACCCTGGGTACCCTCCAGGGTGCTGTAAAGCTGCTCCTGAAGTGAGGTGCACACCGCTCCCTGACATCCCCGTCAGTTCAGCTCCTGAGGTTCGTTCCCGAGAAAAATGTAAGGGATGGATGAGAGCACTGGGCTGGCTCTCTGGATTGCAGCCACCGGAGAAGTCATAATGTCTTTGGGACTTGGAACAAGTCAGAAATAAACTTGCTTTTCTGGATTATTGGACAGAACACAATAATAAGTGTATAAGAACTTTGTCTGTAAACTGATAGGTAACCTTTAAAAATGAATACTTCCCCTCACCAAGTTCTTAATAAATTCTTGGCATTCCTGGTATAGGCCAGTGTTTATTTACAGAAGGTACAACATGCATACATATAAAATGTATACAAATGTCATACACAGACACACATTTCGTGCAGCTCAAAGTCTGCAGGCTATAAAGAAACACTCCCGTTTTTATTCTCTACTCATACACGGTCCTTCTGATACTGGATGTGTGGGTTTCCCACATAGCAAGCCAATTCTCTGGCACCAGCTGAGTATCCTATCCACACTGTAAATTAATTCTAATACTAAAATATGTAAATAAATAAATACAATAAAAAACTAATTCTAATACTATCTACCTGGAGATAACATCACACCCCACAAGTTAAGGACGCAGTCCCACAAGATTGCTCCCCTTCCCCCACTTCAGATGCCCATCACAATTATCACTTGTACTTTTGATTGACCAGTATAAACTGGGGTTCCCATGGACCCCCTCCTTGGGTTTGAACACTTGCTAGAATAGCCTGCAGAACTCAGGGCAAGACATGAACCAGTTTATTACTTAATAAGGGATATGAACAAGGATACACACTGATAGCCAGATGAAGAGATACACAGGGTGAGATCCAGAAGGGTCCTCAGGGCAGGAGCTTCTGTCCCTGGGAAGTTGGGGTGTGCCACCCTCCTGGGACATGCAGATGTCTGCACCAACCCAGAAGCTCCCCAACACCTGTACCTTTGGGATTTTTATGGAGGCTTCATCACTTAGGCCAATCAATCACTGTCTCAACTTCCAGCCCCTCCCCCTTCTCTGGAGGATGGGGCCTGGGCCTGAAGATTCCAAGCATCTAATCATGGCTTGTTCTTTCTGGTGACCGGCCTCCATCTGGGAGCCCCACAAGGGTCACCTCATGGGAACAAAAGACACTCTTATCACTCAGGAAATTCTAAGGGACTGAACAACTCTGTGTTAGAGACCGAAAGATTAGAAGCAAAGATGATCCTAGAACACATTACTTTGTGCAAAGTACAAAGTGAAGTACAAAGACTTCAGGAGCTCTGTGCCAGGAACTGGGGATGGGTTTTATAGATATAGAAAAAGATAGTATATACTATATATTCTATTGTTTCACTCAGACAACCAACACAAGAGCTCACTGGACAGAACATACACTCACAGGGGGTCTAACAGCAGGTTAGGTTTGCTCATGAACCCCCAGAATCAGTTCAATCCAGCAGCACAGGGCAGCCCCCAAGCTGCCTGCTACTCATTTCACAAGGAAAAAACATGCTCTAATATTCTATCTTAAGATCCTTAGGCTTTCCTACCTACCAGCATGTCCTGGGCCACGGAGTCAGCAAAATGCCTACCAGATATTACTTTACTGGTAATTATTTCAATTCCTTTTGAAGCCACCTTTTTTTTCTTTTTAGCTGATGAACTTTCATGTTTTTCTTGGTCTCTGGCCTGCCAAATCAACTCAATCTAAGGCCCAGAACCAGTCTTCTTTCCTGGAAATGTCAGCTGTATTCTTAGTGCCCATTAATTCTGAGAAAGTTAGTTAAGCCTATTAACCTGTACAAAAACAGATGGCAACATCTGGACCACACCAAACAGATGCATCTAGGTCCATCCTAAACCAGGTTACCATTGACTGATTCTTGTGTTCAGATTGCAAAGTGAGTACTAAATTCAAACTTATATTATTAGCTGATTTTGACAATAATATCCTGAAGAAATGATTCATAATGTGGCTAAAAAAAGAAAATATAGCCCTCATAATTATAAATATGTCCCCAAATCACCTCTTTAATGTATAGTGTTTCAATGTAAATAATGCATGTGCCTTTTTGTAAATACCAATTGTTTAAACCTATCTGCAATCAACTTGCAGGTTGAATTACAGTTGACCTTTGAACAATGCACTGATTAGGGGCACCCACCCAATAGCCGAGCCGGGAACTCTATATTTGCCTTTTTTAATCCATTCAAGGATCCCTTACACCATCAGCACTATTATCACCCTCAGGTAATACATAAACCTGAGACTTTAGTACATTATGTCCCTTGCCTAAGGTTTGGAACTCAGAACCAGGACTAGCTGACTTTAATTAAAGCCTGACAGGCAAGGAAGCATATCCCTTGGTATCGTGCTGGTGGAGTCACACCCCAAACAAATTAGAAAAAAAGGATTTGATATCAAAGAGAGCAAGCTTGTATAGTTGATACTTTCTTTTAACTAGGTATATCCTTTCACCCTTTTTATATGAGGCACGTATATACCATCCCTGTGCTTTCTGTACTAAACTTATAGTGCAAAGAAAGTCTTATAGAATCAGCCAAAAACATTGTATTTCCTGTTGATAAAATGCAGATCTCCCCACTAAAATTCAATGACTTCATTTCTAAAGGTTAAATTTAATGGTTCTCACAGCATAATTTTAGCTAGTAAATATAAGAAACTGAGGGTCATTCAATAAAAGTATAATCTAGGGGGGAAAAAACCTTCTTTACTTTCTACCTTTATCAAAGTGAGCTCTACTCAAGAAAACCTTATAAGTTAATGAATAAAAGAAAAAAACATAAAATAATAATGAAAAAGGAACACAGAGTAAGATTCACTTGTATAGCACCAACAGTATGTATTAATAGAAAACAACTTCTAAGGGGGAAAAAATTAATGAATATAGGAAAAAAATTTGGTATTCACAGACATAGCCCCAATGTAGGTGTATTTAAATTTAAAAAGCCAGACAATCCAGAGCTGCTTACTTGTGAATGTGAGTGCAGAGTTGCATGGATTTCCAAAGGCGGCTGTAAAAGATTCCCGCAGATTGGGTGGCTGGCAGCAACAGAAATGTACTCTTTCACAGTCCTGGAGGCCAGAATCAGGGTCTTGCTCACTCTGGGTGTTCTAAGAGAGAATCCATTCCTGTTCCTTCCACCTTCTGTTTATTTATGGCCATGTTACCCTACCTCCAGCGTTTCGTGCAAAAATTGCCATCCATCTCCCTCTTATAATGATGCACATATTTGCGGTAAGAACCCACCTGGACAATACTGGCTTTTCTCCCCATCTCAAGATTCTTAATCACACCTGCAAAGGTCCATTATCGGTTGGTTTGGGTTTTTTTTTTTTTTCCATTTAGGATAACATTCCCAGTTTCCAAGGATTAGGACATAGATATCCTTTTTTTTTTTAACTTTTGGTGAGGAGGCATTTTTCAACCTACCACAAGTGTCTTCTTGGCAAATCATTGAAGAACAGCGCAAATGGAAAGAAAAGTTTGGACCTACAGTATATTCTGTTGCTTCATTACTCAGAGCCCTTAACCAGCCCAGCAAACTATCCAGCTAATCTGAGGGTTGGGTGCTAACTGCTCACAGCTGCCTTCTTCTCTGCAGAATTGCCTGCTAATGGAAGATGCCCCGCTCGCAGCCTGCAACCAATGACTGAAAAGCATAGGAGTACAAAAGACCAGGTCTGCTGCCCCAGTAATAGTTAAAAATGTCAGCTTACATATATAAGCCTGATTTAGCAAAATGTTTTTCATAGAAACACAAAATCTCCATCCAGCAAATGAAAATATTGCAGCCCACCTTTTTTGACTGAAATTTTAAATACAAAATGCTAAATGGTCACAATGAAGTCTGTAATGGAAATAGCCAAAGTTTTCGTTCTTTGTCTTTGCTATCACTGTGCTATTGTCTATTTCAAATGTACTATTTAAATGCAAGACTATTTAGACCCACAGTGATTTAAATGTCACCCAAAGTGAATCCAAACAATTCTATCCATTACCAGCTGGTTCTCAAATACACACGTGCAGCTGAATCTGCATACAAGTTGGGATCCACTATATAAATGGGAGAATCTTACATTAGTTTCCAGGTGTAATAGAATACCTATTAAATAATAATTAATAAACTATATAAATTTGAAGCTTTAATATATATTACAAAGACTGAACAGAATCTGAAACAATTCTTTCAGCTTAGAACTCAGATGAACCAAAGATTTTTGGAGTGACAACTGCAAGTGTGGAGAGGCAATGGACTGCTCTTTAGCTGACTTTGTTACCGCTTTTTCAGTGTGTTCAGATGAAGGAAGTACCCCCTCATGGTCTAACCCAAGACGGAACACCTCCCCACCCTCGGTACTTCCTTAGCTGGGCAAATAGGACAAATAGTTTTGCTTTAATTGATGACTGATGTTCAATGAAAAATGAATTCTAATTAATGTCTGAAGGATAATACTTAGGAACATGCAGCTATAGTGGAATTCTGCTCAGTTTTTAAGTAATAAAATAAGATTTGCTGGTGACATTGCTTTTCAACCTTTTTTTCCCTGGAGTTCCTGGTCAAAGGGAGAGAGAGAGAGACAGAGAGAGAAAGAGGTAGGTAATAAAAGTCAAAACTAGTGGAAAAAATGAAACAAGAGGATTGCAATGATGGCACCATATCCATTTTTAAACACATCTAAAGGATTAACTGTAATAGAATTAGTAATAGAATCCAGTAAAATGGCCGAATTAAAAAAAAAATAGGTTTTCTATGTATTAGTGAAGCCAGTTAGAATATATAACATATTAAAGTTTCCTCTAATAAAAAATGTAAATAGCTAATAGTGCTTTCTAAGAGCTATGAAAATTTAAGTAAATTAAAAAACAAATGTCCCTGGATGAAAAAATTGAATAATTAAAAAGATGTGTAGCCACAATACTTCTTACATTGGCTGAAATATTATTAGATGTCCCCATGGAAAATTATTTGATATTTGGCAAGATACTTTTAAGTTATTTGGAAATATTTAGAGAAACTCTTTTGAAAAAGTAAAATAAGGAACTTCCTCATATATGTATAAAATGCATCTATTACTTAAGTACAATAATTAAATGAGTAATTTATAGGTGTAACATGGGATAGATAGATCTGTGAGCTAACATAAGTAGTTCTGAAACAGACCAGAGAACACTAAGAATATGATATGATATGATATGATATGAGGTAATATTTATATGATGTGTGATATGATACAATAAGCATTACACATCAACACAAGGGCGGCATAGAGATATTCCAGTAAGTGCTGGAATCCTTGTTTGCCTATAAATTCTGACAAGCAGATATTTATATAATTATATAGTTATATCTCTATATATGCATGCTATAAATTATGTAAGAGAGGCTTATCATTAAGGTATTATAAATATCTTATTGAGAAGGCAGAGAAGGATATTCACTTATTAAAGCACGCATAAAGTAGCTATTTGTAACAGCAGAAAAACTTTCTTTCTTTAATACAACCTTTCTTCTTTCCTTCTCTTTTCTTCTCTTCCCTTTCCTTTTCTTTTCTTCCCTACCCTCCCCTCCCCTTTTCTTTTTCTTTTTCTTTTCTTTTCTTTTCTTTTCTTTTCTTTTCTTTTCTTTTCTTTTCTTTACTTTTCTTTTCTTTTCTTTTCTTTTCTTTTCTTTTCTTTTGATTCAAACTGGCGTCACCTAGCACTTGGACTCACCTGCCTCCTCCCTTGCAAGTCCACTCCCTTTATCATTGAACCCTCAGGACAAGGAGGTTCTGAACTGCATCAAAACACCTTAGGAACAAAGCCTCAGAGACCACAGACACAGAGTTTTAACCAAACTAGAGACAACATCTAGGCCTCAGTTGTGAATCAGTTCCAGACCCAGGAAAGTGAAAGACCCCACTGACCACACCCACACACGCTTGCAAAACCAGACAGAACAATGCCATGGCTGACATCCGGAACAGATGCACTGATCAACTACTCCTACCCTAGCATCAACCCATCAATAGAGACCATGACCTTGACCATGACCTAACTCCCCTAGTAGCATGACTAAGATTTTCCCCTTATATAGCCGATCCTCTAGAAGCCATTGGGCAGCGAGAGTTTGGAACAACAGTTCATCTGTGCTTCTGGGTTTGGCGCTATTTCCCTAACCAATAAACCTTTACTTGGCTGCAAACGTGTTCACGTTTGATTGAGCTTTGACGCATGTAGTTTGGTAAGTTTACAGACTCAAAAGTTCTCTTATATATTTTTTCTCCCCAACAACTTTGGAAAGCACAACACACATACACACATGCACAAACTGTTGATCAAATAAAGTACATCAAAATAAATCCAGAAATTGAAGAATTAGTTATAAAAATAAATGAAAACAATAACTAAAAGGAAATAGAAACATTTAAATGATGACATCATGGGTAAAGATTTTTAAGAATTAATAAATTCTTGCCCTGGCTGGCATAGCTCAGTGGATTGAGTGCAGGCTGCTAACCAAAGTGTTGCAGGTTCGATTCCCAGTTAGGGTACATGCCTGGGTTGCAGGCCATGACCCCCAGCAACTGCACATTAATGTTTCTCTCCCTCTCTCTCTCTCTCTCCCCCTTCCTCCCTCCCTCCATTCCCTCTCTAAAACTAAATAAATAAAATCTTAAAAAAAAGAATAAGTTCAAGAATTTGTACTTGCTACAGAATAATAAAAAGATTTAAGGACAAAAGTAAAGTAAAACTGAAAAGATCTTAGAATATGTATCTCTAAAAATATACCACTATAAATCAGTATCTTGAAAACAATGATATGCAAAGATGTTAGAAAGTCAGTTCACAGGAGGAAGAATGTGAATGACCATTTAACATGAAAAAAATGGCCATTCCCTTTTATAGAGAAATTAAACTAGCATGATACATACAATACGATCCCATTTTTCATCTATCAAATTGACACAGATTAGAAACGGTAGTGGTGATCAAAGCTCACTGGCCAAGGTAACGGTCACTGATGGGAGTGTAAATTGCCCCAGGTGACGTGAAAGGCAATTCAGCAATATGCATCCAGTGTCTTCCAAAGGGTTTCTGTACTGTGTGCCTTAATGCAGAGATTTCATCTCTAGAAATCTCTGGTAAAAATATGACATGTGCAGACAGAGATATATTACAAGGAAACATATCCAGGTAGGAGGGTTCCTCCTTTGTGTGTGTATGTTTTATTTATAATAGCAAAATTTGGAAACAGTCCATATGTTCAGAAGGAAAGGATGTATTAAAAAATATGTGACACATCTATGTTATGGGTCATTGTGCTGCTATGCAGCCATATTGTCCAATGATATTTTTAACATAGGACCACACAATAAAACGTTACAGGAAAAAGCACACCAAATTTATCTGTGCATAAAGAAAAAGAACAAAAACACATAACTATACTGAAAAATACTTGAATGTTTTTATACTTTCTTATAACTCAAGTTTTATAGATGAACATATACTGTTACAATTAGAAAACAAACATTTTTATACTAAATATAAATGCAAATTTTAGTCATATAAAGGAGTTTAAAAACCTAAGAATTGAAACCATTTCATGGATGTTACATTATATCTTTTATCATCAAGCTTCCTAACAGTGGAATAACAGAAGACAAAAATCCCACCTTGCCCCCAAAGCAAAAACAATAACTACTAAATAACACACACACATGTGCACACACACACACTTCATTAACATGTGGCTTAAAAATAGATTATGTTCAATTTATATATGAAACGTTTAATAGAAAACTACTATGATATAGCAATTTGAACATCTCAGAGATACCGTTTCACATTTGGGGGTTATATCACAAATAGAAGCTTTGGGTTGTGTCAATCTGAATTTAAAATGTCATCCTCATTACCATCAACCAAAAAAATGTGTCATTTATCCCTGTCAAGGTTAGTAATGATATGCTAAACACTAAACAAGAAATATGATTGATGCCTTTTTTGTTGTTTTAATCCCAAACTGGCTTAAGGCAGTTAGGCGTATGCATAAGCCTTTTTCACATTTTAGCAGTTTACCTTTTTTCTATATATTTTACACAAGTACGATACTTCCTCGCTAGAGCATTAGGTTATTTGGAAACAAACAAACAAAACAAATTCCAAGAGGCACAATGCTTCATTGCCTAAAAGTTCCTGATTTATTTGCATTTCAATATCTGAATCCTTCTTTATTCATAACCGTAATTACCACAATCACTCATTCTTTAACAGCTCTCATTTCCTTGACTTCTCTTCTCCTAGACTCCAATTTGTAACGTCACCTCCATGAAGATTCATTATATGGCATTCTACAGGGTGGCAGAGGGGATTTCTCTCAATCTCCACTCTTCATGCATTTATAAGTCTCTAGGTGCTCTTGCCTGAAACATCTTGTAAATTGTGCCAGTCCTGTCTTTAGGAGGTGGCTAGCATCCATATGATAAAAGAACTAATTTCTAAAAAGAAGAGTTAACCCAAATATATTTCTTTTTACAATGGATATAGATTTTCCATTAAAAAAAGAAGAATCTTTTATTTCAAATGATCCAATAGGGTGATCCAGAACACAGTCACCACTAATCATTATATTCTGGGTACTCCAAATTTAATATGCATGCTTACTGTACCATGAATTTTATTGACTGTATTTTATATTAATTGTTAACTTGCCACTCATATTTTAAAACCTGGGTGCCATCTAGACGTATCCCTAATAAGCTAGCAGCAATTCCTATAGGATGGACCATCCAAATGTTGCCCAAAGCTATCTTCTCTCCTTTCACTGTAAAAGTCCTGATGGAAGTCCTCACCTTTGAGTAGTGGTTGAAACCTTTGAATACCATGATTTTTCTGCCCACACTGATACATCTTCCTTTTTCACATATATAGATTTGATTGTCATACCTATATAAAAAATTCCCCAGTGGCCCCTTGTATTAATTAGGGTAGAGCTAGCTGTAGTGACCAAGAAAATCAAAAAACATCGGTGCCATGACAGAATAAAGTTGATTTTTCACTCATGTCCAATGTAGGTGTTCTTGGTTAGCAGAATGGGGTGGTGATTCAACCAGTCATTCAAGAGCCCAGGTTGCTGGAGACTCTGCCATCTTGCCCCCTGTAGCTTCCAAGGTCACCCTGAGTATCATTATTCAAGCAGCAGATGGAAGGCAATGAGGAAGACTAATAACTGTTTCACCACCTTGACCTGGGAGTCTCATATAACCCTACTGCTTACATTTAACTAATGAACATTAGTCGCCAGCCAGGGAACCATTTTAGCAAAAAGTCTATATTACCGAAGGAGACCCCACATTTGGGGGGTCAGTTTGCATTCTCTGATATTATTTCCACCCCCAGACTTTAGAGTAGAAATGCAAGGGGGTGATCTAGCCCTTTACTAACGTACCCCTTGGCTAGACATGCTTCTTTTCCCATGTTTCCCCTTTGCAGATCATACATGTCTCAGGCCCCCAAACTGTGCTGTTTCAGGATTTCACCATTAAGCCCCTAGATTTCTGCACAAGTTGTTTCCTTGCCTGGGTTTCTCTTTACTCTTGTTGATAGTTTCCTGAATCCCAAAAGTAGGATTGGGAAGTTCTCAAATCCATTTTTGTGCAGCAACTAATACATAGAACACATTTGACGCATGACTGCCCTTTGTCTGAGTTTCCTACTTCATAGTCAACTCTTGAAAGGAGGGGTCACTTTATGCCATTGGAGGGGTTCAGAACGTGCCATCCCCAAATATGCTACTTTGGCGATATGGGTTATCATGAACTGAGAGTCTCTCTGACCTCCTCCTTTCTATTGAAAGACAAGTCATAAAATTTCCCAAGAGAAAAGTGCCCTCCCTGTACTGGGAAGAACATTTTATCACTTGACTGGGAATCAATGATGAAATGGTTCTGTACAAACCAACCTCCTAAAATAACCTTTACTTTCGATTAGTTTCCCCCCCATATATTTCGCAGTCACTCTCTCACATTTACTACCCTTAGCCCAAGCCCCTTTGCTTTGCCACATGTCCATAATTTATTGTTCTTCATTTACTAAAGTACATAGCTTTTGGGTCTAAAGCTTCTTTGGGTCTTTATTTTCTGCTTAAAGACACATGAAAATATAATATAAAAATTGTTGCTTTTTTTCCAGTTAATCTGTCTTATGTCAGTTTATATAAGACAGATTATGTAAACTGTAGGCTCAACCACAGATCCTAGGAGGGTAGAAGGAAGTGTTTTTCCTCCCCTACATTATTCAGTTCCTTTAGGGAAGGGAAATGCCTTCTTGGCTAACAAATATGTCCTAAATTTCTTACACATAATAGGTATTCAATAAATATTTGTTGGATGAGCAAATGCACCTATCTTTGTATTATTAGTATCTATCAATATTGACAATAGACTCATGGGGTACGAATGCAAGAAAGAAATTAAAAAATGGGAAGAAAAGGATCAGGTGGCAGGGAAGGAAACTTGCTTATTGGTTTGAAGTCATAATACTATTATTGAAGTAAAATGAGTGAAAAAGCAAATGGATTCATATTACAGTCAGATACTTCTCCATGGACAGAGAGGGCAATAACTTTCCTTAATGCCTGTTATCAGAGACTTCTTATTTATATACACCTCTGGATAATCTTAAGTTTCTAAACCGCAGTAAACAGTATTTGAGGGGGTCAGGGAAGACCAGAGAGTATTATGATTTAATTCAACCAGAAAGACATGACAAAAAATGTTGAAACACAGAAATGTCCTGAATGAAACTGAAAATACTCAGAAAAAAAATAAGAATCTTTCATAGCTAGTTTGAAAAATATAGTGTGTGATATCTTATCTTGGTTAGAAACATAAATAAGAGCTCATAGAGACCTCCCAGTTACAGAGCTGTTAAGAAAGTACCTGAATGCCAAAATAAAGCTCCTTATAAATGTCTATTTATAGTTTTTTCAAATGTTTGAAAAGTTTCTGTGAAATATCTCCAAATATGTTATTGATAGAAAAGTTTTGTTCTCCTCTTGGCTCCATGCATGGTGTCCTGAGATGTATTCAGCCAAAAGGCACCTAAGAAGTTGGGGGAATGACTTCATCACATATGGAGGGTAATGAGCTGGAGCATTCTACTCTGGTGACATCTCCGAGAGAAATTTCCTCACTTGCCTAATCCCCTTTCCCTGTAGAAAACTCAATGTCTTTGCTCCCATATTCATCTGATGATTGAATCTTCTAAGGCAAAACATACTTTCCTCTGGGACCTGTACCTAATTATCTAACACTGAAGATTACAAAGGGAAATGTTCCCTCATTTTTTTCAGATAATCACTTAAATTCATATCCCTGATTTCTAATTAATGTATTCAAGATCTGATTCTAATTATCTCTCATTGTAAAATCCCCTCATTTATCTAATGCCCCTTAAGATTACGGCCTCCTTAAATTCTGTAAACTCAACCTCTTTTATTAACCCTATCATGTAGATTCATCTATTATTTTCATTTATTTAAGCCATTCAGGAATTGCGTATTTAGAATGAAAATACAAAATAGTGTGGATATGGAATTAACTCTATGATCTCCACAAAATGGCAAATCCAAGATCTGGAAGCAGCACAAAGCTTCTGCAATTGGTTTCCCTGGGAAGCTGACTTTGAGATGGACTTTAACGTGCAAAAGGTTTATCAGGAAGTGAATTGGAAGGGGCAAAAAGTAAGATTGGGCAAAATGTGAACTTGAACTTCAGTGTGATCTCAGTGGAAGTCACAGATGACCCTGCAGAGAGTTGTGAAGATAGGATACTTCTTCAAAGTTTTCCCCATTTCAGGGTTGGACAACTGATGGGCTCATTTGACTTTTGATTAGTCATTGGCTGCAGGCTGTCCTGGAAGTGGACATGATTTTGGGTGTGGCAGATACAATACCTGAAGGGGGCTGAAGGCTAAAGCTCTGGCAGCTGAGAGATTAAATCCTTTATTCTCAAAGGATGATTTGGACCTTAAATTATAGCATGTGCTACAAGACTGTAACTGCACTTAGGTAAAGTGTAAAGAGAGCCTAAACCACAGAAGGTAAGATACAAAGAAGTGGTTGAAGTTTGTATCAAGAGCAACAGTTGAGATCACCAATATCAAGCAATCACAAAGGAAATGCAACCAGCATGGCTCACTTGGAAAGTTTGGGAATGTCAGGCACTGCCCATTTTAGACCTGCACTTTTGTGTCCTCATTTGGAAAGTTGAAACTTTAATACATTTCTCACAATGTTATTGGAAACCTGTTTAAGACCCTTTCCTTGGCCAAAAGAACCATACCTCCTCAAGCACTGAGGGAAAAAAAGAGGGAATCTTTCCACCCAATAGCATAGGCACTCTTTGCAGAAGACTCTCAGCAAGATAGCTGCTATTTCAAGCTGAATTGATTAACAGCTTGTTGATATGATTTCTCACTAGTGTCTATGTAGCATTTTTCAGTGGGCACACACTGGGCTCATGAACTACTGGGGCCCTGCTAAGACCCTGAATCAACAGAGCAGTGAAATTTCTCTTCTCCAAATGGCAGCTGGCTAAGAGGGTAGTTTACCTGCCAAAGGGAAGACCTGGCCTGACTTCACACATTTTAATAGTCCTATCTCATCACACTTTATGTAGTTACCCTTTCATGAAAAAAACAGAACCACCCCTTATATCCTTACCCTTTTTCAAACATGGGAAATATTTGCCAAATTGATATGGTGGTCTGATGAAATAAAATCCCAGTGCACAGAAGTTGTGACATATTACAGTGCCTAGTGGACTTATTGTCATATTCACGTCCAAAATCCATGATAATTATGTGTTCTTATATTAGAGAAATAGCTGTAAAGACAATATTGATTTAAGCATACATATAGAAAGTCATTTGTAGCACAAAATGGTTGCCAAAAAAAATCCCGATGGAGTATATTATATCATTAAAATTATGCTGTGAATGACTTTAAGAGTAATAAAAGTTTACTTTGTACACTGGATTTTATTAACAATAAATGCCCAGTTACACAATTGCACTTTTACTAATCCATTAAGCTGATGTTTTAGAATTACTTATAAGGAAATGTTACTATGGGATACAGTAAAATACCATACTGGTAGCTATAACATAGTAAATTTTAATTACTATTCTTATAAAATATAAATTAACATGGTGGCAATTCACTTGAAATCTAATTAACTTGCCTTGGTTATCTTGTTCAATGCCTGCAATAGGCAAATAATCTTGACAAAGTTAACATATTAATAAGAATATTATTGTGCATTTTCCCCAATTTAATTACTATTTAATTATATTACTATACTTGGCTTATCTACCAGCAAAGTATCAATTTTGTAGATAGTATCTGTAACATCACTTGATCATAGGTCTTAAAAACAACCCAGTGCCTTCTTAATACTGTGTAAATTATTAAATGTATCTGGGTTTAATGTCCAGTGCCCCAATTTTCTGTCACTCTATACCAATGGGGCTCTGGCTTTTTCACAGATTTCTTATGAAGGAACACACACACACACACACACACACACACACACACAATGTAGAATTTCAATTTCCATGCCCTAGGCAGCTGCCCTAATAAATAGACAGACATAGGAAATACAGAAGACTGGCCGGAGAAAGAGATTCCAGAGCAAGAGCCAGGTACCAAGGTCAACTTAGAGGTTATGGATAAAACAGTATTATTTTTTATAAAACTTGACATTGCATACTTGTAGAAATACTCATAATATATTGAGTTTCATTTATTTTTAAAAAGTATTTATGTAAAGCAGCTCCAATTTTCCTAATATAAGGGAAAATCTATTATGTAACAGAGAATTGAAAATCTAGTGTATTTTCAGAGGCTCCTTCCAGCTCCCTAGGTCCTCATGAAGGGAACTGGCTGGTGCAAGCTCAGGGCCTTGATGTTGTCCTTGTGGGGCATCACACACTATGGGAACTACCAGTTCCTTATTCTATCCAATTCTGAGAGATTTTCATGAGACCCCAATCACAATAACTTCTCCAGCCTCTTTGATCAGCTTCTTCCCAATCATTTGCATGTTGAGGAAAGGGAGTGGGTGCCAGAAGGGCACAAGGAAACTTCCCAGGTGAATTGATCTGCAAGGGCTGCTTTTGCCCTTTATCCTGAGAGATTTCCGATGCAATCCTGTGAGTGTGAAGTCCTGGCATTTTATGATCTTTAGCATCTGCCCAAAGGAGCTGTGCTAATGCTCCAAGCCAAACTTCAAAAGATGTCAATTTCTATTCCATCCTATAGCCTTATTTATAGAGACAGCTGGAAACAGTCCAAGATATGGAGATAGGTTCTTTTTAACAAATTTTCACTCCATTAGCTAAAAAGGAAAGGGAAGAGAATGCAAATGTGGATTCCTGCCATCCAAATCTATCTAGCCTCGAAAGTATTTGGCAGATGCTAAGGGGGAAATGGAATTGTGTTTTTGGGTATCTGAGACATTTTAAAAATTAATATCAAGCCTCTGAGTACTTATAAATCAATAGCACTACCTTTTCTAATTGATTGAGATCATGATATGAGATAGATAGGTAGGCTGATAGAAGAAAAATTTGTAATCAGAAAACCATCCCACAGTAATTAAAAAAATTCAGAGACTAAAAAGTGGGTGAAACTTGCTAGAGATAATAATAGTCTTTTAAATATATGCCCTGGCTGGTGTGGCTTAGTTAGTTGGAGTGTTGTCCCATAAACCAAAGGTCATGGGTTCAATTCCCCGTCAAGGCACATGCCTGGGTTTTGGGTTTGCTCCCCTGTCTGGAGTATGTATGAGAGGCAGCAAATCAATATTTTGCTCTTGCATCAATGTTTCTCTCCCTCTCTCTCTCCTTCCCTTCCCCTCTCTCTTAAAAAAAAATCAATAGTCATATCCTCAGGTGAGAATAAAATGTTTTTTTAATTTTTAAAAAATTAAATTTCACAGGGAACCTTAGTCTATAGTGAATATCCTTACCAATACGTCAATACTAACTTATTTGAGCCCAGCAAAATAGACATTATAACATCTATTTTATAGATTAAAAAACCTTTGCTTGAGAGACTGAGTGATTTCCCCAAGTTTACCTGCCTAGTAAGTGATATTCCTATGATTTGAACTCAAAACTTTGAACGCCAAGCTCAGGAAATGTTTCCACTCTCCCTCACAGGTGGGTCTTAAAAACAAATTTAGAGACACTATCACCGACATCATAACTCTTTTCCCCCTCAGGTGTTTCTTCTGCTAGGAAACAGTTTCCTTAGAATGTATGTCCTAACTTCTAGTTTTATAACTTTCAGGCCATTTGGGCCAACAGTATGAAAAAAAAAGAAAAGAACATCTGACCTTCCACACAGATCTGGGCCCATCCCAAACCAAAGGAACTTCTGTGGTTCCTTGTTCAGAACTTAATACTGACAACAGCCCTAAGTGACCTAAGTGAAAATAAGTATTAGGGTCTAGAGGGACACAGAATTAAAGCTTCTGACAGCGAAGTTTGTCTAGTTCTAGCTCCTTACCTTCCCATTAAGAAAGTCTGGGATTTGGAGGCTGTAAGATAGGCCACATAAGGTTAAAGCATCAACACCAAAGGCAATCAGAATATTTATCATGAACTATATTGGAAAGGTGTAAAACCACAAATAATGCTATACCCTAGGTTCTGATATAGTCCATTTATAGATTAAAAAAGAAAAAAAGCTCTTAGGTCTAACAGGGGTGTCCAGCCTGCAGCCTGCAAGCTGCATGCATCCCAGGACGGCTATGAATGCGGCCCAACACAAAATTTGTAAATTTACTTAAAACATTATGAGATATTTTTGTGATTATGTGTCACAATGTATTTAATGTATGGCCCAAGACAACTCTTCTTCTTCCAAAGTGGCCCAGAGACACCAAAAGTTTGGACACGGCTCGTTGGGGGGGTCTAAATACTAATGCAAAATCAAAGCTCTCTCCTAATGAGGGGGTAGTATTTGCAAGCATGTTATTTGATTCCATATTTTTGCTCTGAATCATTAAGTTATGCTGCCTTCATAGTATTGACAGAGAAATGTGCAAAATGGGGTGAGGGCCCATGATTCCTAATGGCTCCTGAGAAAAAATTTATTACTCAATAAAATATGGTAGAACTATCACAAGTACATAAAATCAGCTATATAATTTCTGGAAATTCTACATCAATTTCTTCTTTATTCTGCTAAATTCAAATCATGCTTTCTCAAGGGGAGTGATATCACCTCTAAGGATGTAAAAACTGGTTCTTGGGGGGCAAAAAACCCCTGCAGTTTTTGTGTGTAAATCCCACATCTGCATATGGCATGTAAACAGACACCTAGTATACCTGTAGTATTAATAGGCTCTGTAAAATGGCTCCCCGGAGAACGATAGTTAAAAAATTGAAAAAATATTATTCTAGCTAAAAATGTTAGGCATTTAAAACAAAGAGCACTTTGGTAGAATTCGAAGGAGACTACATTTTAAATGTTACATGAAAGTGATCAGTGCCCTGTCTCCCTCCCCCCACAGTCTTTTTTGTCACATCACTTGGGTGAAACTGTCCACATTTTAGTCTTGCTCTGAAAAACCATTTTGTTGACCCTAAGATTGACTGAGTTTGTAGTAGCAAAGCAGGATGTGAAGACTGGGTAAAATCTTTTACCGTAGAATCTTGGTGAAATCCTGCAATAATGTTCACCGTGTGTCCCACCACCTTAGTCCCTTCCCAGTTAAGTGGGGCCAGATGAGTAGTGCTGGCCCATGGGCTCAAAGCAGAAGCTAAAGAGCGTCACTTCTAGGGCAAAGCATTCAAAGCGTGTTCCAGGAGGTGTGGCTCTACGGAAACTGGCAGAGCCTCCAACAGCTTGATTCCCTGTGGGACAATGTGGGGCATGGTCTGTGTCCATCTGTGTTAGAAATGTAGGCTGCATGAGCAATCTTCTCTCCTGTGTTAAATCACTGGAATTCTGGGGTTCATTTATTACAGTCTCATAGACTAGCCTGTCCTGAAAAACGCAAAGGGGATTGTTAGTTTTGAAATATGGAGTTGATATTGGGGTTCCAAATTTATTAATCCCTGCAGTGACTTTATAGCGGTAGTTTCCACAAAATATACTGTCTTATAAAGGCCTGACTTTATGCAACAAATATAAATGTTTCATACACTTCCTAATGGAAAACCCATAGGTCTTCCCCAGAAGCAACATGTTCTCTTCCAATAGTTATTTCTTGAAGAACACATTCCAGTGAACTCAGTGGTGAATGTTAATAATAGTCCATTCTCATGGCAGAGTTCACGGGATTAAAAAGGAAAACATCATAAAGCAAATATTACCAGTGCTTTGGGAATTATTATTATTTTTTATTTTTCTTAACATATCCTTCCCTTCAGCATTCCTTTTAAGACTAGCCTTATTTCTTTTAAACTCTAGGCCTGTAAGTCAATGTTTATTTGCATGCTAATTACCAGCTAAAGGCAATTTATGCTGATCCAAGGTCTTTAACCAATTAATGAACCAAGGGGAAAGATGATCTTTCCCTAGAGGAGAATTGCTTACTTTCATCATCATTACCCTTGAATCGCGTTCATTCTACCCATTGCCTCACACTTGAGGCTCTTTCCTGAGTATGTAAGGAGAAAATTAAGCAGGTTGGATGCCACTGGGTATCTCATTGCATATAGCTGTACTTAAGAAATATGCCCAGCACTGTAGATATACAACTGACATGAAATAGGCAAAAGGAAAGTCTAAAAAGGTATTCTTGCCATCCTGCAATCTTCTTAGAAGTAGTAGTTGTATTCTACCAAAGCTCTTGGATCTTTAGATGAGGCACTATATACTCCCTTGATTATAGAACTGGTAATGGTGTATTAGTGAGAGTAAAAATAAGTACAACAATGTCAAACACTAAATTGATGTCTAGCAAGGATGAAGACTAAGATGTGGCTCCTGATGAGTAAGCAGAAGACCTAAGCTATTTGTTTTTCATTTTCTGTAGGAAGGTTCCACACAATCATGAGAGTTTTTAAAAATCTATCGTAGTCACACAAATTAATTTAAGCAGGGCATTTCCTATATTCAATGATGAAACCAGGTTATGTATCCTGCTCTTTTTCCTAGGAAGCTGCTCTTTGTAACCAGGGACACAATTCTCATTTTCATCATAAAGGGTTTTAGAAAATGCATTAGCCCAAATAAACAAAAATAGTGTATGGTTTCTCCATATCATTTATTTCTTGATGCTCATGACTCTGAGACCTCCTGGGTTCATTAGTGTTGGCAATGAGCAATGATAACACTCTATCCCATGCATTTCTTATTACCAGGTATTCTGCAGACTTACTCTGTCCCCTTGTTTCCTAATAGGGTAGAGTTGCAAAATTACTAACACATGTGGTGAGAAAAATGGCTTTGTTCGTTTTCTTAGAAATAATTAATATGCTATGTTAGATGAGTAGTGCTGGCCCATGGGCTCAAAGCAGACATTGCCTCTGGGAGAAGGGAACCCACATTTTTTGTCTGTTTAGCTCAGCAATCTCAGACCAGCTTGATTGTTTCGACCCTTTGAATAACTCAGTCTCTGAGTAATTCAATAGATACATCTTTCCTTCAGATTTAAGTCAATGATTTAACAATGCTCCTTTCTCCGTCATCAGCCCTGCATGGGAACTGAGTGGGGCTTAAGACTGCAAATCAGACCTGCCTCACCAAGCTCTGAGGCCCTCCACATTGCAGGGACTGCAGTTTGTTTTGTTTGCCTCTGTCTCTGTCACTTAGAACAGTAACCAGCACGCAGCTGGTACTCAATAAATATTATTGAATGAGTAGATGAATAAATTTGCATCATTATCCTTCAAAAGCTCCAACTAGGGTAGAAGCACTTGAGCTTCTCTTCAGTTTTTCACAACCTATCAAAACTCTGAAGCAGGGATATTGGAGTATAGCCTAAGGCCTTCTGTTACCATTTTTTGGTCCCTTTTCTCCATTCTTAGCAACCAAAAGAGGTCTTCCTCAAACTTTCTCTTTCTATTTGGGTCACCTTTATCTAAATCTTTGCTACTCCACTTACCAAGTATAGCTCTCCATCAGCTAAAGAAGGGATGGTGGAATTCAGTGAATTTCCTCTCTCCTCCCTTTTGTTTCCTAATCTGGTGTCAGGTCAATATCAGACCATTTCATCTTCTGTTTTGGGAGGTAAGCCTTTAGACTCAGTCTCAGAGAAAGATGGCTGATTAAAAAGAGTAGTGAGGTCAGAGTAAAGGCATAGGCTTGGTATTTACAAAAAAACATTCTTTCTGTTTCACTTGGAATTGTAGGAGCATTTAGAATGACTGATAAAATAAAGGTCAGGGCCATTTTGAATTTCACATTTCAGTAGTCATTGACCTCGAGAAAAAGAAAGTAGTTGATATAAATTTGGTCAGGAACTGTGTTTGCACCTTTCTCTTGAGTATGTGTCAAGGCTAATGTCAATGATTGTTTGAATGAGAGGAAGGATGATACACATGGCAATGGCAATAGTGAAACTTGAATACTCAACAGAGCCCACTAGTTAGGACCTTCTCTTTGTTTGCTTTATATGCTCTTCCTGCTGTCCCAAAGATGTAGTTATTAGTATTAAATATCCCTGTGTTTTCATCATATCTTCACTGCTAATGACAAATCCTAAAACACTTGCTGAAGGAGAATGGGCAAAGAAAAATGGCAAGCCAGATGTTTTGTGTTTAGCCTGCCTAACAACACAAGACATTGAGTTGATTAAATAATCTATGCTCCAGTATTAGCTATGTTACAGGAAGCTATTCAGATTAGTACAGATGTGATTGACAGCACATCAAATCTCCCAGGAATTTCTAGAAAATACTGATTCTTGGACCCTACCCTCAGACATTCTGATTTAATTTTTCTTGGATGGGGCCTGGGCATTAATTTTTTTTTCAAAACTCCCCAGGTGCTCACAAGCTGTGGGGGCAGGATTTGGAAATTTGAGTATAATAAAAAGAACATTGGATTTAGAGCACCTGTTACCAATTGTCTGCTCCTCCGCAAGCTACATCACTCTCTATTTCAGATCCTCATTTTAAAAGTGAAGTAAAATAATGCTAACTTAATTAGGATTATTATTTACTAGGGTTATTTTGAAGAATATATTTGACAATGTACAACTAATGTTTGGAAACTTCAAAGTTTTATAGATATGTTAATTATAATCTTATAACTCAGATTAAATGATTTGAAGTAGAATAACAAAGTAAAATATTAATAATGATTCACTCTGCCAATCTTAGGAGGTCTTAGAAAATCTTATATAGGACATGTTTTTTGTGACCCTGGTGAAGCACTACACTGATGGAGTTCTTTTCTTTAGAATTCCATAAATTTCTCTTTGGGGTCCATACCTAATAAAAGTGATTTTTATTACATTTTTACCTAGGTAGTTCTTATTTCTGTGTCTTCCCTATCATATGTATGCCCCTTGTTCAAAGTGGAGTTTTAAAGTGCTGTGGATCCTCAGAGAGGAGCCTGTATATGGAATTTTAAATCTACGTGTTTTCTATACCCACTGCTTGATCATGAAGCCAAAGGGCAGTAGGGAGCTATTTGAATGTGCTCTTGTTTGCAATGATAAACTGTGGGAACATGAAGAGGGAGAGAAATTACCTAAAAGTGGGGGAGGGCCAGAGGATAAGATATCTTTGTTGCACAGCCTTCCAATAAAAATATCCTAAGTAGATTGCTGGAACTATTCCTGGATGGAAGGAACGATATGACTGGCAAAAACAGAAATAAAGAACTAGCTGAGCAAATGAAGAGCCTATTTGAATGTCATCAAGAAGATAATTTGATTTCTCAGTGAGGGGTTGATATATAGGCTGGAAATATACAATCTTTTTAACAGCAGCCTAGGAAACACCTGCATCCTATGGAATGATTTCTGGCTACTACCTTTCTGATTGGCTTTGCCTTCAAATCAAGGAGTTACTCAAATTTTTACCCAAAGCCACAGAAATAAAGTTGGACCTTGGGTATATCCCACACATACCACCACAGAGAATTCCTAAGCATATTTCTGCCAGAGAACAAGAACGGAAGACTTCCTGTGGTTGAACCATGGATGATGGGTTTAATTCTCCATGTGGTTGAAAGATGTTCTTAAAATACCCATCCTTTCCAATGAAGCTTTGTCTTGGAGAGTTGTGTTCCACTAACCATCTGACTCAAATCAACAATCCAGGACCAAAAATCATCACCTTTTATGACCTTACATTAAAAACATGACTCATTACTATGATAATCTTAGCATGTTTGAAACTTGACATTGCATGCTTTGGAGATGAACTTTCCTCCACCTACTTTTTTTTTTTTTTGAAGAAATGTCATGCTACTTTTAGGGCCAGTAAAATATCTTTATGTACAAACAATAATAGAAGAAAATAGGCACATGATCTTGAAACTATGTGTGCAATAAGCAGCCTCTTTAAATGAATCATCTCAGGAAATAGAGTGTTATTTCAGGCCTTCGCTGATCTACTTTTGCTTTAAGCCACATATTTCAATATCACTGACATCTAGAAATGCAGTGCATAAGCTACAGCTCTTACATCTGTCTCATCTCACTTTCTGCTTTTGCTTCCATTCTAAGGCATACCATACATTTCCCCCCAAATGTTTCCCAGGTTCTTATGATTATCTTATGGTCAGTGATGACCATTTTTGGTATCGGAGAAGGCACTTCAGAAAACTCAATAAATAGGCTTTCACAAAGAATGCCAATGTTAGAAAATAATGAAGTAAAGACGTGACTCCCCCAAAAGCTCCTGAGAGATGAAATCCTTTCTGAAAAGATGATGAAGAGCAGGTCCGTCCTTCTGTCTCTCTCTGGGTTGTTCTAATGCCAACCAGATACTCAGTGGAGCCCGGCTGTTAGCACATGCCTTGCCAGGGAACTTCAGAGAGAAACATGAGAAACAGCACATCGAGATTTTGTTCCAAAATGATGTTCTTTAGGAGAAAAAATTTAGCAAAATACTCCTGACGCTCAAATAGCATGTGTTTTACACACAGGCTAGATTAATAAAAAGATGGCAATAAAACCAGATTTCTCTATTTATACCCTAAGTGTTTCAGAATGTTTTTAAAAGTAATTGTTCAAAAAGATCTAGGGTACCAGCCTTTCACTGATTTACTGACATGAGAATGGAGACTGTGTTGAAAATTAAATCCACTTTCAGGGTCAGATGCAGGAAAAGCTAAAAAATAAGTGATGTTTGTTCGCAACAGTTTTTCTGTACCCGCGAAGATTTGGGTTTTAGACCCAACTCTGTCACTACCTAAACAAATGGTCCTTCCTGGTCAAAGGGTTAGACTCACATATTAGTTATTCTCTCCAACCCCTCTACTCAGTAATATTCAATGACTTCTTTCTCTCCCCCTCCTTTTTTTTCTGCCCTTTCCTTGAATCCTTTCTTTTGAGTTCACTTTTTGCCAAAAACATTTGGAAAAGAACATCACCCCAACTCAGACTTTCTATTCTCTAGGCCAATGGCTCTGAAAATATGGTCCAGCAGCGTCAGCCTCACCTGGGTACTCGAATAAATGCAGATTCTCAAGCCCCACCCCAGGCATAGTGAATCAGAAACTCTAGGGGTGGGGCCTGGCACTCTGCATTTTATCAGAGGGTTATGATACACACTAAAGTCTGAGAACCATGGCTTTAAGCCACACATTTTCATTTCCTCATGACCTTCATTTAGTAAAGCTCTTTGAGACCAGGTGTAAATATTTGAGATTTAATTACTTGTAAAATTAACAGAGAGTCAAGGTAGAACCTGGAGCCAGGAGAATCTGGAAGGGAACATTGGCTTTGCCTCTCTGCTTGGTCAAAGCTGTGTGAGTTGACCCAAGCCACTATCCTCCCCTTCTTCATTGGCAGAATGGTAATGAAATTAATGCCTACTTCATGGAGCTATTGTGAGAAAGAACCATGTGATACTATTTGTATCTAAAAAAATAATAAGCATGCAGTAAATAGAAGCTAATTACTCTTGGGTTACTTATGTATTATGGTAATCTTATTTATTATTATACCTAGAAAAATTAAAGCAATATATGAACATTTAGAATTCACTGAGTGTGACAGGCAGACTGAAGACCCCTCAAAGATTGCATGCCCTGATTGCTGGGAATCTGTGACTATCCTACTTCACATGGCAAAGAGGACTTTGCACATTCAATTTACAGTACAGACTTTGAGGTGAGAGTATTCTAAATATTTGGGTGGGCCAATTTAACACATGAGTTTTTCAAAGTGGAGATCTTCTCCCAGCTGTGTTCAAAGTGAGATGTACCACCAGAGGGAAGGTCGGAGAGGCGTTATATTGCTGTCATTGAGAAGAGAGGGAGGAGGTCAAGAGCCCAGGGATGTGGGTAGTATCTAGTAACTGAAGAAGTCAAGAAAATGGACTCTCCCCTACAACTCCAGACAGGAATGCAGACATGCTTACACCTTGATTTTAGGTCAATGAGACCCAGATTTGACTTCCGACCTATGGAACTATAAGATACTAAGTTTCTGTTGTTTAAGTCCTATGTTTGTGGTGATTCATCAAGGTAATAAAAATAAATACATTGGGTCGCTAAAACTATATTTGGGCAGGTTCCCTTTAATTTGCCCATATAAATAGCTGCCTATAATGCTTCAACTGTATGACTGTTCTCGTTTCCAGATCATTTCAAAGTTCTTCTTGGCTAACAGTTTTAATTTACTCCCACACCAAAATACATCCAAGGCTACTTTGTGCTGTAGCTCCTCAATCTTTCCCCATCTATTGGAAGAAAGAGGAACTCATGAACCTTGAATTAATGACAAGAGAAGCAAAGGACTTGGATAATCCATAAAATGGATAAGCAGCCACTGAATAATTAATTGCAATTTTACTGTGGTTACAGCTTCTTATCTAGAACAAAGATATAGTATATTCTAGGATTTAAGTTTATAACTTAAAACTGTAAAACAGTAAGCTCTTCCTCTAAATTCTTCATGGAAGTCTTTGTGAAAGAATCCCAGGGTACGTTATACTATAATTTAGAGGATATTATTAAGTTGTAGAATGTAAAACATGACTGCTGATAAGGAGTATCATCATGATGAGCATGTTCATCATAAAATAGTACCTTTTTAATAGTTCTGATGGAGAACTAAAGAGGAAATCAAGGTAGAGAAAAATTTAGGTAGAGAAACTAACTTTTTCAACTGTTCTTTAAAAGTGAGAAACAGTGCACTGGGATTAAATACATATAAATATACATGGTGCTTAGTAATGTTTCCTGTGATGCTGTTTAGTTGAAAAAGGAAGAAAAAGGTTTGGGAAGTATCTTTAGTTTATACATTTCTGAATATAATTCTCTACAAAAACAAAACCCAATAGAAATTAATATACACATAAATTTAAACAAATGATTAGTGCATATTCTAATGGAGTACTATGCAGCAGAAAGAAAGAAGGAGCTCCTACCCTTCACAACAGCACAGATGGAACTGGAGAGCATTATTCTAAGTGAAATAAGCCAGACAATAAAAGACAAATACCATATGATTCGCCTGTAAGTGGAACCTGATCAACAAAATAAACAAGCAAGCGAAATATAACCTGAGACATTGAATTAAAGAACAAACTGACAGTAATGGGAAGGGTGGGAGGTGGGAGATAACGGGAAAGAAGGGGAAGAGTTGTCAAGGAACATGAATAAAGGACACATGGACAAAGCCAAATGGGGTTAAGATTGAGGGTGGGAGGTGGGGGTGGGTGGGGCAGGGGAAAATGGTGGTAGGAAAATGGAGACAACTGTACTTGAACAACAATAAACAAAAAAGAGTAATGAAGAGGAAAAAAAATATTTTATGACCTGAGTGTTGTCCCCTCCTGTAAAATTCAGTATGTCTAATTTAAAATTTTTAGAAAAATTTATCTCATTTTTGTTTAATGAAGAGCTCTATTGACTTAATGATTAACTTAGACAAAAGCAAACAAATGATAAGAAATCACAACCAAAGTGGATTCTGTTCATCCAGTCCATTGATACACTGGTAATCATTTTTCCTCTCTGTAGTACCTACATATTTTATTGGGTGGTTGTTTAGTTTATACTTTTCAGATCCCTATTTTATATGACTTACTTCTATATTATCATATTGTCTCCAAACCATGTGCCACACCAAGTTATGGGTGAGGGATGGAAGCAGCTGATGATGCTTCTCATCCTGGTATTATAGTCAAACTTATTGAACACATTTAGAATGTATATATTTCAAGTACACAATGGATGCTATCATGTGATAAAAATAAACAGATAAGAAAAATACTGGCACTACCATATCTTCATTTCCAGAAAACTTCACTCTGGTCATTTTGATTTACCACAGTGAATTCCTGGAGCCACAAAATACCACATTCCTCATCTAATACACAGGGTTACTTTGACCTTGAATCCACACAAAATGTGAATTGAGCTAAAAAGTAATGGTCTACACATTCAAGCAAAAGTACTCTGTTTTTCAGCCACCCATTTTTTAAAATTTTTTGAGGACTTTGAAAATGTTTACTTACATTTATCAGATAATAGGTTTTACTTTATTCTTCATGTCTAAATCCAGTTTCTGCTTGCAGGATGTCATTGTAGAGAAACTGGAGATTTCTTGGGTAGCATATAGTTGACTTAAGGATATTTCTTTTTAGAGAGGGTTTTAAAAGTGATATATTTAGTAACAAATTAAACATTGTACATATTTAATTTTGAAAGCATCCTGAAGTTTTAAACAACCTACATCCTCTTAATTTTCTGGCTAATTATCCAACATACAGTGGGTGGTTGCTGACACCTAGTCACAGAGTCATATGCTCCCAGCCAATTTGAAATGTAGAGGAAGGAGTTTTCCAGCTTGAAATAGAAACAGAGAAGGCCAAAACAACCAGCTTGAGCAGGAATCCTAAAAAAAGAATCCACACATTGGTTTCAGGTTTACTTATTCAGATCTGATGTTATTTCTACAAAATGGCTCAAAGAGTTATAAGAAATACAGTGTCCTATAAGTACGTATACGAGGTGTGTCCAGGAAAAGCCCAGCCATTGTTAACAAAATGAGAATGGTTTGCTCAACATTGATATAACCTGGGAGCCAAGGAGAGTGGACTGGAATGTGCATGCATGAACAATGATGACTTCATTGTACTAATCACTGGGAGCAGTAGATGTATTAAGTGAGCATGTATACAGTGTGGCCATCACATTCAAAATGACTGAGTAGAGCAGTGAATCTGCATCAAATTTTGCATTAAACTTGAACATTCCTCTGGGGAAACTACTTGGATGATTCAGAAGGCCACAGCTGTGGGCAACTGTAGCTGGCAGCTTCATCATGAGGATGCACCCATTCATGCATCATATCTCATGCAGAGTTTTCTAGCAAAACATCAAATCACTCAGGTGACTCAGCCCCGCTACAACCCAAATTTGATGCCCTGTGACTTCTGTCTTTCCCAAAACTAAAATCACCTTTGAAGGGAAGAGATTTCAGACCATTAATTAGATTCATGAAAATACAACAGGGCAGCTGATGGCGATAGGCAGAACTGTGTGAGGTCCCAAGGTGCCTACTCTGAAGCGGACTGAAGCATCATTGTCCTGTGTACAATGTTTCTTGTATCTTGTATCTTCTTCAGTAAATATCTCTACATTTCATATTATATGGATGGATACCTTCTGGACAGACCTAGTATTCCAAATGGTAGGCAATTTAAAACTTATGAATTATTTATTTCTGGAATTTTCCATGAAATATTTTTGGATTGTGGTTGACTGAGACCACAGAAAGTAAAAACACAGATGGCAAGCTAGGTAGTATTGTATGTAGTAATACAATACTAGATTACATTTATCAAAAAAGAAATGATATGCTTTTGAATTTTTTGAGTTCTCCTTAAAGACATGAAAGTAGGCAAGGTTGGTAAGTGAAATAACAAGTAACGAATTATCATTCAGTTGAGAAATAAACTGTTGAACTACTTTTCAGTAGGAACTCCAGGACAATGGAATCATGTGTAGGAGGTCCCCAATGGTCCAGAAAATGCAATCATTTTGCCTGTGCAAATGACAAACAGAACAAAGGCCTAAACAGAACACCACATTGAATTTTTTCTTATTTCTTTTGGTTTTTTAAATTTTACCTTTATTTTAGTTATCTCTTGACATACTTCATTGGCAGACACAGAATCCAACCACTGCGTCCCACCTCCATGGCTACTACCCTCATCTAAGCCACCATCATTTCTTGTCTGGGTTACTATAATAACCCCTGGAGCTCTCTTCCTCCTTCTACCTGTGCTTCTCTACAGTCTATTCTGAACATAGTAAACACAGGAAATATGTCAAATTATAAAATTTCTCTAAAGACCTTTGCAATGTTTTCAATTTCCATTAGAGTAGACACAACAGTGTCCCAACCAGTCCAATGGACCTGGCCCCTGTATCTCTCATACTTCACCTTCTACTGTTCCTGATTTTCACTCAGTCCCAGACACCCTGGCCTCATTGGTGTTCTTTGAACAAACTGGCAAACTCTACTCAAGGATTCTTCACACTGGCTATTCACTCTTTCTCAAAAGCTTCTAAATATCTGCATGGTTTCTTTCTCACTTCCCTCAACTATTTGCTTACTTTCACTTTTTCAATGAAGTCTATTCTGATCACCACGTTTTAATTTGCAACCCAGATTTATCTCTACTCCCAGCATTCTTAATCTCTCTTTCTTCTCTCTCTCTCCCTCAAGACTTATCATATTCTAACATACTGCATAATTTATAATGTACTTATTGATTATGTCCCTTTCATTTTCTACTGTCGGACATTAGAATGTAAACTCCACCAGGGTAAGGATCTTTGTTTTCTTTTAGCATTGCCTTCTAGTTAATAAATGAGTTTTTATATATATGCTTTTACATGATAAAATATTAAATGTTAGTCTTTATTCCTCACCTTTCCTTTTCCTTTATCCTGCTTTATACTTGGCATTTATCATTCGTAACCCTCTTTAAAAGGCTGCATACTTATTAGCCATTTTGTTTAATGTTCCTCATCCCCAGTAGAATATGTATAACCTAAGAGCAGGGAATTTGTTTGTTTTGTTCACTGTTACTTCCCCATACCTAACATAATGTAAAAGTGCCATGCTACACATTCAATATATACTCATTATATATACAAATGAATTAGAGGCCAAGACCCTTACATTTTATTGAGCTATCTGGTGCACTTATACTGTGGATTAATGTGAAGAGAACTTGTACTGCGAAAAATTCTGAAGATTTGTACTTCATCATGGCCTATTCTATATCATTCATTATATTCTCGCCAATGAGTAGTATTTAACCTTTCATTGTGACTCCATGTACACAAACTTGGCAATGAATAGTAAGAAAAAATAACTCAACTTGGCATTTTGATTAATGATCCAAAGATGTTTTCATTCAGGCACAATTCACCAGGTCACATAAAACCAAAGCCACTTCACTAAATTGTTAAGATAGTCTATAAAAATGGAAGAAATACAAATATGATAAGGTAAGGATTAGCAAAGGAGAAAGTAATCATTTATATACAAAAACAATCCTTTTCTTAAAACCTCCTTGGATTATGTCTTACCAGCACTAACTGTATTATTCAGTTTGTTAGGTAACTAACTGGCAGTAATTGATGAGTATTTAAAGCCAAGGCTCTCTAGCAAGATGTGAGGTTTCAGCACATCTGGCTAATGGCTTGAATGAGGCTTCTCCACCATATGAGTGTATAGGGCTTGGTCAATCTGTGTGTCAGGTATTTAGTAGGGGCCTTGGAATATATCCTGCACAGATAAGGGGGACTACTATACTGTAGAACTGTTGCAAACAGTTGCAGTTTGTTCTTGATTTCCACACAATTACAGGCAATTTTTAGTTCACAAAAGAGAAATAAAGACCTGATGAAGGAATAAACCAACCTTGAATATGCAATTGTATTGTACTATTAAATGCCCATTCTAATCTACAGATTAATATAGCAGCATAAATATATGAAGAAGACTGTAGGCACACTAGATATATACAGAGTGGAGCAAATGTGGGGTTACAGTTGTTCATGTGAAAATTAATGCAATAACTAATAAATAATAATATAAGAATAAACTCTGTGTTTCACATAACCACAACTGTAATTCTGCTTTTCCCCCGCCCTGTATTGTGGCTGTGATCAGTAAATAAAATCTTGAATAAAGAATACATTTGCTACTTATCCTCCAGGCTACACTGTCAAACATGACAGCCACAAGGCAGTGAATATTGAGAACTTGAAATCTGGCTAGTCTGAAATGAATTAGTTACAAGTATAAAATACACACCAGATTTCAAAGGCTTAATACAAGAAAACAATGTAAAATATCGCACTAATTTTTATGTTGAGTATATGTTGAAATAATAATTCCTTGGATTATTATATTAAGTAAAGTCCGTGATTACTATTAATTTAATCTAGTTCTTTTAAGTTTTAAATATAGTTACTAGAAGTTTAAAATTGCATATGTGGTTTATGTCTGTGTATCACATTGTATTTCTACTGGACATCTCTAAGGTAAAAAGTAAGACGGATTATTTTTTTCTCCAATGTCCCCCTTTTAATAATCTGCGTGATTTTAAAGTGAAGAAAAAGAACCCGTTTCTGTTAAGTGGATAGAATGCCATAGCAACATGCACGAGGTGTTTTTAAGGATGTATCTCCATCCCTCTCTTTCTTAGAGCATATAATTTCCAACAATAGTGAAACAAAATTCCACATCTTAGAGAAAATGTATTCATGTGACCACTTAAGTTCTAACTAAAGCTTCCTGCCTCAGACTTAGAAAAATGTAGTTTTGTTTTATTTTTCATTTACTCATCACTGACATTTGATAAAAATAATAAAAAATACTGTTCACTAAGTTTCTGTGCCTGATAGAGAGCACAATGTCAGTTACATTATTTTAGGTGAATCCAAAAGAGAATTTTAAATTGTCTAATCATTACTTTCTAAATTTTAAATAAACAATAAATTTTAAATCAATTATGCAAAACATAATGTAACTTAACCTGATTATTGTGTCTTGTATTTGTTGTACATTTATCTGAATTAGATATTCTTTATATAGTTATTACTTTTGGATGAGCAAATCCCTATGTAACCCAGGACTAAAATGTAATTAAAATATTTATAATATTCTCCATTATTCCATAGGTAGTTTTTTGTTTTACATTTATGCACATGATTTATTTTGGTTAATTTTTTTGTATAAGGTGTAAGACTTAGATCAGATACATTTTTAAGTTTTCTTTTGGCCTGTGGGTGTTCATTTTTTGACAAGACCTCCATTCTTTTATCATTCCTTCATTGCATCACTTCTACAACTTTGTCAATTACACACATACATGCATATACATGTATATAGTCCAAGATTTTTAATGGGAGGAATAGGGAAAAGAATGTGTCTATTCCATCTTCTCAGAATCAGTAATCCTTACATACAGATTTTGTTACTCTTCCCCACCTAACTCGGCAAGGACAAAGGTACCTTAAAGTTTATGTCTCACCCTAAGTTCTGTTTATGGAAAAAAATATATATAGATGTTTTCACATGCAGAGTCAAGGGCAGATGTGGAATTCAAGGCATTTCTAATTTTTCTAGCTGCCCTCTGTATGACTACTTTGCCATTTTGAAACATATCATCTTCCAAATGAGCTGCTCTAGATACTTGGTTAGAGGGGCACAGAGAAATACAAGTACATAAGGCCTGTTTCCCTACAGCACCTATCACTTGGAGGGAGTTATTTAGCTTTTTGCTTCTAGGGAATTCTAATGTGGAACCACAAATTACCATGAATTATTTGAGATACAGGGTCAGCCAGCCCATCTACCTGTCCTGTGGGAGGCCTGATTTTATTAGCAGTAACCAGGCTTGATAGATGTATGTCAAGGCAGTCTTGAATTTCCTTACAGAAGAAGGTCTGTAATGTTACTTAGCAGGTTACTCAATTATTCTGGCTGACATCACTGGACTTGATTTTTGCTGAAGCAGGCTAATAGAACAGCAAAGAGGTAAAGAAAAAAGAAGGGGACACAGAGGCTGTCATTGAGAGAGGACATGAGGGAGAAATGGTGCCCTACTCTTTAAATCAGAGGAAATTGCCAGTAGGGGAATGTAAGCATGGGAAGGAATGGATAGATCAGGCGACATCACGCAAGCACTCCACAGCTAGTGTCCTCATTCTTTAGCATTCTCTAAATTGCGATGATAGTTTTTACCCTCCTTATTTCTTAGAGTTTTCATGAGGATGAATTGAAGTATGCCATCTACTCCTCCAATAAGTGAGTACAAAGCCCTCAGAATTGTCAAATTGTCCTCTGTCAATGCTTCCTCTGTGTCTTTTTTGCTTTCCCATCTTCTTCCCCCTTCACACTTCCATTCAGGGCATTAAGAAGAAAGTGGAGAGAGAAAGAAATTTCAGGATCAGTGAATTATAATGGAATAGGCCTTGCGGTGCCAGTTTTATTTTTTTTATCATCAGCCCTAGGGGCATGGGTACAGAAGAGGAAGGGGAAGATACAAATGGAAAAGAGGAATGGAGGTTAAGACAGGAACATGCACCCATTCACGAACTATGTGTTGATCACTTACTACATGCCAGGGTCCATGCCAGACTTTGGAATAAAAAGTATACATGGCTTGGACTCCTGTGTAGAAGGTTAGACCATGAAACAAATAATTTCTATACATGTAAATATTATCAAAGAGAGTTATGCAAGTGTCTTTGTAAACCTACCACTCTTAATTCTACCTAGATGTTCAGGGAAGGAAAATTTCACTGAGATGACCCTGTTCAAGCTAAGTCTTATAAAGGATGAGCAAGAGTTAAAGAAAAGAAACAGGGAATAGATGAGGAAAAGGTGAGGAGAATGGTCTACAGCATCAAAGGACTGAAGGAACAATGGAAGGGCTACTGAGCAATGACAAGGCAACCGTTACAAAAGAGAGACCAAACAGATACAAGCAAATACAATTTGAAAGCAAGGCAAAGCTTAAAATTATAAGTTATAAGCAAATTCAGTCTCCATGGGTTTCTTTCTTTTTTAAAGATTTTATTTATTTAATTTTAGGAAGAGGGGAAGGGAGGGAGAAAGAGAGGGAGAGGAACATCAAAATGTGGTTGCCTGTTGTGTGCCCCCTACTGGGGGCTTGGCCTGCAACCCAGGCATGTGCCCTATACTGATAATTGAATCGGTGACCCTTTGATTCACAGGCTGGCACTCAATCCACTGAGCCACACCAGCCAGGGCTCCATGGGTTTCTTTTCAAGTTAGCAACACTTTATTTAAGAACCAGAATTCAACTTGCCTTTGTTCTTAAAACATCAGAAGCTTCATGTCTTGAAAGAGAAGAATGAAACTCTTTTCGTCTCTTGGTTCTTTCACACAAACAGACCATGCAAAGCACGTGATGCCATGTTGACTTGCCTCATTTCTTATTGCATTTGATAGGCCGTGAGCCCTCAAATGTTTTCAAGGGTACAGAAGAGCAAAACAGGAGAAGACTGAGAAGTCAGTGTTGAAAGTGGACATCATCAAAGGATTGGCATTTATTCTTGCATTTGCACATGTTTAACTCCACTGGTATCCTTGTTCTGAATCTCTAATCACTGATCACAAATTGTTGTTAAACACGTACCAGCATCTCACCAGCAATAGCTATATTAAATATGTCATGATGTAGTAGAATTAAAACCCTGAATATTCTTTCCTTTTCACCTTGACTGAGATTCCACCTCACAAGAATAATTCCACATGGTTTCCTCTAAAATAGAAAATAGCACTCATTTACTTTTTGACCATCAAGCGAGCCTTCCCGTCCTCTACTTGTCATATATGGTTTTCAAAAAAAAAAACCCACATATTTTTATATCAGCGTTTTATTGTCTCCCTAGTCTGAAGGCTCAAGAAAAAAATTACCTTGGGAAGCAAAATTGTGTTTTGCTATGACAAAATTGTGCATGTCATTGAAATAATAACACCCTGCTGGGTTAGCATGCTATCTCTAGATGCTGTAATAGATTTAAAGTTTATCTGTCAATGAATGAAATGTGGCCCATTCAACCTATCAAAAGGGTGAGGGTCAGTTTAGATGTCTGAATTCTAATATCATGTGTGCAATTCACCTTTGAATTTCAGGGCAGGAAAATAATCTCCTTCCTACAGCCTAATTCAACAAATGAATAGGTAGCATTGCCCCCTGCGTACTACAAGGAAAGAGATATTCATAGTAGAATAACACCATTAAGGCAATTTGAGTTTTTGAAAAGAAAGGTGCTTTATAAATAGTAAGCATTATTTTTCATATTCAGGAATTTTGCCCACTCCCACAACTTTCTTTGTGATTATCTTCAGTTTCCAGTAAGTAACATTTTAACATTTGGTGTTATCATGTAATCATAACAGAGGAATATTAATCTAGAAAAAAACCCCAAACATGTGAAAATGTCTACATACTGTATTCTATCATTTCCGTAATTTAAAATTCAGAAAGTCTACAGGATTGGTATAATTTTAGCCTATTTAAGGATACTCTGTCATTTGGGGGTAAACATTGTTTCTCATAAACACTAGATATTTTATTTTAGAGGGTGTGACATTTTAAATAAAAAAAACTTGTTCAAAAGATAAAAGAAAGTTAATGTTTCTTTCTCTGACAGCTAGGTGGTACCAGCTGTCAGAGATGCCTTCCTGAAACTGGGTGTACTCACTCTATTAAAAGCTCAGGGATTTGAATGGCGGGGGACGGGTAAGAGCAAGAATAGTAGAGAACCCTAATTTGTCCTCTAGCAGAAAGTGGGTGGTGGGGACAGAGTGAGATTTTGCTTTTACTTGGATCCTTGGACTAACTTGGCTTAACTCAGAAAAGTAAACAAGCCCTGACTGGTGTGGCTCAGTTGGTTGGACGCTGTACTGTTAACTGAAAGGTCATGGGTTCAATACCCAGTCAGGACACATAACTGGGTTGTGGGTTTGGTCCCCAGTCAGGGATCGTGTGAGAGGCAGCTGATCGATGTTTGTCTCTCACATTGATGTTTCTCTCCCTCTCTTCCTATCTCTGTACAATCAATATATATATTTTTAAAAAGTAAACATGAATTGCAGCAGTGCAGAAACCTGTGTTTATAATCCTAGCCTATAGGTGTATTGGGAGGATGAAAAGATCTCTCAGTCCTCAAAATGACATCTTATCACTCCCTCATTAGAGCTTTATTATGTTGGATCTTTAAGATTCTTTATATCTTTATGAGTTTTTCCTTTACATTAAATGTATCCTTGAGTTAGGACCATTCTTTCATAAGTCATCAGTAAACATTTTATTGATAATGAGCTCCTCACGAATAGAAAATCAGAGCATCTTTGGTAGCCCTTTGGGCCACAGAGGACATATCTTGGGGTGGGGATAAGAGTACCAAGGGAGTGGAGAGGCTTAAATAAAAACTAAATGAAATAGGGGAGGGGAACCTACCATTTGGTTTGGTGCTTCTCAAGTTATATCATGCAAGCAGATTTGTTGATTTCTGGGTTAAACCAGCTTTCTTTGCACACAATGGAAATTCTGTCTTCATAACTATCTGTTTCTGTCTGTTCATTTCTGCACACACACACACACAAATGTGTTTCCTGTGTCACAAGAAATATACAAAACATAACATATATGGCATCTCATTTCATTTTGATAGTGTTTCTATGTGGTATGTATAATTAACTCCATTTGACAGATAATTATAGCTCAGAGGTGTTAAGTTTCTTACCCTATGTGAGATATTGGAACACAGAAGTGCCAGACACCAAAACCCTTTCTTAACCATTATGCTACATTAACTTGCTCTTAGCAAATTGTTTAGTGAGACAATTTATGAAGAAAAGTTGGTCTGTGATTTAGTATGTTTGGAAAGTGAAACATATTATAAAACCATGCCCTTAGATAATTAGAGATAGCATTAACATGTTACAGCCCATGAGAAATGGAATCATTTATTAAAAATAAACACTTTTAGTCCTGGCTGGTGTGGCTCAGTGGATTGAGCACTGGCCTGTGAACCAAAGGGTCACCAGTTCGATTCCCACTCAGGGCACATGTCTGGGTTTCAGGCCAGGTTCCCTGTGGGGGGCATGCAAGGGGCAACCACACATTGATGTTGCTCTTTCTCTCTTTCTTTCCTCCATCCCCTCTGTCTAAAAATAAATAAAATCTTTAAAATTAAATAAATAAACACCTCCATTAAACACTACTTTCTACATCTTTATGACCTTGTAATGTTTTTTTGAAGAATGTCATCAACTTCTCATGGAGTGAGTACTCAATAGTTATAACTAGATATCAAGTTAGAGAAAAATGACCTAGTCCTACATTTCCCTTCCCTCAATATATTTAAGATTTTATTAAAACCCTTTCTTGTTTGTCCATGAAGTTTTTAAGTTCAGTATGTAATCCTGAATAGAATTTAGAGATACGATGCCTTAATATAAAGTCTTTGTGTGAAACATGATCAGGTGCTGGTCCAGCAAACTATTTCCTTCTCCTAGAAAATAAATTTTGATTTTGGCTCACCAAGTCCGTATTAGTAGGTTAGATATTTTTACTTCTTCATTTCTTTTTTTTTACTTTTTATTTTTATTTATTTATTTATTTATTTTATTGTTGTTCAAGCACGGTTGTCTCCATTTCCCCCCCACTACTGCCCCCTCTCCCCAGCCATCCCCACCTCCCAACCCTGATCCCATGCCCCCTTGGTTTTGTCCATGCGTTCTTTATAGATGTTCCTGAAAACCCTTCCCCCTTACTACACCGTAAGCTCCATGAAGGCAGGGACCAAGGTTTATTTCATTCACTACCATACAGCCAGTGCAATTCCTGGGCCATTAAGCGCTACTGAACAAATATTTGTTGAATAAGGATTTTGATTAAACAGCTAAAAACTGACTTAAAAATAGAATATATTCTCAGAACTACTCCCTGTCATTAAAATCCAGAATAGTGGTTGTCCCTCGGGTGAAGTAAGGGGTAGTGACTGAGAAGGAACCAATGGGGCCTCCCAGGCGTCACACAATGTTTGCTCCCTAGACCTTGCGCTGTTTACATGAGTGTATTCAGTATGGGAACATTTCTCAGCCTGTGGATTTTCCTGTATGTTGATTGTATGTCAACAACATTTAGGGAAATACATGAAATCCAAAGGTGACCTATGCTTTCATCCACTGACTATCCATTCTGAATATGTCAGGGCTCATAGATAACACGGGGAGCAGGAATTCACCACCGACTGTGGATGAAGTGTAGGGCATGGTCAAAACGTCATTCAGGTAGGCCATCCCTGGGTGGACCTGGAATTGCAGAAGATCCCATAATGGCCTAGGCCTGGGCCTGTCCACTGTGGTCCCGGGAGGGGCTTTCAGACAGTGGTTCTCTGAACGCTGGGGTCTTTGGTAGAGAAGGGAAGTCTCCTATTTTGTGATTAGAATTTTGGTCTTATTTGCAACAGTTTTGAGATGGATATTATTCTCTGTTTCATAGATGGAGAAACTGACACCCAAAGGGCTAACCTAATTGCTCCAAAGTTGTAGGGCAGGCATGAGACTTCAACTGTGACTCTAATTTGGAAGACCTGGACTTCTGCAAATGCTCTGCTGCCATGGAATCAATCCTTCTCTAGTGAGAGGCATTTCTGTCTTGGATTAAAACACGAGGCAAAACAAAACAAAACAATCACAGTTCATTACAAATGGGACCCCCAAAACACTATGATCCTAAGATTTCAATTTACTTTTAATACTGATATTTGACATATAAGAATTCCATGGGTTTACTTTTTTTTTACCACTTTAATGATTCTCAATAAAAATACATATACCTTATATGTGCTTCAGTATTTGTATAAATGAAAATAATATATATGCAGGTAAGATAGAAATGAAATGTTTATAACTATCAGTCAATAAACATGTGTTCCGTGAATTTTTAAAAACTATGTCTAACCTTCCAAATTAGACATATTCACAGTGTTGAGTAACACCCTTGACACCTCATTCTCTTTGTTTATAAATAATATGTATTATATTTTAAGTTTTATAGTTGTCAGCAAATGCCTTCTGTCTTTTTAATGGTACAATAAGTTAGCAGAGGAATACATTGGGTAAAATACAGCTTATTCACATTTGGCCTAATCAGAAAGTGGAGCTACAATAATAAAAGACAAATTAAACTTTCTTTTTAATGTATTTTGATAAGGCCTTAGAAGAATAAAATATTTTATTACATAAATTCTGGAAACAACTTATTTAGATTATGTGTTTTTTTTGCATTTTTTTTTTCTTTTGCTTAGAAATATAGATCAGAATCAAAACCTGGTGCAAGTTTTCTTCTTCTAATTTAATATTTTTTAAATATTGACATTTAAATACTGGGTAAAATCACAAAAATTGGGAGAAATCAGTCAACTCCAAAAGGTTCATTCAGTTTCTGACAATATTTGTCACATTTGCAATGAACTGTGCAGAAAGAGAGACTTGAATAGCAGGTGCCATTAATCATTTAGGAAAAAGAAAGAGGACCTTTCATTTTCAATGAGCAGAAACACAGTGGTAAATGAAGGCAAAATCAGTGGATGACGAGTAGCTTACTTATTACTCATCTCCTAGAATAAAGTCTGATTTGGGAAAAAGTGTTGTGATTCTAGCGGCACCCATTTATGATTATTGAAGTCATTTATTCTCTGCGGCACACATGTATCATTTGTTACAATATATTGGATTTTAAAATTTATATTTTACTATTTACTTTCACTGCTCAAAGAAAACATGAAGCTTACTGATCTACAAACATAATTCAGTGGAAATTGTGAATATTCCTCCTGGCTAAAGGGCACTTCAAAGGTAATCTGCCTGCCACAGCAAGTCAGAAAACTGCCAGTCATTGTGTGAAAGATACAAAACCTGATAAAGGTAAAGGAAAACAAATATTATTCAACAAAATTCCAGGTTAGCCTTTGATTAGAGGACATTAGAATACAAATGAACACAGAAGTTCAAACAGGTCAGGCAGGTAGTTCTTGAAAAATTATAGGGCACTTATCACAAAAAGAGATTGATATTTGCATCGGTCAGGGTCCAGTAAAGAGAAACCACACAGTAAATTAAGTAAGGAGAGTTTAAATGCAAGGAATTATTAAATAAAAACAGGAGATTAGCTACTAAGAAATGAAAGAACTTGAAAGAATTTAAGAAGACTCTTTAAAGAATTTCAAGTGGCTGCTTCCTGAGTTCGCTTAAAGAAGAGGGAATTCAGGAAGCAGCCACTACCCCTAGGGGTGAGACCAAGTACTCAAAGAAGGAACACATTTGGAAGTTGTTTCCCACCCCCACCCAAGGCTGAAATTCAGACGTCATTGGGAAAAAGAGTGACTTTATTGCACTGAAGGGTGGAGAAGTTTTCTGAGGTGCTGCAGCATGGGGCTGGAAGGCAGGAAACGGACAGGCGTGGAGCTGTTAAGGGCCATTAAAAAAGCTGCTTTTAAGGGCAGCACTACAGCTCACTGGGTACCACCCTCTGGGGAACTATTATCTTCAGTATTTAGCTAGAAAAGGGGAGCAAAGGGAACTAGACATTGCGCTTAATAAACTGGGGAATTTAAGCCTGCTTGATAGCCAGGAAGATACAGCCTCACACTGCAGAAGATTACAGCATTTCCCCACCAAGGGGATTAACCCTCATCTCTTCCTCCCTTCAGTACCAGATTGTTGGGGGACGCAGGGGGAGGTCCTGGGCAATAGAGGCCTGTCAGTGTAACTGGGGGATGGATCTTATCCAAAGCCCATGGAAACTTGGGAAGTTGATTGGTCGTTTTGAGAAAGCACCTGGTCTGCCCCAAACCCACGCTCTTGGTTATAATCCAAGGGAACAAAGAAGCTTGCTCTCTCTCTTTCACTTGTGTTCCGCACTCACGTGGTACACACACCTGTTCTCTCCAATGTCTCCAGGTGGGAGTCTGAATACCAAAGCATGGCAATGACTAAGGTTGGAAACACACACTGAGCTAGCCAGATGCTGGACTGGACTAGACTTCAATATGAAGCATAGATGCTGGGCAGTGGCCTTCATCCTGGTTCAACTGAAGAGAAGATTAGACTTTTTCCATGGCTGAAGATGGACAGAGGTGAAAGACTGGGAGGGCAAGAGGGGAACCCCCAAATTGGACATCATCAGTAAACCATACCACAGAGCCACATCCTCCTGTGAGGGTCTCAGGAAACTCTTTTCCTTTAGACACCACAAGTACCCTGCTTCCACCAATAACGATCCATTGCAATTCATTTGCAGGTGAATGCCAGAGACTGTCCTGCACATCAGCCAAGTGCTACAAGAGCAAGAAGAGCAAAGTGGAATCGGGGGAAGAAGTGACTTCCCTCATAGTGTCTCTTTAGTGCCAACGCTTAACATTGTCCCAAATGAAAAGAAAAGTATTTCCAGGATCTGGCTATAGTATCCACCCCCACACACACCAAAAAAAGGTGAATTTGAAGAAGAAATAAATTGATAACTGACACAAACTTCAAACATAAAACTATACTTGCATATGTTCATTTGAACACACAGGCTGACAAGTATACATTATGGATTCCATTCAAAAGTTCTACCTATCAAATTTATTAGGATTGGCAATTCTAACTATTGACGAATAATATATCTGCTCAAAAACTTAACCTCACTGCTTTAGCAAATATTCATGGAACTAAATATATAGTTATCTGAAGTACCTGAGTTTAAAACATACTAAGCCAACTTGAGTATTTTTTCTTTTGTGAATGGCTCCAACATCCATTAAGTTGAACAAGATCATAAACTGGGAATCATCCTAGAAAACAGGTCTCATTCAATCACAATATTAGAGCAAAAACAAATACTGCCATTAAAAAAAATACATCTCAGATAGAGCTCTCTAGTCATGCATTTATTTCTATCTCCACTCAGACAATATACCATCACTTCTTTCCCAGAATATCCTAATACATCCCACGTGATTATTAAAATCTAAATATCATGCTGTGCTTATTTAAAGGCATTTTAAAATTGTGAAATGTCTTACAAAAGAGTGCATGTAACACATGTATACACTATAAGAATAAAACAAACACTAATGTATCCTTTATACATTAGATTATTATCAATACCATTGAAACCTTATCTTCTCCAGCAACCCCACTAAAAGTGACCAATTTCTGACTGTTGTGTTAATAATGGTTTTCATAGTTTTCTATGTATATACGTATCATAGACACATATCTTTGAACAATTAATTGCTTAGTTGCTTAAAACCTTCTATAAATGAAATCATGGAATCATGTTCCACAATGATTGCTTTTTTAACTTAACCTTTGGTTGATCAAGTAGCTATGATTGATTTTCATTGCCATATGGTGTTTTCTTTCCTGACTACTTCATGTTTTGTAACCCACTTTACTGTTGAAGGAGCTTTAAGCTATTTCTAGCTTTTTTCTCCTGGTAAGAACAGTGATGTTACAAATATTTTTATACATATCTTCTGGTGCTGTGTGGAACAGCTTCTGTTTGACAAGTGCTGGACTGGAGAGTAAGCATATTTTCAGTCATTAGCATACTGGACTACCCATTCTTGACATTGCCAATGCTAAGTACAGTACTTGAGAATTTTTAGTTTTTGCTAATCTGTTGTCTGTGATATGGTAACCTATTGTGGGTTTTTCTGCATTGTGCTGTTTATTAATGAGATTTCACACTTTTTCATGTATTTAATGGTAATTTATATTTCTCCTTTTGTGAAGAACTTAATTCTTTTGTTTTTTACTGTTGTTCAGTTATAGTTGTCTCCATTCCCCCCACCCCATTGATCTCCCCTGCCCCAACAAATCCCTGTATCCAACGACATTCCTGAAGGGTAGGAGCTCCTCCTTTCTTTCTGCTGTGTAGAATTCCATTGTGTAAATGTACCACAGTTTTTTGACACGCTCATTTACTGATGGGCACTTAAGGTTGTTTTCAGCACTTGGCTATTGTAAATTGTGCTGCTATGAACATTGGGGTGCATAGGTTCTTTTGAATTGGTGTTTCAGGATTCTAGGGTATAATCCCAGCAGTGGAATCATTGGATCAAAAGGCATTTCCATTTTTAGTTTTCTGAGGAAATTTCATTGTGTTTTTCACAGTGGCTGCAACAGTCCGCATTCCCATCAAAAGTGTACTAGGGTTCCCTTTTCTCCACAACCTCATCAGCACTTGTTGCTTGTTGATTTGTTTATTATGGCCATTCTGACCTGTGTGAAGTGGTATCTCATTGTGGTTTTAATTTGCATCTCTCTGATGACTAGTGAACCTTATGCCTATTTAAAAATCTAAATTGCTGTCTCTGGTTACTGATTTGTAGTAATCATTACTAAATTTTAGAAGCAAGAATTTGTCAGTTAATTGTGTTGCAAATATCCTTTCCCATTAAAATGCTTTTCTTTATAGTCTTTAAATACTGCACTTTAATGAATTCAAAATTTTATTGTAGTCAAGCCTCTCAATTTTTTCCTTTGTGTCCTTTATTTTTGTGCATTTGGAAAATTCTATAATCTTGAGAATTGAACAAAAACATTCTATATTTTCTTCTAAAAGTTTAAAAAATTATTTTTAAATGCATTTCTATTAAGCTCAAACTAATTTTTTCACATATTAGGAATATATTTTAATTGTCTTTTCCATATAAATAACAAATTGTTCCAACATTAGTTTTTGAATATTTCAACATTTTCCTACTGATTTGCATTACCTGCCACAACATAAAACAGGTTCTCAAGTTTGGATCTATTTCTGGATTCTTTCTCTGCCTTTAATTTATTCTGTGCTGTTACCACAATAATGTAATTAGCATTAAAAATCCTACCTGGTCATTCTTCTTCAGCAGTATCTTGGTTTCTCTGAGCTCTTTGCTATTCCATAAATCTTCTAGAATCAGCTTGTCAGGATTTTTGAAATATACCAGTAAGAGTTTGCTTTGCAACTTCATCAAATCTGTAGAACAATTTGAGGAAAATTGACACTTTTACTACATTGGGTTTGCCTACCTCAAATAAGCACTTTTTAAATGTTTCATAATATGACATAAATTTTACCTAAAAAAGGTTTTGAGTATCTTTTGCTGTGTTCAGTCCTACAATCTTTGATTTTTCTTATTATATTCTAAGTGGCATTTTCAACTTTCATTTCCTAGGGTTTTTTTGTAATATGCAAATGTGCAATTGATTTTTATATTAATTTTGTATTTAGCAAACCTGTTAAATTCCAGTATTGATTACATTATCTGTAGATTCATTTGCACTATGTCCTTTGATAATGACAGTTTTGCTTCTTCCTTTCTGAATTTCTTTTTCTTTTCCTATTGTCCAGGTAAATACCTCTATTGCAATATTAATCCTGAATAGTTGCAGTGGGCCTATATTAGTTTTTAATCCTTTCTGTAGTTTTTTTTAAAATAAGCTTCCTTCTATTTATTTTCTTGCATAGAAGCCCTTGTTTCTTTATTACTTTTAGTTTTGTGTTTTACTTTTTTAACATAAAATATTTTATATTCTGCATCTGACAATTTCAATATCTATAGTGCTTGTGTTTCTGATTCTTTAGTTTATTGTTTTGGTTGACTCTCCACGGGTCACAAATAAGTGAAAATAATCCCATGTGGTTAGTATTTTCTCCCTTTTGACTCCCCTGGCCTTTTTGGAGTTCCTTGACTATGACTTGGCTTTTCCCTCACCTGGGCCTTTGCATGTGATACTCCTTAGTGTGATTCTCCTTTCACTGTTACATCTAAATACACTGTATGTATCCTTCAGAGCTCAATGGAATATTACTTCTAATCCTAAACTAAGACTGAGTTACTATTACATGACTTCATTATTCTCTTTCTTCCTTATAGCAGTTATTACAAATATTATAGGGAACTGAGTATTTAAATAATTAATAACTATATAACATTTTAAGATATAAGCTCTGGAAAGGTAGAGTATGTTTGCTTTTTAATACTGTATTTCTACTGCCTAATACAGTATTTTTTAGATGGGAAACAATGAATAAATTGTTATATGCTGAAATTGGAACAACATAGACTCGGTTACCATGGCCCCTGCACAAGGATGGCATGCAAATCCCTGAAGTGTTCCATTAAAAAAAAAAATCAAACTAAGTATTTAAAAATGAATGAATTAAGTCATTCCATAGGAAATGTGTTAAAACTTAAACCACTTTTGTCATAAAGATCTGTGCAACTTAATGTTATCAAATATTACTAGTAAGATTAAAGATATATAAGATTTTTGGGTAAAATTTACAAAAATTTACTGGAACTTTAAAAATCTACTAATGTTGGAAATATTTTGCATTCTAAACAGAATACCTATGTAGTCTGAGCATGGCCCAAGGACCACTAATTGTCACATTTAGGGTGAACCAATGGCATATGTCATGTACAGTGACAGGGAAGGCAGTAACAAAAAAAAGGAATGGAGCCATGAACTAAACTTGGAATTTGAAAGTGTGCAGTTGAACAACATGATAGAACATGCCCCGGTGGTCATCCTTGTTGGTGTGACTATAGAGGAAACACAATTTCATATCATATTTAACCCTCCAAATCATTTAAGCATAGTTACTATTATTTGAAAAGAAATAAGTCATTTTATTTTTCCCCAGAAAATATTAAATCATACCTAAACTATATTTATATATGTGGGTATGTATAGATATTTATATATACATATATATATATGTAAATCTTTCTTGGTGTAATGGTAAACCATTTTATTCTGATTCAGCAGAGTTGGAGTATAGTCCTCTCATGTTAAGAATTAAAATACTTCTCCATGATATAAATTATGATGGAAAGAAATCATGTATTTTAATATCACATTTTTTTTCTTTGGGTCAGAAAATCTCCCTTTCCGCAGCATGTTTTCTTGTTTTTAGTTAAGTTCAAAACGTACCCTTTGAAGGCTTTTTCTGAACCAGGCAGGGTGCTACTTGCTGTAGAACATATAAATAAGTTACAGTCTCTGCCTTAACTGAAACAAATTGTTTCAACAATAGATGTATGAAGAAAGACCCAGATTACAAGGTAGCTTAGTTTCCTGCAAAGGCAGGTGGTCATATAAATTTCATAGCCATCCTAGGAAAAAAAAAATTGCATGGTTCTGAATGCATTGATTCAGGTTCAAGTTTTAAATGGCATTCCTCCCCTAAGGATACGAGTACAGTTGCATTGCTACTTTTTTTGCTTACGACTTCCTTGTATCACAAGTTGACTAAAGAAAAGGAAATCCATACCTGACTCTATGTAGTTTGGAAGATGCGTTTTTGAAACAGGAACATTGCTTGGATTAGTGTTGTGTAATATTATTATAGACCAGTCACAGTGGAGCTGTGTTCTCAGAATTATTTTGTTAACTTATCTTTCATTCTGTTTAAGACTCTAAAGACATGACCTGCCTCCAGGACTTGTTTCTTCCAGCACCATTCGTATAATTGATTAGCTTCCCAGGGTGCAAAGAAGCTTGTGATGCCTTCATAATGTCAAAGGATGTCAACCTATCCCTATGTGCTGGATGATCCTTCCCATCTTGTTTCCTCAACAGCCTCCTTATGAGCTGCTTCATGTAGAACTAGCATTGTAATAACCCGCATTATATGGTCTCCTTTTGTCTTTGGGTCAGAGCTACCACTACCCCTTGCACAAATTTGGCCAGCCATTATGGGCTCAGAACAGTTTGAGAGAATACAAGATGAGGAGGGGTTGTAATAGAGTAAATGACATGCTGGAGAAAAGACTTGAATCATGACAGAATAGTCCAATGTTCCTCGATTGAATGAGAAAAAATATGCACCACCCAGAACATGTGATAAAATGCACTATAATGAAAATAAAAAAAATATTTCTATTTGAAGTGTAACATTAAGAGAACAAAAAGAATGATAGCAAATCAGCATGGCATGGAGGGAAGGGTAAATGGGGTAAGTATGTATATTTTATCGGGATCCAGAAATGAGAAAAGTGACCACTTACCATGTGCTAAGTCACGTTACGGATGTCTGTTCTTTTCCTTCTCACTGAATTCTGCAGTGGAGATTATTATTTCCAAAGGAGCAACCCTAATAATTAGAGAGATTACAAAACATGCTCAAGGTTATATTCTTAGCAGGTAAAAAAAAAAATCAAGATTCAAACCTAAGCCTGTCCAGTCCCCAAGGGCATGCTCTCTCACAGCCTACAATACTTCTCAGTTATTAGGAAATAATAACTGTGAGATAAAATTATCATTTACTGTGGGCTAGATACAATGTGAGTGCTTGATGAATGCTAAATGTCATGTGTTGTTTTTATATTGAGTTACCATCCAGTTAGAACTTTCTGGGAAAAGAGAACCAACAGACTCAGCAGGATCACCAGCGGTAGTTGGTTTGTCTATCCAGTGTTTTTTTTACTGTGTTTAGGGTACTTAGCACAGTGCTTTTCAAAATGCACAGGGCATATGAATCATTTGGGGATTTTCTTAAAATGCAGACCCTAATTTGGCAGGTCTAGGGAGGCCCCAAGATACTGCATTTCTAGTAAGGCTCATACATGATGCTGATGTTCCTGGTCCAAGGACCACACTTTGATTGACAGAAGCTTCAACACCTGCCTAAGGGGCCCTGGTGCATTTATTTCACATGCAATTACTGTGCCATAGTTACTGCATTAGAATACTCGAATATGATGTCTGGGGATCTGAATTATCCACCAATCCCCAGGTTCTTTTTTGCCTTCTAAAATTTAAGAACCTCATGTGATCTAAAAGTAATCATTTCTGTCACATTGTGCCATTGTGAGGCACCAGAAATTTTAACTTTTGTTCTCATGTTCTGGTAAGATTTATATTTTAACTTGTTGAAAGATTTTTCCAGGCTTATCGTGTGATTCTTCTATCAGGTGATTTTGAGAATCAAAGATGTATGTCTTACGGGCAAGTTTGGAGTACCACAGAGTCTTCTGATTTGTACTGCTTTTGTTCAGTGTGAAGAGTGATGGTCCTGAATTTTTCCCTGTTCCTTTGTATTTTACCCTCTTTCTTCAGGGAGATAATTGCATAAAGTGATGAATTTAAATGAAGAGTTATTCCAGACCTCTTCCCTGATGTGAGCATTTACCCTAGATTTTATGGAGGGTATATGTGTATTACATCTTGAGACTAGGCTCATGAAGCAGCCCCCCTCATTTAGTGAGTAGTGACCACTGAAAGTTCCTGTGGAATCCCATGAAGGAAATAAAAAACAGGATGTCGAAGGAGTGAAGCAGACATGTACACCCAGAGGCCCTCGGAGAAAAGTCACAGAAAGGACAGAATATAGAACAATGCTCATGAGTGCTAATAGGTTAGTTTTGTGTATCAAGACAGTGTTCTCAGAGGAGCTTGCATGTATTATGCTGGACAGCAGAGGAAGATGGATAAAAAGATACAATTCTTAATCTCATGATGATCACAATCTAGCAGAAGAGGATGGCCTGAAGGACACAGGGACAAAGCCAAAGGGGGTCAGATCAAGGGTGGGAGGTGGGGATGGGTGGGGGGGGGCATGGTGGGATAAAAATGGAGACAACTGTACTTGAACAACAATTAAAAAGAAGAGTAATTAAATATGCATTCCTGATGAAAAGAAAGTAAATTTTCCAGCTCATTTTAAAAAATTCAGTAAGAAACACCCAAGTCCACGAAAAAAATTATAATACCATACAATAATTGGAAACAATCCAAATATCCATCAGTAGGTGAGTGAATAAGAAATTGTGGTATGTTCACACAGTGGATGATTCCACAGCAATAGAAAGAATGAACTCATGATTTGTAGAAAATATGAGTAAATCTCAGAAGTATCATGTTAAGGAAAAAAAGCCAGATATAAAACAGTGCACACTGTGATTCAATCTCTATAAAATTCAAGAGAAGGTGGAAAGCACTCTGTGGTGTTAGGAATTAGAACTGTGATCAAGTATGTGATGGAGTCTGGCTAACAGGAGCACGTGGGGATGATCAGGATGACGACGGCAATGCTTTCTATCTTGAACAGGCTGGTAGTTAACTGAGTATATACATTTCTGAAATTCACTTAAGATTCGTACATTTCACTATATGGAAATTTTATAAAAAATGAATAAAGAGCATGGCTAAGTCCTATTAAGGACTGGTGAGTTTGCTTTTGAATTTAAATTTATTGGCCAATTTTCTAGAACCTATTTTTTTTTAATAATGAGAAACACAGCAAACAACAGATTAGGAACCTACCCACCTCCTTACTAGCATTTACAATTTCCACCTCTTATTCTTTCATTGTCATTGCTTACTCACAGAGTTATGTTAACAAGTACATGACATAATGTCTATAAAGCCCCTAATATTATATGTACTTAATAATTATTAGTTAATAATATCATTGAGATTGATAGTAGTAAGGATTTCAATACCATGAATACCTGTATTAGAAATGATTATATTATACTATATTCTTATAATATAAAATACATCTCTGTATATATTAAACAAATATTCATATATATTTACACATGTGTATATATATGTATATTGTTGACCATTGAACAACATGGGTTTGAACTGTACAGGTCCACTTGTTTGTGGATTTTTTCAGTAAATATGTATAGTAGTATATATGTATTGTCCTTATGATTTTCTTAATAACATTTTCTTTCCTCTAGCTTTATTATAAAAATACAGTATATAATACATGTAAGATAAGATGTGTGTTAAGCAACAGCAGGCAATTAGCAGTAATTTTGAGGGGAGCCAAAAGTTATACACAGATTTTTGGCTGCAAGGGGGTTGGCACCCCAACCCTCCATATTGTTCTAGGGTTAACTGTATATTTGTGTGTATATATATTTGTCACAGGGGTGACAAAAAGTAGGTTTAAAGTTGTTTGTATGGAAAATATTGAAATAATTCATTAATAACAACACAAAAATAAGCTCTGTGTTTTAGGTGTTCAGAACTATACACCTGCTTTTTCATCCCTGTGTCTGTGTGTGTATATATATGGGGGAACCCCTCCCCAAAACACTGGAATTATTGTCTGGAAGGTGGGTCTCTTGTAGCACAAGCTTCCCCCTTGAGAGGAGTCTTCTAGGAACCCATCTGTATTGGTGTACCAGCTGGTGGTGGTGTGAGAGGCTGCATTTGACTTCAGTGAAATTTTTTGGAGACTCTTTCAATGCATTTACTAGTGCACCTGCCCACACTGTGTTCAGCAGTTTTTGACCCCCATGCCCTACACTCCCTATTCACCCAACCTCACCCTGAGCAACTTTTTTTTAAGTTCTCAAGGAGAAACATTTTGCCAGTGTAGAAGAGGGTGAAACCAAAAACAGCAGAAGTACTAAAAGGCATCAAAGTGATGAGTTCAAAAATTGTTTAGAACAGTGGAAAAAAATGTCTCGATAGGAATATTATATCAAATGGAGAGTACTTCCAAGGTCACTGAGTTTAAACATATAAGAATAAAAATGCACAATTTTTATAAATAAATTCCAATTTTTGCCCCCATGTGTGGTACATACATATATGCACATATGTATGTATGTGTATTTGTTATATACATACACATGTGCATATATAATGGTAGTGAAGAAGATGCAGATAGAGTTTATCTGGCAGATGACCAAATAATTTTTCTATGGAGATGTAAAGCCAGCCATGGGGTGGTGGTTAATTTGTTAAGAAATTGAAAAGCCTCAACATGGAATTTTCATTTGATTTGAGAAGTACTTGAAATTATTATTTCAGAGAAGCAGATCAAGACAATAGCTTATAAGAAGTGTGGTTCTAATTATATAAGATAGTTTTATTATTGTTCTTACAGGGTGAAATGTCATATGTTATAGAGGAAGGGGTGGTTGGCATCAAGTAAGGATCTATGAGGAAAGAAGATATTTAGGAAACTACTTGAAATTAAAAGTTTATCTTTTTCAGTTTATGTCTAATGAAGAAGTGATCCCTCTGTGAAGTGTAGTGGGTCAGAGATGGAAGGACTTCATAGTTACAAAGACATGGAAAAACAAAAAGGAAGGAGAATGTCGAGTTTATTATCATAAAAAGGTTGGGTCAAAAATGGAAATGTTTAAAAGGAATAACACTTGAGCGGAGAGGAGAAATGAAGTTAATATGGGCATGTTTTGTTTCACACGTTAAGCAGGCATGGGTGTGCAATGTCTTGGAGAGGGAGGATCTGAAGCTCAGGCAGAAAAGAACTGCTAGAGGCACAGATCAGCTGGAAGGCATTTGGGGTGTAATGTAGCTGGATTTGTATTTGATAAATTCTTCAGATTTCAGTTTAGGGAAATGAGGTTGAATATTCAGAAAAACCCTGAGCTTCTATTGGGATTTATAATATTTATAATTATACATTATCAAAATACTTCTGCAGTGTGACTTCTTCCTGGGATATTCCATTTGAGAGAATCTCAATAGAAGGAACATAGGATTTAGAGTCAGACCTTTCTGGGGGTGAAACCAAGCTTGAGTAATTACTTAACCTCTTTTACCCTCAGTTTTTTCATTAACAAAATGGTATAAAAATCATCCTCGTAAGAATTGTGTTAAGGGTTTAATAAAATAATGTATGTGAGGTGTCAGGCTAGGTATCTCCTATATGGTATACTCTCAAATGATGGTAATTACAGAATTAACCCCATTGATAATATAAGTGTCCTTTTGGTGTCAACATGTTCATTATTCCCAGTATATAAAATAGGACATTTAACTCTTCTCTCCTTCAGTAGGATAATGGCATTCCCTCTTTTCAATTCTATATCTTATCACCCTGGAAGTTATTATTTAAAAAAAATATCAGGTTAAATTAAAGAAATGTTTTGTAAATAGCGTTCACTGCAATTTGTGTAAAGATCCATGAAATTTCATCAACAGTCATTTAGTAATGTTTCGGTTTTGAATGTTTTGTGCTGGATCCAGAGAAGAGTATTTTCCTTTCTCAAACTCTGCCTGAAAATTTGCTCTGTTAATGTTACATCACAATTTTTCTTTTAAAAATCTCTTTCTCCTAAGATGAAAATCAGCCAAGCAAAAGTAAAGGTATACTTTCCATGAACACAAATTTTAAAAAAAAGTCTCTGGGATTTATGCACTTTCAGCTTCAAAACCAAATCCTACATCCTATTAAAAGATCTTAATGCATTCTGTGATGGAGCAGTCCTCGAATCTATACCTGAATGGAATGTCTGAGTTCACTAATCTCCTCACTGTTTTCTAAAGGTTGTCTTCCTCTCTGCTGAAATAATAAATGGGTATATAGTCATGTGTGAGATGCTTGCATCTTTAATATGCCAACACCTTCTGTCTTAGAGGCCTAGTGTGCCAGATGGAATGTTTCATAAACACTGTAACAGACAAATTACATTAGATACCCTGGCGAGCACACTGACACACAGCACCTTTATATAACTCAATTTTGTCTGCCTGCGTCTCCAACCATTACATTTCAGATCAGCAACAGGAGAGTATAAACAATCATCTCTGAATAGAATGATAATCCGTCCACTATATTTATGAAGCATTCAGCTTCTATTAATTTCTGTATAGCAATATTTATGATAATGGTCACACCTTAGAATGACTAAGCAAACTTATTTTTTTTTCTCAAAACAGTTCTTAAAAGGTTGTATCTCTCTGTAGGAGTATTTTAAGGATTATAACAGCAAACATTGGAAATAAATTTGAATCTTTGTTTTGGTATATGTAGTTTAACAAATGGGTTTATGTAGACTTTTTAAAAAGATTCTTAAAAAGTAAATTAATAACTTGAAGTTCAAAGAAGAGAGAAATAATTTCTATCACAAACTATGATTCTTTAGTACTAAAGGAAGGAATATGTTTATTTTTGATATACTGTACATAGAAATAGGGAGAGTAACAGAACACTCAGGGGAAAATAGCAACTAGATAGATACATAGGTAGATAGATAAATAGATAATTGATAGATGATAGATAGATGAGTGGATGGGTAGATACACAGCTGGAGTTCAGCCTAATCCTGGGAAGTTAAAACCAGTATTTATTTTTCCAGTTTGGGTAATAAAATACCTTCTTGCACAGCAGAAATGCTTCATTTAAACAAGCACTTCTAGTTTAAATTTTTACTGTAGATGTTATTTAGAGATGAATGAACATCAGACATTGCCATATTTGAAGATTCAATGAAACACTCTTAAAGAAAAGGAGTTACTACACAGACCGGGTTTTGACAGCCCCTTTCCTCACAGAGGCCTTCCTCCCCACGGCCACCTGGTCTGCTCACTCCCGGGGCACCTCTCTGGAGGCCTGGCTCTGGATGACAGGGACTCGCAGCAGGCCCTCCCCACGAACCATTAAAGGGAGTTTCTGTATGGATTGCTTCCCATTCCCAAGACAAGGCGATAATTATTTTTCCTCATGATGTGGCTTGCCTTCACAATCTAGTTTATTATGCAGTTTAGTAGAAACCAAGGAAAGCTTGGAAAATGTCTCATGAATACACGGACTAAAATCATTGTCTTAATTGGACACTCCTTAATCTCATGAAGGAGACAATGAAATTTATAGCTGCATGACTAAGTGCAGAAAATGACAGTTTATCAATTAGTGTACTAAAAATATCGCTTCAATGTGCTAGTATTGGTGAGTTCATTCAAACATAAAGCAATGGTAAACTGTACAAATCAGATATTGTGTAAATCATAAGAAAAATCCTAAAATTCTCTCCCTTATAAAAAAGTAACATTTCAGTAGGCATACAGTTGGAAATCTGTGCTCAAAGGAAATCTAGCATGCAAATAAATCCAACCAGCGATTTAGCAAGGTATCTTTTAGGCCAGTGATTTAACAAGGTGTCTTTTAAAAAAATCTTTTGATAAATCATGATTGTTATTTTTGCTGAATTAATGAGCTATTTGTGAAATATATATATGATGAATTTAAACTTTAATTATCATAGTTTAATGTGGCCACCATTTAGAATTAAAAAGTTGACGTGAGTTGATTAATAGTGGATCTATTTTTAAAACATTTTCTATTACAAAGTTCACACATTTTTATTAATTACTGGAATATAAAGAAAAATACCCATAACAAGGTGACATGAATTTTGTTGTATTTTTTCATTCCTATTTCCTACTCAGCTTTTTTTAATGTCATGAAGTCAGACAGTGCCTACACAGATATTTTTTATTATAGTCAGTATTTTGAGTTACTAGTCTTTGTAATATTAAATTTTAATGGTGGAAGAATATGCCACTATGTAGTTTTAAACTTTTGATTATTGGATTTGGATATTTTCTTATCTTTATCTTTTATTGTAATTTGAATAGAATTACCACTTTAAAAATGGTTAGAAGAAGTGGAATTACTAGCAGAAGCACCTACACTTGAAATCTTTCCTTTTGGTTGTGTTTATTTCTTGTTAGACACTGAAAAAGATAGTACATATTTTTAAATATGTTAAGTAAGTAATGTCATTATTAAGGTGTTTCTTCTATTCTATAACTCTCCCTCAAAAAGCTTATGCAAAGTGTGGAGGTGCAGGGAACTGAACTGGATTCTTCTTCTACTTACTTATAACCCATGGAAAACTGCTTACATTTTCTTGGCCTTGGTTTTTCTAAGTGCACACAAGTACAGTATTAACATGTACCTTTTGAGGGGTTTTGTTTAAATACTAAACTGGAAATTGCATGGGAAGTACTTACTTTAGTGCCTAGCAAGCTATTAGTCTCAATAGTATTATCAATTCCTTAAAAATTGATGTCGATATTAACCATAATATCTACTTAATCCCTCAATAAATAAATTCATTAAGTTGGATGTTTAAAACAATTTTTCTAAAACTCATGATTATTTAATCAATGTAATTAAGCTAAACTATGTTGACTAGAACTCTCATATGTTTCTTTTCCCTGTCCCTCTAGAATTGGCCAGTATTTGGGGCATTGAGTAAGCTCACTCTGTAGGTCAGATATCAGTATGTTCGGTTGAATTGGCCAGGGAGTCAATCCGAATGGCTCTTGAGACAGCATTTATCAAACAGATGTGTCTCTGGGTGACGTGTGTAGCTATAGGCATTCACATTGCACACTCCCACGAAGACGCGAGGATGTAATGTGTTCCTCTCAAGCTTTAATTTGGCAAGGGTTCTCCGCCTCTGAAAGCAAGGATGTGACAGCTGTCTGGGGAGGCACACGATGTAAAAGAGGAATTATACAGCTGCAAAGACAGGGCTCTGCTCTGTCATTACCATCATCCTCATTTGCTATTTATTTATCAGGGTGTCCACAATGTGCCTCGCGCTTTATAGGCTGCAGGCATCACTGTGCCTCAGACAAGAGGAGCGGATGAAAGTCAGACCACGCCAGAGATGAAACAAACACCCAGGCTGCATCCAAAGTACGTGCAAGATTTAGAAGGACGCTACATATTTCTGAGTCTTGACATTGTACATGTGGGTGGGCAACTTCCCTGCCTACATGACAGGTTTTTGAAAGGAGAAGAAGCAAAGGTGAGACTTGGAAAAAGGTCTTAAGCAATGATCCTAATATCAGAATAAGGTTGAATGTTATTTTGAGGGTATGCCCTCTCTCTTCCTTTTCAGAGAAGAAATAAAGAAAGTGGATAGGATGTTTTATTTTTCGAGTGCCATATTTAAGATGTTAAAACTGTCTGACAACTTACTCATTTCTGGGAGGCTACTATAGAGTCACAGAAAGCAATCTGTACTGAAGCAAAGATCTGTATCTTGATGTGAGTCAATACTATCAGAAATTTTAATTTTTATGCTTTTGTTTTATTAATTTATTGTATATTTTCATTGTAAAACTAATAAGAAAAATTACGGAAAATATAAAAATACATAAATAATATAATAATAGCCGATTCTTTAATTCTTCCATGTTTACCACTTTGGATACTACCTTTCCATTCAATCACTCTTCCATTTAGGAAAGACTTTCCTTCTGAAACTTTAAATTTTCCTGTCATCATTAAATTACAAGTACTTTATCATGAAATAGTCTAACAAATGATTTTTATTATTTTTAATAGCTAGTCAATAAGAAATTCTTTATGATTGATAACTATAAACTATATTTCTGGGGTAAAACAGAATGCCCACTTTAAATTTTGATGTATATCAACCAATTCTTAAAACACACACATACACACACTACAAACCTACTCCCACAGGTAATATATGAGAGCCTCCATCTGGCCATGCCCTTGCCAAGCCTAAATATGGCTTAAAGTTTGATGTTTTATTACTGCTATGATGCAAGTTTCTGATAAAAATCTGTTCAGTATTTTTTAGAATTAAAAAACAATCTAAAATGGCCAATAAACATATACAAGAATGAAATAATCTTTTATATTTATTGGCCATTTTAGATGGATAAACCTTGAGGATATTACACTAAATGAATAAGCCATCACACACACACACACACACACACACACACATGACAAATACAGTATCATTTCACTTACATAAGATATGTACAGTAGTCAAAGCCATAGAGACGGAAAGTAGAATGGTGGTTGTCAGGAGTCATGGGGAGCAGGAATGGGGAGTTATTGTTTAACAGGTATAAAGTTCAACTTTTACAAGATGAAAAGAGCTGTGGTGATGGATGGTGGTGGTGACAGCACAACATTATGAATGTATTTAACACCACAAAACAATACACCTAAAATAGTTAAGATGGTAAATTTTATGCTCTTTTATTCACAATAAAGATAGTGAAGAAAAGATTTACATCTATCTCAAAGGGGCAGAGAAAAAAATTACATTATGACATTTCTAATGAAAATACTCTAAGAAAAGGTAGGTCAGAGCCAACAGGCAGGAAGAAACTGAGAAAAACATTAAGGAAAGTCACTTTTATCCATTGAAATATATATTGCAAATATTTTCTGAAGGCCTACCACTTACATTTTAACTTTATTGTGTTCTTTTTCTACAGAAGAACTTTAATTTGTATAGAGTAGTTAACTATTTTGTGATTTGTGTCAGTTTAAAAGAGACCTTCCTACTCTTAATTTTAAAACACACTTTCCTCTATTTTCTATGTTATTTTGTGGGGGGGAGTATATTAGGGTCTTTAATTTATCTGAACTTACTTTTTTAAAGATTTTTTTATTTTATTTTATTTTTTAGAGAGGGAAGGGAGGGAGAAAGAGAGAGAGAGAGAGAAACATCAATGTGTGGTTGCTGGGGGTCACGGCCTGCAACCCAGGCATGTACCCTGACTGGGAATTGAACCTGCAATACTTTGGTTTGCAGCCCGCACTCAATCCACTGAGCTACGCCAGCCAGGGCTCTGAATTTATTTTTAAAAATGAAATACTTCTCCATATTTTGTAGCTATATATCCTAGTACCACTTATTTCACAGCCCATCCTTTCTTCACAAAATGTTAGTGGCAGCTTTATTTTACATCATGATGGTTTGTCTTTTTTTTTCTTCGTGGGGCAACTACTGAGCTCACTATAGCCCACCAGCTTATTTGTTTATAATTCATGAATGAGGAGAAGCCTCTTCACTCACATGAAGAACAGGGAGAGGAGTGTGCTTGGCTGAGAAAACAGAAAAGGTAGAAGTTGTGAGTGAGAAACATCTCATTTGTTAAGAATTAATTGGAGGTTGGTATGTAGGAAGTCAAGATGAGAACAGGACTGGATGAAATTGAAAAGATGGGTGGGACCAGTCATGCAGAACCCTGCAGTGGGGCCTCTGCCCGGTGACATTCATAAGGAGTGTAAGAGAACATGTCTGGTCACTGCCCCTCCAGAGAAGATTGGAGATAAATAAGGTTGGTGTCTTTTCCAGGCCACTCTGGCCTGCTCTCCTCCCCAAACCAATCAGGTTTGCAGTGGGTTACTATGTTAGACAGACAGATAAACTTTAAAAAAGTACAGTGTGAAGAAAAGGATGTGGAAGCCCTATGCAAATTACCTGGTCCCTTAGGTTACACAGAGGCTCTTCCAGACTCAGCTGTGGACATGAGTGTGTTCTCTCTCCAGACCTCACTGCTCAGAGCCCTCATTCCCTCCCTGCACTCTACACAATCTACCAGTTTTACATCATTAGACGTTCCCTAACAAAACTCATCACTCTCCCAGGGAAAAGGAGCTTTGTCCTCTTCAGACACCTTACAAAACGGTGAGCCTTGGGAGGCATTTAGGTTCCACACAGTCCCAACACCTAAGGATGCCTGAGGAGGAGGAGGCAGCGTTCTTTAGGAACCATCAAAATGTTATGTGTGATTTCCTAAAGTCTCAGTATCCAATGACACTAAATATCTCTATGTCATAGTACTTTTTCTTCTTTCAAATGGCTTTCAATATTAATGTATTTTCTGATTATTTAAAGATTAATGTTTGTATTATGGAGTGCATGTGAATATCTGGAAAACATGTACAACTTCAGGACCTTTGGTGCACTGGGCAGCCTGGTGACTAGTTACACACACTCAAAGGCAAATGCTTAGAAATTTAAAGATAATGATAATAACACCTTACACTTTAAAATGTGCACGTGTATGATACGTGTCCTAACCCATTTGAGTCTCACAACCTCCTTAGGGGATAGGTTCGATAGTTATTATCCCCACCTTACAACTAAGAAACATGTTCAGAGAGAAAAAAATTATTCTCTTCATAATATAGACAGCCACAGAGGATGGATTTTAAACCCAGTTTTTCTAACTTTGTGATGACAGCTCTTTCAAGTACACTGTTCTGTCCTATTTAATTAGGCAAGGAACAATATGTCACCATGTTCTTTACATTTTCTTAAGGGATAACATTAAGAAAATGAACAATTAGCTTGCTATTATAGAACCAAAAAGCACTGTTACTTCTTAGTCACTATGGCACAAAGATTGTGCTAACAGAACCCCGAACTAATGAATAACCTTTTATCATGAATTATGGTGTAACACCTGTAACATTTAGCTGTAACAGTATTTTTAATTTAGCCGAGCTTTCTGTGGTAATGTTAGCAGCTTGTGTGAAAACCAAGCAGAAAGAAATATTGAAAGAATCTTAATGGAAATCATTACACAGATGACCTATATGCTCAGAATATTTATAAGTAAAAGAAAAATTATTCTATGGCCCCATTTAAGAAATGAAAGGAAGTAAAACAACTTTAGCCCGAGGTAATCTTGAGAAACCACTGATGGTTTGATTGGACATATTTTTTTTTAAAAATCTCCGTGTTCATTCTCCCCCTTTTTTCCTTCTGATTTTTTTTCCATTTCTCTTGCCTCACCTGGGGCGTTTCCATGACAGGGTCCATGGAGACACTTAAGCATTCTCAGCAATATGCATTTTGGAGTGGTCTTTACAGTATTTTGAAGATGGTATTAGCTCTGTGGGGGAAAAGAAAAGAAAAACAAACACACAAAAAAGCTCTTTAATCATAAGCTGAATTTCCAGGCAACAAATGCTACCCCTACTGTGTCACTGGGCTACATGTATTCTGTCATGCAGGCACAGTTAGTGTTTGTAGAATAGGGATAATTCTTCTCGAGTGTTAAAATTATAAGAACTGCTTAAGTGCACTGGAGATGGGAACTTGACTCCTTTGTTATAACAAGAGGCTAGCCTGTATATTCTTAATTCATAGTTGCTTTTTTTTTTAATTCAAAGCTCTTCAGAAACATGGGTCATTTGATTTTGTTATATCAATTTAGGGAGAATAACACTCGGCATATAGTTAAAAACACAGAAGGATGCCAAATATGTATTTGTGAGAGAAAACACTGTTTCTGAGTTGAATAGATAATTTTCAACGTGCAAAACCACTCTGACAAACTGAGCTGGGTAAATTGACTACTTTGGGTCAGCTTGGCTGCCCTTGATATTGTATCAAAGGCAGAACAATGTCACAATAACTCTGCATTTGATTTCTAGAATCCTCATGCACTATAGAGGAAGTCCCCTGGGTGCTAAACAAGATTAGTAGCAGTGGAAAAGCTGGGGTACAATAAACTCACAGATAATTTAGCCATTCCAAGTAGATTCATAATACACCCTTGTGTGGAAATAATATACCACCACAACAAAAAAAACCCAAATGAACATATATATATTTATAAATAATATAAGGTATGCATAAGTTTATATAAATATAATATATATTATATGTAAATATATATAAATGAGGTGTATGAAGTTGACTAGGACAGCGATTTGTCTCCTCATAGCCAGGAGGCCTACTCCTCTCTAACAACAGAACAGATAGATTCCTCTTGATTCTCATTCTTTCTTCTGGGTTTAGGCATGTTTCTGGGGCTCTTTGTGGAGCATTCATAGCTAGATTCGGAATCTGATAAGCTATGGTCCCTGTTTAATTAAGATTAGGAGGCAGCTATAGGAGTTCTTTAAAAATAAATTACAGTCTATTTTCTACAAAAGAAAATAGGAAGCTGGGGACAATGAGAGACAGAGTAGAAAAGTAAAGGACACGGTGAAAGGCATTGGATGGTACCATTGATTGTTACCAAAAATTAATTTGTTCTTTGTTGTGAACCTTTCCACCGGGAGAATCTCCATCAAGTGTAACATGATGTTTCCAACAAATGTCCCCAAGGCAAAAGCAGGAAAAATTCTCTCTTGTGTCGCAGCAAATGCTAACCCTGATACTGAACATGAACGATCAATTTAAGTCCAAACAATAACATTTAAACAAATAACAAGAAAGACTCCAGGTGAAGGAATGATAAAATTAAAAGGCAGCCTCTTGAGAACTGAGAAGGCTTTGAGTTAAAAAAAATCAGTTTCAATGAAATCTGTTGAAAAGTATAATTGTATTTCAAAACAATTCACATTTAGAGAAAAATACTAGTTTTTTTTTTACACATTAAGTTCAGAAAGGAATGTTGAACCTCAGTATACAGAGGGTAGGAAGGGCTGCTTTAGAGGATTTTCATTACAATTGGTTTGATTGTCTTTGTTATAATTACTTGGAAAATCTTAAAGGGCACGTGACTATTTTCTCCATTTTTAAATTTTATTATTTTTTAGAAAAAGAAATGGACACAGAGACATCCAATGATCTGGTATAAACCTAAGTGAAGATAGAAACAGATTTTTGAGTCCTTGTCAAAAATAAATTTCTATAAAATGTGTGCATCTAAACAAGTACATGAATACATAATGTTTTTATGAAATAGTTGCTGACTTAATGCCAAAGTTTAATTTAAACAGCATATCATTTCTAAACTATGGGCCTGAGTTTTGATATTTGGGGTTGACGTATTTCTAATTAATGTATAGATCATCTTGAGTATGGCTGTAATATTTTGGAAATGTTTTTAGTTGTAATTTTAGATTTCAAAAGAATTGTAAAAATCATACAAAGAATTCCTTATACCCTTTACTCATATTATCTAAATGTTCATTTTTTTTATAACTATAGTTCAGTGATCAAAATCTGGAAATTAACCTCAACACACAATTAACACTTAAATCTACAGAGCAATTTTGCCAGTTGATTCACAAATATTCTTGTACTGACCCAGGATTCAATATAGGATGAGGGTACATTTTGTTGCCATGGCTTCTTAACTGTTTTCCTTTAATCTGGAAAGATTCTTTCACTGGCCTTTGTCTTTCATAACCTTGATATTTTCAAGAGTACTGGGTAGTCATTTATAAAATGTTTCTTAGTTTCACTGAGTCTGATGTTTTCTCATGACTATGTACATATTTTGGGTAGGAATCCCACAGAAGTGATGCTGTGCCATTTCAGGGTATCAAGCTTCGCTCAGGCTCCTGATGACTTTTTGTCTTGTTACTGGTGAAAGTGAGGTGGTATCTGCCATATTTCTCCACTGCCAAGTTACTATTTTTCCCTTTGTAATTAGTATCATTTGGGGAGAAACTTTGGAACTATGTAAGTATCTTTTCTCATCAGACTTCTGCCTACCATCCACAGATGATGCTTGACTGAAACAATTGTTATATTTCTTTAATTCCTCCTAAATTTGTTAGTTAGAATTCTGCCTTAAGGAACAACCATCCGCTTCCCATCATTTACTCCTTCTCTCAACTTTTTTAAAGCCTTATGAACTCATGACTTCTCATCCTTCTCTATGGGTAATAATTTGTTCCCTGGGATGCTTTTGAAAATCCATCTGTTAGAAGTGGCAAAAAAACAAAACAAAAACAAAACCGCCTAACTCAAGTTATAAAGGTAAATTGATGTGAGCTGGTAAGGTCCCTTTTAGGGATAAAGTTCTCTGCTTTGGATGTTTCCGCACACTGGCATGTGTCTGAGGTGCAATTTGCTACCACTGCTTTCTTTGCTTGAGTTATATTCATGAGCCCAGGGACCATGACTGGGTTTGAGGAATGGTTTTTCTGCGCTGAAGTCTGATCACCTACCCTGAGGCAAAATCCAGGTGCCCCTTGCCTTGCTCTACACTTAACCCTGCCTCACACTGTCACCAGATATGCCTTCACATATCCATTCCGTAAGTGCCCCGAGAAGCCCCTAAACATAAAAATTTCTTTTAGCTTTAGGTTTCTTATTCATCAAAATAATAGCATCACTATTCCCCACGCAGGAGTCCTTTCATGAGGTACAGGCTGTTTTTTTTGCATTTGCCTAGATACAGATCCTGAGACCAGGATTTGTTTGTAAGGGGTATATTTAGGACTTGAAGATAACGCAGCTAGAGACGTTTTAAGAGGAATAGAAAGCAGCCAGTGCAAGGTGTGCTATTAAGCCATCTGTCACAGGGCTCAACTTCAGCTAAATCCTGCTTGGACTCTGGAAACTGACACAAAACACACACATCGTAAGTATCCAACCTGAAGTATTAGGCAGCAGGAATGTTTGTATACTAATTCTGGAGAACCAGTGGTTAAGAATTCACAGAGGTGGTAATTCTTCAGTATTCTGCCTGTTCCATGTGTGTGCATGCACACGTGAGCACAGAGGCAGTGGGATTCTCACAGTTCCAGAAGAAGAAAAAAAGCCATTCCCTGCAGAGTTCTAATACTGGAATTTGAGTAAAAGACACGCGACTTATGGGTGGGGCACTGGCAAGTTCTGCTACCCAAATTACTTGCACATTGTATTTAATGGTCAAAAAGAATCACGCCAAGTAGGTAGAATAGGTGTTATTTTCTTTTTATACATTAAGTAGCTGACGTTTGGAGAACCCAGGTGACAGGCTTAAGTTCACATACTATAATGTGTGTGCACGAAGGAGAGGCTAGACAATTGCAGAGCATGGGGACAAAATACAAAGTCTTCCCTTTTCTAGAGCTCAGAGTCACTGGGGTCTGGTTGACTCTTAGAAGAGATTTGCTTCTCAGTTCTCTAAGGAGAACCCTGGGACTGCTCAGACTTACTTTCAAGTCCAAACTGGCATGAACTATCTCCATTTCTCAGTAATTTACATTTTGCTGCTCTGCTCAGTTATACCACTGAGTAATGACCTATATTTCATTTCTTGCTGATGTTACCTGCACACTAGGCAGTTTCTATTAAAGTCCTAACGTACCAAAGCAAAGATAAATGGCTGATCGGGAGATGGGCACATACAGCCCAAAGTTTCCTTAGAGTCATCTACCATGAGGTATAGTCAAGCTAATGCATTGAATTAAAAAAAGAAAAAAAGCTAAAAAAGGACATACCTGAGTTAATTCAGCACTGAAAATAAAGGAAGTGTTCCATATCGTTAATAGAAATAATGTGATCAAACATCTAAGAAATAAGAACAGACGTAGAACAGTTAAAAATGTCCTGATAAACGCATTAAATCATTCATGTATTTACTCAACTTACCTATTATAGTTCATCTATTGAGTCCCTGTTACGTGCCTGACTCTGTGCTAAACATCAGTGCTACAAAACTACATGTCACCATCCCTGCTTTTATAGAACTCATACTCCTAGGAAAGTGTGGAACACAGGTAACTTCCCTGGAAGCTGGAAACATTTCTTATACAATACACTGTAGTCTATGATAAAATACAGGATGGTGGAAAGTGAAGGTGAAATGAATGATTGGGTCCAGGTTGTGAAGGGCCTTGATCATGATGATAAAGATTTTGGATTATTCTAGGTAACAAGGAATCACTAGGTTTTACTTTGAAGCAATGGGATGACTCAAATAGTAGTGTCAAGGAAGTGAAGAGAGGTATCTTCCCTTCAAACAATTAAGCAACCTGGTCCTTGAGAACTATTCTCTACTTCAGAGAATTACCATGTTGTTAAAGGTGAGCTCTTGTGATTATACGAGCCATTTGGTCACAAGTTTTGAGTAACTTTGCCTTGTTTTCTTAGCGGGTATATCATTTGCTTATTGATGCATCCATGACTCTGGCCCACCTGCAGACAGCATTTGAAAAATTTGTGGGTAAATGTGGGAAATATTATAGGCTATGGACATTTCTATTGTATGTCTCTTACAGAAATTTTTCAAAGGAAACTTCTGAGGATATATTGGAAGAGTAATTATTTCATTCTCTTGGATCTGTACAGCAATAAAAAAAACTAGGACATGAGAATAGTTAAGAGGAATATTAATGTCAAGAACATATAATTATTGAGGTTTTGTTATGCTTCAAGCACTACACCAGGCACTATGGATACCTGTGAGTAATATGTGCAGATTCATTCCCATCTTAGCCTGAGAATTGGGTTGATTCAGCTCTAACACCAGGGCTGCATCATGGGAAGTGCATGGGATTGCAGACACATGTGGATGCCACGTTAACTCTGGGAAAAGTGCCTGACTGATTCTCCTTGGTCTGAATTCCTCATTTATAAAAGGAAAAAAAAGATAGTCAACTTTTTATAACTCCCAGTTTTCATCAATCTCTTTCCACTTACCCTGTGGCAATTTGTTACAGTAGCAATAAGAGGCTTTTATTGCTACTCAGGAACTTTCTCTTTACCCCCGTTACTCTGTTACTACAGCCAAGAACAGTGACTATACCATACCATTGACTTAATGTGTGTGTTTGTGTATATACATATATACATATAGATACACATATGTATCTGTGCTTTGTGAGATAATGAAGAAATGCACAACCGAGTGGAATATAATGATGCCACAGTTGAAGAAGGCACAGACAACTACAAGTAAAACACACAGCTGTGCACATACAAGGCCAAATATGTATCAGAGAGATTTAATGCAAAGTTATTTAACATAAATTATATCCAATGTTTTACATGCCACATATACACAGACACATACTACTCTATGGAAAGCATCCCAGTGTTTTGGCTGAGGAGCACAACGTTTTACATAACATTTTTGTTGAGGAAACAGGGTTAAAGGACCTTCTGATTGACTACATATTATCACATGTTTTTATCAATTGCTGTCTCATGAAACTCTTCTTGATTTTAGTGTTTTATCTTTAAAAAGCCAAGGGAGTATCACTAGGGAAAGAAGTACAGTACTTTTCAAGGAGTACAGTAATGTTGATTAGTCAGAACACTATCTTGGTATTGATAATTTCTTGGTAGCATTTCCCTCCCACATCCTGGCTATTTTCTTATCTCTTTATTTTAAAGAGATTTAGATCATTACATGATTAGATTTAGGTCATTACGTGATCATTACATGACTCAAATTCCTTTGCCTTAGCAAAGCACACATTAATTTCCTCCTAACTGTATGATAAGGTAGACAGAAAGTAGGAAAACATAGGCACAGATGACCCCGGGATATCTTTTTGTGCCATTAAATGAGAGATTACTCAATGGATGATGGGAATGAATATGTTTAAAGCACCATTGAGCCAGTATTCAAACCTGGAACAATTGGAACATAAAAATAAATCATATTAATGAGATTAGCACTGATTGAATAAAATAAAAATACATGCATTCAAAAGATATAAATAAATGTAAAGAGAAAGAAAAGATCTTAAGATAAAACATCAGCTAATAAATACAGAATGGATGATAGAGTTGGTCATTCATGGTTGTTAAAAATTAGTGAGTGAAAGTTCGATGAGGAACAAGAAATGCATAGTATCAAAGTATCTCCCCACAAGTTACTAATAACTACAAAGGGAAAAATAATAACAGTAGAGTGGAAAAATCTGGCAGAAACCATTTAAACTAGTAGCCAAAGATATCACTAGTTTTGGGATAAATCAATATGATTTACAATATCTCCTAATAAGTTGCACCGAGGACACACATCACTTTTGGGGTATTCCTGCCAAAACCAACTAAAATTGTGAAGAAATACCAAGCAAGCCCAAACTGAAGAACATTCTGTATAATAACTTGCCTGTACTGTGTAAAGATACCAGACTAGAGAAATGTTTTAGATGAAGTGTTCTAAGAGGTGACAACTGAATACAATATGTGATCCTGAGTTAGATCCTAAACCCAGGGAAAATACAGTAAGTCTTCATTGAGTGCCATCAGTAGGTCATGGAATCTGCAACTGTAAGCAAAACCATGTTTAACCAAACCAATTTTATCATGGGCTAATTGGTATAATGGAAGTTGGATTACTACAGCATATTTCTGGACACAAAAACTTCACCAAACTTCTAAATAAAGACCCAAACCTTCTCATATTAAACATGAAAATAAATATGAGTTATACATATATATATATTTAAGAAAGATTAATTCAAACAAATAAGATAATTATTTTCCAGCCCAGTTATTCCAGTTCAGGGTCACAGGTGGCCAAATCCTCTCCCGGTGGCACAACCAGAAATCCAACCTGGATGGAAAGCCTTCCATCCCAGAGCACACTCACAGACACGCACACTCATCCTGGGACCATATGGACAGGCCACTCCACCTCAGGTTCACCTGCTGGGGATGTGGGAGGTAACCAGAGTACTGGGAGAAAACATGCAGATGTGGGGAGAATGTGCAAACACCACCCAGAAAGTGGTCCTGCCAGGAATCACTTTTTTTTTCCTCATCATCCTTATAACAAAAGAACATGAAATGAAACAGCATTATTCGAGAACATGCTATAGTTACAAAGGATATTTTGGGGGCAACCGATGGATTTAAATAGTGACTGGGGATTATGTGCAAGTATTGAATCAATATTAAATTCTCTGATTTGCGTAATTATAGTGTGACTAAATAATAGGATATCCATGTTCTCAGGAAATACACACTAAAATGTTCAGAGATAAAGGAACATATATTTTCAATTTCATCTTAAATGGGGCAAAACATATAGAACAGGTGAATATAATAAGTTACATACAGGTTGCTTTACTATTCTTGCAACATTCTGTATGCTTGAAGTTATAACAAAATTTAAAGTTATAAGCAATACCAATAAGTTTAGATTGTATAACTTCCAGAGAGGCTGACAATGCTAGGAATTAAAGATGTGAAAACACCTAAGGCAGTATTTAAATTGCTCCAACTGCATAGGAGAGGAGATTGATAGTACCTAATAACTTTGACAATGTTTATATTTGTGGTAGACTAAATGATAAAATGTCTCTGAAAAGATATCCACATTTTAGTATCTCGAACATGCTCCTGTACATGGTCAAAAGGACTTTGCAGTGTGATGAAGTGAAAGCTCTTGAGACAGGAAGATCATTCTGGAGTGTCTGGGGAGCCCAAATCATCACCAGGGTCCTTGGGAAAGGGGGGCAGGAGAGTCAGTAGAAGGAGATGCGAGGACAGAAGTGGAGCAGCAGAGTCAGGGAAAGGTGGGAAGACACTTGTCTGCTGGCATTGAAGGTGGAGGGAAAAGCCAGGAGCCAAGGAAAGCAGGAAGCCTCTCAAAGCTGGAGTAGGCGAGCCAAGGATTCTCCCCCACTGCCTCTGGGGAAGTGTGGTCCTGCTGACACATTGATTCGGGTCCGGTGAAGCCCATTTCCAACCCTGATCTCCAAACTTCCAAGACAATAACGTTTCCATTGTTTAAAGCTACAAAGTCTGTGGTGATTGGTTGTAACAGCAATAAGAAACTAATCTAATATGCTATGACCAGTATCCCTGTTGCTAGGTATAGGCTTTAAAGACACTCTTATTCATGTGGCCAAGATATTCTGGTGCCATTTGTAATAGGAATATTTGGAACTATTGGATGTGCATCGGGGGGAAATAGATACACCCTCTAGTCCTCTGATGGAACACCAAATGAATGAGTCAGAAAATTTATCACCATGGGTAAATCACAAAAATGCGATGTTGACTGAAAATAATTTTTTTTGTAAAATGTAGATACAATAGGATGCCATATGTGTAAATTCTTAAAAATAATTCTCTGTGTAAAGATACATATATATGCAAAAATGTATGCTGATAATATGAAATTATGTACGGAAGGATACGTATCCAATTAGGTGTCTCATCTGGAGGACAGTGGGGCAGTGAGATTGAGGAGAGATGATCCAGAGAATTCAATGGAATAAACACAAAATCAATAAGACACGATTAATAGGTATGAACAGTGAGGAGAGAGGGGTCAGTAGGACATTTTTACACCTAAGTGAGTATTTGTTGATAACTGTAAGTGAGAGTGGTAATAAAGAAGGAAGAAGAGCATGTTTGGGGGTAAATATAATAATTTCTGATTTTGTCTCCAGAGTTCAAGTACTCTTTGTAAGGTGTGCACAGGGATGATGCAAATGCATCTACTATGTCACCACTGTCCTCCAAATGATTTTGTTCTAAATCAAGAGTAGGCAAATTATTCCACAAACAGTCACACAGTAAGTACTTTAAATATTGTAGGCCATATGGTCACTGTTGAAACCACCCAATTCTCTGTTATTACAGGAAAACAATTCATAAATGAATGGGTGTGGCTGTGTCCTGATAAAATTTTATTTACAAATATAGGCAGTAGGCTGAATCTGGCTCACAAGTCATAAAATGCTGTCTCCTGTCAGATAAATATTTTACATTTCTTCACACAATAATGGTAGCTCTAATTTTATGACCCATTAAATGAAAAACAATACCCATGAACATATAAATGTATGGGCCCCCTAAATAATTCCAACCCTTCCCAGGGAATGAAGGTTTAGGTTTGTTGGGAAACCACTGTTACAGTGGAGGTAAATTATTGAAACACAAAATTGAAGATATCAGAAAAGAGATTTGAACAAAGGCCTTTGGGAACTTACCTAGGGGAGTAATTAATATGGTATTGGAGAATGCTTTGGGATGGGAGTGGGTTGCGGCTGGATGGGAAAGCAAGCCGAAAATCATATAAGCAAAGGCCTAGAGCCCGGAAAACATGTGGTGTATCAGCAGAGAAGGTGAGAATCAGGGCACTGTTGTTATTTGGTAATAACATAGGTTATGTGAAGTGGTGGGGGATTGAAGTACTCTCAGAATGTAATTTGAAAATCAGGGATTTAAGGGCCTGATGTGCTAAATCTAAGGCCTGCGTGGCTGGAACCAGGAATGCTCACGGTCACATAAATCTTATGATGCTCTATTGATTTGCACCCTAAGACATTTCTAAATGCTCAGCTTGCTGAGAAATGGTTGAAATTGCTTTCAAGTGCAGTGTTTTTTAAAAAAGATGTTTTTTATTTTACTATTTTTGGGGCTTTGAACAGTGCAGAAAAAAATGTGTTTATTAATTCCAAGACCTTTTAAGATATCGAATGCATCTTTTAAAAACTGATGAATAATAATGAAAATGACCTAGGAGTTTTCTTACTCTATCTGCCAGTTTATTATTGTTTTTATTAATATGCTTTGCTGTATGTTATTTACTCTGGTTTAAAAACACTCTAGAGTGAAACCACTGAAGTCATTTGCAGTTTCTTCCATTGATAAGTCATCACTGTGGTCAGATCAATTTCTGTTATTTTTCCAGTGAATTATCCTTCTTGTTAATATTCTCTTAAGCCTATACTTCCTTGCTTTGTTCCTAAAAAATGTGATTATTTTCTGGTTTACTTATTTTATGTATTTGAATGCTTTTTATATGCAGCTGCACAGTTCATCATTAAATCATATAACACTACATAAATTCAGCAATATAAGTATCTCTGTCTTCTGTGACTCCCTCCTATAATGCATCATGTTGCAAAGAAAAAGTCCAAAGACATCACCAAATATTGCCTTTTTTGTTTCTTCTCATTTGTTGGAGTTTGGCACAAGAACTAGTGTTTTGTGTCTGTCTATATGCCAGAAAAGTAACCATTTTAACAGGGATTTAAATTTTAAAACTACTGATAACCAAACAACAAAAAAGACTTTTTCCATTTTTAGGCTTAAATCCTGTTTGGGACTATAGGTATGTTTGTATATTTGTGTGTATGTGTGTATAAATGTGGGTGACTTATCCAGGACTCGAGAAGAAAAGAATACTAGCAGAAGCAATTATCATACACACTTTAAGTAGCCAGCACTTTTATTTACAAAGAACCCCTTCATTTGGGGTGTACTTAGGGTTCCATAGTCCTTTACTGAAAGAAAGCAATTAAAGAATGAACTGGGAGTCTCAGAGGAGAAAAGAGAGTTGTGGAGGAGAAGGTCAAACTAGGTAACAAAAAGGAGAAGAGGTGGTATTTGCGGTCACGTACAGAACACTGCTTCTCAGAGATGTGAACTCTTGATTCTAATTAATCGGCCACTGTTGGGACACTGGGCCTTCTTTGAGTTGGATCTCCATTTGCTCGCCCTTGCTCATGCCCTTGCTCCATGACCCCTGCATGGCTGCCGACATCACAGATAGTCCTGAACCCTATATATAGTGATTATGTTTTCCCTATGCATACACACCTACGATAAAGTTTAATTTCTTTTTTAAAAAAGACTTTATTTTTTTATGTTTAGAGAGAGGGGAAGGGAGGAAGAAAGAGAGGGAGAGAAACATCAATGTCTGGTTACCTCTAGCATGCCCCCCTACTGTGGACCTGGCCTAAAACCCAGGCATGTGCCCTGATTGGGAATAGGACTGGCAAATTTTGGGTTCACAGGCTGGCACTCAATCCACTGAACCACACCAGCCAGGGCGAATTTCTAAATAAGGCTCAGTAAAAGATTAATAACAACATTAGTAATAATAACTAATAAAAGCAAAAGGCCAAAGATTTATATGATCTGAAGAGAAACCAGAGTATCATAATAACAATTAATAATAGAAGCACTTTACATTTTTCTTTGCCATATCTGAATTGTCAGCATCAGTAACTCGCGCTTTGGGGCTATTATTAAGTAAAATAAGTGTCATGTGAACACACGCACTGTGATACCATAACAGTTGATCTGATAACCCATACAGCTACTACGTGAGTAATAGGCAGGGAGTGCATGCAGCATGGATATGCTGGACAAAGGGATGATTCACATCCTGGTCGGGATGGAGCAATAGGGCTCTAGATTTCATTATGCTACTCAGAATAGCTTATACTTTAAAACTTATGAGCTGTTTGCTTCTGGATCTTTCCATTTAATGTTACCATATCATAGATGACTATAGTAACTGGAACTGCAGAAAGTGGAACCGTGTATGATAGGGTACTACTGTACTTGGCCCTGTCTCACATACCATGCTTGGCTTGACCCGTGTACCCTTGCAAACACTGTGTTAGCTCACTTCCAGTCTTCCCCAGTTGTGCTGATCTGCCTCTTAGCCTGGACTTACAAGCAGCTTCCATAGCACATACCAGATCTCTCTGTCATAGCACTGATCACGCTGTTCACTGATTATCTATTACCTTAGCTGTCTCCCTCACTTTACTCTGGCTGCTTTGAATTTATAAAACAGGTGTTTAATCTCAGTGCCTTTAGCCTATCAAACACCTGACACGTATTAAATGAATAAGATCTGCTTTGTATGAATGAATTGGTGTGACCAAACATCCATTTTTAACAACAGTGTGAAACATTACAGTTTCCTACTCTATCAGTGTCTCTTTCTGTAGAATTAAAGACACACAGATATTTTATGAAGACTGCTAAAGAAGCAGGTGGTGCCATCCAAGACATCTTGAGAATAATAGACTCAGTTCCACAGGAAGGGTGGCATAGCTGGAAGTAAGGTCAAATTGCCGTGACTAAAGAAAATCAAAACAGAGAAAAGTGCTGCAAAGGCTACAGTAAAAGATTTGTCAAACTTGCCGCAGGGGATTTTCCCCCTCATTTTTGCAGTTTCTTTAGTATCTGAAGTATCAAGCAGAAAGTATCAGTACTCTGAATGGTACATGAAAACTTCAACAGATCTTTCTATTTCAATGTAATCCTGCTGCTAGAACCATCTTGTTTGAAATATGACAATATCTTCTGAACTCTTTCCCCTTGTTCTTCATTATGAAGTACATTTTCAGGATAATAGTATGTCTCTCTTTTAGCTGCACATCTGTTCCCGCTCCATTGTCTTCACTTGAAATCATAATTTCCTCTTTGGGGATGTACAATTGGTGGCAAGTGAAGATGATTATGATGTAATAAACAGAAACGATGACTTCAGGTGGGTAATAATAGTTAAGAAACCAAGGTTTTTGCTTCCAAGCCAATTCCTTTGCTGATTAAAATGAGGAAAAAGGAAACCAAAGTATGTGCAATGCCTAACTAAGCAGAATGGCCCCAGGTTTGCATGGCTTCTCTTAGATCGTCTCTGATTTGAGGGTGTCTTTTTCTTATAGTTCGTGTCACAGCTGTTACAGCTAAATACATTTCTATTGTCACATATATGTATAATGTGCATATATATTTTAAATCACTTTCAGCTTATTACTTGATCATTTGAGGAGTAGAAACTTCCTTTGGAACAGAGTTGGATTGAATCCTGGATGGAACACTTTGTTTTGTGGCTTGCATATTGCTTGCCCACTCTGAGCCTCCAGGCCTGCTTTAGTACCACTTTAGAGAAAAATATTGCCTTCTTTGTTATGAAAATTTGAGATAATGGTTTTCAAATGCCCGGGCCAGACGTGACTGACCCATGAAAATGCTCAATAGATGGCAGCTGTTGCTGTTGCTGCTGTGTTATGTGAAAAGTCACCCTCAAACCTCATCTGACAGCTCCGTGTCTTCAGCTTCCAGTCCCTGGTGTTCAGTGTTGTTTTTCCGAGTGTTCGTCTCAGCCCCCGAGCTTGCTCCTGACTCCACGTTGTTGCCACTCATCCCAGGGAATCTACCTTCCATTTTTCTACCTGCTTACAACTCTCTGCCCAAACATTGGCTTCCACCAACTGAATCTGTACAAAACAGCGTTTTAAAAGGTGGAAGAACTAATGGACTCTTCTTAAAAATTTCTATGAAGCTGTAATTTTGACTAACTTCTAAATATATGTATATTATAATTTAACTAGTTCATATATATAACTTTATACTATTGTTTCTAAACTACATAAACATATATAAAATTAGGTATAGCTTCTCTGTACCTAGAGCTCTATAGTTATAAATTTAACTAATTAATGATAGAAATTCTACCAATTGAAAAATATAGATTTTATTCTGATTTTAATACCCATACATTTATTTTGCCAATTAATTCTTAAATCCTAGGAAAATGGAATGATAAAATGTTTACTCATTTGTATCTGGCTTCTTTTTCTAGACATTGGGTTTGGGAGATTTAGCTGTTTTATCACCAGGATGAATGAACTCGGATCATCCTGTCTTCTCTTGTGTTACTAGCCCAGGACTGAATTTCTCAGAAAGGGATCTGTCACTGGGCATTGTGGAGGGTGTTATAACGCACCATGGATGTTCCCCTTCAGAAATGAAGGATGTGTTCCTCAATGGTGTGGAGAGTGCTGTTAATAGAAAGCCCGATGGAGATTGCTTAGCAGAAGAAAGCTGAACTCTCTCTTATAGGAGTAGTCTGTACACAGTGACTGAAGTGGGGTTCTCCCCTTATTTTCAGTGTGGAGAGCAGGACTGGACCAAGATGGCATTAGTCCTGTCAACCGAGAAGCCATGTTTAGAGCATGTGCAGTAGAGCAATGACTCAGAGGGATGATGCAGCCCCCCAAGCACACACAGAAAACATGGCAAACAGCATGTGCTTCTCTGAAGGGAAACACCACCCTCTCAGAACCTGTGCAGTAGAGTGACATCACTAACATATGCCTATCGAGGTGGCACAAGACAACATGTATCAATCAAAGGCTGATGCAACATTGTATCATACAAGACTATGAAATCAAAGGCCTTTAAATATTCAGCTGAGACAGTTGAGAGTTGCTGAGATGGCTGAGAGACACTCTGCTGCTCTGACAGACCCTGCCCTGGGTGACTCGGAAGCTGCCGTACACTCTACCTTGTAAGATGCTAACCAGCTGCCTCCTGGACCCGGACATGATCTGGACTCTTGGGACTTAGGTTTGTTACCCCCCAATTTTCTTGTGTGATGTTATCACTGATTGGTTCTGAGTGATTGTTATTGTTATTGAGTTATTATAGATTTGGATTGAATCTGCATTAATAAAACTGACTAAATAGCATAATCACCTGTATTGTTTCACAGTCGTTCCTTGGTCCAGTGTTACCTGTAGGGCTGGTGGCTGTACAGGCGGCCTTTGCTGCATGTCTGTGACAAAGGCCGGAGGCTGTCTTATAGGAAAGACTATAGCACAGATGTTCATAACGTTAGGGTATCGCTTGTGACGTTCAGCACAATGCTGAAGGCTCAGCCTAGCTCCAGAACTACTGTGGCATCAGCTGAGGCCTTCATTGAGGCTGTTGCAGCCCAGCCTCTCCCTCTGTCCAATCCTGCTTCCTTCCTTTTCCTTCCAAAATGATTCCCCACTCAACCCCCTGCAGGCCAATCTCATTCCTAGTTAGCTTCAGTCAGCTTCCAAGCTGCCATAGCCACAATCAGGTCACCTGGTACAGTAAGAGAAAGGTTTTGCTTCTTTGGTTTCCAAGCAGTTAGATGTGTCCGTGGTGCCTAGTTACCTAGATTAATTGGCCTATGCCTACTGAAGAGAAGGCACCTCCCAAAAAGGTGAGAAGAGTGTTGAGCTCTTAGGCAAGTAGTGACAGAAATCCATTCCAGGCAAGGATAGAGGAGGCAGGAAACAACTGACCCTTTTTCTCCCTGGAAATGTGAGAAAGCGTACTCACTTGTATCCATTTGGACGCACATATATGTAGCTCTAATGCTGTCCCCTGTTATGAACTGAATTGTGTACCCTCCACCCACCCCATTTCGAATGTTGACATTGTCAAAGACAAACATGACAGAGGTCAAAGTGGTGCAAACAGATTTCACTCAGTAACTACTGACTATAGGGGACAGAGTTGAGCTCCACCTGATTGTGCAGAGGTGACTGGCGCTTTAAACCAGGGGTCCCAAACCTGCGGGCTATGAGTTGCAGACTGGTACTACACCGGGCCTGTTAGGAACTGGGCCACACAGCAGGAGGTGAGCTTGGATATAATGCACTTGAATCATCCCGAAACCATCCCCCCAAGCCTGGTCCATGGAAAAGTTGTCTTCCATGAAACTGGTCCCTAGTGCCCAAAACGTAGCTTTTTAGGGACTGTTGTTTTAAAGGAACAAAGAGGGAGAGCAGAGGGTCTGGTTCAGCACAGTCAGAGCAGTGAAAAATTACCCTCATCAATCAGTGTGATTGTTATTAGATCTGCTGTGTTTAAGGCGAGTGAGATTTTATCTGAAGTTAGGATTTTATCTTTCCACAAAGATTAGAAGTCATTGGTTGTATTCTTCTTGAAGATTACATTTCAGAGGGATGGCTCTCAGGTCCTTGGGAAAGATACATGTTGCAAGAGATACATATTCACAGTTATAAGTCCCTTTCAGTGAATGTTCTAAAAAAGGGAGGTCAGGGGTCTATCTTCCAGTGTTGGCCAGAACAAACAGTCAATTCTCTGGGAAGCACTGAGTTTTCCTAGGCAGGCACTTTAATGGGAGATCTGGGCTCACCCTGGGAACGTGGATTATGCAATGAAAACCGTGCAAGATTTTGGTCGAGTCTCAGTGCAGGGATGTTGACAGCAGTATCATGTGCTGAAAGTTGGGCGGTTCTCAAAAAGCTAGTGTGTGACTGTAATTCGAGTGAGGGCCTTTAGGAGGTAATTACGGTAAAATTAGGTTATAGGAGTTGGGACTTAATCCAATAGAGTTGGTGTCCTCTTAAGAAAAGGAAGAGACTACAGAGATCTCTCTGTTCACAGGCACAAAAAGATGAAGCCAGGTGAGGACACAGCAAGAAAGCAGCCATATGGAAACCACAGGGAGACCGCTCACTGTAAACCGAGTCAGCTGGCACCTTGACGTAGGACCTGCAGCTTCCAGAACTGTGAGAAAATAAGTATCTGTTATTTAAACCACCCAGTCTGTATATTCTGTTACGGCAGCTCTAGCAGACTAATACACCTCTGTATACACTACATTCGAAATCCTATTAGGTATCAGTCTGTGATAAATTTGCATAAGTATATACACAGATAATTTTTTATCTAAAAAGTACAAACAAAATAGGCTTTTTTGAACTAAGGATGTTTACCAGATATGTTAATTTCAGTCTTCCTCTGGGACTAAAGGATTTGTTTATAATGAAGCAAGATTTGTATTAACTTAAAAAACTGAAGTCATTGTCAAAAGATGAAATGTGAACTGCTTTTAATGCCACCAAGTGGACCAAATCAGAATGTTTTTCATGACAAAATATATTGCTGTATATGGATGCATTAACCCCTTAGATACAGTAAGTAAAAAGTATCCAAAGAGTAAAAGAATGAATGCAAGGCATCCAAATCAGTGCCTAGAACGTAATAGATATATAATCAACAGTAGTTTTCCTCCATCTGACTGCTTATCACACTGCTACCCAAATACATGTGTATACACTCACATCTCCTTGCCTTTTGAGGCTTTCATGAGCCTTGACTCTAACTGCACAGAACTTTTATATTTAATACAGTAGTTTATAAACAGAAGTGATATGTCTCATCATCTGATATGACCAGTTAACAAATTGTAATATATCAGCATCATTATTATAAAAGGCATAGAGTTAGACTATGATAATCTATAATAGAAAATAATAGCCCAACTCCATTATTTACTACAGGCCTGCATATATTTCCTAATTCAGGCCAAATTATATCACTAGCGCTGGCCAGTGTGGCTCAGTTGGTTGGGGCATTGTTCTGTAACCAAAAGGTCACCAGTTCGATTCCAGATCAGGACACATGCCCAGGTCACAGGCTTGATCCCTGGATGGGGTGCCTGCAGGGGGAAGGTGATTATTGTTTCTTTCTTACATCGATGTTGTGCTCTCTCTCTCTCTTTTTTTCTCTCTCTCTCTCTCCCCCGCCACCTCATACCTTCCCCTCTCTCTCGACTGAGAATGAAATAAAACTGTACGAAATTATACCAATAGAAGAATCAGAATTTATTGAACTAGTGATTTGTGGTCATATTCCAGACTCTTCATTCTCTAGAGAATTTTGATAAATTTCCAACAGTTTTTTAATCAATATTATCTCACCATTTCTACAAATTTGAAAGGAAAGTGACCAATCCCAAATTGATCCTTATGGTTTTGCCTGATTTAATTGCCTTACATACATGAGATGTTACCATACAATGCAGAAAAATTAGCTCACAGTGTCTGTTTCAATTGGCCCCTACAGCAACTGAGCAAGGGGTTGAAAATGAAATGAAAAATGACCTTCCAACTGTGAAATAAAATGATTATACCTAATCTGTGAAGACTCCTTCAGGAAAAAGGCAGTATTGCTTTGCTTCCTCCAGAAAGAGTTTAGGCACCAAAAAGCAAATGATTTCTCTTGGATGACATCTAACACAAATACACATTACCACCCAATCCCCTTGTGATTTTATTGAATCGTGTGTCATGATTCTTTTTTTTTGAGTCTCTATAAAACTGCAGCCATTTGTACTTGAGGGACTTAACACCTGTCCCAATAGTTTCTGTCAACTTCTACAATTTAGTTCAAGTCTGTCTTAGTTCAGGCTGCTATAACAAAACAGCACAGATTGGGTGGGTTTACAAACAGTGAGAATTTATTTCTCAGAGTTCTTGGAGCTTAGGTTCCAGATCAGAATACCAGTATGGTCAGGTCCTGGTGAGAGCTGTTTTCTGATTACAGATTGCCCTCTTTTCATTGTGTCCTCAAAGGCAGAAGGGCAAGGGAACCCTCCGGGGTCTCCTTTATAAGGGCACTAATCCATTTCTGAGGACTCTGTGCCCTTGTGACCTAACCACCTCCAAAGGCCTTAGACCCTAATATCGTCATCACATTGGAGATTAGGTTTCACCATAGGATGTCGGGGAAAAACTAAGCATTCAGTGAATAGCAGGGTCCATGTCAAATTGATATTCAGAAAAACTTTTTTCTCTGATCAGTGAAAAACACTTCATGAAGATCCCTTTTGATAAACATTATGGTATAAGCGAAGTCAGGCCCATTCTGTGATAGAATTCAACACAAAATCTAGCTAAGAGATCAAGAAGACCCTGCTGCGTTCTTGAGGTCCCAGATGTAGCAGAGAAAATCCTCTCATGCCTCCCCCACTGTCAGTTCTTCCCAAAGAAAGAAGCAGCTCATTTTATTGAGTTATATTTTGGAAATCTAATTAGAACATTTTACTATCAGGGAGGATGACTGTGCATTAAAAGGTCATGCACACAGCCCTGCTGATGTGGCTCAGTGGATTGAGTACTGGACTGAGAAGCAAAGTGTCGCCAGATCAATTCCCAGTCAGGGCACATGCCTGGGTTGCAGGCCAGGTTCCCAGTAGGGGGTGTGCAAGAGGCAACCACACATTGATATTCCTCCCCCTGTCTTTCTGTTTCCCTTCCCCTCTCTCTAAAAATAAATTAATGAAATCTAAAAAAAAAAAGTCATGGACATGGACATAACCCTTTCTTCTGTATTCTCTTTCCTTCCTCTGGTCCCCTCTATGTGAAAGCAGGCCTGCTCTGAGGGAAGGTAAGGATCCTTCTGGAGTTCACATTTTGCCTCTTCTGTATGTGTTGCAAAATCAGTGAAGACAGCCTATGCTGTCCATCTTGAAATATTTCTGTTTCTCATAGTGCACTGTGGATTGGTAACTAGCCAGCTTCCAAAAGCTGGCTTAGGGTAAATCTTAGACACAAGAAGAGGGAGGAACCCTTGCAGGCTTTGGTCTAAATGACAAATTCCAGTTCACTTTTTCAGAATGTTGTGTGTTACAGTTACGAGCATAAGCTCAGCCAAAAATAAAATTAGCCTTTAATTTCCAACCATTCATGATTTTTTTCTGTTTACAAATTTCCCTTGGGAACTTCAAAGGCAAACATGGATATTTTGGGCAGTATTTAGCATGCTGGGTCTCCTGATCATAATAGAATGTTAATATCATCAATACACTGTATATTTATTATTTTACTCAAGATGAAATATAAATATAACACATATACACACATATATATACTGCTTTAAACACTAATTTCAGACACATTTGTCATAAAATAAAGGTGGAAATAAATATCTACAATAATCTTTAGAAACAGTGCTGCATTCTCTATAATTCTGCTTTAGAATTATCTGTTAATCACATTTTGAAATAAAAACTAGGCCTGGATATTGTGGCTCTGGTTTGAAATGTGTTGGTAACTCACGGAATGACTCAACATTTCCACCTGTCAAATGAAAAAAATATTTGCTGAGATACTTCATTGGGTCATAGTATCATTCATTCAATTATTCATTTACTCAGTAAACATATCTATTGCATGTTTATTATATGACATCGTTATTCTAAACTAGTGTTTCAGAGATTAAATGCATAAAAAGACTCTGCTTGCAGAAGGCATAAATATTTGTGAAAGCATTTTGACAGGTGTTGAATTCTATTTAAAAATAAATACCATGTTTTAACGTGTTATAAGGTTGACCATAAAGAGGTCCGTTCTATTTGATTCAGAAGCCGCATTTCTAGGGCTGTTTTTCCGAGGACATTCTGAAGAAAGAAAAGGTAAATGCACAACTGATTGAGCTCCTACTGTATTCTAGCCAGTGCTGCTCGATGAACTATTCCATGATGGAGTAAATGTCCTTTACCTGCACAGTTGAATATGGTAACCACTAGTCACATGTGGCTATCCAGCACTTGAACAATAGCCTAAAAATAACTTGATTAAGTTAATAGTAGTATGCAAATTTGAATACAGCTTCTTCGTTCAGTGATCACGTTACGCATAAATTTTGTGTCTTTACTATTGTTAATTTTTACTTGTTTTTCATTTTGTTTTTGTTGGTATTTTTGTATTGAACAATTGCAATATGTGAAGGTGGGTGGAGAAATTCATTTGACTGTCCTTCAACTTAAGACAATCATGTGATTGACGAGGACAGCAGTTTTCAACCCGTGGGCCACCGAGGCCCACTGGTGTGTTGCAAAAATGTTTAAAACATGCGGTACCTGACTATTTAGTCAGGGGCACTGAACTCCTCCCCTTTGGTCCTCAAATTAAAAAAATGACAACAGCCAACACAACAACAGCTGTCTGGTGTGAATGACTGAAAATTACACCTATATTTTTTTGTCAGGTAGGCCAAAAATATACTGTATTTTGCTACGTATAATGTGTATCCATGTTTTCAGCCCAGACTTTCTGGAAAATAATCTTTTGTTTTAAATTTTTATTATTAATTTAATACTACCCATGTACACATGCATTCTTATTGTTCCCTCAAAAATGTGGGCAAAACTGTACATTATGCATAGCAAAATACAGTATGTTATGGTGTGCCACAGAATTTTAGTAATTAGTTTATATGTGCCACGAGATGAAAAAGGTGGAAAGTTGCTGGACTAGGAGTTTGCAAACATTGTTGCGAGGTTATCCTACAGCTTCCTTTCCATTTTCCTTGCTAACAAGTCCTCAGATTTCTTCAAAAGGAAACTGCCTCCAATTCTGTGGAATAAACATGATTTATCCAAGCAAGTTATGACTGTCATTCTTCTTTTCCATGCCCTCTTTTTCCAGCTGCTCTTCTACCCAGAGATGGCCATGTTATCTGTTTTGAGCTAATTGAGGAATCTAAAAATGGTTCGACTTCTTACGGAAGGGAAAGCTCCATTTCCACCTGCCTTCTTCCCTTCCTGTTTGCATTGTAATTAGGTGCTGTTTGCTGGGAGCTGGAGCTACCATTTTGCCACCATGAGGCAAGGAGTAAGGATGATCAAATACATTCACATCCCTGATATAACTGAGAAGATCTTACCAGAGAGAGAGAGAGAGGGAGGGAAGGAGAGATCTCCATAATTTGTACATAATTTAAAAATTTTTAAGCCACTTTTTGGTGAGTGTTCTGTTGTCTGCAGCTTACAACCTTCCTAGTAGATTGAAAGTCTTGCCTCACAAGCTGTGGTTTCCACCTTGTGAAGATACATGAAGTCGGGAGGCTGCGTAGTAACCTCCCTCTATGGTACAGCCTTTACATACGTCTCCATTAAAGAGAAAGTCTCCACGTAAACTACCAGACCACAGCTGAACAGATTTGCTAAGTAGCATAGTTAGAATCTAGAAAGCAGCAGGGGCCTAAAAGATCCACAAATGCCTATTTTTACATTCAGCTTTTCTAACGTGAATATATTACAGTTGCTGAAGTCTTTCTACGGATGCTATTTGGGCTGGCATTTCTGTAAGTGGAAGAGATTATCTTTTGCTTACAATTTGTCACTTCTAACTGACTGTAGATCATGGCAGTTTAGAAGCTTAACCCCTTTAAAAGTTAGGCTTTCTTCCAGCATTTACACAAATCCCTTCTGCAGGCTGATAAAAATAGCAGCAGCAAAGCAATTAGGTATAATCCCAAACATCTGCAGCCCAATAAATGCTTTCTCCTATTTTAGTTACACACCAGTCCAAATTCTCATTTAGGGTCCTGACAAAGTGAAAAGAATTGAAAGATCCTTCAAATAACATACACTGAAATTCAACTCTAAATACTTCCATCCGTTTCTCACAGCAAATACTGGTCATCAGTTTCCGTGAAACTTAGTGCAATAATGTTATTGTGTGTGTGGATTCACTGGCACAAAATAACTGAAAATTAGATTTTAGTTCTACTTAGGAAACATTTTACAAATGCCTACCAGTCTTGAGTGTTCCCAAAAATTGGACACAAAGAAAAATGCGGCACAGACCCTGCCCTCAAATATCTCATAGTGTAAAGGCAGATAGCAATTCTTTTCTTTACTTCTGCATCCACTGTTTTATCATGGATTTGTAATATCATAGACTTAGCATTTGAAGAGGTACTATTAAATAAATAAACAACCCATAGGAAGTTGGTAAATTTCCAAAGGAAAAAGTAGAGAAGTTTCTGACCTGAACCATTGGGATACAATCTAAACCAGGGATGTTAAACTCATTTTCACTGGGGGCCACGTCAGCCTTGCGGTTGCCTTCCAAGGACTGAATGTAATTTTAGGACTGTATAAATGTAACTACTCCTTAACTGTTAAGGAGTTGAAATTACATTCGGCCCTTGGAAGGCAACCATGATGCTGATGTGGCCCCCGGTGAAAATGAGTTTGACACCCCTAATCTAAACTAAGAACAGTAATAATGAGGCAGCATAAGTTTTGTTACATCACACAATGCATTAGAATTTTGCAAATATCTAAAATGTAATTTTCTTTGGCTAAATATACACAGAATCTTATTCCTCTGCCCACTCGAATGAAATAGTTTTTGATTGCCAGCTAACTTTCTGCAAGTAGCTCTTTGTAATCAAGGCAACTATTTCTGTTGCACTAATTGACTTTTGTACTGGTTTCAAAGCTATTGGGCTATTTGGGGATCTTGCTTGCGCTAGTTAGGCAGAAGCTCACACTTGCACATGTGCTCCCACTGCCCTCCATCAAAAAAAAAAAAAAAGCAGCCACAAGTCCCCTGTTTCATAAAGGCCAATAACAACTCCCAAGGGACAAAAAAAAAGTGCAAGAGAATTATTAGAGGTAATTCCTATGGAAAAAAAAGAGAGCGAAAGCAAAAGTAGGCAGGGAAAGACTTCTCCCTATGATGCTGGTCTCACAGTTACAAAAGAAAAGGGGCAGGAAGCTGTATTGAGCAGAAAGGCTCTCAGATGGCAGTGCAGCTCTGAGAGTCTCAGCCAGTCCACCATGGACTTCCAGTAAAAAGACTGCCCGTAGAGGAGAGCCACAGGAGATACGTTGAGTCCTTGAATCTACACCATGCTCATGTGTTGGCTGGATGCTGCCCAGAAAGTGTATGGCCTTGACTTAAAAGCTGAGACAGACCTTGAAGTGTTGGGGCTCCAGCTAACTTGCACCCCTTGCAGCACATTGTCTTTCAAAAGGAGATGAGCAGCTCACCACCATGTCATGGTGGATTGGTAATGATTTTTAACCTTTTCCTAAAGGTACTTGGCAGGTTTCCAATACAGTACTATATCCACGTAAATTCATTTAATGCAATACATTTTGTTTAATGCAATTCTCTAAATGCTACCTTAATGGGCTGGAATCACTGATCTTTAGGACAACCTTCTCTCACAAGGAGTACCACGTAGAGACCTAACTGTCATTAACCAGCTGAAGCTGCCATTTTATTTCAGAAATATATTGGGAAATCAAAAATATTTAGCTGAGGTCCAGTCATGTAACTCAGAGCCTAATGTGGAACTGGAGTCTCAAACAATATCACCAGGACATAGTGACATTGTTCACTTTTTCCCCATTTTCCTCTTGGATCTTTTATTCTCCATGTTGTTTTGAGATTTTCGCCAGTCATTTCACTAAGTTGGACACCATTTAAACCCTAAGGAGTGAGATGAGAGAGAACAATGGATGTGGAACAGACAGCCCCAAGTATAAAATACTGTACTGGGTCACAGGACAGTATTTTAGACAGTATTCAGCAAGTTCTATATGCTTGCTGTATGAACTATTCTCTTTACGAGTTTACATAATTGATGTTATCCTACTGTAGAATCAAGTTGTTAAATCTCCTCCAATATTTTTCTTATGATTGCCTTCAGTTTTAAATCAAGCAAGTCAGACTAAGAAAAATTCAATTCCTTAAATGTTTTCTTAACTTAAAACCAAAGTACAAAAGAAAAAACTTGAAAGTACAAACTAAACTTAAAAATACTATTCTGTAACCAGTAACTTAGTATTAAGTGTCACATGATGCTAATAATTAAAGATCTATTTGAAAAGGCAGCTAATGTTATGACATTTAATTTAGAACTAATGAAGTTTATCAATTTTTATATGTTAAGAAGTGGGCTGTCAATACCTGTGGCCAAAAAAAAGTCTTCTGTAGGTTTGACAATTTTATAAATATTATACCTATGATTTCAGAAATAATGTTACAATGTCTTCTGAAAGCAAAATATGAACCAAACATTAAAAGGAATCAAATAATTTCATTTTTAAATAAGAAAGTATATTATCCATTATTATGTAATAAATTGCCACAAACTCAGCAACTTAAAACAATACACATTTATTATTTATTATTTCACAATTTCCACAAGTCAAGGGTCTTGGCACAGTTTAGCTTCACATTTTGCTCAGGGTCTCGCAAGTCTGCTGTCGGTCAAGGTACTGGACAGGCTGCATTCTGATCTACAGACTTAACTGGGGAAGAATCTATTTCCATGTCCATGCAGATTGTTGGCAGAATTTATTTCCTCCAAGCTTTAGACTGGAGGGCCCAGGTTTTTGCTGCATATCCATTGGAGCTTCCCCTTAGGTCCCAGAACACATCAGAAGTTCCTGCTGGCTGCTCACAGCTCTTTGCCACACTGTCTTCTCTAACATAGCTGCTTGTTTCATGAAGGCTGCAAGGAGAATCTGTAGCTCCAATTTGCTAGCAAGACAGAGTCTTCTATAACAGGTCATCACCAGAGTGACACCCTATCACCTTTGCTACATTACCTAAATTAGTCATGGAAGCGACATCTCATATTCAATTAGTTAGAAGCAAGGGGCAGGCACACAGTCATGAGCACCAGGCAAGGGGATCACTGGGGATCACTGCAGACAGGTCTGTGTGCCACAGAAAGCTTCCTCTTGATTGGAGGGCATCGGGCTTCAAGTAAAATTAACACACACAGACCATATTAAAATTTCCTTAGCCGTAGAGAGAGTTATAGCCCAGAATGGCTTGTTAGCTACTTAAACTTGATAGGTAATTGTTCAACTCTTAATGTAAAAAAATATTTTCAAAACTTTCTGTAGTTAATATGTAAATTATAAATTATAGTTATTAACTGAACATTCTGAACTCATCACCCAACTTGACAAAAAGCATTACCAAATACAAGTCAAAGTCTATTGGGCTGCTGTCACTTAATGTTGTCCTCCTACATTTTCCAGAGGTAATCTTTACCTTAAATTTTATATTTGTCATTCCACAATATATTTAAATACTTTTACCACATGTGTATTTCTAAATCATATGTTGTTTATATTTACTTATCTTTGAGCTTTACAAAAAATTGTATCATATTATATATAGTATAATACATACTATATATACTACATACTGACGTACATTAAACCTTTTGTGTTTCATATATTGTATGATAAAATATTGTATGTGTATAAATACCCATGTACATAGATCTATTTATCCATCTACCTATTTACAGCTTTGTTTGAACTGATTTTTTTACTTAAACTTTTCCAGCATTTTCCATCCTAGCTCTATATCTTGGAGAAGGAGAGAATCTTGTGTATGAGCATCAAGAGTTAAGCAAGAACATCCATTGTAGAATTATGTTTAACAGCAAAAAATCGAAACAAAGCATTCATGTATACATACAAACTCAAAACAAACAAACAAATAAACAAAGAAACAATGGGGAGATACTCAAATGTCTGTTTTTCCCTTTCCTTTACTTCTAACTTTGTTCATACCTATTTAGGTTTTCAATTTTTGTCTTCCTTAAAATTCATGGCATCATTATCATGCTGTATTAACATGATTTTAGGCACAGTAATACTGATTTCAAGACATCAGATTTCACATGAATAGTGAATGGGTACACAAAATATAGGATCAGGAACAATGAGAGAATTGGGAAAAAGTACCAGGGGTGTCCAACCCATGGACTGCAGGTCATATGCAGCTCAGGATGGCTATGAATGCAGCCCAATACAAAATTGTAAATTTACTTAAAACCTTTTTTACACACTCAACAGTTTTTATTAGTGTTTGTGCATTTAATGTGTGGCTCAAGACAACCCTTCTTCCAGTGCAGCCCAGGTATGTACTCATCACCCTCCTGAGATAACAGGCCAGTTATCTTATGGTCTGCACCAAATGCTCAAATAGGATACCTACAATACACACAAATTTTTTGCAGGGGAAGAATAGGATACATACAGTAACTGCTGTAATGTAAGTCTAAATCCCACCAGGTAAACGTCATGCCAAAAGGTTGGGCACCCTGGATAGTGGATAAATGAGACTTGGATTAAAAATACATGAGTGCACAGTCACAGCCAGGGGATTTGGGGAAGTTTCCTGAGTCTCATTTCTCTCAGCCAGAGTATGGGAATAAGGTATAAATATTACCATTCATGCCTGATTCCGCAGAGTTATTTTGAGAATCAAACACATTACCATATGTGAATTGGCCCTTAAACTCTTAAGTTCTACCTTAAAAAACAGAACTCTGCCTTCTGTTTGAAGAAACATACAAGAAGAAAGAGGTGCTCTGATACTAAATTAGCAGAAACTAAGATGAACAATGGGAAACAACAGCCCTGGAAACTTAAGTTAGAGATGTTGTAGCTTCAACAAGTCAAAGGGGACATTTCAAGATATGAGACTGCAGCTGACAACCCAGTAGACTGGATTATAAAACAGGGAAGGAAAAGCAATTTCTGGCTGGATGGTAGAATAATAAGTTCACTCATGTTTGGAAAATAGGCCACAGCCATAGATATGTTACTTCACTTCAGAAAGCACACAGGGGATAGGCCAAATTAGCAAGCTTTTTGTTACACAAATTGTGGAAAAGGAGCAGAGATTGAATAAAGGGTTGAAAAATATAAAAAATGTAAATATCTCTCACATTGGTGTGTGTAATATTGAAGAAATGAGAGATGCTAGTTTTTTAGACTTGCTATGTCATAGCTCTTGCTAAGTACTGTACTTCTTCCCAGGAATTCATTTGTTAAGATGGTTAACACTAATTATTGAATAAACAAACTTTCAGATTGCAGTAATTTAACACAGGCTAAGATATCCTTCTCCATCTTTTGGCTATACTGTATAAACCAGATGCACTTCAACCTGCCACCACTGTGGAAGAGAGGATTAGATGTGTCATCCTAGATCTTAACTGGGCTGTCACAGAAGTGAGACCCATTAGCTCTGCTCACACTTTTTGGGGGCTGCGACTAATCACATGGCCCCAGTCTAATTGCAAATGTATCTGAGAAATGATTAGGGAGCATACAAAATTTTGGCAAGCATAGTTCATAAGTCTAGAAGCAATATATGCCTTTGCTCCATCCTTCAATTCAATGAATACACTCAACCTCTTCCACAAGAGAAAACACAAAGTCCCATGCAGACACTGCATCCTCAAAGTCTAGAGTCTATGGGTTTAGAGTAGCAGTGTCTCCATGAACAGCTGTGTGACTCATCACCTTCTTGAGATAACAGGCCAGTTATTTTATGGTCTACACCAAATGCTCCAATAGGATACCTACAATACACATACTTGTTTTTTGTAGGGGAAGAATAGGCTACATACAGTAGTTACTGGAGTATAAGTACAAACCCCACCAGGTAAACATCATAATGAACTGCTACTCTAAGGACTGGGGAGGTTGCTTCTTGATTAAGCCCTGATTCTTTCCTCTGAAAAGGTGTTTGTTTATTTTCCCTTAGCTTTGCTTTCTTTCTCATTCATTTTCTTCCTCAGCCATAATCTGCCTTGTGCTTTGTGGTTTATAAACATCCTGGAATTGCACAACCTTCCCAGCTCATTTTCTGTTCTATAAAAGTGAGAGTCCTGAAGTCTTTTTTAAAATTTAAATAGTTAAAGGGAGCCTGGGAAATTTAGGTGAGCTCAAGGATATTTGCTGAACAAATGCCCTGTACGATCTATGAGGTACAAGGAATTTATGACTTAGGATGGAATGTAAAAAAAAATACAGTTAAATGTTTATAATATAAAGCATACCTAAACAAATTATCATGGGGATTCAAAGAAAAAATGGAAATCAATTCATATGGAACTACTGAACTTAGTAGATTGGCCCATAATGCCATCATCACCTGTCCACCTATCTCTTGCTTCTTTCCACAAATTCTGTACCAAAACAATTGAGTTGCCCAAAGTTATGGCTCTTTGCTACTTTTTCTCTTTCTGTGACTTTTCTTTGGGTTACTTCCTCTGCTTAGAATTTTTCTCTTCCATTGACCACCTGACAAACACCTACTCATCCTGGAAAACTCATCTATGATGCAACTCAGTGGAACCATCTCTGATTGGCCAGGAGAGATCTAACTATTCCCTCGTTTATTTCTCTGTCGAGTTCGCTTGCTGTTGTATTCACCCCAAGAGTTAAGCATGCATATGGTACATGCAGGGAATCTAATGCATAGTCTGAAATGTTCTCAGTTTTTTCTTTCCAGACATATGTTTGTCTTATTTGTTTTATGTGGTTATAATTATACTCTATACAAAGTGGTATATTCCAATATCTTTTTCAGTGAGCCTTAATACTGTAAGGTTTTCATTACATCATTCTAAATGGTGATATTATATTCTAACGAATGGTTTCTCCAGACCTTTTAGGCTGAACATAGTTGGTTCCTATTTTTGTTTTATAAATATCACTGCAACATGTGCTTGGAATCCCCTAATGCAGCTAATCATGAATTTCATTAACTTCTAGTATTATAAGTGGTATGCCGGGCCATTCCTTATTTTCCTATTAGTGTTACTTGACAGGAATTTCCTTCAGTGTTGCTAGATGGCTTCTAAATGTTAAGAATATACTTGTCCCCAAGAATAAGCCATGTTGTCTGTTTCTACTATCAATTTCTGCATAGTAAACCACATCAAAATTTAGTGACGGAAAATAACATATTTAGTATTTCCCATGATTCTACATGTTGGTCAAGGTCAGCTGGGTGACTAAGCCAGGGCTACATCACCTGGGGGCTTCTTTGGGCTGGGACATTAAAAATGGCTTCTTTGCATGGCTGGTGTGGTGCTCTCTGTTGGCTGGGTACCCAACAGAGACTGTTGACCAGAATTTGTACCCATGTCCTCTCTATGTGACTTTGGCTTCTGAGCAGCAGTTGAATTTTGAGTGGGAGCATCCCAACATGCTTGTACCAAAAGTGAGCAAACAAAAGTTGCTAGATATTATAAAGGCTAAACTTGTATCTGGCACATAGTGATCTCTGCTGCATTCTATTTTATTAAGTAGACACATAGCAAAAATAAAGCCAACAGAAAAGTAAATTGCAAATTAACATCTTTTTTAAAATGGGGCTGTGATAAAGAACTGATGGTTATCTTTAATGCACCACATACCTACCTACCAGTTATTCTGGTGTCATGAGAAAGTGTTAAATTCTCTTAATTTCATTTGAGCTCAAAATTCTGACATGTACTGTAAGAATCTCTTTTTATTGAGGTTTTTTTTCTTGCCAAGTGAATATGTCAGATATTCAGGATAACTGCTCCAAATAAAATTAAACTTAAATAAATCTTCGGAGAGAAAATATGTTCCTCCTTGAAAAGTACACTCTATATAATCTTCTATGCATGCTCTATCTATGCTTTACTCTTCCCCCTTCTCCATTCCATTGCTATCTACTTGCATGTGCTTCTATGCCAAAGGTTTAAGCTTCTCAAATGGTCATTGCCTGCAAACATAGCAAGAACATCGGTGATCCTAGCACCTATAGCTGGGTTCAGCAAGTGAGACTGAGATGATGGCAGACTTGGCAATTTTGCTCTGTAGTTTCCCCATATCATGTCACCTCTAGAGCCTAGAAACTGGTTTCAGAACAAGAGAGTTCAGATGTGCATTTTGACATAGAATGCTAGAGGGATAAACACTCAAACTGCCTTTAGGAGGCAGACAGTGTTTAATGAGTGGGGTTTTTTTCTTTTTTGAGTCACTCTGTTCCAGAGTCCACAATATGGTGCTCATGCTGCTGCATTTAAAAACACCAACAGTTTATGTTTTCGGCCTTTTTAAAAATATAAACCTTAATTAGGTTTATAGGGCTTTGTAGCTCAGGGTGCTCATAATGGCCACTCAAGTTTTCCCATCTCCATATCCCTGCTTCCAGTTCAGCTGAAGTTAATAACAGAAACCTTTGCACTCGAGACCGAGAAAGACCCGACGGATTCCGTGACATCGCACAAAGTTCACACATCACAGGTATTGCTTGAGGCTAACACTCATTATCCACCTCTGAACTGTAACAAGGTGAATCTATGTTTTCCAAAGATGCCTTTTTCAGTGGAGAAAGAGGACGTAAGATGAACAGCTATTCTAAAAACATGCAGCCTCTACCAATCCTACATCTTGTCATCTTAGACATTTCACTAGCAACCACTGTTTGATTCTATTTGCAAAGGATATTCTCCAAACCACAAATGCTCTCAATTAGCTCTACAGACAGGAAGTTCCAAAGAATTTAATGCAGAACAATTTCTTCTACTCATAAGACTTTAATACTATCCAAGTATCTAGGAAAACTATTGTTGAACTTTGGATGCCTGTTCAAATAGCTATTGGAAATGAACCCACCTGGATGTCCCCAGGCAACTCAAAATTCAGCCTGTCCAAGAGAGAACTGATTATCTTTCCACAAAAGTTTCTGTCCCAGTTAAGGCTACCACTATCCCACCTACCACTCAAGATAAAAACTGAGGTATTTTATCCCATAATTAATCCCCAGAACTGGAAGAGTCTACCAAATAAATATAATCCAAGTCTAGAATTTCCTACAATGTGTTCTGTGAAATATTAGTTCCACAAAATGCTTCACTGAATATTCTTTTACAGCGAAAGTAAATTCTGTTATTCAGTCCCCCAGTTAAGCGTTTGCACTGCACTTCCGCAAATCAGAGCTTATTTAACTTGACTTAACCTAGAGTTTTTCCAAGTTATTTGATCTGCAAACTTTTCTAATTACCACCTATGAAAATCCTTCAAAGTTACATTCCATGAAGTATACTTAACAAACAGTGTTCTCCCTTATCTCTTGCGTCTTACTTTATTTTCCCATCATCACTTACCCATCTTTATTTTTATGTCTCATTGTTTTATTTTATACATTTAAAACTTTTTCAAGTACAGCTTACATTCAATATTATTTTGTATTAATTTCAGGTGTACAGCCTAGTGGTTAGGTAATCATATACTTTACAGTGTTCCCCCTGATATATTCAGTATACAACTGGCACCATACAGAGTTGTTACAATATTATTGACTACCCAGTCTGCCCAGAAGGTATCCAGCCATGTACTATGAAAAATAGAGACATTTATTGAAGAATATACAAGATAGAAGAAATATTGTACATAGGACAATGGCACCTCAGTCCCCTTCAAAGTAGGCACCTTGGGACTTCACACAGTTCTCCCAATCAACATCACCTGTCCTGTCGTATTTTCTTGAATCTCATCAATGGTCTGAAACCTTTTCCCTTTTAAAGGTGATTTTAGTTTTGGGAAAAGGCAGATGTTGCAGGGCACCAAATGTGGACTGTAGGGGGACTGGGTCACATGGGTGATTTTCTATCTCGCCAAAAAACTCCACGTGTGATGTGATGCATGAGTGGGTATATTGTCATGATAAAGCTCTCAATCACCAGTTGCCCATAGCTTCAGCTTTCTGAATCATCCAAATAATTTCTGCAAGGAATGTACAAGCTTAATGCACAATGTGATGCAGATTCGTTGCTCTGCTCCATAGGTGGGGAACACAAGCCAGCCCTCCACTTTGTTTTATCTGGCCTGGCACCTTGTTTCTACCCAGCAGCAGCGCCGAGCTCCTTGCCCTACTTAAGGAGTAGTTACATTTATTCAGTCCTAAAATTACATTCAGCCCTTTGAAGGCAACCACGAGGCTGATGTGGCTCCCAGTGAAAATGAGTTTCACACCCCTGTTCTACTCCCTGAGTCAATTTGAATGGGACAGCCACACAGTACGTGTGCTCGATCAGTGGCACCTACTGTCACCACTGACTAGTTGAAGTCACCATTGTTCACACACAGGCATTTCAGTCCACTCTCCTTGGCTGCCAGGTTACGCTGATGTCACACAGACCGTTCCCATTATGTTATCGATGGCTGGACTTTTTCCGGACAGACCTTGAGCATATATTTCTTATGTGATCCCTTACATCTACATGACTATTTTGTGTCTTTGACACTTAAAACTTCATTATAATGTGTCTCAATGTAAACTTTTTTGGAACCATTCTGTTGGGAGTGTTTGGGACTTTCTGAATCTCAGTGTCTTTTTTCCTCCACAAGGTTTTGGCCATTATTTCTCTAAATAAGCTTTCAGTCCCTTTCACTTTCTTCTCCTTCTGGGACTCCCATAATGTATATATTGATTATCTTGATGGATCTCAAACTTTCTTCTTTTTCATTTTTTTGTTATTGTTCCTCTGACCAAATAATTTCAAATAACTTGTTTTTGAGTTCTCTGATTATTTCTCCTATTTAGTCGACTGTGCTATTAAAGCTCTCTATTGAATTTTTCAGCTTAGTTATTGTGTTCTTCAGCTCCAGAATATCTTTTGGTTCTTTTTGTTTGTTTGTTTCTATCTCTCTGTCGATATTCTCATTTTGTACATGTATTATTTTTCTGATTTTATTGAGTTGCCTATCTGTGTTCTGTTGTAGCTAACTGAACTTAAGAAAAATATTTTTATTTGTCAGGCAATTCATATGTTTTTTCAGGGTTGGTTAGTTTTGGTTCCTTTGATGAAGATATATATCTCTAGTTTATTGTATCCCTTGTAGCTTTGCCTTGTTGTCTGAACATTTGAAAAAGCAGCCACCTCTTTCAGTCTTTGTGGACTGAACTCGGCAGGAAAAGAACTTCACCAATAGCCCAGCTAGAGATTCTGAGAGTATCCCAAACCTTTTTAATGGGTATGCATGATCCACTTATCCTGGGTTGAAAGTCAGGATTCTGCACCTTTCCTAATCCCACGGAGCCCTGGAAGGTGCTGAGAGTTATCTTCCCCTTTCCCCAGTGCAATGCACCCAATTGCTGAGACAATGGGTACGGGCTTCACCTCTCCCTCTCCCTCCCACTCAAAGAAGAAAACTCAGGATTATGCTCCTTCTTTTAATCTTACTCAGCTTGCCAGCTAATGAGAACTCCCCTCCTGCTTTTTCTAGAGTATTACACTGAGATGCCAGGATGCTGGGTGTAAGTTCCACTTGTCTCCCCTCTTCCTGAAGGAAAAATCTCAGGATTGTGTGCCATCTCTCAATCCTGCAGACCCTCGCTGGCTGATACGATTCACGCCATCTGCTCTGAGCCATCTATCCCACCTCCTGTTTTAGCTGCTCCAAAGGCATTGCAACTATACTGAATCCTACAGCACCCTAGGTAATATGAGAGAGGAGTGGTTCTCACAGGCAGTACCCTGAAATGCTAGGGGTACTGGATGCACCCCTCACTTGCTTTTCCTCATGGAAAAAAATCACCAAGATGATCTTATTCTCTGTTGAGCTGTATTGACTTGGGGGAGGAGAATATGTGAATAAAACAAAACTGCTTTCCCCCCTATTTCATTGTGATGGTCCTTGGTCCTTTGTTCTGAGCTGCTTCAACTTATTAACAGGAACCAGGGGTTCTCATAAAGGTATTATGGTCTGTATATGGTTATTGATTGTTTTTTCTATGGTAACAGAAGCTGGGACTTCCAATTCCATCCCCTTGCAGATGTCACTACCCTAATCACATGTTTTGTATTTGTGTGTCCCATTCATACTTGCATCCTAAACTCTTACCTTCACACCAACATGTGATAAGTGATTAATAATCGCATGTTAAGTAAATTATCTAAATTCAATTTTAATAAACATTACTTCTCTTGGGTTCAGTATCCTGATGATTGTGAAGGCAGTACAAAGGAAAATTATACAGTTTGCACTGTGAAATGCCATGGCTTATAATTAGTAGTGTGGTTAGAGATAAATATCTCTGATAGTCAGGTGAAACACAGATACAGAGTAAGACAATAAAAAGTAATAATGTGCTTTGAATGTGGCTGTGGAAAAAAATACCCAGCTTGGAGGACAAAGTTAGTTGCTCAAAGGGATTCACAGATGTATAAAAATATGTCAATGTTCTGACAACTGGATATTCCAGGAAAGGATATTCTGGAATAAATATAAGAATAAATATATATTTATTTCAGAATAAATAAACACATGTAATATTTATATATTACATATAATATATATATATATATTAACAAGGACTCTCTAGTGGAGCAATGTATGCTATTTGGGAGAATAATATTCAAATAAGTGTTCACTGAGGTGTTAGAGATGGATAGAAAAAAAGAAAGAGAATGGAATATGGCAAGGAGTAAGGCCAGAAAGCTCCATAGTACAGAATTCACACCAGCTATGGAATGATAAATTATTACTTGGCTCTCCATATGAGCCTTACAAAGAATATTCTCTTTTTCCCTTTTTATTGCATACTGGGGTGACACTAGGTCACAGAATTACACGGGTTTCAGGTACACAGTTCTACAACACATTGTCTGTATACCTGTATTGTGTGTTCAGTCCCCCACGTCAAGTCTCTGTCCATCACCATTTATCACCCCTTACTCTCCTCCCCCTCCCTCTGCCTGCCAGAAGTCACCACACTTTTGTCCATGCCCATAAGATTTTCTTCTTTGCCCAACCCCTTCTTGCCCCCACTCAGACCCACATCTCTCCCCACCCCTTGACGGCTGTCAGCCTGCTCTCTGTCTATGAGTTGGTCTCTAATTTGCATGCCAGTCCATTTTATTCATTAGATTCCACGTATGAGTAAAATCATGATACTTGTCTTTTTTGACTGGCTTATTTCACTTAGCATAATGTTCTTGAGGTCCCAAATCCACACAAGGCCCACAGGCAAAGAGTGCAAGATGATAATAAGGGCCTTGAAAATGTTCTCTTGAAGCTCCATTTAGATTTTACAAGGGAGAGAAAATGGTTGAGGGCTGGGACCGTTGCATAAGTGGCAGAAAGACCAGCCAGGTTTTGAAAATGTCCAGGTAATTAGCGAGAGTTTGAAGTAGAAAGGGACAATAGCAAAAGAAATGCAGTAAGCGATTGCTTTCTCAAAAATCAGAACCATGTATTTAGAAAATAATGTCTTTTTGATGTTTTCTTTCCCTGTATTTGTTGCATTTATATTTAGATATTTTTGTTTTTATGTTCATCAGTTGGGTCAGGGTATGAGTGCTTTGGATACAACATTGGACAATGCAATCAAAGTCACTTGCTTTGTAGAACAAGATTTATTCCTGGTTTCAGTGGGAGTTATATTCACTACCACAAAGAGGGTAAAGACCAGCACGTCTTTGTAAAGTCCTCCATGAATTTCTGTGTAGATAAAAATGCAGTTTCAAAGAACTCATTTCTTTACATTTGCTAAAGCAGGTGCCTGTAGTCCTGAACATATTGCTCACAGCTATTTTATAGTGGGAGGTAAAACCAAAAGGGAAAAACAGTGTTATTTACACTCTTTTGATTCATGGGGAAAATTGCTTCTCTTTGAAGAATCTCTCATTTTTTTAAAAATCCTGTGCAATGAACACAAGCATACACACTCATGCACAGAAATGAGAAAACGTGTTTTAATTCATCCACAGATTCCACTGCAAAACAGTTCATAAAACCGTATGGATCAAATTTGCCAATGTGGATGCCTGAGTTATTTCTGCTAGATAAAATCAAGTCAACCTGTAATTTCGCATTATAAACAGATGATCGAGGATGCGCAATTTAACATCTGCATGCACAGCAAGCAGTGGGGCCAGTACAAACAGTTGCTGTGATGTGGACAAATGAGTTTGAATTTATACACATTCTTCATGCATTATTCAGATGGCTCCCTTTGTAAATTGGGGTCTTTTCATATGAACAAAATGAAAGGAAATAGTTTGACCAGGTCCAGGTATTTTCAGTAAGAATGTTCCTCAAAATGAAGCAGATTTGTTAATAAAATGTAACATAATGAAAATCTGGACATAGGGAACACCTGGCACACAATTTTGGCAGATAATTAGATAACTGAATACTTACGACAGCTAGCTAATTGTCATAATCAGTGGATAATTTATTTGGGACATAATATTATTCACGCCTTTCTCATGTACAAGTGAATGAGTTGCCAGATGTGCATGAAGCATAATTTCAGTTCTGTTTTTACAATGGGATTTGACTTCCATTATTCTACCTTGGCAAGATGTCACTCTTTAACTGGTGGCTTTCGGAAAACAGTGATTTGGAGGCAGCTTTTGAAGACAGGCCTTTGTGTGAGAATCATGTTTAAGAGTTAACTGAAACACAGTTAGTGACAAAGTGGATGAATAATTGCCTACAATGTATCTTGAAATGAAAGCTACTTATTAACAATTATTGAAGGCTTCTAAAAGGAGGGCTTTTTTTAGTCCTTGTACATGTTAAGAAATTGGAAAGAAGTACACAAAACTGGAGGATACCTGGATATATTCACACATAAACATTCTTTGATTGTCTTAGTAAGATTTTAACATCTTCATGATTTAGACACAGGTCACATGTGCTGCTCTCCTGGGGATCTCTGGATTTGAGAAAAAGAAAATTCATCATCAGCCCCTGCTGCTGACCTACTGCACTGAGAATAGTTATCATGGAAAACCACCTAGATGTGCAGCAGAGTTTGTGTGAGTCACAAAGAATTTTTCGTTGAGTTGAGCCATTGAAATTTGGGATTGTTACTAGAGTACAACATAGCCTATCCTACCTTGCACACAAATGTTTGGATTCTTCAGAAATACTTACGCATTTACCTACTTGCTATAAAATATGGCTCCTAAGAAAGAACCTGAGAAGCTCTGAAAATTTTTTTACTGTCATGTGGAAACATCAGTCAACATTAACTAAAGCAAAAAAAATAAGTGACCAATTTTGTCATCAGCCAAAAATGAATTATATGTTCAACACTAACTGGGAAACGTAGGCTTTGCCTGGATGCATTTCGCACCCCTTCAAAGCTGAGGTTCATTTTATAAATAAGAAGAAGATAGATTTGGGGGAAATAATTTACATCTTGCCAAATTCCTAACCATGTTGACAAGAATTAGAAAAACTAGATTCAAGAAAGCTGATTAATTTAAGCAATGGGATCAGAAATAGAACCCGGGCCTCTATATCTTGAGGTTCTCATTGATGATGTCTTAGTTTAGGTGGATCCTTCACAAGAAGATTTATGGTTAAAAAAATAGAAGCATTTGTGACAGAGAAGGCTTGGTGTGCACCAGAGATGGATGCCCTTATTTTCACTTACAAGAGCTGGTGCTGGGAAGCACAGAGCATTTCCCACTCTCTTTTGCATTTAGTCTGAGGACGTGACTAGCTTCTGCCAGTGGGACGTAAGTAAAAATGATGTGTGCTGCTCGTGGATTTATACAGTTAGAGAATGTACTGCCTTCCCTGTCCTTGTTCTTTGTATATTGGATGTCAATGCATGAAAGAACTATCTTGGAAACTTATATGTTCAAGAAGGTAAGGACTTACTCACTTGGCATCTGAACGTCTGTGCAATGGAAGTACCACCACCCCTTCGCCAGGGCTCTTGCTGAAAAATAGCCTGTACTGGGCCTATTCTCCGAGACAGAAGTGAATGCTGGATTCAGCAATTGAAATTTTAGAGTTGGTCTATTACTGATATCTATTAATCGGGTAGATTAATAAAATAATTAAGGAAGGGATCTAAATAACTTCTATGGAAATCAGGCATCAATAAGGCAGGTGGGATTCTTTTGGAAGTGGAAATTTACTTTGGTAAGATGTGATCTTTTGCTCTTGGATTTGTGAAGATGGGAAAGATGTTACTGAAGAGAGAAAGAAGGTAGACTAAATTGAGAGGCTAAGAAAGGACAAAGAGTTGGTTTTAAAAGTTCACATTTCAATTAATTAATTATGTACAGATACAAGAACAGAGGTTACCCAACAGAGCTCCAGAGGTAGCTCTGCAAGCAGACATACTCACCAGAGTCCATTTAAACTCTCTGGAAATACTTAACATTTTATTTAACTAAAACTCAAAGTAGACAATCAGAGGTCCCAGCTGCTCTTGGACTGTACTATACAATCATTTGGTTATTAGGAACTTGAAATGTGGCTAGTTCAAATTGAGATGTTCTGTAAGTCTAAAATACACATGGAATATTAAAGACAGTACAGAAAAAGAATATATGATACCTCATTAATAATTTCTATGTTGATTATAGAAATTATTTCTATGTTGAAATATATATATTTCTATATTGAATATATTTCCATACTGAATTATATCTTGGACATAGTGGGTAAAATAAAATGTAATAAAAAGTTGACTTAACCTCTTTTAAAAAGTTTTTAAGTGTGGTTACTAAAAAATTTAAATTATAGAGGGCACTTATATTACCTTCCTATTGAAAAATGCTCCTACCCTTTGCAACAGCATGGATGGATCTGGAGAGCATTATGCTAAGTGAAGTAAACCAGGCAGTGAAAGACAAATACCATATGATCTCATCTATAAGTGGAACCTAATCAACAAAACAAACAAGCAAGCAAAATGTAACCAGAGACACTGAAATTAAGAACAAACTGACAGTAACTAGAGGGGAGCAGGGAGAGGATAATGGGGGCAGAAAGGAAAAAGGGTTGTCAGGAACATGTATAAAGGACACACTGACAAAGCCAGAGTGAGGTAGGATCAAGGATGGGAAGTGGAGGTTTCTGGGGTGGGGTGGGGAATGGAAATAACTGTACTCAAACAACAACAAAAAACTTAGAAAAAGACAAACACTATGCTAGGAGGTATACAGCATATTTTCTTTGTTCCTCCAAATTCAGGGTTGGGAAGAAGATATGTGATGACAAACAGTTATTCAGAGAAGCAACTTTGACAAGAAAGTATGAAAGAAAAAGAGGTTGACTTGGTTCAATAGACTTGCAAGCATGTTATTCATTAAATGAATGCACAAATCAATAAATACTAGTACCTTCCCCGACCTATGTCTCAATGACCGTTGAAGAAAAGTACACACACACAATCAGACCAAAATAAAATAAAATGAACCAAAACAACACTTTCTGAGATTCTGTTACCAACATTCTGTGAGCCTTACTCACAGCATTTGAAGTCACTATGCCTCAGTTTCCTAGTAGTTAAAATTGAGATGATTATATTGGCTTTCTTTTTTAAATTGTTGTTCAATTACAGCTGTCCCCATTTCCCCCCATTACTCTCCCCTGCCTGACCCACCCTCACCTCCCACATTCAATCCCCTCTCCCATTGTCTTTGTCCACAGGTCCTTTATACATGTTCTTTGATGACCCTTCCCCTTATTTCTCCTCTGGTTATTGTCAGTTTGTTCTTTATTTCCATGTCTCTGGTTCTATTTTGCTTGCTTATTTGTTTTGTTAATTAGGTTCCACTTATAGGTGAGATCATATGGTATTTGTCTTTCACAACCTGGCTTATTTCACTTAGCATAAATTATGACACTCAAATATGAAAACCTGTATTAAAGCACTTTAGGCAAGTATGTAAGTACTCTGCTAGTGTAAGAAAAGAAATACCTGAAAATTAGGGATTTAACATCTGAACAGAGAAAATATTATAGCTCTTTCTGAATAATGTTTGAGGAGACAGGTAGTACATTTGAATGATTTAATGAACACTTCAGACGTTTATTTTCATTGTAAATCATATTAAGCATTCAATTAAACTTTCATCTTATAATAATAATATAATTACTGCTTCTATCATTAAACATTTAAAATTAAGTGACAACATATACTTTTTAGGCTTAAATTTGTTCTATGTCCCTTACACTCACTCTATATGATGACAAATTATAATGTAGAGAGTTTTAGAAGCCAATTCACTTGTATTTGATGTAAACCTGATATTTAAAAACCTATAAACTATAGTGCCATATTCCTGAAGGGGTTCAGAACATGCCTCCACAACTTAGGACACTTTGGCATGTGAATTATTTTTAGCTGTAGGCAACTGAGACCCCACATGCTCGTGAGAAACTTCGACCTCTCCCTCGAAGAATTTAAATTTGGGGCCTTGCCCATAACAGAGTTATTATCAAAGATAACTTTTGAATAACCCATCTATTGGGTAAGACAAACATATAATTACTAAAAATTTGCTTTTCTTATCATGTAATTACTGGAAGAAATAAATTCTCCAATGGTGTCATGGTAAAAGAATTTCAGGGATACTATGTGAGCACATAGGAGGAGTTTTAAGTGATAGCGGCAAGGGTTATTAGACCAAAAGTGGTGGTACACTCGAAGAGGCAGAGAGCAGGTAGGCTGGAGGGTAGCTATGCCCTGAAGTCCTTGCTAAGCTTCCATGTATTTCCTTTAGTTCGGGAAAGAGAAGGCTTTCTTTCAAACTGTCCAGTCTCTTTCCTGGCTTTTCCTGGGCTTCTGTTTGTGCCTCCCCCTATACAATCTCTTTTTCTCAACTTTTTCTAGGCCAGTGCTTCCCTGTTTAGGGGTCATTTTGGCTCTACTGGGCAACATTTAGTAAAAGAAATTCCATCACTCTCTTTTCCTTTGACCCCGAGCTCCCTCCACCCCATTAGTCATGGCAACGCCCCCAGGTGACTGAAAATCTATTTTTTTTTCCTCACCTAATCAGGCTTAATCAGATGTCTAGATCCATTGGCTCCCTTCCTATTTGTTATTATCTAACTGCCTACTCTATCATTTCCCCCCTCAAGAATTCTGGGCCCTTGAAATCTTACAAGGGTTTTTGTAATTTATTGCCCTCACTTTATCTGTTCTGGGGTTTGGCTGGCGCTAATGGCACTACTTGGGTCCCTGTTATTTTTCTCCTTGACTATGGTGATTTAAGCTCCTTACACCCTGGTTGGGGAAGAGAGGTATAAACCATCTGTTCCTAAGTGTCCTTGGTTAGGGAAGATAAGATCTTGTGATTTATTAGCAGGCTATTAATTGTTTTGGCCTTGTTTAATTATTTTGTCTTAGTTTCTCTCATTTTACTTGCCAAGGAATTTTCTTAGCTTCTTGCTCTCCTGCCTCAATCCTGTAAATGACCTTCTTCCTTTTGGCCACTCCAAGGTGTCTTACCTCATCCTAAGCTCAGAATGTCCCTGAAACTCTCACGTATATGGGGGTCTCTGATTCTCTCATGTATGTGAGGTTCCCATGTGTAAGCATGTAATTAAATTTGGCTGATTGTCCTTGTTAATATAATTTGATTCATGCAAATTTAATTATTAGGCCAGCCAAAAGAACTTAAAAGGGTAGAGAAAAGTTTCTTTCTCTACTCATTCCATACAATAAAAATTTATATACACAAATTTTTTTCATGGAAAACGTGCCATCATTAAAAGCATATCTAAAGTCTAGGAGAAAACATCCCACAAGACTTCTAGAGGAAGAAGAGTGTTTATTTTGTTTTATCTATGTATCTTTAAGATGTACTTCAGACTCTTGGTTTTAATCACATATTTACTTCTGCAACATATTTTAATTATATCCCTAGTTATGTTGGCATTACATATTTTCATATAATGTAAATAAGGATATTTGCATTGTTTTAGGTCTGCGTGGGTCCTTTAAATGGACTCTCTTAAAAATCAGACATTTTCTCACACCACCCCAACCCCCTCTGGTTTTTATAGCCAGAAGTTATGGGGATTTATCTTGCCAGCACTGGAACTCTGGGCCATGCGGTCTGGCCTGGGGCTAGAATGGTTCACCTCCAAGGTATTCCTCCTGATTTTTATCCACCACATGTGGGTGTGGGACCAGCCATTACACCACCTCTGCTGCTGACTCTCGGCACAACACCACATCTCCATGTCTCTCCACCTGTCCCCATGACTATGCCCTTCCTACCTGTCTGGATGAATGTGGCCTCTTTAAATCTTTGGTTGTCAGACTTCGATACAGCATGATTTTCTGACAGTTCTGATTGTTGTTTGTTTTGAGATATAGTTGTAACTCTCTCTGTGGTTGTGTGAGAAGGTGAAACATGTCTACCTATGCCTCCATCTTGACCTGAAGCCCTATGCAAACCCACCCACTCTTGGACTCACCACCAAGAAAATAGCTGGAAGGGCATCAGTTGCATATGGGAAGTGGATGAAATGACTGGAAATGGGGCAACAGGCAAACCTCCAGAAGCCAGGTGGTGGCATTGCCCCTCTCTAAGCCCTCCCCCCACACAGAACCACAAAGCAATGAAATGGGTTGCCCTGCCCTGGCAATTGCACAAGGATCTGCCCCATCCAATTTACAGGTGCCTTTTCTAAGACAAGAAGTCAAAGCAGTTCTATCTAATACACAGAAACAAACACAGGGAGGCTGCCAAATTGAGGAGACAAGAAATATGACTCAAATGAAAGAAAAGAATAAAACACAAGAAAAAGAACAAAATGAAACAGAGATAACCAACCCATCAGATGCAGAATTCAAACCACCAATGATCAGGATGCTCAAAGAATTCATTGAGTACAGTAAAAACACAAGGGAAGAAGTGAAGTTTACACTAAGTGAAATAAAGAAACATCTACAGGGAGCCAACAGTGAAAAGGATGAAGCCAAGAATCAAGGCAATGATTTGAAACACAAGGAAGGAAAAAGTATTCAATCAAAACAGCAGGAAGAAAAAGTAATTCAAAAATATGAGGATAGGCCTAGGAACCTCTGGGACATCTCCAAATGTACCGACATCCAAATCATAGGGGTGTCAGAAGGAGAAGTAGAAGAGCAAGAAATTGCAAACTACCATTATTTGAAAAAATAATGAAAGAAAACTTCCCTAATTTGGTGAAGGAAATAGACATACAAGTTCAGGAAGCACAGAGAGTTCCAAACAAGTTGGAACCACACCAAGACACATCATAATTAAAATGCCAAATGTTAAAGACAAAGAGAATTTTAAAAGCAGCAAGAGAAAAGCAGAGAGTTACCTACAAAGGAGTCCCCATATGACTGTAGCTAATTTCTCAAAAGAAACCTTACAAGAAAGAAGGGACTGGCAAGAAGTATTCAAAATGATGAAAAGCAAGGACCTACAACCTAGATTACTCTATCCAGAAAAGCTATCATTTAGAATGGAAGGGCAGATAAAGTGCTTCCCAGACAAGGTAAAACTAAAGGAGTTCATCATCACCACACCATTATTACATAAAATGTTAAAGGGACCTATTTAAGAAAAAGAGGAAGATCAAAACCATGAACATTAAAAGAGCAACAAATTCACAACTATCAACACCTGAGTCTAAAAAATCAAACTAAGACAACAACAAGGACAGGAACAGAGTCACAGGTATGGAGATCATCTGGAGGGTTATCAGCTGGGAGGGGGTAGGGGAAGAATGGAGGAAAAGGTACAGGGATCAACAAGCATAATTGGTACATACAAAATAGAGAGGGAGATGTCAAGAACAGCATAGGAAATGGAGAAGACAAAGAACTTATATACACAACTCATGGACACGAACTAAGAGGGGTATTGCTGGAGGGAATGGGGGTACTGGGCAGAGGGGGCAAAGGGGAAAATTGGGACAACTATAATAGCACAGTCAATAATTTAAAAAATGTGAAGAATTGCATTTCTGTTTCTTACATTTTTGCTTCCTGAATCATTCTTTGTAAGAGCTTAGTAAAATTATTGTATGTGTGAAGGTATTATTTTTCCCATATACACTCCAAAACGGCAAATTACTTAAACAAAATTTTATCCTTAGGTTAAACTGGCACTTTATGAGACTGTGAGTTGCATTCTTTTAGCTATGAGAGGATATAAACCATTGTCTTGAGCTAATTAGCCACTTAGAACACTTCTTTCATTTTTATCATAGTCTATTTTAATATATAAGGTGTTATTTTATTATGACTTTAAATAACTTTTATGTTAAAGTTGTAAATTATTTTCTATCATATGGGTTTCAAATATTTTTTCAAATATGTCTCACTTTGTAACTTATCTTAATTATGTCCTTAATTATATAGGAGTTATACTTTGCTGATACTCACTGTACTACCATTTAAGTGAATAGTACATATTTCCCCCCATTGACTTTGTATACCAGACTTTATAACGCAGTGATACAAAGAGGGTTCAAGTGCTAACATTTTTTAATTCAAATTCCATCCCTAATGTTCACCTGCTGTGTGATCTTCTGTTATGTTGCTTAAGTTATTCTCACTTTAATTTTCTAATCTTAAAAGCAAGGGTAATGCTACTACTCCAGGTGGTGATACAAGTAAAACTAGAATAGTGTTTACACACAAAAATCACTCATCACATGATAGCTAGCATCATGGTAAGACATTGAGTCTCATGAAGTCCTGGGCCAGTGTTTCATCTCTCCATTTGGTTGCATGGCTAACCTGAGATGTAAAGTCATGGGCTGTGAATCATTGGAGAAAAACAAAGAAAGATCACCAGCCTGTCCTTTTTCCAATAAGCATAATATATGGCTCTATTTTACAGAAATGATTCAACATTGTATACATTAGCTAAATATTGGGAACTCTGTGAGGTCAGAGATTTGGTTTTCCTTTCTGTATCCCCCCAAACCTAGCAGAATATTAGGGAAAAGGCATTATAATAATACATATTATTGAGGACCAACCGCAGTTTTGAGGATTGACGTTACACCAGTGGATCAGTGAAGAAAACTTTTTTTGGTTGTTATTTTTTTGAATTTTTCAATTATCTTATTGAATTTATTAGATGATAGTGGTTAATAAAATTATATAGGTTTCAGGTATACAATTTTATAATATATCATCTGTACATTGTATTGTGTGTTCACCACCCCAAGTCAAACCTCCTTCTGTCAACATTCATCCCTTTTTTACCCTCTTCTCCCTCACCCCACCTTTCCTTTCCCTCTGGTAATCACCACACTGTTGTCTATGTCTATGAGGTTTTGCTTAATCCCTTCACCTTTTTCACCCAGCCCCCCAACACTCCTCCCCTCTGAACAAAATTGGTTAACAAACAAGGTAGAAACAGACTCATAAATGCAAAGAATAGACTGACAGCTGTTGTTTGTTTTTGTATTCTACTTTTCTTTAGGTTTTATTTTTTAAGACTTTATTTATTTGTAGAGAGAGGGGAAGGGAGGGAAAAGGAGAGGGAGAGAGACATCAATATGTGGTTGCCTCTCATGTGCCCCCCACTGGGAACCTGGCCTGCAACCCAGGCATGTGCCCTGACCAGGAATCAAACCCATGATCCCCCCTGGTTTGCATGCCAGCACTCGATCCACTGAGCCACACCAGCCAGGACTCTTTAGGTTTTAAAAGACAAGGATTGATTAGTACATTTTGTACTATATCTGAGTACTTTTTTGTATCTGAGAAGTATCATTAATGGGATATAAGTTTCATTTGTTTTAAGTTTAAAACTCTCCACTTTGACCTTTGAAAATAGAAAGCAATTATTCTAAAAAATTGGATGACCATTCAATTAAATCTCAGCATGAATATGGTGCCTTGCCTTTGTATGCTTATTGATGTTCATTTATCACCTACAATATCTCACAAGTTCTTTGTCTAGAAAATACTAAGCAGCTATGTACAATGGAAAAAGCTTGAGATCTGGGATAAGTCCACAGATGATTTTCAGCTGAACCAGTTACTGTGTAATTTTAAGCAATACTTACATTTTCTGACCTTTAGTTTTTATGTAAAAAAGGAATCAAGATACCCACATTACTGGGTTAATATGAGGATTAGTGATAATGCATAGCAAGAATGTAGAATGTAGTAGATGCTAATTGAATGTTAGTTAATATTAATATGAGACTATAATTTCTATATGTTAATTTTCCTCAACTGTTTTCTGGAAAGTAATGAGTTACTATGTTAGAGAACAATCTGATATGCTGATATGTGTGTGTGTGTTTGATTCTCAAATATATCACTAAGGCCAATGATTTGAGATGAATGCAATGAGCAATTTTAATCAGTTTGGATTAAATATCATGAATTTCACTGATTTGGAGCAATCTATTTAAAATTCCTGTTACCTTTTTCATTTAAAAAAAGAATAGTAGAAGTATATTATAAAGTTGTTTTAAGGTCTATTATAACATTATAGGTAAAGTTTTGTGTAGTAAATTCTCGAGATTATCTGAACTTATTGTTTATATAATGTAAAAATGCTCACAGCATCAAATACAACCACTAATTATTCAGCCTATAGGAATTTTCAGTTATCCTAAATTTAAATTTTTGAAAGACAGCCTAAAATGATTGTTCACATAAGCAATGGATCTTGAGCTAGCCCCATAGGTTTGATTCCTAAGTAAATTAAATCTCTCTCTCTCTTTCTCAATATTTTCATCTGTCAAGTGGAAGTAAGTAATGGTGCCAACCAGTTTAAGGTATTAAAAAGACTAAACATGATAAAACATTGACTCCTCTAGCACACTGCCAATCACATAGGTTCAATAAAGATATAATTATTTTAAGTTGGAGACTGAGTTATTATATGTCTCCTTTTATATGTCTACCTGAGTTCAACCTCACTATGTGTATTTTAAAAATATTTATGGTGACTTCAGGGATAAAAAATGAATTAAGGACCTTTGAAAATCTGTTCTTTCATAAAATCAGCAAAATTAAACTCAAAAAAAATTTGTCAGAATGAATTTTTTTAAATGCTGGAAATTAACCAAAGGCTGGAAGCAACCTTGGGAACATTTAATCAAGAAAAATAGTTATCACTATGGACAGCAAGCTTTGTCATGCTTCTAACTTGCTCTAGTTCATCTCCCATTTCCCAGATCAGTGGTCAATCCAAAAATAACAATTTGTGTTGCCAGTACTATAGGGAGAAGGATGGATCTCATTCCCCAAAAACCTCCACTAGTCCATCTGTCTGATGATAACTTGGGATACCTCTTTCGAAAGTCTTACCTCACTGAAACTCACCCAGTGTTAAACAACTCTTCCTGGTAGGTGTTAGGGTGTGAGAGGTTCGTAGTCAAATGAGATAATTAATCAATTGGTGCAAAAAATAGACTGATCAAAAGCTTAAAAATAAAAGCTGTAAAATAAGATGTCTATAGGGACTTGCAAAAGCTGATTCATATTCCTGGGAATCTAGAAAGCCGTGTGCATGCCAAGAGCTCTGCACAGCTGTGTATTTACTCAGGAAAGACCTAAAAATGCCCTAAATGCTCACCTCTCACGTACTTAAAGTGTTGACAACAGAAAGAAAAGGCTGAGGCGGAGTTGTAAACCAACTGCGCGAGAGTTAGAAGCATGAGCCAACATATACACAGAGTTCTGCAGCAAATACTGAGAGTATTTTTGGTTCAAGAATTTAAAGAAATCTCTGCTACTATAATATTTTCATAGATATTCTTATTATGTAGATTCCAAATTCATGCTAATATATTTTTTTATTGTACAGTATCTTTTATTAAGTACTCATAACTGCATGATTTCACTAAAAGATGTCATGCATTTGACTTATACAAAGTATATACAAAGGTACTTCTACAAACTTTGATGCTAACTACTATAATCCTCATCATAACTACAGGAAATAAATGTCAAATCTTTATTCCTTAACTAATCATTCAAATGCCCTTTGATTTATTACCAGCTTTCTCATCTGTCCTTACTGAGGCTTATTTTCCCCTGCCCTTTAATTCGCTAGGAATCCCGGCGGCACTTACCCAGTCCAAAGGTAAGTCAGCTTTCTTTTGACACCAAGTATAGATGAATCTGCAGACTGGTGATAATACTATTGCTGTCATCGATGCAGCAGAATCCCACATATTTCTTTGGAAACTTGTCCACAGGATAATATCAGGTCCATATGCCTATAAAGCTTTTAACATGGTGCCACTGTGGGCTCCAAATTGCAGCTGTTCCAGTTCACACTAATGCATGCAGTTTATATCCCTCAAAGCAAATTTCTTGCCAAGTGTGTGGATTTAGAGCAACTACCAAAAGTAGCCGCAGTTAAACCTACACTTGCCCTTAGTAATTCAGGTTACTCAAGCTTAGATTCCCTGCCTCCCCAGCATGGTGGTGTTCCAGAAATATTATTAAACGTGCCTCTACCAATCTTGATCGGAACTCTTTTGTTCACTAAAGTAAAACTGCCTAACACTGAAATAAAAAAGTGTTTTTGATAACTATCAAGCTCTTGAATGATCTATTTGTAGAGGATAGAGACTAGCACTTGGGCCAATATTATCTCTTTTAATAAATGATCCGATGATTAAAGTATTATTTACATAGTGCTTACCAAGGTATGAATTCCAAATTTTAAAAAAAGACTTTTTTTTACATTGAATGAGGAAAAAAAGTATTGTCCATTTGCTTCCAAGTGCATTCTGGGATTCCTGAGCAAAGCCCTCCTTCTCTTTCCCATTTGGCAATTTTATCTACCAAGTTTTACAGGAGCCACGGCCTGGCTCATGCCACAAAAGCATCCGTCAGGTGTTACTCTCCATACAGGAGGCTATTTAAAAGGTTCCTGAACAAGTTCTGTCCTGGATAAGCTGAAATCTCAACATGCGGATAGAAGGAGCTGACATTTTAAAACTTTATTTTAAAAAGAACCAATTATTAAAAATTTTTTGCCATGGCAAGTATAGCATAGCCTCTAGAAATACATAATCCAGAAAACCTGAGAGCTATCGAATGTATATTTTTCATTCATAGGTCTTCAACACATCTGTCACTCTTTATTTCTTTTAAATGTATTCACTCAAGGGAAATGAGTTTAGAGTAAACCATATATCAAGGAATATAAAGATGAATTGAACTTGTCCATAAGGAAATCACATTTCAGTAAGCATGTCAACAAATGACTAGAAAACTGTACACTAACGTGTGCTTTAATGGAGCTACGAACAGAGTGTCAAGAAAACAGAGAAAGCGACTGGCTGCCTGCAAGAATGCATCAGAGCAGAAATAGGATTTGAGCTGCTTCTAAACTAAGTGCGAGTCTGGCCAGACTAAGGAACAGGATTGGTTTGTTTGATCCTGTATGGTCAGCGCTGTTCCCTTTCTCCCACACACTTGCCCTCTGTAAGCCAGAGGCTTCACAGACAAGAGTAACTTTCTCAAGCAAAGGGAAATTTTTTTCAAATAATGGTAGATTTATACCTGTGTTTCTATATTAAGCCCTACACATACGCTCTGAATATTCCCTGGAAAGGGTATTGAATGATTCCTCAGGTGAAGATGAGGCACCAAGCCATTCCAGTCAGAACATAAATATATTTCTCTAAAAAATGTATAGAAAGATAATATGGAGGTAGGAGTTTCCAGAATAGATAAAATAATTCCACTAGGTTTATTAACAGAAATCCCATCATTGCCCACTATAGAAGGAAAAGAAAGAGTTAGGGTGAAGCAGAGGAATGGTGAGACAAGTCTAGAAAGATAGGCGGTGAGGTCCTTCTGTGTGTAGATAGATAAGTGGAGTCAAAAAAAAAAGGTGTCATTCATCAGAGTTACACAGTCATGTTTAAGTTTTAGAAAGATAATCCTCTAGACAATACAGACAATATAGGAATATGAAAGATGGACTAAAATGGGAAGGAATGGTGGCAGGAAGATCAGCTAAGAGAGTGTTGCTATAAGGAAAGGAAAATAGGGTTTTTAAAAAAAAGATTTTATTTGTTTATTTTTTAGAGAAAGGGGAAGGGAGGGAGAAAGAGATGGAGAGAGACATCAATGTGTGGTTGCCTCTTGAGCACCCCCTACTGGGGACCTGGCCCATGACACACACATGTGGCCTGACTGGGAATTGAACAGACAACACCTTAGTTCGCAGGCTGGCACTCAATCCACTAAGCCACACCCACCAGGGCAAAAAACAGGGATCTTGATGAGACAGTGGCACTTAACATAAAAACCATACTGGATCTGAAGTTCTATGAATTGGGTAACACAGGATTTGTTGACTGGTTGAATGATGTGGGGAGATAAACGAAGAGTGTATCTTAGGGAGGTTGTGAGTAGTGGTTCCATAATCCAGGATAGTGTGTAAAAGACGAAGAGTAGATTGCAATGGATGGTGGAGGACAGGTTGTTGGACAGGTTAAGTGTTAAATCTCAGGGATCAGAGTGAACTCTGACAATATACAATAGGAGATTGCAAATGTGAGTCTGAAGCTGGGTGCAAAATTTGAAACTAGAGATCTATGTATAAGTAGTCACTAGTGTAAATACAATAGTCCCAGTCATGGCTGGCTAAGAGAAAACAGAAAAGGAGTTTGGAGTGAGGTGAATAGCAGGCGTAGGACAAAACCTGGAAAACGTTTAACTGGTGGCAGAGAAAGAAAACCCACGGAAGGCAATTTAAGCCATCTAGTTAGAAATAAGAAAACATTTTTTTCTCTACTTTTGTGATTGACATTTTCATAATAAGAGGTTTTAAGAAGGAATCAAATACAATTATCCAAAACATACTAATAATCAGAGATAATAAATAATTAAATGGGTTATTTCTCTTTCTTCAAAAAGGTTGCTCTAAATGTAATGGGAAAGTTTAACACTGGAAAGAATATAAAACAGTGGCAAAGTGTAGATTTGCTTATTTATTCATTCATGTAATATTTATTGAGGTCTAGGCAATTGCTAGGTAGGAGGAATACATAGAAGACACAGTTTATGACAAAGCATACAACCCAGAGAGATACATTTTTTAGAAGTTGTTGCTATTAAGAAATGTAAGCCATCATGGTGTTAAACATCAAGAAGTGTCAGTGTGTCACCTAGAGGTGTCCTATCCAACACAGCAGCCACCAGTTACCTATGACTGTGGCACATTTGAATGTGGCTAGTGAGATGGAGGAACTTAACTTTTAATCTTAATTATTTATATTTAAAAACTTAAGCAGTATAAGATACTTTTGTTACAAATCCTTATTATTGTGGTACAGCTGCACTTTACTTAACGGTTGGATCATATGAGATGCTGCTACATCATCGTGCACATGATGGGAAGACTCATCATTTCTGATTTCACACATAAACCTGTCATCAGTCCAGCTGGTGTCTATAAATTGATTCAGTTTGAATGACTTTTTTTTAATGTACTATTGTAACATCGTAATGTGTTTATTTGAATATTTTGTGTAGATAGCAAGAGTTATAGTGGCACCTGTATATATTGTACGTGACAATTAAATTGAATTATTTATTGTTATTTTCATTATAATATATAAATTGCTTTTAATTCAAAAATAAATATGGCTATTAGAACTTGCTGTAGCAGGCTAAAATACAGAAGTTGCATGATTTGCAAAAGCAATCTCAGGGATACTGAAGAGAACAATGTTAAATGGGCATAATAAATTTGGTAAGAAATAGTATCTAAAGCCAAAAAATTAAGAAATTAGTCATCAAAAATAAAAATTAAATGTACAAAAATGTATAAATTATTTATAACAGGATCTAAGACTATTACATTGGCCAGCTATAAAACAGCTTGGATTCTTTCAAACATACAACATGCCATTTTTAGATCAAGATGATAAAATATTTATTTGGGCATGTTTTGTCTCAATGGGCTTTCAAATTTATGAGACAATATTGTCATTTTGCAGTCTAAAATATCAACCTCAGGGCATACATACTTTTGAATATTTTACATCTTTCAAAGAGAATTTAGCTAGATATGAAAAAACACTTGTTAAAATTATTATGAAACATGCTGTGCACTAGATTAAAAACTCAGATTTACTGAGATTTTAAAACAAGAGATTGATAGTTCTCTTATTGCTTAATTCCAATGTACGATACATGTTGAAAATATTTATGCTTAGGTTTTTGAAATAGAATGTGCAAAGTGTTATAAACTCATGAATCAGAGCCAGCTTTTGGAACTTTGAAAGAAATAGAAGACAGTATATTTAATGGTGTTAAATTCTTTGCCAATACTCATTGGTTGAGCTGTGGAAGAGTTTTAGAAAGATTTACTGCACTGTTAACTAAAACTTAAAATTTTCATATAACAGAATTGCTTTTCAAATATTCAATAATCAAAGGCAAAAATGTCAATATGAATTAGAATCTTTTTACACTGCATCTGAACAAAATAATTTAATGCCTCAAAGAAAGGAAGAAGTCATTTGTGAGCTGATATAGAGAGCTACTAGAGTTTATTTTGAAATTAAGACTTTAAAACATAAATCAATAATACTGATTTTACAAATTATTCTAACATATACAGTACACAGAATGGACTATGCTATGTAAATTAGCTTCAAAACTACAAGAAAAATTTTTAAAGGCTTGGTCCATATTGTCAGATTTAGAATTTCCCTTCAATTTATGGAGTGTCTCTTTGAATTCAATGTTAGTAATTTCAAATTGACACAAGACTTATGAATATACTTCACATGGACAGATATAGTTTTAAAACTGATACACATTTGTTTCAAAGTCAAATCAACTCTCCTATAAAAACTGGACAAGCTTTTTCAATACAGATGTGATATTAAAGGTAAATTATTTTTTGGTAATAAAATTATCAGATTTTATTTATATTGAGAATGACTTGAGTATGTAAACTTAATCCTTCAATTACAAAAGTTGTTAAATCTAAATAAAGATCAAGCATATCCAGTGAAAAGTTAGCATCTGAATTAAGATGTGGTAGCGTTTTAAAATACCACTAGATTTTAAAGATTTAGTAAAAAAAGATGAAATGTCTCAGTTGTTTTATATTGAATATATCTTGAATAAGAATAGTTTACATTTATTTGGTTATATAAAATAGACCCTTAATATTAATTACGTTTATTTTTACTTTGTTATTGTGAATATTAGAAAATGCTAAATACATAGCTCATTATATTTCTACTGCATGTAACACACTGATATTTAATATTTCATTCCCCAAATTAGTTAAGACTATCTATGCTTAAAATAAAACTTTCATATGAGCAGAGCTGAGAGAAAAATAAGAAATAGAAGGAGCTAAACTATTCCAGATAAGAAATAAATAGGAATTTGGAGGAGGGATAGGAAAAGGGGAGAGGGGAGACTTGAGATTAAGTTGGAACCAATTTTAAAGAGACACTTTTAAAAACAACTATAATAATAAATATTTTGTTGTCTTCAATATATATGTATAACATGAACACACACAGCAATACAAAAAAACTTCAGGAAATTCTATGATACACATGAATGCTTTGTGTGAGTCCTGTCTTTCAGGGAAACCAAAGAAGATTGTGTTCTGCATCTGAGCTTCAACAATCTGTAAATGAGAGACCATAGGAGAGATAGAAGATGGTTCTCTGCCTGATTCAGTGGGTGGCATGGAGAGAGCCAGAATTAATGAGGAAAAATGCAAGCCATTGAGGACAGAGAGAAAATGAAAAGGATATGGAGCCTCCAGCATACATAGCCTGTGTTCACAAATTTTTTTGCTTCAACAAAAACACAGAAACTCAGTCAACTTGTGTTACTCACTTGTAGCTAATTATTTTTTTTTATTTAAGAATTCTCATTCATTCTCATGTTGAGCTTAGTCACCAGTGTTTTTACTTATAACTATTTTTCTTTCTTTTTTAACCAAAGGCAGACAGTATTCCAAAATATATTTTCCCTGGAAACTAACTCCAAAAAAAAATTGGATGAGAAGTTTGTTTAAAAAAGAAGATGAGATTAGATTTACTTACTATAATAGACATGATTTGTTTTTGCATGAAATATGTTCTTCTTTGACTCTCATAGTAATAAGATCCCTAATTTTAAGCAGGCACATGACCATTCATTATCATGAATGAATTTCCTAACTGCTCTTGGAGCCAGCTGTGGATGCCACGAAGTTCTGGTCAATGGGATGTGAGCCAAAGTGACGTGTGCTCTTTCTGTGGCACAATCTCCCTTCCCCATGTGTCCCTCTCACAGGCTGTCACGTGGATTGTGAGGAGGTCAGGATTAGAATGGTACCATGGGGCTGGGAGAAGAAACAGGAGCTAGTTCTGAGACACTTATGTACCTTTGTTACATATTTTAAAATTTGTTCTTTTTTCAAGCCATTATTATTTTGATCCTCTGTTAAAAGGGTTACACTTAATTGTGCCATGCTACTAATATTCTTGCATTTCAGAGACAAGTGAAACATTTTGTTTCCTGATATATATTTCCACAATTTTGGGGAAATTTCATAAAATCAGATTTGTACATTTCTGTTAAGAATAAAATTTGGGGGGAATAACCAGAAATAACGTACTTATTTTAATATGGGCAGTGAGATATAAGTGTACAGGCGACTGAAGCTTTGACAAGATAATCTGCAAGGCTCTAAGAGAATTCTATCAATTTACCCAGTTTCTTCCCTGAGCAGAAATTTTCTGCTGTGCAACTCACCTTTCTAATAGTTGCTTTATCTATACTTGTAATTCTGATAACTACCCCAATCAGCATTTGGTGCCTTGCATTAAAACACTCTATAATCACTCTAATTTCACCCTATGACCCTTTCACCTAAAGCCTCTCAGATAAGAGGCTCTCCCCAGATACTCTGGCCTCATCTCAGCACACTACACTAAGAGATGATAGCATGCAGGAGTTTATTATTTTATCCATATTATACATCTGAACACAGCTGATTAACTTACAGCTGTGCTTACTATGGGAAGGAAAGTAATTCCTTATAACTATTGAAAAAAGGCTGCCAGAAATGTGACACGCAAAATGTAACTATCACACAGTTTGGAGGACTTTCATCAATGTACTGCAAGAAGAAAAAACAGAGAGGAAGAACAAAATCAGGGGGGTTTCAACTGGAGTTTCATCTTCACTCATGTATTCATCCATCCATTCATTTATTCATAAATACTAGTGAATGGCTAAAATGTGCAAAGGAGTGTGCTACAATCTCAATGCTTGTGTTCCACCAAAACTCAGATGTGGACATCCTAATATCCAATGTGATGGTTTTAGGAGATGTGACCCTTGGGAGATGCTTAGCTCATGAAGGTGTCACCCTCATGAATGGGATTGCAGATCCTATAAAAGAGAATCCCGAGAGGCCCCGAGCTCCTTACCCATGTGCAAGCTCAGCTGGAAGTCGATAGTCTGAAGTGAGCGTGGAGGAGGGCCTCTTACAAAATACAAACTTGCTGGCATTGTGATCAGGACTTCCAGCCTCAGGAAGTGGGAGACACAAAGTTCTATTGTTTGTAAGTTATCCAGTTGGTGGTATTTTGTTATAGCAGCCCAAACAGACTAAGACACACCATGTAAAGGCTTGAGATATAGCAGGGGAAAGAATAAAATGTCTCTGCCCTCATATAACTGACATTTTAGTAGGAAGATAAACATTTACAAAGCAATCACTCAATTATTTTAATTACTTTTTTTGAATGACAATGCAGAGACATGCCTGATTTTATGAGCACCTATCTGGTGACACTGAGCAGGTCTGAGGAGTCCGAAGAGATTTTCTACAGGGGTTAATATTTGAGCCCAGCTCTGAAGCAGGTAATGATTAGGAAAAGGTGGAAAGGGAGAGAATTTCAGACAGAAGGAAATCATGTGTGAAAAACTCAAGCCAGAAAGGACATAAGGCCTTTAAGAAACACAACTTGACTTCTATGTCCAGAACTAAGGGAACCAGGGGCAGGTTAGCACTAGGTGAAGTTGATAAAGTCAGCAAGGGCTCCACCATGCCTGGTCCAAAGGCTATGTCAATGATTTAGTATTTATTCTAAAGGCAAAACTATTTAAATGTTTTAGTGGTATGTATGTATTTATGAGGTAACAATTATATGTTTGTGTTTCAGCTTTGCTGCAGGGTGGGGAAATAAATATAAGAAAGCAGAGAAAAATAATAAGATAAGTTAAGGACATCTGCCAGCTGAAAAATGATAGAAGTGTGGATGGGCATGGAGGTCGATAGTGTAAACAGAGTAAAATGGAATGATTCCACTTGTTCAGCATGGCAGGATTTTAGATATGATAGATCATGGAGAAAGGAGTGTCATAAGTAACTCTCCAATTTCTAGCTTGCATAATCAGATAGAAAAATATGGTCATTTACTGGGACAGAGTACACTGGAAGAGGTGTGGCTTTACTAGAAAATTAATGAATTAACTTTTGAAAAAACTGAGTCTGAAATTGCATTAGTAGACTCTGGTGGTATAGTTTAAAAGGCAGATAGTTCAGGCCTGTATAGTTTAGTATATAGTTTAATATACAGGTCTGAATAATCTAGGTAGGAGGAGAGAAAGAAATAGTAATAGAGCGGGAGAGAAAGAGAGAGTGAGAATATTTCAAGTGTAGATGGTAAATAAAGCCATTCATTTGTTCATTTCACAAATGTGTATTGAGAACCCTTCTTTGAAGGCAACACTGCATCATGCTGAATTATCTATCCCACAGCTAAGCATCTTTTCATGTGCTTGTCGGCCATTTCGACATCCTCTTTGAACAAAACTGTTTATTTAGTCTTTCTATCAATCTTTAATCAGATTGTTTTTGTTATTGAAATGTGTAACTCCTTATATAATATAGTATGCAAATATTTTATCTTATTGTATCAGTTGTCTTTTCACTTTTTTATTGTTTATTTTCCTGTGCAGAAGCTTTTTAGTTTTGTGTAGTTCCACTTGCTAATTTTTGCTTTTGTTCCTTATGCTTTCAGGGTCATATAAAAAAAATTCACTGCCCATACCAATGTCAAGGAGATTTTCCCTATATTTCCTTCTAGGATTGTTATGGTATCAGGTCTTACATTTAAGTCTTTAATTTGTTTTTGTGTTAATTTTTGTGAGTAATGTAAGATGAGGCGCCCATTTCATTTTTCTGTATGTAGTTATTCAGTTTCCCAACACCATTTGTCGAAGAGACAATCCTTTCCTTACTGAGTGCTTAAAATATATAAAAAACAACCCAATAGCAACAAAATACATGAACAATTCAACAACAACAGCAATAACAAAACCAATCTGATTAAAAAGTGGACAGAAGACCTAGGTTGACATTTTTCTAAAGAAGATATCCAAATGGTCAACAGGTACAGGAAAAGGTGCTTAGCATCACTAAACATCAGAGAAATGCACGTCAAATTCATAATGCAATATAACCTCACACCTGGTACAATGGCTACCATCCCGAAAACAAGAAATAAGTATTGGAAAGGATGTGAAGATAAGGAGACTCTTGTACACTATTAGTGGGACTATATATTGGTGCAACCACTATGGAAAACAGTATGGTGGATCATCAAAAAATTAAAAATAGAATTGCCTTATGATCCAGCAATTCTATTTCTGTGTATAATTTTCAAAAAATAAAGTAAGATATTGAAGAAGTTTTTGCATTTCCATGTATATCACAGCATTACTCATAAAGGGAAGATAAGGAAACAACCATATCCATCAACAGATGAATAGATAAAGAAGTGATATACATATACATGTCTGTGTGTATATACATACACGAGTATTAACAATGGCTGGACTTTTTCCTGACAGACTTCATACAGTAAAATATTATGCTTATGAGAAAGAAAGAGAGCATGTCATTTGGGACAATACAGGTGGATTTTGAAGTAAGATGAGTCAGACAGAGTAAGACAAATGCTGTATGATATCAGTTATATGTAAATCTAAAAAACAAAATTGAACTCATTAAAAACAGAGAGTAGAATGGTGGTTACTAGAGGTTAGGGGATGAAGAAACTAGAGAGATGTTGTTTAAGGGGACAAACTTGGAACTAGTAGATAAATAAGTCCTAAAGGTCTAATGCACTGCATAGCAATTATAGACAACAATATGGCATTATACCCTCCAAAGTTTCTAAGAGACTAGATCTGAAGTGTTCTGACTATGAAAGAAGAAGAAGAAGAAGAAGAAGAAGAAGAAGAAGAAGAAGAAGAAGAAGAAGAAGAAGAAGGGGAGGAGGAGGAGGAAGAAGAAGGTGGTAATCATGTGACAGGATAGAGATGTTATCTAAAACTATGGTGATAATCATAATGCATTATATAAATGTATAAAGTCAACAAGTCCACCTTAAAACTGCACAATATTTATGTTAATTACATTTCAATAAAATAATATATTTTTAAAAAAAGTTTGTATTGCCATTAACTGATATGAGCAAAGCTATGAATGCAGCTGAATTTTAGGGGAAAAGATTGGGCCATGCTAAGCTTGAAATGTGCATCAGACATCAAGTGAAGATATTCAATAGGCAGTTAGATTTATAAATATAGGGTAGAGAGCTAAGGTCTCAACTAGCAATCTACTTTGCAGAGATATAAGCAAAGAAATTATGTGTAAAGCCATACTTTTATGATAAAATCATCAAAATGAAATCATCAAGGGATTGACGAGAAGAAGTCCAAGGGCTGGATGAAATCGCATGAAATTGCGAAGTATATGGAAGGTAGCAATTCTAATATTTAAACATCTAACATTTAAAAAGAAAAGGTGATGTGGCAAGTAAAACTTGAAAGGGCATATTAATGACATAGGAGAAAATTTAAGAGGGGAACAGAGGCCAAGGGGGAAATTAAAAAGTTAATTTCACTCCAATAATTCAAGAAAAAGACTGATTGTTCTTTGGCCACAGTCCACAATATGAAAGATTATTTCCAGAGCTGATTTTAAATCCACCTCAGCTGGTCAATGATGACTTACACGGTGACAACTGGCTTTGCTAACTGTACATTTAAAAGTCAGCCACTCAGCAACCTCCTCACTCCAATAACCAATCTTCCAAAGCTGAATTTAACCTATCCCTAAATACTGTATTTCCTTTTGAAAATCTGCCTGTCTTTGAACTCCAGATCTCCCCAGCCTTTATGGAGTGTTAAAAAAAGACTGTACTTTTCAAATATAGTTCTCCCTTACTTAGCACACAACATATTCAGCTTTCTGTTTCAGAGAAAGAGAGCAGGGGTCTCCTCCTTTGTAAATGTTTCAAAAAGGAAAGAGTGATCAGAAGTGTTCAATATGACTGCAAAGTTAAAGGAGACGGGACTAACGGCGATCACTGGATTTCTCAGCATGGAGATTATCGGCAATTTTGCAGTCACTTCCATTCAGTTCTGAGTGAATCAGACGACCGCAGTTTGAGTAGTGAGTGGGAGGTGATGAAAATGGAGACAGTGAAGAGAGAACATTGTTGTTTTTTTAATAAACATTTTATTTTAGAATGCTTTTAGATTATAGCAAAATTGCAAAGACAGTGCCAAGTTCCCATGTACTACACACGTGGTTTCTCCTGTTGATAAAAATCTTACAGTACAGGACACTGTTTTAAGATTTCTTGCTCTATACAGAAGAGAAAATAGGTAGCTATAATTCAATAGCTAGAGGAGAAATTGAGGTGGAAGGATTTTTGCTGTTTAAATGATCACTGATTCCTTTCACTGTTTTTTTGTCTGGTAGTTTAAGATGGGACAGATCTGATGTCTAAATGAGAATTAGAGTAATCCTGAAGACAGAAAGAAGATGAAGAAAGCTTTGAGGGGTGACCTCTTAGAGAGTTTATAATTGACATTACTTATGGTCTTAGACTAGTATTATGTTTATTTCCATTTGGTTGAATGCACACTACTCTGACAAGAATATTTTAGGGATGCTCTAATGTGCCTTTCTCTTCTAAAAAACAGACACTGACCTTATAGCTGAAGTTACTATTACCAGCTAATGTCAACTATGGTTATGAAACACCCCCTATAAACCATGCTGCCCTTATAATTTCACTTCAAATTTTATTCCCAACTCTAAATGCTTTTATGTCCTAGTTCTAAATAATTTGACTAATAACCTCTTATGCCCACCAACAAAAGGTGACAGAACTTGAGGATGAGGGACTTTACACTTTTTTCTTATGACTTCACCTCAGCTCACTTTAGCACATTAGAAGGGGACACAGGTGAAACCCAGTATTTATTGTGAGTAGAGCACTTGACTCCTTCCCATGACGGGGAATGCATCATTCAGGAATATTTGTGGTTACAAATAAGTAAATTGATGTATTAAAGAATGCACTTTAAACTAATACCATGCTTTAAGAAATTTCCTCCAAGAGAGTTAAAAATTAAAAGTGAACATTTTAGAGAGAAGGACATGACACAAGGAATGAACATGCAATAGGCTATAACCAAAAAAAGTTCAAAGTAATCTAAGAAGGCAGTTCATAGCCTAAGATTTCAAGAACAGTTGTCAAGGACAATGGCAGAGCTAAACTACCTCCTCTCCCTTCCTGCCTTATGCTATTTCTCTCACGTCAGGGAGCCAGAAGCATTCTCTCCTGTAAATGGATGATCCTAATGCATAGTTTGCTTCCTTTCTCTAAAACCAAAGTTTATATACAACACAGCCAGGTTTCCTAAAATATCAGAACTATAGCATTAGAAGAGACACCCTTAGGTAATTGGGAAGCCTCACATTGTTGCAATAAATGGCTTGTAGGGAACATGAAATTGGGGCCAAAAAACCTGGAGATGTCCTTATTTTCTGCTTCCCTGGTTTTCTTTGATCAAAATCCTTTTCTATATGTCTTGTCCTTTTTCTTACTCACCTCGTACCTGTAGTGCTGAATGCTGATGAGGTCTGACTTGGGTCATCTCCAGTCTGTCATTTTCAAGTAATCTGCTTGGGCAATAAATGTTGGTTAAAATTGCAAGAAAATTGGTAGGCTAACCACCACCCCCATGGACAGGGAGAAAAGATGCTACCCACAGGTAGAGAGTGGTTCTGCAAACTACTCAATAAAGACTGTAACTAGAGCATCAGAAAATAAGGATGTAACCCAAGAATGACAAACACTTGAGTTAGATGCCATGGCTTTTGTCTTTCACTAAAAGAATAAGCTAAATTTGGAGAACATGTGTACCCCAGAAAAGACTTGTGCCAAATTTGGCTTAAAAAAAAACACCCAGGCAAGAGGGTTGCATGGAATCCTGCCAAATCTGTTTCATGTGATTTCACTTTAGGAGCACAAGTCATTCTATGTGGAAGGAAAAAAGAAATCTTAGGACCCATGTAACACAGAAATATGACTTGTTGTTATTCATGCAATTCCAAACACTCCAAGGGTACCTGTACACAGGGGGCATTTTCTCAGTTTGCATTCTAGTTCTTTGACATGCTGTTGTCTCTGCAAGCTCAGAATGTTGGTCCATCATTGACCTCAGTCCTGGCAGCACAGTGTTGGACAGCAGGAAGAACTCCGGAGCAGTAGTCCATAGGACATCGATATCATGGTTGGCTCCTCCACTTAACAAACACATAAATTTATGCAAGGTACACAATCATAGATCCTAAGCTGGGATGAAACACTAGGCATGTAAGTTATTTTTACCCCCATTGGGTTGAAAAGGAAACTAAATCCCACATGGAACATAATTTGTTGAAAGTTACCCAAGGAAGGAGTGATCAGAAAGACTAAAATTTTCTGTTTCTCTTTCTTTAAAATGAGAATAATGTCTGCTTCAACACCTTCCAAAAATGTCATGGGAGAGGGAATATACATGATAATGTCTCTGAAATATAAATAATTATGCAAAAATAAGGGGTTATTACACATAGAAATCTGAGTGGTTGAGAAAAGAAATGTCTTTATTAAGAAAAAGCGTAAAAATCTATCATACATCCAGCTTTTCTGCCCCATGCTCCCCACCCCAAATTGTTCTAGTCCATGTATATTTGCCTCTTTGAAGGTTAAACCCCCTTCTTAGAGTCAGCTCCCAACCAGTGATTGTTCAACATAAGGTATAAAGGCCCAACCCTCACCTCCGGTGTGTAGGAAAACTCTGAACTGCTATCTCAGCCATTTTTATTGATACAATTGGCTAAAAATTGTATTGAGATTGCATCATAGCCCAAACCTCCCTTCTGTCCAATACTGCTTCCTTCTTTTCTACAGCTGTACTGCTCTCAAGAGAATTTCCTAAAAAAAAACTCACCATACACAAACCTCTATCTTGTAGCACACTCCCTGGAGAACTTAATCTGTGACATAAACATCTTTTCTTTGAAGGAAGTGAGCATGTTTTACAAATATTGCATTGGTTTAGGTGTAGTTTTTGTGTATGACTAGAACTAGTTGTTACTCCCCTACCATTGCAATCATTTCTTATAAGGGAGCTATACCCTCAAGAACCCTCTGATCAGTGAGGTTTGAAGAATGTGTCTTAGTGTAGTGCATCTCCTGTGTCCTCCTCCCTCGCAACTCTAAGGTCACCAGGTCTGTAATGCACCCTGCAACCTGGATACATGGTTGGTCACAGTCTAGTATAAACCCAGAAATCCACGGCATTTAAAGATAGCCAGATGTAACAGGGTTTACTGTTCCCTGTCTCTATAATTGCTATTTTAAGAAAGGAAAAACTAAAGTTTAGGAGAGTTGATCAAATTATGCAAGGCCTCCCCTTTCATTAAACAGTAGAGATAGAGCATGACTAAAGCTCTGTATGACTCTAACATTCTCACTGGACATTTCAGTCAGCAGTCATGAAATGTACTGGTACCTGGGAGAAGTGGCCTACTTTGGTGCAAGAAAGTGATCCCTTGTGGTACAATTTGTGAATGACATGAGAGAACTATTGAGTGAGAACTGGCTCTGAGAGAAAGGAGTTTCTGGAGGAGGTAGGTATATTCTAGACTACTGAATACCAGAAGAACTGGTATCTTAACAAAACCATTTTTTTTAAAAACTGCCAACCCCATCACTATGCCATCCCAGTGATCTCCAACCACTGGGATAGAGGAAGAATTGAAGGAGAAACAGAAAAAATAATTCCGGTAAGAAGAAAAGAAGCCACTGTACTTTGCTGAAGCAGAGGTGAAAAGACTCAGGAATAGCAACCTGGATGCTATCTCCAGAATAACATTTGTCTTCAAACTGAGCTTTCTAGCTGTTGCCAACTGCTCTCAGAGTGCCTTCGCCACAGCATTTATGCAGGCATCTTCAGTGAGTGTGCCACATTGAATACAATCAAAAGTCCAGTGCAAGGTCAGCTATGATAATGAATTGCTCTGCATAATGATGTAACATGTCCATGCCCCCGCTGACAGGACACCCGCCGTATCACTGCTCTGTTGATCTGGTTGCAAAGACTTTGTCAGGCTCTGCCAGCTGTGGAGAGCTGCTTCCTGCACCCCAAGCCCTGACTAATCATATTCTGGGCCATCAGGTCTGGGTTCTGAGCAGGGGGGAGACTTGACTCTCTCCCTACAGCTTAAAAACTAAATGCCCAGCCTATCATTATATAGTTACAGTGGCCAATTTGGCTTAACAAAGACCTGGAGGTCTTTGCATTTCAAGGAAATGTATATTGTCTACAGCCCATGGATTGAATGCCACTTGTTGTTGAGCAAACAAAATATATCTGCATGTGGAATTCAACCCATAAGCTACTTTTACTTTATAATGTACACAGTGCTTGATTATTTATCAAGTGCTTTAGTATTGTTTATATCATTAGAGTCTTGGAAAGCAGGTAAGATAAATACTATTGCCATTTTGCAGGGGAGGGGATGCAATTTGCAGGGGTGAAGTCACTTGCTCATAATCATATACGTGTATCTAGGAAATGGTAAAGATTAAATGCTGATGTGAGCCCTGGATTCACACTCTTTTCAGCCATCTCCCTCCTATGCTATATACACTCTGTTTCTCCATAACTGTCTTCTTTTCCTTGGTGATGACTTCTGTTCTGTTGACCCCTGCCCTACTATGACATCCTACTCTGCTCATTAGTGGCTTTGGTCTGTCACATGGTTCTAAACTTAGTGTTTGCCTTCCCCTTATGTTTCATTCTTGAAATTGCAAAGCTGGGTTTCACCTTCCAGCCTTATTCACTAGTGTACAACCTAGCATAGCTGACACCCAACTAAAAATAATAGAGAATGACACATGGTTTATTATGTTAGTATTTAAGTGAATGTCAACGGAATACAAAAAAAAGTGAAATCTGACTGTGGATTAGACAACTCACGGTTGTACAATTCAGCCTGGAGAAGGACAGCAGAGCTTACCTCACTTTGACTCTTGATAGGCTTGTTTGTCTTGCTTTCCTGCTCTGGTTAGCAGCTAAGTCCTTGTGAAAGTGAGAGCTTCTCTAGCATCTCCAAATGGGAAACACTAAGCATTGATGTCAGAGAAGGAAGATATGAAGACCTACTGTGCACCTCGGTGGAAGGAGCTTTGTAGATGCTGTCTCATGGAGTACCTAAAGTGACAGGAAATACTATAATTGGAAGCAATATACAGTAAACAGAAAGGATATAGAAGTGATTCATAATAATTCATCAGTCACTTTAACAATGAGAAGTTGGAAACTTAAGCATTCCAATGGGTGTGAAAGTTCAGCCATAGAAAGAGATAGATGTTTCTAATTAGCCATGGTAATAACTATATCTATCATTTTCCTGAGCTTCTACATTGTGCCAGACTCTCTACTAGTGACTATGCAGATGATATAAACAATACTTACAGCAGCCCATTAAGGTAGGTTTTAGAATTTCTATTTTACTTACCAGGATTAAGACTTAGGAAACTCACATAATGAGAAGGCAGTGGATCCAGGATTTAAGCAAGGCCACCTAAAAAGCATCACATAGAGCACAGAGACTCCAAGGATAACAACTTACTATTTGGGTTATGTGGTTTCAAAAGGAATCAAACTAGGCAAAGAGTGCATAGGGCCCCTTATAAAGCCCAGGGCAAACACGGTTTGAGAGAAGGGCAGATGTTTCAGGTAAACAGAGAGAAGAAACCAAGGGCTATATCCCTGCTAAGGCACGGCCAGCAAGCCAATCTATGGCTGCCCTGAGAACAATGAGTCTATTTCTATGGTCTTCATTTCTTCCATGTTTTTATATATTGTCTTTATTTTTTTCATGAGAGAGATTAATTTTCATCAGTTTTATTCTAGGTCCCCTTCTTTTCTTTTCTCTAAAGCATTTCTTTTGAAAAACTACAACCTCATGTTGGCTGAACATGAAAAGGATTTGTCCCCATTCTACCCAAGGGCTGTAGTGAGCCCAAGGAAGAGACAGAGTGGAGATACCGCCAGTCCCAGAAGATCAGATGACTACAGGAAGAGAGGCACTGAAGAGACAGCATGAGATGCAGTCGTGACCAGCTGAGACCTTCCCTCCTAAATCCATTCTCTTTCCATTTATTCTCTCTACAAAGTTTCGCTAACGTACTTGCTCAAAAATATATCCAGCTAACCTCCCAAATTGCTTAGATTCTGGAGTTGAGAAGACAAGGCAAAACTGAGTCATCTTTCCCCTATTATGTTTTGAAAAGGTTCTCTTTTATGTTTTGTGAAGTATCTAAATAATTTGTGAAGAAAAAGCAAGCCTTCAATAAATTGTAATTTATTCCTAAAAGACACCTCTGAACATAACCTGTCTGAAATTAAAGAACGCTGCAACTTTGAAAATCAAGTGGACATACACAGGAACTTAAGAATAAAAACAAAAAAGAAAAAAAATAACAACAACAAAAAACACAGAAATAGAACCTGAGGCTCTCTAGCATTTGGAAATTAGCTGTTTCAAGCAGCAGGGGGTCAGCATTTTGTCAGGCTGGCTCTGTGTTCTACCAGTGGGTAGAAAAAGAACATGTGCAGTTTCGCAGCTAGACTATTACTGCTTTTTTCACTTGGAGAATTTGCTGAGTTCTCAGGAAGGTCAGCTTTAAAAAAAAAAAAAAGAAATATCAATGCCAGGGGCTTCCAAAGGAAATGCTTCCAAGGATTCTGACATTGTCGTCTCATCATGGGAGGGAGAGCAGGGCATGTGATATCATCGATGTGTATCGACATAGAAATGAAACATTATGATATCTGCTCTTTTCCCTGAGATGAAAAAAGATGTTCAAGACACATTTCTCCATTAGTAGTAATTTTTGTTATTGAGAACTTCCCCCAGTAGTTTCCCTAAATGATACACATAAAATGGATATCTCTGTTATGAAGTTCAGGGTTAATAAGGTGAAAAAATACAATGAAGAGCCCCTTGAGAGTCTCCTTAATTTATATATTCCTTCATTGAACTAATATTTCAGGAGCAATTAAAATGTAATAAGCACTGTGCTACATATTGGGGTTCATGTATGAATAATAATGGTAATAAAGATAACAATAATGTGAATAATAGCAACTCATAAATGCTTACTAGCATTCAGTCTGCCAGAAGCTCTGCCTGAAATTCTCATCGATCTTCTCATTAAGTTGTCTTAAGAAAAGGCCCTATGATGGGGGTAGGCTTATTTATTGCTTTACTTCCCAGATGAGAAAACTGAGGCTTAGAATAAATATTTTGCCCAAGGCCCCAAAGGTACAATACAATGGAACGAGGATTCATCCAAGTCAATGGACTCTAGAAAGAACACAGAACTGATCACTTTACCACTTTCCCTTGATTTACTTTTAAGAGATTCGGTATATCAGGAAAGGTCCTGGACACTTTATTATTAAGGAGGAAGACTTGATTGGTCCAGCCTTTTTTAACATAAAAATACTACCAAAGGTGATCACATACTAACTCAACTTCTCTTCAGAGTAAAGGGAGTTGGGATCAGTTGCTGACCAAGAATATTCAGTGAGATCTCTGATTACAGAAAAGATGAATTATAGGATCAAAAAAATTACACTTTCAATGAATTTATAAATCTTCACATTACTAGCAGTCAAATTACTATATTTAGTACAAAACACATATATTTATTTATATTTAGTATAATTTATTTTATTTCAAATGAAAATTTGCCTGTAATCACATGTTTAAAAAAAGAGACAATTTTTATGGAACAATGTTCAGACATAAAAAGGAAAGAAGTACAACTACATGCTTCAATGTGTAAAAACAATATGCTATGTGAAAGAAGCCTGTCATAAAAGACCACACATTGTGTGATTCCATTGACATGAAATTTCAATAAGAGGAAAACCTGGAGAGACACAAAGTAGAATATGAGTTGCCTGGAGCTAGGGAAGCAGGTGCAATATTATATGACATAGCTATAGGACACAGGTTTTTTTTTGAGGTGATAAAATATTCTAAAATTGACTATGGTAAATAGCTGCACATATTTATGAATATTCTATAAGCCATGGAATTGTATGGTTTTAAATGGATAACTTGTATTGTATGTGACCTGTAGATCAATAAAGAAATATCTGATATAAAGAAAGAAAGGCAGGAGTAGAAAAAAGCATGAACCCCTCACTCCTGTCAATTCTACAAACATTCTTATAACTATGTTAGGCCATTTTATGAATGAAAAATAGAAGCCACTGCTAAGCATTTGCAGGTAGAGCAGGATAAAAACTTCATTTCCCTTCGTCATCACTCTAGCCCTAAAGAAGAGTACTGATAGGTTAGTCAAGTCAAATCAATTAACATTAGACCATGTTACTAAGGTTTGGGACCTACGTGGAACATCCTTTTTATCCACTCTTCTCTCTAGTCATTTGGAGTTCTTTCCACCTGAGAGATAACCCTCTTCTAGAAAGGTGTAAAATAAGTCACTTTAACTCTTTCAGAGATCTAAGGGAAAGTATCCCCTCTCTTTCTCTTAGTTTGGTGTTTCATGGAATTTGTCTTCCTTTGAGGTGGTATTAATCACATTATCTTCTTTTTCCTTCTCAAAGGTTTCTGAAGATGGAACTATGTCAATCATTTTTATAGTCTATCTCAATGTTTTATGTCTAAGACTACTAAGACAATCTTTATAATGCCCAGTCAAGATATCTGTACTGCAGTTAAGGCAACAAGTTGCTCTGCTTTGTCATCCCCTGAGATGGAGAAATGCATCTTGCCTCTACTAAGAGATTTCTATTTTCTATTTTTCAAGTAAGAATGAAAGTAAAAACTAGAATCTTGCTAATAAGCCATGCAGCTTTCAACCCCCAATTCCATGTTTTAAATTTATTTAAAGTAAAAAAATTAAATTAATTCTAATCAAAACATAAGAAACAATACAAACTCTCAGTATATTGAAAAATAATACTGCCACATATCTTAATGTCAGAGTCTTTGTCTGCATTGTTATTAATTTAACACTAATTAACCATTAGAGTTTTGGGAGGGTTGTTTCATGTCAAATCAAAGTTTTATCCCTTGATACAATTATTGTTTTATAAAGAGGTGGTGATGATGAGCTACTTTTAGTTTTCACTACTATCCATACCTGACCCAAGTCTGTATCAGTAACAGTGTTAGTTGGTCCTCTCCTCTGGGAACGCCAACGTTGAAAAGAGGAAAATCCACTTTCAGGTGTAGTAAGGAGCTATTGAACCTGTAGAAAGCTATTTGGGTCCAGTCTTTCTGGCTGACTCTCTCAGGCACCCAGCTTCCACAACACCAGATGAGCTCTTGGATCCTATCAATAACATTCTGTTCATTGCCCACACTTGGCAATGTGTATTCATCGTTTCTTCTCATTTTTAAATTGGGCTTTTAGGGGAAAGTGATATCTGCAAAATGGCAGCATAAGAATTTCTAGTGCCCATTCCCTTCCAAATTCATCAATTTGAACAACTATCTGTGCATGAAAATATTATCACAAGAGCTAAGGATTCTACGTGAGAGATCGTACTGCCTGGCTGAAGCACAGAAATAAGAAAAGACACATTGAGGAGGATATAAAAGATAGACTCACATTGTCCCCATCACTCACCCACCAAACCAGGGCAGCCCAGCATGGAAACACACTCTCCTCATTGGACAAAAAAAGTGAAGTGAGCACTCAACTTCACAATGGATATCTCCATGAATGTCCCATTATTATGTCAACTCCTGTGGGCTCAGGCAGCTTGTAGCAGACTCCTGTGAACCTGGGCCCCTGGCTTACCCAGCTGCATGCCAGCTCCAGTGGCCCTGGGTGGCACCCATTGCCTTAGGTGACTTATGCACCATGAGTGAGCCACCATGAACCTAGGCATATGTTTCACCCTGGAATCTACCAGCCCCAAAAGCGCCAGATTGGTGGACTCCAGCAAATCCAGGCTCCCATAGCCCTGGATGGTTCCTGTAGCACCAGGCTCATAATTAGTCCCTGTGAACCCAGGTTCCATGCTGGGCCCAATGTCAGGCTTGCTACATGGATCCAGGCTTTTGACCCACTACAGGTGGTTGTTATCAGCTTAAAATAAGTTGTTATATCTGTGAGATATTTTAATACTCATGGTGACCACAAAGCAAAAACCTAGAATAGATACACAAAGTTACAGAGAAGAGAATCATAGAATACCTCAATTCACAAAGCAAAGCAGGAAAAGAAGAAAGAAACAATGGAACAACAAAACAGCCCCAAAATAAGATGCCATTGGTAAGCCTTTACCTATCAATAATTATTTAAATGTAAATCAAAGGCATGGCATGCATAAGTAGATTAAAAAATGAGAACTAATTATATGTTGTCTATAAGAGACTCACTTCAGCTTTAAGGATATACACAGACTGAAGGTGAAGGAATAGAAAAAGATATTCTGTGCAAATGAAAACAAACAAAACCCCCCAAAACATGGAAGTAGCTATACAAAACAGAAGTCAAAAACTAACAAGAGATAAAGTCCTTATATATAATAATTGGGTCAATTCATCAAGAATATATAATAATCACAAATATATGAGATATTGGAGCACCTAAATATATTAAGTAAATAATCAAAGGTTTGAAGGGAAAAACAAAAATACATACAACAGTAGAGAACTTTAATGCCCCAATTTAAACAATACATAGATCATCTAGCCAGAAAATCAATAAGGAAACACTGGAATTGAAGGATACCTCAGGCCAAATGGACCTCATAGACAAATACAGAACATTTTATCCCAAAGCATCAGAATGCACATTTTTCTCAAGCACACATGAAGCATCCTCCAGGACAGATCATATGTTAGTTCACAAAACAAAACTTAGCAAATGTAAAAAGACTGAATTACACCAAGTATTTTTTCTGACCACAATGATATAAAACCAGAAATCAGTAACAAGAGGAAAATAAGACAACTTCACAAGTGTGTAGAAATTAAACAATATGCTACCAAAGAACCAATGAGGTAAAGAAAAAATCAAAGAAAAAAATTGAGGTAAAGAAAAAATCAAAATGAAATAAGAAAAATATGGAGACAAATGAAAAGGAAAAAAAAACATACAAAAACTTGTGGGATGCAGCAAAAGCAGTTAGTCCTAATTGGGAAATTTATAGCAATGATCTTGTACATGAGAAAAAAGAAAGATCTCATATGAACAACTAATTTCATGCCTCAAAGAACTAGAAAATAAATGACTGACTATGCCCAAAATTAGCATAAGGAAGGAAATAACAAAGGGCATAAATAAATAAAACAGGTACCAGAAAAACAATAGAAAACATTAATTAAACTAAGAGCTGTTTTAAGAGACATGGTAACCACAAAGCAAAAACCTAAAATAGATACACAAAGTTACAGAGAAGAGAATCATAGAATACACCATGGAAAATCATCAATTCACAAAGATTTGAAAAGATAAATAGAACTGAAAAACCTTTAGCTAGATTATTAAGAAAACAAGAGAAGACTCAAATAAAATTAGAAATGAAAGAGATGGCATTATAACTACACCACAAAAATAAGCATCATAAAAGACTACTAAGAATAATTATATGCCAACATTGGATATAGAAGAAATGAATACAAATGAATGCCAAATTGGATATAGAAGAAATGAATACATTCCTAGAAATCTACAACCCACTAAACAGAATCATGAAAATATAGAAAAATTGAAAAGACCAATTGCTAATTAAGACATTGAATCAGTAATTAAAAACCTCCCAACAAAGAAAAACTCAGGGCAATATGGTTGAACTGGTGAATTCTACCAAACATTTAAAAAAATTAACACCAATCCTTCTGAAACTAAAGTTTTAAGAAGACTAATTTTAAAAATTGAAGAGGAGAAAACACTGCCAAACTCATTTTATGAGACCAGCATTATCTTGCTACCAAATCCAGGTTAAAAAAATACAAAAATTAAAATAAAGGCCAATATCTCTGATGATTATAGGTGCAAAAATTCTCAACAAAATACTAGCAAACCAAATTTAACTGCACATTAAAAGCATCATACACCATGATCAAGTGGGATTTATCTCTGGGATTCAAAGATGTTTCAATGTACATAATTCATTAAATGTGATACCACACATTAATTGATTGGATTATAAAGTTAATATGATCATCTCAATAGATGCAGAAAAAAATTTTACAAAATCAAACATCTTTTTATGATAAAAATTCTCAACAATTTGGGTATATAAAAAAATACCTCAACATATAAAAGCCATAAATGACAAATCCACAGCTAATTCCATAATAAATGGTGAAAGCTTGAAAACTCTTCCTCTAACATCAGGAACAAGGCAAGTATGCCCACTCTCATCACTCTTATTCAACATAGTACTGGAAGTCCTAGCTAGAGAAGTCAGGCAATAAAAAGGAATAAGAGACATTCAAATTGGAAAGGAAGAAGTAAAATTGTCTGTTTTCAGGTAATATAATCTTTTGTGTAGAACATTCTAAAGACTCCACATACAAAAATACTGTTTGAACTAATAAATAAATTCAGTAAAGTTGTATGATACAAATTCAATATAGAAAAATCAATACTATACACTAAAAATAAACTATCTGTAAAAAAATAAAAACCAATCTCACTTACAATAACATCAAAAATAATAAAATACTTAAGACTAAATTTAACCAGAAGGTAAAAGATCTACACCCTGAAAATAATAAGACACTAATGTAAGAAATTGAAGATGATGCAAATACATGGAAAGATACCCTGTGTGCATGAATTGTAAGAAGTATGGAGTTTCCACAAAAAAATTAAAAATATAGATACCATATAATTCAGCAACTCACTTCTGGGTGTATATCTGAACTAAATGCAATCACTAACTTGAAGAGATATCTCTACTCACATATTCATTGAAGCATTATTCACAATAGCCAAAACATGGAAACCACTTGTGTCCTTGAAAAATGAATTAATAAGGAATATGTCACACACATAGGGGGAGAGAGAGATGGAGAAATAGTATTCATTCATAAAAAAGAAAATCCTGTGCTTTGTGACAACATGGATGAACCTCAAAGGCATTATACTAAATGACAATTATTGTATGTTTTCACTTCTAAAAAAGTCTAACTCATAAAAAGGGAAGGATGAAGGGTAGGGGAAGTGGGGAGATGTTGGTAAAAATGGACAAATGTCCAGATACAAAATGAGTAAGTTCTGAGGCTCTCATGTACAGCCTGGTGCCTACAATTACTTGAAGGTTATTAAGAGAGTAGATCTTACATATTCTTACCACAAAAATATTGTACTTATGTGAGGGGATGAAGGTTTTAACCAACTTCATTGTGGTAATTATTTTGAAATGTATACATGTATCAAATCATCACATTGTAGACCTTAACATTACATATGTTATATATTAAAATCTCAATATAGCTGTAAAAATAAACAGATAGATAGATAGATTTTTTCTTTTAACAATTTAGAGAAGTTTTTAAATATTTAAATGCTAAGCTAGTGCTTGCCTGATGTATACCTTGTCATTATTTACTTTCAACATTTCTGTGTGTAGGTTTTACTTGTGCCACTTTAAAGCATAAAGCTTGACTTTTTTGGTCTTTACCTTTATATCCAGCCTACCAGCAATTCCTGTCATTTCCCCTTCATAAAAATTCCTTAAATCAATCTAATTGTTTCCATATCCATTGAGTCCATCCTGGTCCACTTTAGTGTCCTGTCTTACCTGGACCACGAGGTGTGCTCAGGATTTCCTTATCCACATAAGCTCTCATCCGATCCAGTCTCCGTGTTAACATGAATCTGATCATGTCACTCCTAAACTTGAAAAATCTTTAATTGCTGCCCTCTACTATGCTAATTCTCCAAAACTTAGCATAGATTATAAGGCCTTTCTTGATCTGAACTGTGCTGATCTCACCAACCTTACAATATTTATTCTCCCAATTATCTTGATGCTTTAGCCACACTTTAGTTCTGTTTCTCAAATATGACGTTTTCTTACCCGTGAGGTCTCATACATACTGTTTCCCAACTCTCTCATATATTTTTGCCTAACACATGTTAATTCTTTGTATGTTAACTTAAAATTCACTTATTCAATGAGACCGAAATAGGCCCCATCCATAAATGCACATATTCCAGAGAAAAATAGTTATAACAAGCTCCAAAACTTTGCCAATACATGTTTTTATCAATTCTTTTATTTTGGTGCTTCATAAAATGTATTATATACTATCTATTAAAACATATGCACGAATAATAGTTGACAGTGCATAAAACATTGTAATATGAAAGAGTAAACTAATCATGAATATGCAGAGTAAAAATGCAAAGATTTTCCACATAATTTCTCTATTTGCCCTTTTCCAAATCCCATTTGTTGCTTCAGAGATAAAACCACTGTTATTGTTTTGTCACATAGCCACGTAGGCTTTATTTTATATTCATTTAAATATACAAAGTTTGTTCTTCTTTATTTAATTTTCATATAAAACTATTTCTATTATTAAATTACTTGTTTTACTGAATGACATGTATTGGAAACCCTGTCCTTTAAATTAAATATATTGACATTTACTTACTTGTTCACCTACTGAAAAACATTTCAGAGATTTGTGTTTGAATTATTACACGGAATGTTTCAGCAAGTTTCCCTATACGAATGTCATTTTGCAAAAGTACTATTACTGTAAGACATATCTTAGAAATGGCATTGGTAAGTTAAAGGAAATGAACTTCTTGTTATTAATCTTTTTTTTCAAAATATTCTTAGATATTCTTATACTTTGTCTCTTCCATTTGAAGTTTATCATCAGTTTGTCAGTTCCATGAAGAAACTGTGCACAATTGATTGGGAATATCACAGAAATGAGTTCATTAAAAAGGCATGCTAGAAAATGACATTGAAATACATGTTGAATACATGTTATTACATGGAAAAAAAGACAGTAAAACTTCTTAAAGTATCACCCCATTGGGAGAAAAATAAATCTATTAATATAGATACTCCCTAGAAAGAAATATGCTAAAACATTGATAAGAATTATCACTGGTTGATAGGAACACTGATGATTTTTATGTCCTTATATTTTTAACTGACATTTTAACATAAAATGAAAGTCTGTTAAACATACATATCTCTCAAAGAAGCCATGTATTTGAAAAACTCTTCCACTGAAGCAAAAAAAATGGTTTAAATAAAGAGTCTATTTACTTCCAGAAAGAAAAGTGGATATAGACTGCCTAATTTTGTCATCCAATCACCATGTAAATAAAATCCCTTCTTCATTGCCTGAAGATATTATGTTGGGTGGCAGTAAACAGGAAAAAATAAAGTGGGAATTCAATAAAAAAATTTTATTTCAACAGAAAACCCTAATATTGCACTACACAAAATGTGCTGACTGCTCTCACTTTAAATTTATGACCACAAACCTCGAGTGGGTCCTCGGGGTGCCTACCAATTCTTCCTTTTCCCATTCAATTCACTTGGTCTTTTTTCCAGCTTTTGCTTCTCATTTGACAAAAAAATTGCAATCAGGACATAGCTTTCGTATCTTCATACTTCTTCCAAGTTTATCACCTGGCTTCTATTTGTCTGCAGATACTCCTGAGTGGATGTATTGTCCAGCAGACAATAGAATGGATCAGCTGTTTAGAATCCCAAATCCTATGCCCTGGAGCCTGCACACAGCTTTTACTCCAGCAATTGTAACATTTCCTTTATTCATTTCCATTGCAGAATGCAATGGCTGTAGAAATTATAACTGCTAAATAAGAAAAATTTTAGTTATATTTAGATTTTATTCTACATACCTATATTTTGAGTATTCATGGTGAAAACAGAAAACAGGACTAACACTGTCCTCTTAGGACAAATCAATTAACAAGTGTAACTGCCTATCACCCCCATTAATCCCTTGACCCTTTCCCTGAAAAGCCCTTCTTTATTACATTATTCCCAACGGCATTCAGACATGACGTGCTATCTCCTACATTAAAAAATACATTATTTCTTCACCTGACATCACCATCTAGTTACTGCCCCATTTCTCTTATCCTCTTTTTAGGAAATCTCAAAAACAAAAAAATGTGTTCCTCTGATTCTCTGTTGAATGCTCTCTGAGAGAGTTTTCATTCTTACCTCTTCACTAAAGCCATTTTTGTCCATTCATCAAGTACCTCATTATCAATGTCTGCATTGCCAAGTTCAACAGTCAGTTATGAGTCCTCTTAATTCAGTTCCTCAATAGCAGTTGACCTGGGCAATGTTGCCCTCTTTTAAGGTACTATTTTCCTGTCCCTGGGGATCCCATACTCACCTGGCTTTTCCTCCTTCTGTTTGTTATATGTATCTTCCTCCACTACCCAGCCCCTAAGTATTACCATGCTCCAGGGCTCAATCTATACTTCTCTCCTAGGTGTGGTCTTGATCAACTCCATGGCTTTAAATTCCATGTTTGTCCTAATTACTTCAAAATTGTGTTTACTCCCAACTTCCCCTCTGAATTACAAACTCACAAATCCTATTGCCTATGGAATAGCTTCACTAAGATTTCAGATAAACATCTCAAGTTTAACCTGTCTGAAGCTGAAACTTTGCATCTATTTTCTCTAGCTCAATAAATTATTTCATCAGTCACTTAGGTGGATAAGCCAAAAATACACACACACCAAAAAACAAAACAAAACAACAACAAAACCCTTGAAATTCTGGGACCCTTCCCTTTTTTTCATACTCTATATTCATTCCATTGGTTTACCTTCAAAATATATCCTATCTCCAAACTTTACCCATCATTTCCTCAAAACCACTCCATAATTTCTCACCTCAGCTACTGCAATGCTCTGTGACTTTTCTCTTCTCTCACTCTATACCCACTGTGATCCATTCCTCACAGCAGCATTGGAGTGGCAATGCTTTGTAAAATATTATTAGAACATGTTACTTCTCTGCCTCAAACTCTCCAAGGCCTTTTCTTCTCACTTGGAATAAAACTCAAAATCATTACCGTGGTCTATGAGCCAACTCAGCTTTCTCTCCAACAAGATTTTCTGACACGCTCTTCCTCGCTCTCTGTGTTCCCTCCCTGCTGACCTATTTGCAATTCCATGAACAGACCAAGCACATGATGTCTTGAGAACTTGGGACACAATGAATCTTCGAGCCACTTTTCTTACAGCATCACCTCCTAATTTTATTTAGGCTTCTTCTCAACTGTCCTTCTCCTCAACTGCTCCTTAGAAAGGCCTTTTGGAACAATTGCATATAAAAATAGCAAACACCCATTTTTATTTCCTGTATCCCACCAGACTATAAAGCCCATTGGGAGAAGAATTTTGGTTCTTGGCCATATTCCTAGATCAGTGCCTGGCAGGTAGAAGGCAATCACTAAATATTTGTTGGTAAACTTAATAAAATATATCATGCTTCCAGTGCCACCTACTTTCTTATCAGTACTTTCAACTCATTAACCTCATCACTAGGGTATGCCTTTAAGCTTAGACATTTCACCCAATAATGAGAAAGCTATGTTAACAATGCACCTAGAATCACAAGAAAATTTTTATAAGATCATCATGAGGACTGAGATGAGAGATAAATGTGTGAAAAATAATACCTTCCCAGGAGCCCCCTCTGCTCAGTGCTTTTGGCTGACAGTACAAAGCCTTTGGTCTTTTCAAGAGAATGGTTTTCCCCAAGGTTCCTAGTCCCTTGGCAGGTTGTGGTGATAATTTTGTTTGAATAAAATCCCAAAACTTGGGGATGCTGAATTCTATTCCCAGCTCTGTTAATTATGAACTGTGTGATATTAGCCATGTGGTTCCACCCTCTAAGGGCTTCAGATTTCTCACCTGTAAAACCAAGGCAATTATACTGACATTGCTTCCCAGGAATGTTATGAGGAACAGTTAATAGTAATGCTCATTAGAGAATTATTTCCATCTTCACTGGATATTAATTAAGTACTACTGTGTGCAGAACTCTATTAATTCTATAAGAAGAAGAATGGATGGATAACAAATAATATATCAGACATCATAATCTGCCTAAAGGAATACCTGTTATAAAATGTAAAAAGAAAGAAATAGCATTATGCCAAAAAAATAATTATCCTTTATATGGTTACAGTTTTCTCTCACCTTTTCTCTTTACCCAAAAGTTTATTCTTTCATCTGTAAACTGTTAGGCGAAAGTGGCTATTATGGCATCATTTCACAGAATTTCAGATCCTTGAGAGACCCCAGCATTCTCTGCCTCTAGCTCAACATTTTACTTTAGAGATGAGGTAATTGACAAACAGAAACATTTGAGAGTTTTCCAGGTTCACCAGGCTGGCTCTCTAATCTCTCAATCTCCAGTTCATTGTGCTGGCTGATACACTAAGCTGCTCTTTATTGACTGAAAGAATAGCACTGTGGCCAGCATGGTGGCCAGATTCCATTGCAGGCAGCATGAATGGCCAACTCTTTTTGGTAAGAAGCCCAGTAATTTAAGGCTATTAACTTACAACTAGTTGTGGCCCTAGGATGAATTCTTATAGAAGATGATGAAATAGAAATTAACATTTTTTTAACTCCTTATCACTTTTTATTTAAAATTTCTACTAGGCTCTTTATACCAACTATTTTAGTTCACCCTAATGATAATAATACAAGAGAGGTATTATCATATTTATTTAATAAACAAAAACATTTTCTACTTATTTATTAGCTGAATATCTGGAATCTTAGGTGACTTGCCTAAAATGATACACTTATTCAGTAATGGGATTAAGATTGAATCCAGATTTATCTAGTTCCCAAATATTTTATTTACCACTACACAATATAGGGGGACATTTGTGCTTCAATAGAAACCTATGCATTATCTATAGCAAGGGCTAGCAAACTTTTTCTTAAAGGGCCCAATAGTAAATATGTTAAGTTTGCAGACCATAAGGTTACATCTATTCATTCTGCTGTTTAGCATAATAAGCAGTACCTGACCAAATGGGCAAGGTCATGTTCCAAAAAAAAACTTGATTTACAAAAACAGGTGGCTTGCCCTCAACTATAATTCCATCTCCTAGACTAGAGCTCACCCTTGAGTTAGTTTTAGATAACTGATAGTGGTGAAAAATAATTCATGTCTATAGACAGGTAAATTCTGTTCATCAGAAGTTCAATTGATTTTCCTCTCCCACTGAAGCCAGTTTTGTCTTCTGTGGCATATCCATTTCAATAGTCTTGATTGACACCCATCTTTGGATTCTCCGTTGAACCGGTTCGACATCTGCTGGTCTCCTTATTTCATTAATGAATGAATTAAAATCTTTAACACATGTTCAACATATACCTATCTGAGAGTCATTGTATTTCCTTTTGAAAAGTTGTCTTTTAACAACAGTATCACAAAAAAGCATTAGCATATGCTTTGTACTGCATCCAATCTTGTAAAAATGTCCTGTCATCTTTTCTTTTTCTTTTTAGTTTGAGGAGAAATAAGAACACAAATGTTTGAGTCTCTACACAGACTCAGAGATCTTCTGTGCCTGACACTGTTCCTTGGTTGCAAGGTGTCATTATTTTCTTTTCTCTTATGCAACATGAAGGTTGCTTCATATCAATCATGTCAGTGCATGTCATAACAGAGAACATCAACACAATTTACCTATCTTTTATGATACAAAATTGAAAGGAAGAAAGAAAGTTGCCAGAGTGATGAAGTGGTCTCCTCAACATATTTGACAGAGGTATTCTCCATTTTATGCTTAGCTGGTGCACTGAAAACAAAGCACATTGATTCCAGGAAAAATCCTATTTCCTCACACTTACCATTCACCTCTCCCTCTCTCAGCTCCCTTGGATCATTTAGTAACAGACTCACTGGGGCAGGCAATTGACAACTATTTATTGGCAAGTCTTAAAGTCTCAAGGTTGGGATGGAACTTCAAGGGTCACCTCTTTCAAGACAACAACTAAAAACAACAGTAATGACACAACAATGATAAGAGCTAATGTCTATGCCTTACTTGCTGGTGCCAGGCGATTTTTCAGATGCTTATATGTAAATGCCCAGGATAGAATACCTGTTGTCTTGACACAATTATTAACAATCTTTTTTTCAATCTCAAAAGTAACTCAATGGGGAAGAAAAGTATTGTGATTACCCCATTTATGTGTGGCATTTGATTTGACCTTCACACAATTTTATGAAGTACAATGATGATAAATAAGCAGAACTAATGTGCCTAAGTACTAGTGAGTAGAGAAGTTGTAATTTCAACCTTGGATATCTGACTATGCATTAACTACTGTGGGGGGGCTACACCCACAGGGCCCCCCCCACCCCCCCCCCCCAACCCGGCTACCACGGCTGAGAATAAGTCTACCAAGACACAATCTGTTTGGGGAGGAAAGGCCACGATCTCTCAAAGGAGAAGGGCCAGGAGCCTTTTCCTCAATGGACTTTTATTGGGTTCATTTGCATAGGAATACAGATAAAGCTCATTAATCATTGCCAGGTAGTAAGGCTCAAACAATAGATAACAAAAAATTCTGAGGGCCTATTTTGAGTCAGGGTCAGATAGTTAAAGAGCTATAAAACTTTGAGGGACAAACTTTCTTCTTGTTTGGACCCTTATTATTTAATTGAGAGCATCCTAAACAAAGCAGTTTTCACAGGATTTTACACATTCTTTCTTAGGTCTGATCACCTGGGGAACCCGTCCTTTCCAGCACAGGGCTGCACCACCCTCCATCATTGTTTCAGGCTTAGGTGGAGCAAGGGAAGTAAGGCAGCCAAGAAACTAGGAGATTTTCTCGCAGACAATGAGGACTCAGGCTTTGTCAAAGCCAAGGGGCGAGGGTCCATCACCGCCCTTTACTGTAGCCCCCAAAGTCCTTCCTTGGGGGCCTCCCACGTGATCGTTCCTGTCTTAGGTCATTTCCCCCTTTGGGGAATCTTACTCATCATTGGTTAACCAACCAAGCATTGGGGGCCAGGCAGGGTGAAGTAAAAGGAGCAGAAGCAGTGTTCCTGCCAGGGAGATAAGCTTTTGTCTCCTTGCTGGCTTATGGTCCAAGGTCATTCCCTCAGCCTTAGCCTTGGTGGGGGTTACAGCTTCTGACACCAGGCAGTGCAGTTCCCAACAAACTACTATGCTAGTTTTCCATTTGCACACTCATCATATGTGAAACACTACAGCCAAATGGTTGTCCACCGAGAGTGAGCCTACCACCTGAGAGAAACCAGCTCCATCTTTGGGTAATGCTGTGAAAAGTTCTCTTTCTTATTAGACTGGAATTTATTCTCCTGTAGTTTCAGAAACTTGAACAAAAAAAATAGAACCAAATTGTAAGAGGACTTTTTATTTCATGTCAAGAAGGGAAAATCCTCAGCATTTTTTACTATTTCACAACAATTTAGATCCTTATGTTTGGTAATCCTCTTGGAGCCAAACTTTACAGAAAATGTGGATGAACAGCTATTTAATAGCACGACTGAGGTGTTAAGGGTTGTTGAGTATTTTGTCTTAACGAATACACAGGCACCATTTGGTAGAATAATAGGTAGTCAGGTATTGTCTCTTGAACTTGACCAGAAAGCAGAAATTCTAATTACCATTATGATAGTGAAAACACTAAAAAAGATGTGCATTTATTTTCCTTTTCAGTTGTTTACATGGCAGACCTGTCAGATTTATTACATTAGACATTATGTTTTAAAGATACTTTTGTTTTATAAGGTTTAGCCAACTACAGAAAACCATGAAGTTGAGATTTACCCAACAGAATATAAGCACGCACATGCACATGTGTGGGAAATGGGAAAATTCACTGGCCAACAGAGCAATTTTTCTATTTTGGAAATATCTGAATTAGCTGTAGTTTTTTTATGATTAAGCTAAAGGAAATGCGTGTGAGGAAAACCAAGTCTTCACTTTCAAAAACATTTCCCAAATGTGTTTTCCTTTTTTCTTCCTGGGGCTTGTGATCAGATTATCCAGCTCTAAAGTAGCCAAGACATCCACCTGAGTATACTTATTTTTATGAGCATTACATTAAGTTCATTGTTTTTTATTTAAGGATGGGAGAATTTTGATTGCCAACTTTAGAACCCTCTAAAAAATAACAACCTTGAAGTTCAGTGTAGCTCAGAAGCTTTTCAACTTCATTCCGTTTGCCTGTGGCCAAATTTGACCTCTTTTCTCAAGACTGCCATTTAAATTTCTACTTTATTCCCCTCATAGCCTTCAAAACAAATAAATAATTACTTTTAAATAGAGATCACTATAGTTTAAGTACCACATTTTCTTAGTTGGTTATCAGAACATGTTACCTTTAATTACATGTTTCAAAAGTCAGAAAAAAATCTGCTGTGAAGTCCAAAAATGATTCACTATTGGAGAAGGTGGTGTGTTTCAGAATGCTTCCTGGAGATTTTGTGAAACTTAATAACTTGTTCCACTTTAGGGGAGCTGTCTTAGTCCATCAGGCTGCTCTAACAGAATATCAAGCACTAAGCAGATTATAAACAACAGAAATTTATCTTGCACAATTCTGAAGTCCAAGATCAAAGTGTCAGCAAATCTGGTGCCTCATGCAGATCTGACCCAGAGTCTGGTTCATTAACTGACATGTTCTCACTGTGTCCTCATATGGAGAAGAAAAGAACTTTGGTCCCTTCAGCATCTTAAAATGGCACTAACATCATTTACGAGGCTCTACCCTCATGACTAATCACTTATTTAAGTCCTCACCTCTGAATACCACTACACTGAGGTTAGAGCTTCAATATATGAATTTGGGGGGGGGGGGGGGGGGACAAAGATATTTGGGCTAGTGTGAGAGCTATGTGCTTCTATACATTTTCAATATCAGTGCCACCATTTTGCACAAACCCAGGGAGCACTATTCTTATCATATTCTATATATTCCAGGGATACATTATAAGGTTGCCCTCTTAGACTTAATTTTTTGGTAAAACTTCTGATGACCTTGACTATGCTCAAAATTGCCAAGGTGATTAGAAAGGAAGAAAGTGTGGTAAAATTATTAAAAGGATTAATTGAAAGGAAATGTAAGTTAGAAGGCAATAATTAAGTTCATAATTTGATGTAACTGGAACTCTGATTTCTCCATTTTTTTCCTGAAGTTGTCATTTTGGCAAAAACTATGTTTAATACAGCAGAATTAAATGAAATCCTTGCTGTTAAATAAGCACATTGCTTCTAAAACCTTTAAAAAAATACCACTAGCCTTGTTTGAAAACTTAGTAAATTACAGCATGGTTCTATGTCTTATAAGTTAATTATTTTCTTGCTCAACAACCCACATGGCCTTATAGAACTGAGCTCATATTCAAAATAGACTACTTCATGATTTCAGGTTATTGCTGAATAAGTCAATTTTCCTTTTAAATTCTTGGAGCCTCCATGATTACACTGGACTTAAAATGACTGTCATTTCCAGCCCAGTGACTGGTGTTGTCTATTAGAAACACCTGGCAGACATGTGCGAAGATTGGATGGAATGACTGCTCTAAAGCAGGTGTTTACCAGAATAGGGCAATAAGCTGTACTGCAATTAGGAATGTCAAGGGTATATTTAAAACCCAGTGCATGTCTAGTGCCAATTAAAATACAATGATCTAACCAAAAGCCCATAACAAATTGATCTCACAATATTCAAATAAATAAATTTGACAGAACTTAGCCAAGAAATAGATGTCTATTTTAGCCTAGGAGCATGCTCACAACCTCTTCAGGGCTAGTAGGTATTAAAAGAAATGTTGTTAAGAAACAGAACTCCAGATGGTCTCAGGAACAGGGTATACTAAATGCAATAAAAGGATGACAAGTTTTATGAATGACAGACAAAAAATAAGCAATGAATAAGATTCTAAGACTGATTCCTCATGAGAAGAGGTTGAACAGCTCTGAGCAAATATGGCTGTAAAAAAAAAACGAATTTTCCTGGAGAAGAAAAGAATAAAAATATCCCCAGTGAAAGCCCAGCGATTAAGAGAAAATAGGTTGTTTTCCTTGTGTATTATTTATATACTTTTCTGTGCCCAAGATCAGCATATATACTCACTATTATTCCATATTAACCTTTCATTAGAATCACTTCAAGTATGTATAATACTAGACAGAATGGTAAAATAAGCCGTCTTGTACCAAAACTCAGCTATTACCAATACATGGCCAAACTTGTTTGATTCTAATTCCCACCTACTTTCCATAGTCCCTAATTTTTACTCAAATATCAAACACCACATAATTCCATCTGTAAAAATTGTTACATGTTTTAAAAATATGAGAGCTCCTTTTTTAGACTGCCACTTTATCACGGTAACATCTAAACATTAACAAGAGATTTTCAGTATCATCAAATACGCAGACAGTTCAAATTTTTAATTGTATCATAAATATGAAAAGTCTTTTATGTTTACATTTTGTGTGAACAAGGATTTGATGTCCACATAGTACCAATGTTTGATGTTTTTAAGACTCTTGTTTTCTTTACCCTTTCACCCCATCCTTTCTTTCCTCTTCTCTTTCTCTTCCTCTTCTTGGAACATGTTTGTTCGATCACGTGGTCCTGTAGAATTGCCATGGTTTAGCTTTAGTTGGCATGGTGTTTAACCTCATGGTGTTAACATGGTCTTCTGTGCTGTGGGTGCCCGACAACATGATAGCTGCATTTAGAATCTTGTTCAAATATAGAATTGCTTTGGTTTTGCTTTGAGTTTCAGCATTGCTACCTCATAGACAATACTGAAACCTTTCATTGGGGGCATAAATGCCTACCTGTCTCTCACTTTGTGATATTAGCAGCTGTTAACCTTTAGTTCTTAAATAGTGCAAGAAAACATACAAAGTGAAAATACATTGACATATATATATATATCACAAAATTTTGATATCCTATTTCTATTATTCCCTTCTTATTTATTACCTGGAATACTTCTTTAAAAAGGCACCTCTTTTTAACTATTTGTTTAATCCCATGGCACAGTTCATATTGAAAGGGAAGGATGAATGCATCATTCTTTTCTTCTAACAGTCTTTGAAAAATTAGTTAATTAATTACCACTCTCCAATGGTGATTAATTTTTGAATGATTTTCTAATCATGGATTAAGTGTACTTAAAAATTTGAATCTCTTATAATTATTACTTCTATTAGATTATAAATTGTTTCAATTTTGGCTATGAGAGCCTCTTCAAATTTCTTTTGAATTCTTTTGACACAACTCTAGTGGTCATTGATAACTTCCTTGCTATCAGTTCTATAAAGCTGTTCCAGACTCATACACTCGCTGTTCCAGATCGGAGATCAGCAATTTCTCCAAATGCCTTAATTCCTTATGATGTGACCGCAATATGGGAATTAAGTGTACCCAATACTTCTGAGTTATTTGTTGACTTAGTTCTTTTCCTTGAATAGATTAAGAAATAATTTTATAATATACAAAATGAAATCATGCAGCTTTAAAGTCAAAGGCAATATTACAAGATTTTTATATAACTTCTCTTCTTTCATTGTTCTCTTTGAAGCCGAAAAACTTTAGTTGTCAAGGACACTAGATATGTGAGAATTAAAATATCACGTAATTACTCATTAATTTATCCCACATTACACACAGTGAAACAAAATTATAACACTGACAGCTACCACTAATAACATAATTACTAAAAAGTGTATAAAATTTTATTGTGCAGCTCTTCTTGTAATTCAATATAACACATTAGTAAGAATTATCAAATTAATGTGTTCCAAATGAATTTGAATAATCCCTTTTTATGCCTCCAATATTTGCCAATTCACTTCATTAAGTTAATCATATTTTTAATTTTAGAAATTTAAAACAGGTTTGATATAACCATTTTTATATAAAACACTGACATAGTTACAAGCCATATATATATGTATATGTATATACATATATACATATATGTGTATATATATATACACACACACACAATAACTCACAGTTAAATAGGTGGAAGTTCTATTCCTATTTTCTTTACTCTTGTTTCTTTCCTCCCTTGCAGGTTAATTAATTAATTATTAATTACATAATTATTTTAAATTATTAGTGATTTATTCTTCCATTATGTTTTAGGAAGAGAAAATGCCCATACAATATCACCCCTAAGAGGGTGGTGTATCAATGGTTTTAACATGTGGTTTATTTTAGGGAGGTTCACATTTTTGTTTTAATATTTAATATTAATACAATTTATGAAATCTCTTCAAGAATTATTTTTATTGGTGCTTTATTAAGAATAAGACTGAAATTAGCTAATCAACTTTTGTTCCCTTACTCTAAGTACTTTATAGGATAAATAATCACTGCTACTATATATTTTAAAATGCTCTTCCTACTGTCCTTCCATTTTTAAAATAATTGAACTGTATCTTTTGTCTAAGCATACAATTACAATGTACTATTATTTTTCCCTTATAACCATAATTTGTTCTTAGTTCTAAATGCAGTTTACTTATATGCTCAATCTTTTTATCTATATATTTCCCATTATTCGGTTAATCTAAAATTCATTCTATAGCAGATTCCTTAGAAAGGTTTAATGGAAGTACAATTCTTTGGGATTTTGCATTTGGATAACTGTTAATGCTGCTTTTATTTTGAAAATCAGTTCAGCATAATATAATACTCTTGATTCACATATTCTTTTCTTGAACATGCTTCTCGGAAGAATCATTGTCATCTGACGTAAAGAGTTGCTGTTTAAAAGGTTTAATGGCATGGTAATGTTTCCCTTATAGGCAATTTGCTCTTTTTGTTTGAATGTCTAAAGAAGTATTTTTAAAGTTTATTGTTGTATGAGAATAATTCTCAATGTTGATCAATCTAATGACTTTTAAATTCTATAAATTTGTATTAATAGTTGTATCCTTTGATTTTTCTCTTTTGGGAATTCCTAATACATATATATGTATGAGATATATATACATATATGTGTGTACACATATATATCATATATATCTCATACTATATATATATGATCTTCATTGACTATCTTTCACAATTTTCTTTCAAATCCTACCTGAGATATGTCATTTCTATTTCACTTTTAACATTCTTTCCTTTTCAATTTTAACTTATCTTGAGAAATTATATGTTGTTTAAATTTCTATTTATGCCTTTTCTAGTTCAGTATCAATTTTTGAAATATTTTATTCTAATTCTTGTTTAATTTCTGTTACTTCACTTCTGATTTTTTTCTAACTGTACTTTCTGTTGTTCTTTCATGTCCTCATGTCCCTCTTGTATCTTCTCTGGCTACTTTAGCCCACTTTCAAATGGTGGATTATAGTTTTATCTCTTTGTTATGCTATTTCTTTGTGTATAGCTTTGTCATGTTATTCCTTCCCCACCCCCCTTTTTCAGTAATATCTTCGTGTGTGATTAAAGCACAATATTATTTTTATTTCTAAATTTTATGTAATTTTAATTTATCAAAATTTTAAGAAGGAAGGTGGGATCAGAAGAATTTTTCAGCTTCACTCTATAGAGTATCAACTTCTCTTGCTTTTTCAAGTGGTCAAAAAATAAGACCTTGAGAAATAAGTGAAGAAATAATAGGGAGTTACTGTAGTTAAGCTGCTAAATTACTAAAATCAATTATGTTGAAATATCACCCTGGCTGGCGTAGCTCAGTGGATTGAGCGCGGGCTGCGAACCAAAGTGTTGCAGGTTCAATTCCCAGCCAGGTTATATGCCTGGGTTGCAGGCTATAACCCCCAACAACCGTACATTGATGTTTCTCTCTCTCTCTCTATCTCCCTCCCTCCCCTCTCTAAAAGTAAGTAAATAAAATCTTTGAAAAAAAAAGAAAAAGAAAGATGAGACAACAATTCTATTCTTGTTTTAACTAGCCTGGGGACTTAAACTTTTGAACTTTCCAGTCCTGCATCATTGCCCAAACATATACATCAGGCCTCTAGATATTCCTCTGTTTACCCCCTGAAGGACTCATGTAATCAGACCAACCGACATGCACCAAACATCCGTTATCTGCACCACTAGGTGTGAACAGACCTCCTGGCACCTATATTCCAGAACACCTGACATCTGACTGATACCACCTCAGATTAATACACAGCCTAAGAATTCAAGACTAATTCTTCTCAAGAATGCACTTTTACTCTAAGAACTCTTAGTTCTTCTTTCTTCTGCAGAACACTCGGGGTATTCCCTAGTTGTGTTTATAGTTTACAAATCCTCAAACCCTTGATAATTTATTTCTAGCCAAAGCTACCAGATGCTCTTTGAATTTGTTCAACATTCTCATACTTGCAGAAATTTCCAGGTGCTGGTTCACTTGTCATTTCTGAGCCTTATCTTTCCTTTGCACTGTCTTGTTCAATGTAGATCCAAATCTCAGTGGTCTTTTCTTAGTATTTGGCTTTGTTTTAGAAGGTAGTCTTGGCTTTTTGGGTTTAAGAATTCATCAGGAGGGCTCACACTGATCCTGTTCTTTCAGCCTTCACCACAAACCTCTTCCAGTGTGTAATGGCCTTAATTTCAACTATTATATTCAAATCCTCCCATCTCCTGACATTTGCAGTAAGTATGTGTTGGCGGTTTGGGTTCTATTCATAGGTTATAATAATACTTGTTTAGCTGTTACTCACTTGTTTTTAAGCCATTTATATTTAGAGATTCAGTAAGAGGAGTTTTCACCAAATTATGTGCAACATGTTTATGTAGATTTCACCAACATTTTCCTGGGGATTTTAAGTACACCATCATCATCTATCCAACAGTCCCACTGTGTACACTTTCAGAATAAACTAGAGAACTCCTAAACCTGAAATATATCTTTTTTTAAAGATTTTCTTTATTTATTTTTAGAGAGGGAAGGGAGGGAGATAAAGAGAGAGAGAGAGAGAAACATCAGTGTGTGGTTGCTGGGGGTCATGGCCTGCAACCCAGGCATGTACCCTGACTGGGAATCGAACCTGCGACACTTTGGTTCACAGCCTGCGCTCAGTCCACTGAGCTACGCTAGCCAGGGTGAAAAATATGTTTTCAATATCCTAACATTCACCTCAGATTAGGTTCTTTATGTTATAACTCTTCTGAAGTTGTCAAAAACATCCCATATATCTCAATGTTTAAAAATAATCCTTTTTGTTCTAAGCTATGTTTTTATTCACTAGACATATTCTTCCAGATAGTAAGCTAAATCTTACTGGTCCCAAGGTATAAATGAGACACAAATCATTTACTTATTTAATGTAAGACTGTATTTTCTAATTAATATATTATTCCAATAAAATTGAATATTCTTATTCATTAATCTCATATCTTATGACAATATCTCATGGTTTTAAATGTTGGTGAAATGTACCATTACTTGATGCATATAGTAAAAATAATAAACCCTGTAACTGTACATATTCACAATTCAGCCAAATCTCAGTCTAAAAAAGTTTGTTTACTTTATGAAGTAATTTAGAGAGAAAATATTTTGTCTTTTTTCAAATTATTGTTACTAACTAAAATAATAATAATTCATGAAATAGGGTGAAACTACATTCTTTTTAATTCATTTAAATATAATAATGAGATGGTATAATCAGCCCTACAATACAAGATTTTATCCAATATTTTTCATATTGGTTTCTATCTTTTTTGTTCTTTAATATTAATTCATGATCTTGATTTACTTTCAAAATAACTCCATAACTATTTACCAAGTGTTCTTGACAAAACATTTTTTACTCTTCCTGCTACTATGAACAATATCTATTACTTTTCAATAGGTTAATAATAAAATTATATACAGAAATATCAGCTGCAACCTAAACATAACTAGACAAGTCCACTCCATTCACAAACAAAGAATCTTGTTTTCAGCTGCATACTGGTAATTGGTACACCTGTTGTTAAAATCCACTTTTACTAATGACAAATCAGTGTTCTTTTTCTGGATTTTAATTAAGCTTTGGAATAAAATAGTTCCTTAGACAATGTTTTGTTGTCACAAACAAAACAAAAATGCACTATAATTTTGATTCTTCTAAGAAAATCAATGCAATATAATTTTTACACAGCTACTCTCTTACATATTTTTACATAATAAAGGATGTATATTGAGAATCAAGAATCGCTGCTTTACAAAACATTTAATATATTGTGGCCTCTGGGTCTTCATTTATAAATTAAAGGAATTATAGTAAGAGCATTTGATAAATTTCAATACCTACTTATGTTCAGGTCCTCACAAAACAAAAAGTAAAAAATCTCTTACTCCATAAAGACCTTATAATTAAAATTACTTTATGAAGGTCCTTGGTCTCACAGACATCAAAATCACATTACATAAAGTTTTAGGAATCAAGGGAGTATGAAGAGTAAGAAATATCGATGAATGTTTTTTAAAAAATAGACTGTTGGAATGAAATAGACTCAAACATACACAAAGACTGAAGTATAATTGAAATGCATTTGCAGAGAAACAAATGAAGAATGAACTAATCAATAAATATGGCAATTGACTATAAATTGAAGGGGTGCAAATTCAATTACTGGTCAGGGAACATGCCTGGGTTGTGGGTTTGGTCCCCACCAACCAATGTTTATCTCCCTCTCTCTCTTTTTCCCTTCTCCTGATTCTAAAATCAATAAGCATGTCCTTGGGTGAGTGAGTACAAAATAAATGCCCTCAAGTTTCATCTGTGTTGTAGCATAAGTCAGAATTTCCTCCCTTTTTAAGGCTGAATAGTATTCCATTGTATATATACAACATGTTTTGTTTATTCATTCATTTATCAATGGGCATTTGGGTTACTTCTACCCTTTGGCTATTGGGAATAATAATGTTATGAATATGAGTTTACAAATATCTCTTCAAGCCCCTGCTTTCAATTCTTTTGGATGTATACCCAGAAGTGGGATTGCTAAATCATATGGTAATTCTATTTTTAATCTGGGTGGGAGTATTGGCCAGACTGTTTTCCATACAGGCTGCACCATTTTCATTCTCACAATAGTATATAAGTATTCCAATTACTCTATGTCCTTGTTAACACTTGTTATTATCTGTTTTTGTGACAGTAGGCATCCTAACAGTTGTGAGATGACACCTTACTGTGGTTTTGATTTGAATTTCCCCTAATGATTACTAATGTTGAGTGTATTTTCATGTGCCCTTGGCCAATTGTATATCTTTTTTAGAGAAATATCTATTCAAGTCCCTTGCCCATATTTTAACTGGGTTATTTGTTTTATTGTTGACGCAAAACATTTTTCAGAGAAATTAGAGAAAATCAACATAAATAAATAAAGGAATACTTTGTTCGTATACTGAGAGATATTTTAAAGATCCATAGTTTTCAGAAACCTATCTTTAGATTCTCTGTAATCCCAATCAAAATCTCAGTGATAGTTTTACAGATAGTTACTAGCTAGTTCTTAAATACAGATGGAAAATTATGGACTGAATATTTGTGACCCTCCCAAGTTTACATATTGAAACGTAATCCTCAATGTGATGCTATTTGGAGGTAGAGCCATTGGGAGGGAATTAGATCAGGAGGGTGAAGCTTTCATGAATGGGTTTGGTGCCCTTACAAAATAGACCCCTGAGAACTGCTCGTTCAGTCTACTACTTGAAGACACAGGGAGAAATTTGCTGTCCAGGAAGTGGGTCCTCACTAGACACTGTATATGCTGGTGCTTTGATCTTAGACTTCCTAGCCTACATCTAGAATTGTGAGAAATAAATTTTTGTTGTTTATATGCCATTCAGTCTATGGTATTTTGTTATAGTAACCCAAACAAACTAATAAAGAAGAGGAAGTTACCAAGGATACCTAAGGCAATTTTCAAGGAAAAAAATGCAGGACTTAACACCACCACATACTAAGACTACAGTATACAACTGTACATATTAAGAATGTGACTTGTTAAGGGCAGACAAAGAGATCAAGGCAATGGAATACAATCCAGAAACAAAAACACCTGATTTATAGTCAAGATGATACTATAATAGATTGGGTTAAGTAGGATATTTTCAATAAATAGTGCTCAATCAATGGTGGCAGCTGACCCCAACCTTAGAGTAAACACAACAATCAATTCTGGATTGATAGTAGGTATCAGTGTGCAAGGCAGTACCATAATACTTCAAATGTTTTTTCAAACTGGACCCTTAAAGCCTTATCTTTAGAGGAGAAAATAAGTCTGACTATATTAAACTAGTAATTTCTTCATTAAAAGTGAAATATCAAGCCACAATGTTAGAGACAATATTTGTTACACACGTATCCAATAAATGATTTATATTTGTATTATTTAAACAACTACTACAAAGCAATAAGAAAAGTGTAAACAACCCAATAGAAATGGCCCAAATACTTAAAGAGCAACATCACAAAAGATAATATCCAAACAACTTCTTCAGTCATCAGAGGAATGGAAATTAAAAAAAATATATATGGTGGGATACCTCTGTACATCTACCATAATGAAAAATGAAAAAGCCAACCAAACTGTTGACAAAAATATAGAGCAAGTGGGACTCTCATTTACAAATGGTATGAGTAGAAACTGATATAAATGCTTTGGAAAACTCTTTGGTAATATCTACAAAAAATTAACACACTCACTCAATATGACTCATTCATTCCAGCACCAGGTAGGGACCCACTAAAGATGCATACACATATTTACCAAAGGTCATCTACCAGTATTTTTACTGTAATGCTATTCTTCATATGCTAATGCAATGCAAATGTACATCTACGGTAGAACAGATAGATACATCATGCAGTAAGTTTGTAGTAGTTCATTGTTGCAGACAAGTTATTTCAGCAATGAGAACAACAGCTGGTAGGAGTTGACAGTAACTGATGTGGACTGAGGTGTGAAAGATGAAAATAGAGGCAGGCAGGGGCTGAGCCGAAGGGCAGGTTAATTTGAAATTGACAATGGAAGCAGTTTGTGTGAGAGACCCATCTCAGGGCAGCACCTCTAGAGGCTAGGAGAGACAGGGACTGGGAAACTCATAAGCTTAGAAACAACAGTTGCCGATTACTGGGTATTCACGGTACACTAGACATTGTCATTGAGTCAGCAAATCTCCATGAGGCAATGAGAATGAACAACTATTGCTACACAGACATCCAGGCATAAATCGCATAAACCATGTTGGAAGAAAGAAGCTGAAACCCAACAAACAACAAAAACAGACTATATGATTTCATTTAGGTTACTTAGAATACAGTTCTATAGAGATAGAATCTGAGTAATTGCTATACTTGCAGAGGAGGGGCATATGGAGGCTTACAGCTGTGTGTGGAAGTATTAGCTAGACAAGCATGCTGAATTTGTGATCATTGATTGAACTGTATACTTATGATCTGTACCTTGCTATGTATGTTTGTTATATTGAAATAAAAATGTTAAACAAAGCATAAATTAGAAACCATGCGATACCCATAAAATTGGCAAAAATTATAAAATCAGCCAACATTGTTTATGAGAAGAGGGGTTTCTAAGAACCTTCATGTTCTGTAGGAGAGGGGAGTGCAAATTCCTTCTACTTGCCTGGAGTGAACTCTGGAAGTATTTAATGAAAATTAAGAATGTTTGTACTATCCTACCCATAATCTTGTAGCTGGATATATACCCCAAAACAATTCCATGCCTGTTTCAAAGAGGTATACATGAGGCTGTTTCTAATAGCTTTGTTTGTGGTAGGAAGTGTTGGCAACATACTTGTCCATCAGTAAGAGAATGGATAAGTAAAATATGGTAGCTGTACCACAAGGGATATCAGACAGCATTAGATGTCATGAATTAAATTAACATATACCAAAATATATAATATGTCAAAATAGAGAGAGGAAGAACAAAAAAGAAAACAAGGACAACTATTTCATAGAATCATCCTCAAAGACATTCACATCAAAATCCCTGGAACCCATAAATATGTTACCTTACATGGCAAAAGAACTTTGCAAATATGATTAAGGGCCTTGAGATTGGGAGTTTATCCTGAACTATTTGGGTGGACCAAACATAGTCTTATGGGTCCCCAAAAAATGCAACAAGAAAGCAGATGCTAAAGTCAGAGTGACGCTATGTGAAAAAGATTCTGCTCTCTATTGCTGGCTTTGAAGATGGAGGAAGGGGGCCATGAACCAAGGAATACAGACTCAAGAACCTGGAAAAGGCAAGGAAACACAATTTTTCTTTACCCCAGCCACCTCCAGAATGGAACACAGCTCCAAAAACCTTTACTTTTGCACAATGAGTCTGCATCAGACTTGTAACCTACAAAACTGTCAGATAAATAAATTTACATTGTTTAAAGCTACCAGGTATTTGGTAATCTGTTACAGTGGCAATAAGAAACTAATATTTATGTCAAAGATTGTGAGAATATGGATAGAACAGGAAAAATAGACTACAATAAGTTAAATAAAAGATGGACTTTGCATGAACAGATGTTTAGTAAATTTGAAATTTTCTAAAAAGAATTACATTAGCTAACCTAATTAATTAAACTATTAGACTAGAGAAACCTCCCTCCCCCAAGAAATCTGAAAGTCCTTTTTCTTAGTGTCATATAAAAGGTTTCTTTTTCAAATCGTGAAAACTAAAAGAAAACACATTAATCACATACCCTACTTTTTAAATAGAAATTGTATTTCATGAGACAAATGTCAAGAAATACACACTCAGTCACTGAAGGGAACACCAGAGCTCCTGCACATGCAGAAGTTCCTGGAAGTCAAGTGTGGTGCAGATGCCAGGCGGTCATCTCCACTTCACATGTGACTCAAGGGCTCTCATTCTCACGGCTGCTCCACATCATATGGGAAAGCCTCACATGTGGTTTCACATTGTTTCTGTTCTCCTTTCCAGTGATCTGGGGCTTCTCCACCACCTACTAGGCTTTGATTATTTTTTCTTTCATTTATTTCTTAAAAAATTAGTATGAAAAGTAAAAATAAATTTACATAATCAGCCGTTGCTATGTGCCAGAACTTTACTTCTGTTTCTTTCATTTAGTCCTTCCAAAATTCTAATAAGCTTTTTTAAAAAAATATTTTACTTGGTTGAGGCCAACACTGAGTTAGTCAAGTAAAGTAACATACTCAAATAATGCAGTTAATTAACTGACAGAGTCTAGATTTGAAATTACTTGTTCTGATTCCAAAGCTCTTTTTATTGTGTCAAATTACCTTCATTTTAATTTGTATAGGGAAACTTTTTTTTTCTTCTGAGGCAGTGAGTAAAATCACCATTGATTATCAAGAGTGCTTCACAGACACATGACAGTAATATACACATACTTTGATTACATGGAACAAAAATATGGCTGAAATGAAAATTTAAGTTCAAATAAAAAATTATCAGTCTCTTATTCAATCATGATTTCCTTCAAATTATTAGAAAAAGTATTTACAGATAAAGATTGTTTCAGATTGGTTTTACAGTGAAACTAAATTTAACAATTGTCTGTTCTATAATATCTTAAACTACTGTTCATGCCCTTTAGTGGAGAAACTAGTGCAAACCAAGATTCCGCAACTGAACTTAAAACTCATATAAACATTAATTTAAAAGTTAACCTAGCAACCTTTTATTAATATGATTATTATTTATTTGCCCTGCTCAAGAACAGTAATTCCCCATTTATAGGACTCTGGTATCAATGAACCAAAATTGCATGCACGAAAATCAACAAAACCCTCATATATGTTATGCAAATTAGCACAAAGTTCCATAATATTTCACGTTACCTCTGGTCTCTTAGAAAATGGTTCTCATGATAAGCTACTCACCTAGCTGTTACAATACATAAACGGTTGGGGTTTTGCTCAGATAGAGCTTCCTACCAATGTTAGGGACTATTCATTCTAGTAATAAGTCTCTCATGTCTTGATGGTGATCCTAGGAGTGTCTGGTTGACTACTATTGGCCACTACTACTGTGTGAAACTCCCAGAAGCACTGAGAATGTTTCCAGATGTCATAAATAGTTGGTCTTTCTATCAAACTCTTCAATAAAATATCTGCCTTAAAACTATCAAACGAGACTACCAACTACTTCTTCTTCTGAAAAGTGTCTCCATTATGACTCATAGTAACACTTTCTGGAGAGTTTCAGGCATCCATCCCCTGGTAAAAAACAGTTCGGTTGTGTAGTATTTGTCAGTCTCAGGCCTGGTTTGGCAAAGTTGTTAAAGCATGGAAGTGGAGTGTTAGTGTTATCCTTACTGGCTTTTCTTTGTTGTCTTAATCTTTACTCTTAATTTTGTATTAATTAATTAAAAAACTGAATGTCTACAAGAAGAGTGTAGACTGGTAACCAAGATATGGTGACTGTCTGTAAGGAACTCTCAATCACTAAGAAGTGCAAGAAAGACATGCAATTATTTCATTGTAAATAGGGGCAATTTTGGAAGAGACAGTGCAAAATACAGTGAAAAACTTAGACAATGAACAGAAAAAATGCTTGTTGGAAAGGAAGAAATAGAGAGTCGTTTAGGAAATCTCCATATAAGAGTGAGCCTTATAGTGAATATACACCTGGACTGTCAGATTCTACCTAACCATTATCACCAATATTTGGTGCTAAGAGAATAAATCCAGGGAAATAGCCTCCTAATAAAAATTGTTCTTAATTAGACTTATGCCTACGAGTGATCTATGTTATACCCTATATATTGATACCTCTAAATATGTTCTCATGCTGCTCGTAATTTAATTTTCACAACCATTCTGTGAGCTAGGCGGGGTAAAAAAATACTTTATTTTATATATGAAGACCATAGAGAGACTAATAACTTGTGAGCTACTCAATGGTACCTTTACTTTCCAGTCTTGATAAAAGAACAAAAAGAAAGAAAGCATACGGGAACAGGATGCAATACTGTTTCCAGGATATAAAAGCCTGTGAAATAGATTAAGAAAGGGCACCAGCTAGACTTTTTGTTCAAAGTATTAAAAGCAAACTTGGGCTAACTTAACCAGAGAGAACTTATTGAAAGACTTTTGGGGAATTTGTAAATTCCAAGGAAGTGTTCAACTATAAATATCTCAGAAAGAACAGAAAGCAAAGAGCCCCCAAATCTAGTTGGGAGAAGATAATGGGGAGCTCTCTTAGAGTGCCACAAGGACTGAGCTCCAACTCTTTGCAGCCTCTCCAGAGTCACATTTTCAGGTGTCTCTGCTTTACCTGGTTGCCCTCACTTGGTTCACATGCTAGACGATTGCAAATCCCACCAAGACCTCATGAAACACAGGAAGTGTAGTCCCCAAAATAAATGAGGTATCTTATTACTAAAATAAAGGAAAGTAATGCTGGACAAACAAGTACTCATCCTTATTTCCAAAGAGGGCTACGCAGGGCTGCACAGATCTTACATATGGTTTCGACATCTGGTCCTGTGGTTGATGTCTGCCCCTCTGCTCATTTCAACACTATTCCACTTTGTTATTCTGCAATCTACACAGGCCATGATAAATGTAGCCACCACCCACAAGTACGGGATAGGGTAGCAGGAAAAGGAAGAGAAAGGAATGGGATAGCAAGCAGTAAAATACCAGTAATATTATGACTTTTACTTGGTCAACTGCTCACAAAGCTTTAGCTAATATTTTTTTACAGTTTTTGTCAGGTGTTTTTGCAGATAGGTGTAACCCAAACAGTCATGCCCCAGAAGCATGTGTCCTTGTGATATTGCCTAGGTAAGGCTGTATTAGTCTTCTAAAAATTGTATTCACTGAGATTTAAAGCAACAAAGAAGAGTATAAGGAATAGCTGAACTCTAACCATATGCTCATACTCATATACCTGGAAGCAACTGTGTTTCCCACCATAGTAAAGGCCAATCATCACTCTCAGTACCTTACCCTCCTTTTGTAAGGAGAACGCAGTGGTCAAATGGCAGCCCCGGCTTCCAATCCAGTGGCCATGAACACTCTGACCCAGCAGATACCAGATTCATGGGGACAGGATTAAATATTAAAATGTGGGTCATTTTGTGTAAATATAAAAGGCACCATCCCACCTCTGATCCTTGATTACTAGATCTATATTTTGGCTGGGGGAAACATAGAATATATAGATATAATTCTGTTTTAGGGTACACATAACCTCCTTCACTTGGCAGAGTAACATTTCACAGTGAGCATTAAAATTAACATTTCATCGAGCCATTTCATAAGGCCAGCTGTTTGTGGGTGATGGTGCATACGAGTACTGAAACTCAGGGGATTGTCTCCCAATCTTACATCCTTCGTGTTGATAACAATTTTCTGGAAGACACACTGATTGCATCATTTTGATGCATTAAATACTAAGTCCAGAGAAATATTCCCCACCACCCCCCACACACAAAAGAGTCCTAAAAAGAAAAGCTATTATTCTAATAAGAAGAAAATCTCCACCGCCTTCCTATAACAAAAGGGCCCAGTGTAATCAAGATTTTGCTGGGCATTTGGCTGGTCCCTTTCAGGCATGTGTACCATTCTTCAACTTCAGGGCTGAATGCTGCTGCTGGCAATTTAAGAACTTAATAGTGGCAATCACCAGGTCAGCCTTGGTAAGTGGAAATTGTGGTTTGGGTCACTGTGCTGCTTTTTATTACTGCCACACGAGTAAAGTATTCATGAGGATGCAGAATAAGTACTGGGAGTCTCTTGTCCACCAGATTATTACTAGTCTCTTCCACTGGGGAAACACTGTTGAATGTTCCTGTGGGGCACACACTTTTTAGGCCTTTGGTCCATTGGAATATCTTTCCCCAAAATAAATAAATAAAATAAAATAAAATATTTTTTAAAAGACATCCTTGTCACCAGTCTACAGATATTTCTCTTTCCAGATTCCTGACTTTCCAGCCAATTTAATAGACTTTTTACAGGTACTGACCTTATCTGTCTCACCTTCCCAGATGAATGGTTAAAATGTAATGATCTACATAAAAGTCCATAGCTTTTTTTCTAGAAACCCTGGGAAGAATGTTCACACTATTAAGGATCATGGCTTCTAAAATCTCTCTTAAACTAGGTTCAATCCCAGCTGTGGTAGGCATCAGGTAGGTGATACTGGGCCAATCACTGTTCCTTATCTAGACTATGGGAAAGCAACAATGCCAATGCTATTATTAGTGATGATTTGGTGATGTGAGTTAATACTTATAACAGAGCTTAGGAAAGGCTTGAGAAAAAGTAAGCCCTCATTAACACTTAGTTATTATTAGAGTTCATTCATTTATTCAACAAACATTTCTTGAATAACTCCTATATGCCAGCACTTTCTGAACTAGTGGACAAAGTCAATGAGAGTCAAGCCTAAGAGTCAAGCACAATACCTGCTTATTGCCTGTTTGAAAAACTATACCTTTTTAGTGTCTGCTGGTGTTTGGGTTGAGGGTATTCCATTGCGTATTATCCCAGACTACTCAACAGTGGAAAACCCACTCAACAGCTGTATTCAGAGTATATGGAAAAGAGTTCCTAAAGTACATTGAAAAAGTTCTGTTCTTTTTCCTCCCTAATCTGTTCTTCAGGCAAAGTTAGACATGAAGTTTTCTGGGCCCAGTTGTAGTTCCTAGTAGATAGACAAATATCAAATGAGCATTTCCTCCTATGGAATTTTTTTTAAGTATTCCTACAGATTATGCCAAGAAGCATTTTTGATTCCAAAGGTCATTTGGGATGGGCTAATGCTGGATCCCTGCTGGCATTTTTCAACTCAACAAATAAGTAGAATATAGTGATTGGCCCTTGTTGGAGTGATGAATACAGACTTTGGCCAATTCACCCAAATCAATAAATCTGCCTGTGGGCAATTTGTGTTGTTGGTGGAACAACCTCAAAGTTCAATCCCATAAATAACATCTAGATCTTAAAATTCTTTATTTTGAAGTGAGTAGACTTTTTATGGCCTAGATTATGTCTAATCAAAATTTTTTAGTTGAAGTCCTAACACCTAGTATCTCAGAACGTGACTATCTTTAAAGATAGGATTAAGTTAAAATGAAGCTGTTGGGGTGGTCACTGATCCAAACTGACTGTTGTCTTTATGAGAAGATAGAAAGAAAGGGCCATATGGGGACACAGGGAAAAGGTGCCAATTTGTAAGCCAAAAAGAGAGGCTTCTTTCTTCTTTCAGAAGAAGCCAGACCTGCCAACACCTTGATCTTGAACTTACTAGCCTTTGAAAAATCTTTTTTAAAAAATCTGTCCTTTAAGCCACACAGTGTGTGGTATTTGGTTTTGGCAGCCCAAGCAAACTCAAACAGATTTGCAGAGGCTTCCAGTATACCCTTAGCTCAGTTTCACCTAGGTGGGTGAAAAGCATTTTGGTCAAAAGCTGTTCTTTTGACACTCGCATTCCTAAAAGATATTTTCAGGAAAACAGAATGGTTTTCTGAACTAAATCATCCATAGTTTAAAAATGGTTGATTCAGAGCCTAGAAATACACCCTACCCTGTTATAACAGCAGTTATTTGTGATTATCCACTAACTATATTCTAAAAGGAAATATTAAGTATCTCCTAAAAGGAAATACTTAATATTCAGATATGGAAAATACAGTTGAACTTTTTTGATTAGTTCAAGGACTTAGTGGAGTACTCACAAGTATTTTCTAAGTTGTAACTTTCACATAAGAAGCTTGTGGAGCTGTGAATTCTACTTTTATAACTCAGCAAGTTTATATGAACTACTGCGTTGGTTTTTAATAATTGTAAACCCATAGGTCTCTAATATATGACCTCTGTGATATTGTCACATTAGAGTGTTATTCTTTGCCTCAAGACAAGAATTTTGACATTGTTTTGGGTTAAATTATCCCATCATATCAGACACAACTATCCTACACCATGATTTTCCCTCTAGATCATTCCCATTAAATTATATTATGGCAGCATGTACCTGGTACCCTAGAAATACACACATAATCTTAGATGATAACAGATGATAACATAATTGGCTGATTATGAATTCCCTAAAAATGAACAAAAGTCTTAAATTCTTTCATTTCATCTCTATCCAACAAATATTGCACATACCTCCAAGGATCTGCTTTTTGTATCCAACTCTTATTAGCAGCAAAAATATTTTTCTCTCTAGAAAATCACAATACATTTTGGCTTACATAAGTGAAGAAAATGAAGGAATTTATTGGAAGGATAGGGTTAGCTCACAGATTAAAGACAATTTATACAAACAGGACTTAGAAGGACAGAAACATGGGTCTCTCCAAAATTCTTCAACTACTTTCCATTCTTTCACCAGTTTGTCCAAGATTCAGATTCTCAGAAGAGAATCCCATTATCCTAGATTTGGTCAGAGACAATGCCTAATCCCTCGCTGAGGTAAAGTGGGCTGAAGGCAGGGGAAGCACGTGTATTGATATCATTGCTGTAGGGAAGCTAGAGAGAATAGTCCCCCAAAGGAAAGGGTGAAAGAAATATGTCAGGGAAATAAAACACAGCAGCTGCCCAGAATGCACTAAAAAATAATCTAGAAGAGACTGAATCATAAATCTGAGGTAAAGTAATTTTAACAGGTTGAGATTTTTCTGGGAAAATGCTAGCACTGCCAGTTTTGCCCTTTCCCATATTCCTACCAAAATACTCATAAAAATCCCAAAATACATTAAAAATTTAAGTAGGACCAGCTCTTAGAATATTAGTCAATAACCATCCAGATCACGGATGGAATTTATTTTCATTAAGCAAAGTTGGAAAAAGGGCCTTTAAGCTGAATAGAAGAACTATACACAAGACAACGCTATACAAAATTTCCACCAACCAACACCAACCACGTGAGCATAATAGATTTTCCATGTAGACCAAGGGTGTCACCCATAAACCATTAAATAAATGTCTGTTTTCCCTTCAATTTTGTAGGACATACCCTATGACTCAGCATTTCTACTTTTGTTTATTCAAAGGAAATAATTATTGATATAAAGATTTTTACAGAAAGATACACAACTGTAGACAAAAGGGTTAGTGGGATGCTAAACATATTTTTAAAGGCTATGCCAGGGTACACTATAAAGTGAAAAAAATCAACATAAAAATCCATAAATTTTCATAAAGTAATAGTATAATCTTACCATAGGGTAACAACAGGATAAAGAAAACCACAGATCACACATTTAGATAGATGTGGTAAAACAAAATGAAAGACAATTTCAGACCCAGAAAAGTAGTCATTTAATAGTGAAAGCAAAATAATGTTATATTCAGTCATACAAGACTTTACAAATTTCACCATATATCATGCTCTCTGAAAATATTGTTGGAAAGAGTATACAAAAGGAGAAAAACCAGTGTAGGAGAGTGCTATGAAAATATTATGTTTCTATTATCTAAGCAAACAACACAAAAAAATGTACACCAACAATATTGCAGATCTCATATCTAGGTGATAACATATAATGTTAGTCAAGGGGCAGGGGGCAGATAGGTGGAAAGTCTAGAAAGAAAAGATAATCTTCTAGAGCAGTTAACTAGTTTGATGTAAAGATATGCATATTGGTGAATTTAACAAACTGATGGATATAAATAAAACAAAATATGTGTAATCATTACTTAGGGAAACTGCCAAGAGAAAAATGTAGATGAAATATACTCAAACTTTCAAAAGACCTAAAAATATTCGTTTATCTAATGAGAAAGGAGAAAGGAGGAAAAAGAAATTATGTCAATTGAAATTGTAAAATATGATAGCAGAAATGAGTTCTAATGAAATTGCACATAGAGACTTCTGATTCTGGCCTACATGGAATAACTGGGATCAGATTTACTCTTCTGACTTAAATATCTAGAAAAACTAGACAAAATTTGGGGAATAATGATTTCCAGACATCGGACAGCAGACACTGCATGACTATGAAGTTTAAAAGAAGGGAAACAAAAAGGTGAGCCCATGCTTGTACTAGCTTCCTGCTTGGACATCATTTCCAGGGCACAGCTGAGTGAGGGGTAACCCGGAGACAACCCAACAATCTCTCTAAAATCAGGAGGCAGAGACTGCAGTTTGCAGATGCCAAGTTATCTACAAGTTATAGGACAAAGTATTAGAGAAAAAGAGTTGAAGAGAGAGAGATGGGGAGGGGGGAGAGAGAGAGAGAGAGAAGAAAGTATTTATATAAAAAGAAAGCTGAAACTTCAAAGAAGGGAAATTTGGATTACTTAGCTAAATATGGATTTGTACAATGTGAGGAGAAAAGTATGTAACACTTTTTAAAAAATCACAGAGAAGAGTAAGAGGAGAAAAGAGTAGAGATCACACTAGACTAAAAATAATTAGTATTCTTACCAACCAGAGCAGAAAGACTTTGTTGTAATACATAGGGGCATAGTGAAGACATTTTCATAAAATGTCACCTTAGTAACTGGGACTTATTGATCCTTAGATTAAGGCCACTTAGGATCTGCCCTACCAAAGCTTAAAAGTAAGCCTTTAAAAGACCCTGCTAATTCCAAGTAACTTCACTGCACACTAGGACAAACTCCAATACCATTTAAAGGAATACAGCAAAATCCAAGAAACAATAATGAAAAATTCACAACTGGGATCCTATAAAAAATTATAGGATCCCCAGCTGGCCACCACAGGGAGCAGCAGCTTTGCCTGGGTGATATTGTTTAATAGAACAACATGGCTCATTCAGTCAAGAAGGAAATGCAAGTTAACATGCTTTGCCTCCTCACACAACTACAGAAAAAACTGCAACTAGACCACAAAACATATATCACCCAGAGCCATCAGAAAATTGAGCTGTATGGAAGTCCAACAACCAAGGATATAAAGCCACAACCATCCAGACAGGTAGAAGGGGTGAAAATGAGGAGATGCAGTGTAGCATGGAGAATTGGCAGGACAGTCAGTCCCACATTCATGTGTGGTAGATAAAAATCAGGAGGGCTACCCCAGGAGTGAGGGGTCCCAGCCCCAGTCCAGACCACACAGCCCAAATTTACAGTGCCAGGCAGATGAGTCCCCATTACTTCTGGCTTTAAAAAAAAACAAAACAGTGGAGGTTGGGGCAGAGGAAGAAACTGCTGATTTTCAGGATACTCCTCTTAAAAGATCCACACAAGCTTAGGACTCATACAGACCTGCCCACTGTGGGATTCAGCACCAGAGTAACAGCTGGAAGGGTACCAGCAACGTACGGGGAGAAAGCAAAGTGACTGGAAACAGGGTGAGTGCCGGGAGGCAGCTTCCTCCCAGGCAACCCTTCAGAAGCCTTCAGAAGCATTGTCCCCTCTCCAAGCCCTCCTTCTTCACATAACCACAAAGATGGGAAGTGGGTTGCCCAGTCCTGGAGATTAACTAAGGCTCTCCCCCACATAATTTACAGGCACCTTTTCTACAATAGGCCACCCTACTAAGACATGGAGTCAAAGCAACTCTACCTAGTACACAAAAATAAATACAGGGAGGCTACCAAATTGAGGAGACAAAGAAATATGGACAAAATGAAAGAGCAGAAAAAAACTCCAGAGAAGAACTAAATGAAACAGAGATAATCAACCTATCAGATGCAGAGTTCAAAACACTGGTTATCAGGATGCTCAAAGAATTCAATGAGTACAGCAACAGGATAAAAAAAAGACCCAGGCAGAAATAAAGTTTATATTAAGTGAAATAAACAAAAATCTACAGGGAACCAACAGTGAAGAGGATGAAGTCAAGAATCAATCAACAATTAGGGACATAAGAAAGAAAAAAGCATTCATTCAGAACAGCAAGAAGAAAAAAAATTTTTTTTTACATGAGGACAGTCCAGGGAGCCTCTGGGACATCTCCAAATGTACCAACACCCAAATTATAGGGATGTGAAAAGGAGAAGAGGAAGAGCAAAAAATTGAAAATGTACTTGAAAAAGTAATGAAAGAAAACTTCCTTAATATGGTAAAGGAAATAGACAACTCCAGGAAGCAGAGCCCCAAACAAGTTAGATTCAAAGAAGATCACACCAAGACACATCATAATTAAAGTGCCAAAGGTTAAAGACAAAGAGAAAACCTTAGAAAGCAACAAGAGGAAAACAGAACCTACAAAGGAGTTTCCATAAGACTGCCAGCTGATTTCTCAAAAGAAACTTTGCAGACAAGAAGGGACTGGCAAAAAGTATTCAAAATGATGAAATGCAAGGACATACAACCTAGATTACTCTATCCAGAAAAGCTATCATTTAGAATGGAAGGGCAGATAAAGTGATTCCCAGACAAGGTAAAGCTAAAGGAGTTCATCATCACCAAGCCATTATTACATGAAATGTTAAAGGAACTTATTTAAGAAAAAGAAGATCAAAACTATGAACATTAAAATGGCAGCAAATTCACAACTATCAACAATTGAATCTAAAAAACAAACTAAGGAAATAGCCAGAACAGGAACAGAATCATAGATATGGAGATCATTTGGAGGGTTATCAGCTGAGTGAGGAAGAGGAAAATGAGGGAAAAGGTGCAGGGGTAGAAGCATAAATTGGTAGGTACCAAATAGACAGGGGAATGTTAAGAATAGCACAGAAATGGAAAAGCCAAAGAACTTATATGCATGATCCATGGTCATCAACTAAGGTGTGGAGATTGCTGACAGGAATGAGGGTTCCTGGCAGAGGGGGGCAAAGGGGGAAACTTAAGGTCAACTATAATAGCATAATCAATAAAATATATTTTAAAAAATTATCAGGCACACAAAGGAGACCAGAAATGTAACCATTAATCAATGATGAGAATGTGTGTGTATATAAGTTTGCAACGTGTTCCACCAGTTGAATGGGAACCAGCTTGGGGTTATCCTAAGAATCTGGAAATACCAATCAAAAAGAATATATGTACTCCTATGTTCATAGCAGTATTTTTTATAATAGCCAAGATCTGGAAACAGCCCAAATTCCTATCAGCAGATGAGTAGATAAAAAAGTTGTGGTGTATTTACACAAGGGGATACTACTCAGCTATAAAAAGAAGGAATGCTTACCCTTTGCGACAGCATAAATGGACCTGGAGATTATTATGCTAAGCAATATATGCCAGTCAGAATAGGGCAAATACCTTATGATGACACTCATATGTGGAATCTAATGAACAAAATAAACTGACAAACAAAATAGAACCAGAGGCTCTATTATACACAGAATAGAGTCACAGATTTCCAAGGGGAGGGAAGTAGGGGGTGGGGGAACTGGAAGAGATCAACCAAAAAACATACTGTACATGCGTAGTTACATAGCTCATAGGCACAGACAGCAATGTGTGAAGGACAGTGGGGGGCAGGGGCAGGGTGGAGGGGGAGAAAGGGGGAAAGAGGATGAGGGACATCTCTAATAGTGTCAACCACAAAAAATAATTCAAAAATTTTTTTAAAATGTGCATTTGTTGTTTGTCGATTGTGAATTGAGGACTATGAGTAATTTAAATATGTGCCTGAGAGTTATTCTCCACATCTGAAAAAGAAAAAACAGTAAATGCCACTCAGTGTGAGTGAACCAAATAAAGAGGAATAAACTGAAAGAATCATTGTTATAATGAGATTTCTGAAAATATGCACAACTTGATCCATTGTCATGGAAAGGAACTGTAACTGGAGGGTGAAGGAAAAGATAGTTGAAGATTTCACATTTGTAAGTCTGGTGGCTAGAATTTGAGATAATTCCCAATTGATGGCCTCTTGTTTCTCAGTATTAGAGGTGAGATCATTTTCTGAGCACCAAGAGACAACTATAGCATTAAAATTTAAAGAGCACGGAGAAGAATGTATCAAGCTGTCTTTAGAAAGTGAAAGGATACATTAATCAGAAGAATGGAGGATACACAATCGTGTTTGTATATACATATATCTCACTTACAAATGCAAATCTACTTACAAAAATAAGACAAAGTATAATACAGTGTTAAGAGAGTTAGCCATGAGTAATAACAGGTAATTTAATTTTTTAAAAATTATACCTTTTTTTCCTAAACTGAAAATGTATGACTTTTACTATCAAATTTATAAGTACTGAGGCAGAGTTTTATAGAGCCATGGGACAGTTCTAATTTATACACTAGAGACAATAATTAGGCTAAGCCCAGAAGCAGGAATAATCAAGTGAAGAGGTTGCATAGCAAAAGCATCTTTGCAACTTATCCGCCAAAGAATTTGTTGAAAACAAACAAACAAACAAAAAACCCTGAAGCAGAATTGGCAGATTTATAGTATCAAGAAGAACACGATGTCAATGGCATTTTTAAAGATAAATTATGTGTGTCTTGACCTAAATTTAGGTCAAGTTTTCCCAACTTATAGGAATAAAATAGTTAGTTCTATATTCAACCCATAAAATTGATATCAGAATGCTGCTTATTCTTAGTAAGAGTGTATTGGAGCCCAGAGGGAATGAGAGATTTTTCCTTAAGTGATATTACAAGACAATAAAAGAACTGGAATCAAAATTTGACTTATCCAGATGTTGAATTTTGTGCTCAGCTGAATGAAGTCCATATGATCTTCTTTGTGCTTCTAACATCCTCCCAAGTTTGCATCTGTTTTTTATACTGCCCCATTGAGAAACATTCCTGAACAGATGCAATATGTAAAGTACGTGAGAAGAAGAAAGATTTGAAGATACAGTATTATAATCAGTCAAGCTAAACTTAGTTTCCTTCTGTTTCCAATGTTCTGCCTGACCCAAAATGTTCCTAACTCAGACAGCAACCAGGTGTGAGAAGTCCATTACTGTGATTTTAAGTACACTTTAAACAACTTAAGTTCAAATAAAGTTTAAAGTTCTGTCAGACAATCAAGGTTTTCCAAACTCAGGTAGAGACTAATTTTCTGTCCAGGTACAGTACAGATGTTCTGTTTCAATGTTAAAGATAATAAATATCAAAGCTATTGTCAAACCCATGTTTTTCAGTTCTTGTCTCTGTCTGGTTAAATGAACTTCCACAAGAGCGATCTATCACAGAGGAAATGTATCCTGTGTTATCTTTCCCCTCCCCACACCCACATTCAGCTTAATTACACATAAAGTATGGTGTTTTCATGTCTCTGGAAAACAAAAACTAAGAATTTAGCTCCTAGATTTGATTTCACTGCCACCTTGGAAGAGGCATTCCACAGATGGAGGTATAGTTTGTCTATTGAGAAGACGACCTACACAACTGTGTACTGTAATTTTTATCAAAATTCTCTAGCACTGTTTATCAAACTTAGCTTCATCTGAACATACCAGAGAATTACAGGGATTCCACACCTTACTGGTTTTCTGTTATGATAACAATATAATTTATTGTCCAAATAGGGCAGTTTTACAAGTAAAAGGGGCAATATTAAAAACAGTATTAAAAACACACAAAGGCTTGGACTGGGACTTTCTGAGACAAACCAGCATATGGAACCAAACTTGGTTAAACCTACAACTGTTTCTCTGGGCTGCTGCAGGGTAGCAGCATTTGGATATCAACCAGCTTACTTCCTCCTGTTCCCATGTCTGTATATTGTGCCATTGTCCTCCTAGCCACTGTGTTTTAGAAGAGCAAAATCACTTTTTACTTCTCCTCATTTCTTTACTTTTAATAGCTATTCATCCATCAAGCTCTTTGTTCTCATCACCCTAGCGTAAGTCTATAACCACTGAACACCAAACTTAACCTCGTTCTCGATATATTTCTAAATTATTTTCCAAATATCTATCTGGTTAATAAATACAAACATGTTCTATTGCTTTAGATAAATATGTTTCTTAGCTGAATAATTAATGTTTTATATTGGATACCACCGCCACATATGCTCATATGCATGAACAAAATCTGTTCTCACTATGAGCTTAGCATCTTGTTCCTTCTGAACCTCTTTCTTATAAGGCCCTTCAAGATGAGGCACAACATGGAGGAAAGGCACAGCATCTGGCAGAGCCCACCACTTACTGACTGTACAGTCCTGGACAAGTTACTGAATTTCTTCTTGTCTTGGTTCTCCATTCATTTTCAGGGTTTGTTTAGAAAGCTTTGCTGTGGGAGGTGCAATGTGCAATAGAGAAGATGCAACTGCATCCCCGGTCTCTCTGTCCAGCAGGTGCCACTAGGACCCCTCTCTAAAGTTTTGATAATCAAAAGTATTTCCAGGTATTTCCAAACGTCCACTGTGGGTAAATCGCCTGTGGTAGAGATTCATTGTATTCTATAGTTCAGATCTTATGGGATTTCTCTTAAAATTAAATAGTTAATTTAGTAAACATGCTTTGGAGAGTACTAACACATAAGCAAAATTATATAAATGCCACTGTATAGCTTTCACAAGTCCAAATCGTCCACTCCTTCTAGAGCTAGGAAACCTTCAAAGTACTTCGCAAGAATTTGTCCCTTTGTCTCATACAATATATTTTGAGATAAACTCTTTAATCTTGTTACTACCCCCTTTTTTCTATCAATAATATATTTTCTTTTCCTTTAACATTTCAAAACAACATATCTATGCCTCATATCATTTATTCTGCCATAACAAAATCATACCAAGTTTTCAGAGAAAGGCAGACAACTACTTTCCTTAAGTGATATCAAGACCAGGGACAAAGGAGATGCTGACTAAAGAGAAGCCATCTGTGTTTGATGATGATACAGTTGCTACACCTCATCTCTGAATTATATATCTTTCCCTGAGCAGGCACATTTGAGGCAAGGGAAAACAATGTCAGGCTTGGAAAAAATATTAATGGTAAATTTAAGCATTTAATACAAACAGACTACACCAAACTCAGTCCTCATTTTATATTTTTTGAACTGTTTTAAGATTCAGAAAAGTAACCTGGAAGGAATAACCTGAGATATATGGGGTTAAACCATGTATAATTCTATGGTCTTAGCTTGGCTCTGACTTGTTAATTATATATGTGAATATTGACCAAGTTCTGGATTTTCAAAATTATAAACATAGCCCTCACCCATAGAAGATGAAAAAATATATTCACAAACAAATAACGAGGAATGAGGAAGCTTACTACTAAAAGAATATGAAAACTTCTTGGGTTGAGGTAAAGAAATAACACAATGAAATTGTTACAATTCCAAAGGCATAGAAGCAACTAACTTCAAAGCTCTGAAGTGTGTCTCCAGAAGTGGTGTTTGCTCAGGAAATTACTCAGGAATGGGGTGGTTTGAAAAGTTCACTGTAATCTACTATTAAAAACAGAATAATGAACAAAGGAAAATAAAAATCAAAATACTGATTTAGTCACAAGAAAGAGAGATTTCTTTAGATGAATGACTACAGTCTTAACAGCTGACAAGACATAAATGAAATTGAAAACTGAATCACTAGAAAAATAAAGAAGGGGGAATTTAAATATTACTAGACCAGGGTCCACAGTAATAAAATAGATACACACATTTTTATAGAGCAGCCTGACATGGCTTCACCAAAAGCAGCCAGGTCCAGAAATGCCCTGCAAGCATGTTATTAGCATATTCAGCCCAAACTAATGATAGAAATATCTCTTAAAGATTTGGACAGTAAGCGCAATGATTATAGAAATTCTAAATGAACTTGAAAGGGAATCTTGAAAGATTACTACAGAACATTTAAAACACAAAAGGAAGGTTTTCTTTATTACCTATGTAACTACAATATTCCCCGTGTCTTAAGAAAATGTACCCATAAAATTTATGTAATTATGATTCTTAAGAGAATCCAACAAAGGTGTTATACCTTCTCCTGGGTGTCAGGCAGGGCAATGGCAAATCTGGTCCAAGTTTGAGTTGGGGGTTGATTTGTAGGGAGAGTGTCTTCGTTGGGTTAGGTTTTCTAACTCAGGAAGCTGATATTGGACAAGATTTAGGTGAATAGTAGATGTGTTTGGTAGACTTAAAAGTTTGTATCTCCACTGGAGGACCCAGAATATGGTTTACCAGTAAAATTAAGAAGAGTATGTTGGGAAGAGGAGTATCTGGACCAAAAATCAAAGGGAAAGAAAAAACATTGCACTAAAATTGGTCAAACAGTGCTGAGTTTACATGTGCTAAAGAAAAAAAGAGGAAAAAAGTAGCCAATTTAAAAAAAAAAAACATTTAGAAGCTTAACTGAGCCTTATTGAAAAGACAGAAGCACAGCAAAAAGAAATGAAATATCAAAGGCATTTTCTATTATGGATGGCAAAAATATATCATAAATATGCTGTTCAAAGATTGGACATTGCATGTTTCTGGGTGCAACTTTCATTAACAGCAATATAATTCAAGCATCTGCAGAAAGTGATTCTCCTGTTAAATCCAACGTGGGGGCTGGTGAGAAAACACCCATGAGAGACAGGTGCACCCACTGTAGCAATCCCACAGCAAAGTCATGCAAGCTGCCAGTGGGCCTGAAGTAAATATACTTGGCGACGAGAGTACAGCAGGTATTCTCCATCCTGGCTGTATGCTGGAATCATCAGGAGAGATATTAAAACTCCTATTGCCCAGAAGGGGCTGCAGACCTTCTCTGCGGGAGATACATGCATCAGTAGTTTAAAGCTCCCCAGGTAACTAAGATACACCGCCAAAATTGAGAACCACTGTGGCAGAGGCTATGCCATTAGTGACCAGATTAAAGTGACCCTCGGTGCACCACCAGGATGCCAGACAAAGGTGTCAAGGTAAGCTGGTGATTAAGGGGTTTGTATCTAAAAGATGGGAAAGAAATTTTTTTTGAAACTTCTTTTAGAATTTCTTTTAAAACACAGTGAGTAGAGAAAATTTCTCAGCCTTGCAAGAAGGTGACTGAGTCTCAAATTCCACTCGCAGAGAAAGAGATGGTAGGTAGTATGCATGGTGCCAATATTAATCTCACACGGGGAGACTTCTCCCGATTGAATTTTTTTTCAATTACATTTTACATTCCACATTATTGTGTATTAGTTTCAGATGTACAGCATAGTGGTTAGACAATCATGTACTTTACAGTGTGGTCCCCAATATTTCAGGTACCCACCTGGCCCCATGCAGTTATTACGGTATCATTGACTATATTCCCTATGCAGTAATTTACATCTCTGTGACTGTTCTGTAACTACCTGTTTGTACTTCCTGAGTTTATATTCACTCATACAACTATTCCAGACAATCAACATGAACTAGCATTTAAGAATGAAACCAACATTTTCTCCATCTAAGCTCATTCACTGAGACACCATGCAATTTTTGCCATGGTGCTTACCTACGCTAAGTCCTAGATTCTAGAAACATGACCTTGCCTGGCATAAATTCTCTTGTGCTGGGAATTAGCATTTTCTAAATTTCCTGGCAGTGGGGCCAGTGCATGATAATACTGTGTATCTTTTTAAAATTTGCCTCTGAATTGTTTAAAGTGACACAAATCAGAGATTTGGTAGAAAACAAAACTTTCAATTGTGAAAGAAACATGTAATCCACAGAAACAGCCCTAGATGCACCTACAAATAACAAGTCGCAGAGTATGAGTTTTGGATTTAAATTCTTTTAATTCTAATTGCTAAGGGCAGGGTAATTTAGTTTTTAATTTAAATTTCTTTGACTTCAGCTTAGAAGTACATTAATTTGAGGATTTTGTTTCTCCTCATTAAATGTATTACAGTAGGGATTTATATTAAAATTTGCTACATTTCTCTTGTTGACATTTTACTATTAGATAGTTTAATTAATTTATCTTATCTTGTGGCAGAAACTGTGGCTAGCTGGACATTGTTAGATAGAATTTGGGATGGAAAATGGAATAGTGAGCTTTGGGATTTTCAGCCTCAGTTGAAATCTAGAGGTTGATTTAATGAATAGTTCTGAGCCAGCTGGAGTCCTCTGAGGCAAAATTCTGTCACCTAGCAGTCGTTCCAAGAGGATATCCAGCACAAGAGTGCTTTTTCTTGGAGACATAGTCCCATGCAGATGGGACCTGAACTCTCCTAACAGTTTGAGTTCTCCTGCCCCATGGCACAGTCTTATTCTTAGCTGACTACAGATTCAATGGTTCCACCAGTGGATTAAAAGAAAAGCTTATTCTCCACTCCCCAAAGCTTCCATTCCTTGAGCTCCACTGCAATGACAAATCCCTCACTCTTTCACTGTCTGTTCTCCTGAGGGTAGGAAGGAGTGACACAAAATTCCTGGTTTTAAAAAAATACCTAAGCATGTGCGGTCCAGATTCTCTTTATCTTGCTTTTTGGAGGTGAGGTCCCAAGGAGCACGTGTTCCCTCACACTTCCATGCCATGTGTGTGAACACGCAGAGGAAAGCCTTCTCCAGCACACAGATGATGCGACCGAGTGGGGAAGACTGTGCAAGTCTGGGTTTAGAATTGCAAAGATTACTTGCTTATGTTTTAAGTCATGCTTTCCAATATCTGCTTAATAAAGGTTATGTTTTTATGCCTGTATACCTCACTCCTTTGTCCTGTTTCTCAATTTTCTCATAACTAGGGCAGGAAAGAAGGACTGTAATTAGTAAGTGGCTGCCTGAAGTCCTCCCAAAAGTTATAACTTAACAATTCATTGCCTTTGTGTTTAATCAATTTTCTTCTTTATTGAGATCTGTGGAGGATTGCTTATAAGATCGTCGGTGTCTCTGTTTCCCCAGCATATTGTGAGTACTGTGCATGAGATCTGGGTGAGTTGGTGCCAGGTGGATGATGGCAGCTGAGCTATGATCTCACAGAACAGAATGACAAACTTTCCCTTTGCGTGGTTATCATGGAGATTCCACCATTATGTTTTTCTTTATAGCCAACAGAAAGCTAAAACACACTTCAGACAATAAAAAGCAACTCAATTTTATTAACCATTGAGGATATGTAAATTTCAACCACAACACAATTTTCACTTTCAGCCAAGATGGAGTATCAGGAGTGAAATTTACCCTGCTCCCTGACACAAACAAAACTGTGGACTTAGGAGGGAGGGGTGGAGGGAAGAGACTGTAAAAGGGCATGAGGAACCTTTTGTGGGGTAGTGGATATGCTGATTATCTTTATCATGCTGACAGTTTCGTGGGTGTACATAGTAGTCCCTCCTGATCCACAGATTTGCTTTCAGTGGTTTCATTTGCCTGCAGTCAACTGTGCTCTAAAGATATTAATGGAAAATCCAGAAATAAACAGTTCGTTAGTTTTCAATTGCATGTTGCTTTGGGTAGTGTGTTCAAATTTTATGCCACCTCACTTTGGCCCACCCCAGGCACTAATTGTACCTGTGTCCAGCGGATCTATGCTGCATGCACCACCTGCCAGTTAGCCACTCAGTAGCTGCCTGGTTTATCACAGCAGTTATCAGAGAGAGACACAGAGAGCGAGCGTGTTCCCATAACTTTTATTACAGCAGATTGTTAATATTGTTCTATTTTATTATTCATTCTTATTGTTAATTTCTTAATGTGCCTAATTTATAAACTAAACTTTATCATAGGTATGTACATATAGGATAAAACATAGTCTGTGTAGGGTTTGGTATTATTCACAGTTTCAGTCACCCATAGGGGCCTTGGAATACATCCCCCAGCTGGTAAAGGGGGATTACTGTACACTTATCAAAACATAGCAAATGGTGCATTTTATGTGAAGATTGCTGTATGTTAATTATAATAATACAACTATTATATGCACATATACACATACAGAATGGTTGAAAGAAAAAAGTCAGATAATACCCACTGTTACTCCAAATATGGAATACCCAGAACTCATGTATATTATTGATAGAAGTATAATTTCATAACATCTCTTTGGAAAACTGGTTGGTTAAACATATGCACCTTTTATAACCCAGGAATTCCACTGAAGTATACATGCAATAGAAATTCACGTAAATATCTACCCATGGATTTTTTTATGTTCTAGACTGTCCATAGCACTATTAGTAATCTTCTCTAACTGGACATTAATAAATGTTTTGCATTCTTACAATGGAATAGCATACAACAATGAGACTAAGTAATCTACATCTACACAGAAATATGACTCTCACTCAGGTATTGTTGGGCAAAGGAAGCCAAAGTCAGTAACATGGCATAGTGAATAGACCCTTGAAAATAAAGTACTAAACTGGGCAAAAATAAACTACACTTTTATAAGTCAGGATAGTAATTACCCTTGCATGTGGAATACTGACTAACTTTGAACAGACAGGGGTTTCTAAATTGTTTTGTTTCTTAAAATGGGTGATGGCTATGTGGACATATTAGTGAAAATAGATCAAATTATATACTTTGTACACTTTTCTATATGTGTATTATACTTCAAAAATGGTTTTAAAAAAGTACGGAAAACTTCTAAGTAAGAAAAACTCTATTCAAACCAGGAGGCACAAAATTTTCCAATTTCTAATTTTATTAAAGAATAGCAAATTTTTAAACTTGTCTTTCAAGTTTCAAAATCTGTTATTTTATTAGATTGGAATAAGTCTGGGAATCAAGGTATGTGACTATATTCTGATATTTCCCAGGAATGCATGCTGAAAGGGACTTTATCCAGTATGCATGCACAGGTAGGGGATGGAGTAAGTGTATTAGATGTCAAGTATAATGAGAAAGGCTTAGAGCAATTCAGGCGGCATAGAAAAAATATTAGAAATAAAAGGATATTGGAAAGTGGTTCTAAAAGCCATTTGACCTTGGGTCTGTTATTGGAACTTGTATATAATATTGGCTTCTGACACTACTTTATTATTTTAAATCACAGGTAAGAGAAGATTGTACAGATATGAAGTCATACAAGAAGTTTTGACAGATGTATGTATCCTATAGCCAATAAACTAATAAAAAATACAGAACAATAAATATATCCTAGAATACTCCCTCATGCTCATTTCCAGTTTATTTTCTCCCAGAACTACTATTCTGATTGCTACCTCTATAAATATATATTTATAGAGTATTATTGCAAATTAGTATATTACTAATATTTATAAATGTATATAATTTATATAATATTTATATAAAATATTAGTAATATTTTAATTAGTAATATATTTACTAATAATATTTACTAGTAATATATTACTAATTAAATATTAGTAATATTTATATTACTAATATAAATAGTATATATATAAATATATACTATTTATTTATATAAATAAATTTATACTATATAAATATATACTATATATATAAATATATACTATTTATATATATTTATATTATAGATTAAAATGTAATTAATTTTAAACAATCTTAAATTTTAGATAAATGGAAACCAAGTATATACTCTTTTATCCTCATGATTTTTCAGGCAAAATCTCTCTTCTCCTGTTGTTGATCCTAATGCACATATGTTTGATCATTTGATGTTATCCCATAGTTCACATATGCTTGAATCTTTTTCAATCTTTTTTCTCTATATTCTTTTTTATCTTAAACATTTCACTTTAGTGCAAAATTCTTAAGTATAAATTCATTCACCAATTTTTTAAATTATTTTTTTATTTTTCAATTACAGTTGACATACAACATTATATTAGTTTTAGGTGTATACCCCAGTGTTTAGACATTATATAACTTACTAAGTTATCATTCCAATAAATCTCATACCCATTTGACACCATACAATAATGTTCTAAATAGAACATTATTTACTATATTCCCTATGCTGTACTTTACCTTTCTGTGACTATTCTGTAACAATCAATTTGTACTTCTTAATCCCTTCACCTTTCCACCTATCCCCCAATGCCCCTCTGACCTGGCAACTGTAAAAATATTCTCTGTATCTATGAGTCTGGTTCTGTTCTGTTTGTGAATTTATTTTGCTTTTTAGATTCAATCATTGATATATATTTATTGACATTTTATTGTTCATATTTCTTCTTCTCCTTCTTCTCCACGAATACCCTTTAACATTTCATATATTACTGGTTTGGTGATGATGAACTCCTTTAGCTTTTCCTTCTCTGGGAAGCTCTTTATCTGCCCTTCAATTCTAAATGATAGTTTTGCTGGTTAGAGTAATCTTGGTTGTAGGTCATTGCTTTTTATCACTTTGAATATTTCTTGCCAGTCCCTTCTGTCTGCAAAATTTCTGTTGAGAAATCAGCTGACAGCCTTAAAGGAACTTCCTTGTAGGTAACTAACTGCTTTTCTCTTGCTGCTTTTAAGATTCTCTCTTTGTCTTTAACCTTTGGCATTTTAATTATGATGTGTCTTGGTGTGGGCCTGTTTGGGTTCATCTCATTTGGGACTTTATATGCTTCCTGGACTCATATGTCTATTTCCTTCACCAGGTTATGGAAGTTTCTGTCATTACTTTTTCACATAGGTTATCAATATTTTACTCTCTCTTTTCTCCTTCTGATGCCCCTGTGATGCAAATGTTGATATGCTTGAAGATGTTCCAGAGGTTCCTTACACTATTCTTATTTTGTTGGCTTTTTTCTTTTTTGCTGTTCTGACTGGGTGCTTCCTTATGGTCCAAATTGCTGATTTGATTCTCAGCTTTATCTACTCTACTATAAATTATTCTTCATTTTAGTTAGTGTACACTTCATTTCTGACTGGATCTTTTTTATGATTTCCATGTCTTTTTTATGCTGTTGAAGTTCTTACTAAATTCATTGAGCATCCCTGTAACTAGTGTTTTGAACTCTGCACCTAGTAGATGGCTTGTCTCCATATTGTTTACTTCTTTTTCTGGAGTTTTGTTCTGTTCTTTCGTTTGGGCCATGTTTCTTTGTCTCCTCATTTTGGCAGGCTCCCTGCGTTTTTTTCCATGTATTAGGTAGAACTGCTATATCCTCCAAACTTGGTGGAATGGGCTAATGAAGTAGTAGGTTCTAGTGGCATGGCCTCCCCAGTCACCCAAGCTGGGCAATCAAGGTGTGTCCCCTATAAGGGCTGTGGGCTTTCACGGTGGGTGTTAGTTGTGTCTTGATTGCTATTGGCATGTCAGTGAGAGACATTTACTTCCAGGCCAATTGTCTTCAAGGAAGGGCTGCAACCATTGACCACAGTGGATCAGCTCTGCAGGGGCCTACCCCACAAAGCAGGATTTACTTCAGGGAGCTCTGGTGCCCACTGAGTCCACCCCTTCAGTATGTCACTTGTGGAGATGTTTGGGTGGTGCTTCAACATGGTCTGAAGCTGTCCACTGGGTGTGCTGGTTCTGGGCCCTCTCAGAAGGTGCAGACCAAGGACAACTGCTGCCTGTGTTCTACCCAGGGCTACCCAGCATAAGCTACAAAGCAATCTTCAGATGGCTGCTACTTGTGCTGAGCTTGGATGTGCCCATGTGAAGCCAAATCGCAAACCAAGACCAGCTGCTACTATTGCTGGGCCTGGGTCCACTTAGCAAGAGGTACGAGGCATGCTGGGACCAAATGCTTCTTGTTTGAGAGATTTTAGGAAAGTCTGAAGCATGAGCCAAGACAAGCCATTTTCATGGAAGAGCCACTAGAAACAGGTTGGGTTATCCCATGAGGTGGGTAGGGTGGAACTTCAGAGAATCACTAGAGCAGGATGAACAGTGTGAGGCAGATATAGCACCTTCCTCCAGATCTTTTGGGGGGCTGGGAATCTCAGAAAAGGAACAATGGACTCTGTCAGCACTTTTGTCAGGCAGAAAACTGCCCCTCCCAGCTCTCACCCTGATGCCAGACAATTCAGTTCCCTCCCATATGTCCCTGGTGTCTTTTGAGCTGCTGGCCCAGTGCGGGAGCTCTGAGCGAGTGAGCCCTTTGAGATGAACTGCCTGGGAATACAGGAGCCCTCCACCTCACTCAGCCACAATCCTCACTGGATTTTACAGTCAAAAATTATGGGGACTTCTCTTCCTGGCACTGAAACCCTGGGCTAAGGGGCATGGGTGGAACTGGGACACCTCAATCTTCACAGGGGACTTCTGTAGCCAAGATATCTCTTCCTATTTGTATCTGCCACATGTGAGTGTGGGACCAGCCCATTCCACATCTCTGCCCCTCCTACCAGTCTTGATGTGAATTCTTCTTTAAATCCTTAATTATAGGACTTTCTTTCATCTAGATTTCAGGCAGGTCTGAATGATGGTTGTTGTATAGTTTAGTTGTAATTTTGATGTGGTTGTGGGAAGATGAGTACTATATTTATCTATGCCTCCATCTTGACTGAAAGTCCTTCTTTATTCATCATTTCAAATAATTTCTGTTGATCTGTCTTTAAGCTGGTTGATCCTTTCTTTCATAGTGTTTATTCTGTTATTAAATTAATTTGATGTATTTTTAAATTTCATACATATTTTTTACAACTAGGTTTCTCTCTTACTACTTTTCAGTTTCCATTTCTTCAATAAAATGATGTTTTCTCATTCTTCCACCTCTTCCTATAAATTCTTCAACATATTCATAATAATAATTTTAAAATCCTTGTCAGCTACTTCCAGTATCTGGGTATCTGTGGGTTAGTCTAAGTGAATGCTGTTTTATAAGTTCTACTGAATTGCTTCTTTGCACATCTTGCATTTTTTTATTGTGTAGGATCATTATTTATTAAAGAATAATAGAGGTTGAGGTATACTGCCAACTTTTTATTATTGCTATTGCTACTGTTCCCTAAGAGTGGAAACTTCTAACCCTTGTTTGCTGAAGAGTTAGCAAGATGTGATGATGATGTTAAACAAGAAACTTCTAACATTTGTTTGCTAAAGTAAAAAGATTTCACCATTAGTCTGTTACTCAGCCATGATGTTAAGAAAATTGAGTCCAACCATCCACCACTTGTGAAACTGATGCTTTCACCACTATAACTGTCCCTACCATTACCTAGGAGGTAGATTTTTTTAAGCTAATGTTTGAACCTGAAGCCAAGAAAAGGGTGGGCTGAGGCTGAATGATTTGGTTGAGTGGTTCCAGCAGAATGTGTGAGATTGCCCACGTTCATTCTGTTTTTCAGTCCTACTTTTATTTTTTTTTTTTTCATAAAAATCAGAGGAAAGGAGAAGCAGAGAACTTTCCTATGCCAGTGAAACTGTAAGATGTAGTGTTCGGGGATTTTCCAGAGTCCAGTCCATCCCACCCATTTCTACTGCTGCCAGTGGCTTAGTTGCCGTCTTCTCAATCTCAAAGTTTTAGGTCTCTGCAGGCTATCTCCATCATGTATCTACAACTAGACCCAATTTTTGCCTCTGAACCTGCTACGACTCACTGCTCAACTATGCAGGGCTCCATTACCTAGAAATCAGTTCATCAAGGCTTTCTTGCATATAGAATTTTTAAATAGTCAAATAAATATGTGTGACTTTTATATTATCCATATTTTTCTTGGTGTTACCACAAGCGATAGTCTTCTATGTCTTCTCACATTATACACTAGAAGGGAAATTCCACTGAAGATCTATTTTAGTATTAAAGGGGAAAATTAACATTTCTGAACTCACTAGGAAGTGATATGAATCTCTGACATGATTTTCACTTTACAGAGGGTTTCCTAACCTAAGCACTGCTCTGTGGACATTTTGAGTGAGATAATTCTTATTTTGGGGGGAGGGGGGTAGGGAAAAAGTAGTTTGTCTTATGCATTGTGGAATGTTTAGCAGTGTTCCTATTTTTACCTACCAGAGATCACAAGGAACCCCTTCCCCTCCCCGCTATGACAAGTAAAAATGTCCTAAACATTGCCATATGCAGTCCCAGCTCCTTTCTGAGAAAACCATATTTTATTTTCTTTACACATGATCTGACAAAAGATGTTTAGAATGTGACATTTTCAGTTAAAATGCAAAGAATAATTATAGCTCATTTGTAAGACTGGTTTTAATTTTAAATGGGTATGACTTTTTTTTTTTTGTAAAGGAAATACATTTCATTATTTCATCAAAGACAGCTCAGCCTTAAAGCAGTCATTTAAAATAATTTTCTCACACCAGGCTACCATACACAATTAGAAAACTTTGCAGTGTTTTCACTCAAACAACTACCAGATGATGATGATGATGATGATGATGATGACGACGACGACAATGACAACAATGCCAACTGAGAGCTCCCATAGCAAGTCTGCACAGCCTGTCAAAGGAGGCAGGCTGAGTTCATACCATGCAGCATGTGTAGAAAGCCTGTATCATCAAAATGGTTCCAATGACAGGAATGAGGTAAAGACCCTTGGACAAAGGTATCCCAAATGTCTATCTTGCCCCTAGCATAGCTTCTGTTTTTTAAATGCCAAAACTCATGGAACATGTATTCCTTTAGCTTGGAACCTATCTGCCACTCTTTATTACCTTCATTAGTTTCATTATAAAGACAGATTCATATTGTAGCATAATCTGTTCTCATCCCAACATTGGGCTGAGCAATCTGGTGTGAAAACAAAGTCACCACAGAATATTGGAAGAGGTTGCTTTCTCCTTTCACTGATGGCAGAAGAGAGAAAAAGCAGAGATTCTGTGAATAAATATGGAGAGACTCTACTTAAAGACTACAAGTACTTCAAGAGGGACACATTTTCTTCTTGCTACTTCCTCAAAACAAAATTCATAATAAAAAGAATGAATAGCAACTTTGGAAAATTCCACTTGGGTCCTTCAATATTATAGAATACTTGGTTCAAAATTAGCTTTCATTTTTCTCCTAATTTAGGGTATCTTTTTTTGGATGCTACTGGTGTACTTGGGACTTCTTATTCATTGAGTCAATCAAGCTCCAGTTTCAGGAAAAAGAAAATGCTTTATACCCAATCACTGAAAGGAAGTGGTTGATACTTGTCACTAAACATTTTAAATATTTAATCCAATATGAGGTGCTTCAGTAGTAATTTTAACCAGGCAGTTGGTTCAGTGGGATAAAAAGACTGTCAAATTCTCAGGTCTAAAGCAACATTGAGAAATTAATGTACTTTGATGTGATTTCTTATACTTGGAGTGGAGGGAGGAATGTTTCTACGCAGATTGCATATATATACACGCATGCTAGTTGAAAGTCATAAAATATAAAATTGAGAGTTGTCACTGAAAATGAAAGTGTTCAGCTGCAGATGATTATGCTGATGGCTCTTTCACTTTCATACTACAGAGTTCCAGAGTTTGGAAGTCTGTGGTAACCTAGGGAACTTTCACCAACTCCTATGACCACAGTTATCCAATAACAGCACATACTCTACCCTCTCTTCTGTTACTATAGATAAATACTCCAGGCTCCTATATAAAGACAATGCTTTTAATAATCAACTAAATCCTATTATTACCAAGCAAACCAGGGCTTGGCCATCTGGTACCTTTGCATATGACCCAACAATTAGTATAAAGGAAATAGGTTTTTATTAACAGGGTTCCAACCTGCGGAATGGGGTGGGTGAGAGCACTCCTGCTCAAAGCCCTCTTTTCCCATGGGACCCAGAGCCTTCCTGACTTCCCAAAAGGCTACAAGCCAAAACGTTACCTAAAAGTTCCACATTTCCTTATTCGTCCTTAAGCCAGTCCCACAAACAGATCTACACCCCCTCTGGAATGTGCACTTGTGAGTTTCAGAGTTACCATCCTCTCACAGCGGCTCTCTCCTTCAGGATCTGGGATGTGCTGTTCTCAGTCACCATGTCATGGCTCAGGAAAACATGTGCCATGTTACACTGGATCATGGTGGAGTCCAAGGAGGCACATGTCCCAAGAGAGTGGCTTCTCTATATGTCCTTCAGAAAAGCAGAAGTACCTCCTCTCTCTTACTCCAAAACACATGGATTTACTCCTCCCTTACTCCAGACTGTGCTCATTTAAATGCTAAGCCCAGAACTTCCTGCATGATCTCAACCCCTTCCTATGGTATATTAGTGTCCACCATTTTTGCCAGTTCCACAGTATTTTTTACCTTCTTTTGGCTGCCATCTTTAGTCAGGGCAAAAGTTTCCAGTGACAACGCATGGACATCTAGGGCAGGCATCTGCCCAGTGCCTCTCATGCAAGTGCTATATAAACTCCCCCACCCTACTCCCCTGCTATGTTAGGAGTCCCTGAGCTTTCTCAAAGTCACATACACAATTTGCCCTAAGGAGTAGCCAGCCCCCTTTCCTTTAAGAAGGCACAGCTATTAACTTACCATTGTTATGTAATGTATCTCAAATGCCATATGACCTACTCACCACTTCCTCCAATCAAGGATTGTGGAGTTGTTCTATTTTCAGAGGACCCTTGCTCTGCATCCCATTATACTATTTCATCCTGACTATTCAAAGGCATCATGATACAATACTTTCTCCTTTATAATGTCATCAATTTCTCCTCATCATACATAAAGCTCTATTATTTATCCCACATTAAAATAAATAAATAATTTAAAAATCTTATTTGACCACATTTCTCAATCAGGTATCTCTCTATGCTCTTTTGCAGCAAAAATTCATGAAAGGATCATCTCTAATTATCTCCAATCTTTCTCCTCCTGTTCTCACCTAAATCTTCACCCATCAGAATTTATCCCCAACATTGTATTGAAACTGTTCTTTTCGGTCACCAATGACTTTCAAAGTGTAGTTCTCAGTTCTCATCTTATTTATCAGCAACATTTGACATAAAATAGAAGATCATATTCTCCTTGACACATGTTCTTTACTTGGCTCCCAGTGAAACACTCTCTTTTCTTTCAATGTCATCGGTCATTGGTCACTCAACCTTAGTTTCTGAGGTAAATGTCATTAATAGACTCAATTATTCACCTCCCCAAGGTACACATCTTTGCAAAAAAAAAAAACAAACAAAAACAAAAGACCTTTGCAAATGTCACCCATTGTGGGTGTAGTTTATATCTCCTTTGTTGGAGTTTGGGTTAAACCATGTGACTTGCCTTGGGTGGTGGTTTACTAGCAAGTGTTTTGCAAGCAGAGGCTTGAAAATGACAATGCCCTGAGGACATTCTTGGACTTGCCCGGAGGGAGCCTGAAATGTGGAGCAGAAGTGCTTTCAACAAGCTGTTCTGGTATAGCTCTGCCTAAAACAGAGCTTCCAACCAGCTTGCAGTCAGTTGTATGGGTGAGCCCAGTGAAGATCAGCAGAGCTCTGCCTGAAGCAGCTGATTCTAAGACCAGTAAGCTAAACAAATATTGTTACTCCACTGATATTTTTGTGGTCATTGGTATGAGGAATTACTGTGGCCCTAGTTAACAAAAGTAATCTCCTCTCCTTATTTCTCCTGTTCTGCATAACTCCTTAACAATGGAGTGACATCAATCTTTGAACCCCTTCCTATCAGTTAATAATTCAGATAATTTTCTCCCTTAATTTATATTAAGTAACACTTATACTAAAAAGTGAGGCACAAAATAGTATGATAAACTCTAATTCAGAAATGAAAAGTCTATATTCCACGAGTGGTAGAAAGTAATAGGTAAAGAAGAGGCTCTTTAAGTCAAGAATAGAAGTCAAGAATACTCAAGAGAAATGTTCACCTCTCCAATAAGTAGTGTTGGAAAAACTGGATAATCACATATGCAAAAATGAAATTGGACCCCAATTTATACCACACACAATATTTACTTGGGATTGATTAAAGACTTAAGCCTAAGCCTGATACTATAAAATGTCTGGAAGAAAACATAGGGAAAGAAGCTCCTTGCTATTGATCTTGGCAATGATTTTTTGATTTGACATCAAAAGCACAATCAACAAAAGAAAAATCAAAAGGTGGGATGACATCAAACTAAAAAGCTTCTTTTTGCATAGCAAAAGAAATGATCAACAAAATAAAGAGGCAAGCTATGAGATGGGAAAAAATATTTGCCAATCATAAATATGTTAATATCCAAAACATATAATTCAATACCAAAACCCCACAAAAATCCAATTTATAGTTGGGTGGAGGAAATGGATAAACATTTTTCCAAAGACAACATACAAATCACCAAATTAGTAAGATTTTCATCCTTACTAATAATGAGGGCAATGTAAATCAAAACCGTAGTGAGATATCACTTTACACCTGTTAGAATGACTATCATCAGGGCAAGTCTTGGAAAGGATGTGGAGAAAAGGGAACCTTGGTTCACTGTTGGTGGAAATACAAATTTGTTCAGTCGCTATAGAAAACAGTATGAAGGTCTCTCAAAAATTTAAAAATAGAATTACCATATGATTCAAAAATTCCAATTCTGTGCATATTTCCAAAGGAAATAAACATGGTATCTTGAAGTGATGTCTACATGGCCATTTTTATTATAGTATTATTCACAAGAGCCAAGATATGGAAACAAGATAATTGTCCATCAATCCATCAATAGATGAATGGATAAAGCATATGTGATTGATACATACACTCACACATGGAAAATTATTCAACCATGGGGGAAAAAAAGGAAATTTGTGACAACGTAGTTGGGTCTCAAAGGCATTATTCTAAGGGAAATAAGTCAGACACAGAGAGACAAATACTGCATGATATCACTATATGTGGAAACTTAAAAAGACAAACTTACAGAGTAGAATGGTGGCTACCAGATTAGGACAAATGGGGAGATTTTGGTCAAAGGTTACAAACTTCCAGCTATAAGATGAATAGCTTCTAGAAATCTAATGTAAGACAAGATCATTATAATTAATAATAGTGTATTGTTACTTGCAAGTTACTAAAAGAGTAAATCTTAAATGTTCTTACCACAAAAACAAATTAATAATTGTGACACGATGAAGGTGTTAGCTAAGCCTATGATGGTAATCATTTGGCAATATACAGGTGCACCAAATCACCACCAATAGGTGCACCAATTGTATACGTTAAACTTATGCAATGCTATGTCATTTTATCTCAACAAAGCTGGGGTGGGAAAAGGAAAGTCTCTTTAATTATGAAGGTGGGGCTCACATCCTAGTTCCTTGATGCTAGCTATGGGATCTTAGGAACAAACCACTTTAAAAGTCTACATCTCAGTTTCCTTATCTGTAAAATGGACAAAATAAAGTGTCAATGTGAGAATCAATATGATAATTAAATAGTTCATATTAAGTTTTTAGTATGTTGAATGACATTGTGTTTTTGTTCATTGAGGCTGCAGTGACAAAATACCATAGGCTGGTTGGCCTATAAGCAGCAGAAATTAATCACTCACATTTCTGGAGACTGGAAGTATGAGATTGGGGGCCAGCATGATCTGGGTGAGAACCCTTTTCAGGTCATACACTCCTGTTTGTACCCTCACAAGGCAGAAGAGTCTAGGGAGTTCAGTGGGTCCTCTTTTATCATTACTCCCATTCATGACCTATTTACCTCTCAAAGGCCCACCTTCTGATACCATCATCACCTTTGAAGGTTAGGATTTCAGCACATGAATTTTGGAGGCACACAAACAGTCAGACTATAGCACATAATGAAGATTCAATAATCTTAGTATTATTGTTACTATTAATGAAGATCCAATAATCTTAATTTACTATTATTTAAATATTTCTGATTTCCTGACCATCAATCTCTCTGAGCCTTTATTTCCTCCTCTACATTTGATTTAGTTTTATCTTTCTATGTGACTCAAAAATCATAAAATATCAATTAAAAAAATCTTGTCAAGGCATGCAAATGAACCCTTATCTATTATTAAATACTTCACTTTCTAGAGCAGTTTTAGCTTCACAGAAACATTGAGAGGAAGGTACAGAGATGTCTCACATACCCCTCCCCGCCACATGCATAGACTCCCCCATTGTCAACATCCCCCAACATATTACAATTTATGAAACTATATTGACACTTAATCTCCCCAAATGCATAGTTTACATAGAGTACCCCCAGAATGTTGTCCATTCTATGGGTTTAAATAAAGGTATAATGACATATATTCATCATTACAATATCTTACAAAGTATTTTCACATCCCTAAAATTCTGCTTATTTATTCTTTTTTCCTCTTCCAATCCCTGGCACTAATCTTTTCACTGTTTCCACAGTTTCACCTTTTCCAGAATGTCATATAGGTGTAATTGTAGAGTTTAGAGCTTTTCCTTGTCTTCTTTCACTTATTAATTTGCATTTAAATTTCCTCCATGTCTTTTCATGGCTTGATTACTCATTTTTCAAGCACTGAATAGTATTCTATGGTCTGCTTTTCCCACAGTTTATATATTCACCTACTGAAAGACATCTTGGTTGCTTCCAAGTTTTGGCAATCACTGAAAAGCTCCTATAAACATTCATGTATAGGTTTTTGTGTGGACATAAGCTTTCAACTACTTTGAATAAATACCAAAGAGAATGATTGCTAAATCATTGGGTAAGTTTATGTTTAGCTTTTTAAGAAACCACCAACCTGCATTCCAAAATGGCTGTATCATTTTAAAGTCCCACCAGCAACGTAAGAGAGTTCCTCATCCATGTCAGAATTTGATGTTGCCAGTGTTTTTTATTTTGGGCACTATAATAGATGTTTAGTAGTGACTCTTGTTTTAATTTGCACTTCCCTCATGTTATATTGTATGGAGCATCATTTCATATGCACATTTGCTATCTGTGTATCTTCTTTGGTGAATTGTTAGGTTAAGAACTCGGGGCATTTTTTTAATCAACAATATATACTGTTAAATTTAATCTGAATTATCATAGCATTTACTAAGATATGGTATCTGTGGTATAAATACTACTACCATGACCATTTGCAAATACTCCTGCCTTAACAGGTTTCAAACAGGAACAAGAATTCATCAACACAATCTTGAGAAGAAATGTGCAATAGTGCCACATTATATAGCGTATTTCCATAATACAGGTACAATAGACATAACTTTCACCAAGAGCACAGATAATAGTAAAATGCAAAATAATCAAAAATGATTAGTTTGAGTATTTATTACTTCTGTTTTAATATAGTTTAATGTCATGGTTACATAGTTTATTTTCAAACCATGATTTTCTTGAACAAATGACTTGCAAAACTTCCTGAAAATTAACAACTGACTCTCCATACCCTGTGTGAGCCAGCTGTAGCAAACTGCCATAGGTATATACACGCCACCCTATCCTTAAGGGTAACTTCATCCATCTTGAAAAGAAGAAGCAGAAATCTTCCTTGCCTCTTTTGAACTCCATTCTAAGAGGTTTCTTTTTCAACAAAATAAAAAGCATCCAAATTGGAAAAAAGGAAGTAAAATTTTCATTGTTTGCAGATGACATGATAATGTACATAGAAAACCATAGACTCCACCAAAAAAAAAAAAAGGAGGTAAAAAACCTGTACTCAGAAAACTACAAAACACTGAAGAAATTAAGGAAGACACAAACAAGTGGAAGCATGTACCATGTTTATGGGTTGGAAGAATTAGCATCATTTAAATGTTTATACTACTCAAAGCAATTTATAGATTCAATGCAATCCCTATTAAAGTACCAATGACATATTTCATAGATATAGAACAAACATTTCAAAAATTTATATGGAACCATAAATTATCCCAAATAGCCACAGAAATCTTGAGAAAGAACAAAGCAGGACGAATCACCATGCCTGACATCAAACTATATTACAAGGCCACGGTAATCAAACCACTCCAGTACTGGCATAAGAACAGGCACATAGATCAATGGAACAGAATAGAGAGCCCAGAAATAAACCCAAGCCTCTATGGTCAGTTAATATTCAACAAAGGGGGTAGAAGCATAAAATGGAGTAAAAATAACCTCTTCAACAAATGGCGTTGGGAGATCTGGAAAGCTACATCGAAAAAAGAATGAAAAAATAATGATCATGTCTTATACCACACACAAAAATAAACTCAAGGTGGATAAAAGACTTAAATATAAGTTGTGACACCATAAAAGTCCTAGAGGAGAACACAGGCTGAAAAATCTCAGATATTCCACACAGCAATATTTTCACTGATATTATCCCTAGAGCAAGGGACATAAAGGAAAGAATAAACAAATGGGACTTAATCAAAATAAGAAGCTTGGCTAAAGAAAACAACAGTAAATGAAAAGGGAACCAACCATATGGAAAAATATATTTGCCAATGATATCTCAGACAAGGGTTTGATTTCCAAAATATATAAAAAACTCACATGACTCCACTCCAGGAAGACAAACAACCCAATTAAAAAATGGGCAAAGGACATGAACAGACACTTTCTCCAAGGAGGACGTACAGAGGGCCCAAAGACATACGAAAAGATGCTTAGCATCACTAGCCATCAAAGATGTAAATTAAAACCATAGTGAGATACCACTTCACACCAGTCAGAATGGCCATTGTAAACAAATCAACAAACAAGTGCTGGTGAGGTTGTGGAGAAAAGAGAACCCTAGTACACTGTTGGTGGAAATGCAACTGATGCAGTCACTGTGGAAAACAGTATGAAATATCCTAAAGAAAACAAAAATGGAAATGCCTTTTGACTCAGCAATTCCACTGCTACATGTATCTCTAAGAATCCTGAAGCACCAATTCAAAAGAACCTATGCACTCCAATATTCCTAGCAGCACAATTTACATCCAAATGCTGGAAGCAACCTAAGTGCCCTTCAGTAAACAAGGATCAAAAAACTGTGGTACATTTACACAATGGAATACGGTGTAGCAGAAAGAAAGAAGGAGCTCCTACCCTGTGTGACAGCATGGATGGAACTGGAGAGCATTGTGCTAAGTGAAGTAGCCAGGCAGTGAAAGACAAATACCATATGATTTCACGTATAAGTGGAACCTAATCAACAAAAGAAACAAGCAAGCAAAATATAACCAGAGACACTGAAATAAAGAACAGGTAGTCACCAAATGGGAGGGGGGAGGGGGATAACAGGGGAAAGAAGGGATAGGGTCATCCAGGAACATGTATAAAGGACCCATGGACAAAGCCACCTGGGAAGGAGTAAGGGTAGGAGGTGGGGATGGGTGGGGCAGGAGAAAGTAGTGGCTGGAAAATGGAAACAACTGTACTTGAACAACAGTAAAAAAAAGAAAGAAAGAAAAATAAAGCACAAAGCAGATCATCAAAATAAGAGCTTTCTTTTTCAGCATTCTCAATAGAAGCAGGACAAATACAGAAAAATATTTAAAATACTTTGGAATTGACAAACTAATTAGGATTGATTCATGTTTCTTAAATGTTTGATTTAGTTTTTATTTCAAGGCTCATGTTAACTGCTGGAGGTTTTCAGAAAATACTGTATCACCATTTGAGAATCCAAATAGGTCAAAACTTTATTTTATCCTTCCTCTAGTCTCCAAGCAGGATTTCATTTAAAAACTAATAGACAGATAGGTCACTAACCTGCCTTTACAACTCAATATTTCCCAGAGTTTTTGCATGTATTAAAAACATCCATGTTTCTTTTTAATTTCCAAAAAAAAAATTTAAAAAGCAGCATTGAAGAGTTTGAATGGAAGTTTCTACCGTATAGCCTCCCAAGGGAGTGTATCCCAGATGTGATAATAGTAGCATAATAAAAGGCTCCTTTTCTTCTCCATTATTTCAGTATCCAGGTCTCTCCATTCTCCCTGTATAACATCAGTGGAAATGACATAACAGAAGTATCTGTTGTATCAGACATTTTCATAGGCATTATATTGACCCTAACAGGCCTTCACAGAACACATGCTAAATGGAACCATTATGGTTATTCTCAAAATGGATCGTCAATGTAATTGCCATTGTACAAAAAACATTATGAACATTTACTGCTTCTCTTGCTTTGACAGCAGATACTTTTCAAACATGAGTATCTCAGCAATTAAAATCACAAACATAATCATAGCAACAAAGGCCCTGTCTTCAACTCTCATTTTTTAAAAAAATGATGCTACTTTCTCCCTCTGTTTAAATGGAATAAAATGGTTTCACATTTTAGATTCAGTATTCACAGAAATTGAGTAATACAATTGATCAGGATCTTTAATCACATAATTATCTTCCATACAAGTATATCATTTTATGTACCAGTTTACATTCATTGAATTAAATAACTTAAAATAAATAATTGTCATAAAGAAAAGTTTCATGGTACTTTAAGAGCAAACTGGTCAGATTTGTATAGACCGATTGGGAAAAAGTATATACATATGGAAGCATAGATACACATATACCACACAACTCACTACTCAATGAGCTCAAAAAAAAAATTTCAGGTAGTTTTCTTTGCTTTCATGCTTCAGTAACATATTGTCCCAAAAGAACAGCCTCAGATATTTAGGCCAAATTTCAATCGAGTTAAAATTGTGTGAGTGCCAGGAATTTTCAGCCTGATTTGAGTCAAAATAACTGAATCATAAATCCTGGCCAGATCGACTCAGAAAAAAACTCCAAAAGCCCATTCCCATGAACAGACTGAGGGCTGCAGCACCATCATGTATTCTGTGCTCAAGAACTGGGTGGATTGCTGGACACACAGTATTTGTTTGAGAGAAAGTGTACATTCTTACTAACTCAGAGCCCATTGCAAGAGACAGGCCAAGGAAAGAGCATGACCGAAAGGCTGGGAGAAAGGTAGAGCAGAATGCATTACATACAGACTGTAGGGATATTCTCAACAATTACTTTATACAGAAAGTCAATCAGACCATCTTTCAGAGGACCAAGGTTATAGACACCTATCTGATTGAGTCTATTGAAATAAGAGACTCTTTAAAACTGATGTTAACCAAAGAAGAAGTTTAAAAGCACTCTTCTCAAATCCAGAGCTAGAAATCAATAAAGTCACCAACATTGAATGAGTGGGCTCTCCTATGTATCAGATTGAAGGTCAGCTACTTCCCTGACCTCAAAGCTAGATAGACACCACTGATCCAATCAGAATCAAAGTTTAGATGCAACCTTAATGTTTTTCTTTTTCTTAAAATGTTTAATTTAATATACAGGGAAGAAGTTGCAGGGAGTTCAGAACAAGCACATTTTCAAACTATGGAACTGCTCTCAAAGAACATTTAATTGTATAATTTTCAACTCAGAGCCAAAGTAAGATTGACAAAAGAAGCCTAGATAATTGGTTCTCACATACACATAATTTTATTTCCATTTTACAAATAAATAATATTTTCTGCTTACATTTTATAGAGGAAAGGTTTATATAATGTGGTTTTGCAAATTTTCACACTATTGTATAGTTCCAAGTCCAGATGGTTCCAGCAAATTATAACATTAAAGTCTCTAAATTTCCCATTTATCATGATAATATGCATATAAAAACTTCTCTAAATTCTACCCCCAAGCAAAACCCTGGACCAAAGTCAGCTTTCTTACTGCAAAAAGTTCCTAAACCAAACTGTGCTTCCAAGCTTATGTGGAAATAAGTAGGAGCGGGTTGCAGCAAATGTCCTCTTATCCCTTATTACTCTCACCCCCAACTTCATCTCTGCCAAAATCATCTTCCGCCTGGGGTCTGTAAATGTCTTATGTGACACATAGCCTCATGGATCAATTGCTACTAGTCTTACTTCCTCTCCTCTATTCCCATTTGTTGGAGTGGGGGAAGTACTTTGCTACATGATGGTAGCACCATCAGAGTTGAGTGTTTTCCAAATAACTTTGAAGTGAGGCAAAACACCTTCGAGCTGGTATATTGTAAGTCAGAGATTGGGTTTGAATCTGCTCTGACATTTACCAGCTTTGAATCCTTCCACTAGTGCACTGTATACTTTGTGCTTTCATTTCCTTACCTGTAAAATGAGTATGATGATTGTTTAACTCTCAGGATTGTTATGATAATAAAATATTATATTAAAAAAACATCGTAACACTGGTGTATGGTGAAGGGTGGTAGAATATGCCACCACAAAATATACCACTTTCACATCATTCGGAGATTAAACCACTTGAAAACCAGCAAATGCAAAAAAAAAAAAAATCTGATCTTCTTTCTTTGTTTTTTAAAGCAGGAGATGAAAATCTCCTGTAAAAGATGCCCTTCCTGTACCAGGAGCAAAGAGACATTATTATGATCGACAAACAGAGGTTGAGCCCTGACCAGTGTGGCCAAGTTTTGGGGGCTTTGTTCCACAGAATGAAAGGTCATCCTTTACATTCCAGGTCAGGGCAGGTATGGTTTTGCAAATTTTCACACTATTGTATAATTCCAAGTCCATATGGTTCTAACAAATTATAAAATTAAAGTATCTGAATTTCCCATTTGTTATGATAATATGCAAAAGTATGCATATGCCTGGGTTGCAGGTTCAGTTCTGGTTGGGGTCATATGGTCCCTGGTAGGAGCACATACAAGAGGCAACCAATCAATGTTGCCTCTTGTATGTACTCCTTAAGCAAACAATTAAGCCTTTCTCTCTCACATCAATGTTTCTTTCCTGCTCTTTCTCCCTCTCTTTCCCTCTCTCCAAAAATAAATAATTGTTTTTAAAAAGGAAGACAACCCTGACCAGGATCAACCTGCAATGATGCTCTAACCAGCTGAACCACCTGGCCAGAGCAATCCTATGCTTGTTCAATGTTACTGTCACTATTGTAAAGGTGATCCTTTCCTTCATTATAAATCTAAACTAGTTGTTACTTAATCAAATACATTTTATGATAAAATCTTACAACTCTTTCCAAATGGAAATTTCAGAAATATCACAGAAACTTGATTGTGATTCAAGTGACACTTCAATTACCAAATTCTTAATAATAAAGTTTCATTTTAATGTAGTATACTATGCTAAAACAATTTTTCTGGAATTATGGCAGCCTGTAAATAAAGCCTTAAAAATGCCCCAAAATAAAAAATAAAAATAAATAAAAAGGAAGACAAGTTGAGACCTAGAGAATTCTTTACAAAGAGACCTTATTAAAATAATTCTTATTCTCTAACCTCCCCACAGAATTTAGTTACCTTTCCATAATTACTTCTGTTTGTTCAACCTAATATACATGCATGTAGATTCTATCATTTCTTTGGGTTTTTCTTCCATCTGAGGCTTCCTGTGTTGTGTAAAACATATAAATTTGTATGCTTCTCTCCTGCTATTAATTTGTCTTGTATTGGTTTAATTTCCCACCACCCAAGCAAGAGTCGCATTTACTAGTTAGCTTGCTTATCAACAATATTCAACATATGTGAAAGGCGAAAATAAATAAAAAACATTATTCACACATATAACCCATTATAGAGAAAAGTGTTTAAAAATTGTAAGCTAATACCTCTTTTCTCAACTTTCCAGGACTATGCCAGACCAAAACCAGGGTCTTCAAGTTTAAGAGTTAATATATATCACTTAGAAATTTGTTAGCTGTTACATGAAGTTACAGATACAGCCTATCTGACAGCCCAACACTCTGGAGCTCAGGCAGTGGGTCCAATGTTGCCTGCACATGCAGATGACCTGGGGAGGGAGTGGGAAAATGCAGTGATCCAGCCCTCACCATAAAGACTCTGAAGGGTCATAGAATATGTTACCCCAAAATATGCTTCTTTGGCATAAAGATTATTTTTAGCTGATTATTTAAAAAATCTGCAGACATAGGAGTAGCTCTGAAAACAAAGAAGTTACCCTTTTGTAAGGGTATTTACTTTAGAAAGGAGGCCTATACAAGAAAGACAGCCATACCAGAGATAACTTTTTCACCTTGGGGACTTATTTGCAGGGCAGGGCAACTTTTGATTACTGAACATTTGCTCTTCTCACCTTCCCATGAATTGCCTTCCTCTCCTTTGAGACCTCAGACCTCTTTACTTAGCTCAGGATGGTAATTAAGCCTCAATCATCTGGTCACCTTCTGAGTTTCATATCTTTGTGGGACTCCTATACACAAATAAGTAATTAAAATTTACAAGCAGCAGTCTCAGCCAAAGACAATGAAGAGTAGAGGTGTGAAAAATGACTAAAGAAAACAATTTAGGTGATAACAAACATAGTTTATTTAACAGTTAATAAAGTGCACATTCTTCTTTCTGAGAACTGTAAAATGGTGCAGAAGGCAAGAAGATTTAGAGGGTAAAGAACAAGGAACATAACAAATAGAAAATATCTGGCTGGGGTCACACAGCCAAACTTGTATGGGGTGAGGAGGACCTAGGAGGTAAGTATAGAGCCCAGAGTTGGCTTAGTACTTGGAGATGGATTGGCTGACTGTATATACTGTGTTTCTGCTCAAGCAGAGCATTTACAAGGACCTGGAAGTTATATAAGTTTTGCTAATGTGGCACCCCAGGCAGAAGCAATTTCATTTTGGCCTAGAATTTTATTTCAACAGAAGGAAAATTATTTTTCCCCCTCGACAATTCTGATTTAGTAATTTCAAAGAAAAAGCAGGACTCTCTATTATAAACAAACACACACAAAAACCTCTACAAATAATTTTGATATTTAGAGAGACTTGAAAAGCAATGACTTGGCACCAAAGGCTCCTTTTATAAGAATTGGTGAGATAATAGCTTTCATAGGATGTTGGAGAAGGGAAAAAAAGAGATCGCCTAGTGGTTTGGTTTTCGATATTTTTAGCGGTAGAAACTTTCCTCAAAAGTAATTCCTAAGTAGAAGGGCAAGAGGTAAAAACAGCTAAACACAAGGCCACTCTGGAAAATTTCACTGTGAATGGGCCTCCAAGCACCTTTAAGGAGGGCCAAGACTGCCAGTAACATAGTTTAGAAGAGAGAGAACTAAGACCAAAAAAGTCAAAGTCACTTTTTAACATTTACAGTTAATTGGATCCTTAGTAATGATTAGAACCTTATCTTTACACAATCCACATAAACTTCAAAGTTTAAGAGTGTCCTATGTAGACAGTTAAAAAAATAAAAGTCAACTAAGTCAGTTATTTCTTGCAGAGAAGCAATAAAAAAAAGGTGCTTTGTTACTGAAGCAGTGTTTCCACTTTTTTCACCATTTCTCCATTTCTCTACTCTTGTCTTCTCTTAAATACACTAATTTTCCCTTGTACTACATTATAAAACATAACTAACTTACACATATTCAATTCAGAAAGTAAAGAGGAGAGAGCAAGTAATGATTTCAGGATTCTCTGTGAGAAGTAAAGCTCAGAAACCTTTTTCCTTCTCACCCAGGACTCTGCAAACTTACACAGTCACAGTGAACTCTCATTCTGAAGCCAGTGAGGAACCTGTTGCAGGGGCTAGCATGTTAGAGAAATGGTCAGTAAGTGCCCATAAAGGATTGCAGCATCACAATGCACACAGAAGCAATGCACTGGAGAGAAGAGTTGGAGAATATCAAAAGATAAAGGAAGCAGGGTCTTGGCTAGCAGAATGAATGTTTCTAAGGGTCACATTTAAAACACTTTTTCTCATTGTAAAAGTAAATAATTTTAAAAGAACAGGAAATATAAAGTACCAAAATCATCAGTCCCAGAAACTCAACTATATATCCAAGCAGAACATAAACCTCAGGAAAGCAGTAAGTCTAGGACTAGGGAACAAAAATGAGAAGGTGTTTTATATTGAGTCATATAGGATAATGACTAAAAAGAGATTTAAGGGGGCTGTAGAAAAATCCTTAAAGCTATGAGTCCAGAATATGGCTGCTATTAAAGACAGAAGAGGGAACAAAAGCAAGTACTGGAAAAGGATATGTCAACTCAAAGAAAGAAAACACGGAAACAAATCAAACCAGGCATTGCCCTGTAGGGTATTTTATTTCACTTCTGCTGCGCTGCCCTTGCCTGAAGTACTTGCAATGTTTAAAGATGGGAAGTGCTGAAAAAGACTTGCTGGACTGTAAAAAAAAGGTGACTGTGTTAGCAATACACATATTTGAGAAAACAATTTTGAAGTCCCTGATGTCATTCAGTTATGTGTGCGTGCGTGCATGCATGCATGTGCCGAATCTAAGCTAAATTTAAACTAAATCTAAGCTCAGTGGGACATAACGAGAACAATTATCTTTGATGTGACACATACTTGTAGGATGTGAAGCTTCTGTTTCTAGGATATAAATCAAATGATAAAGAATCTCTCCTTCAAATAACTCAATGATTCAATGAGTTGCCATTTTCCACAGAATCTGGTCCTTGAGCTCAAAGTTAACGCTGGCCTGGACTCCCAGTTATACTCTATGTGAAAGAGTCCGTGTGATTTTTATACAAAATTTGAACTTCAATATTCTAAAAAAGGTAAAAGTCCCTCTTTGAACAATCACATTTTAAAAACTACAATTGGTAAGAAGTAAAAAATCTACCTCATCACTAAGCCCTTTCTCATGAAAACTTTCTTATGAAGATATAGATGTATATAAATAAACTCATGCGATCCTTTTATGATTTGTAAAATGGGATTATAATATAAATTAATATATTCTATATTATTTTACAATATATTACATGCAATATATGTGATATATTATATAATGCATATCAACACATCAAAATATAAAATGTATAATACATGCCAATATATCAAATATCAATGTTATCTCATATTATGCTATATATATTTTTTATCAGCAAACATATATAAGTAAGCCATTTACTCTTCCCACCTAACAGTGTTCTAATGCTATGCTCCTTCTATCCTCTGACATAGCAGAGACACCTCAGTATCTCATTAATGACCATCTTTGCACTGCATCCACCACATTCATCCTTGCTTATTGTCACAGTCATAGCACAACATTCAACTCAGATACTTCACAAATAAGTACACCATGAAGCAATTTTAATGTGGTATAACTTACTATGTTTTATTACATATGATATATAGTAAATTTTGGATCCCCAAAGCAAATTAGGCATTTCTATTGCTGTGCTTTCATAATACCACCCAAATGACTCTATTAAAAACTTTCTATTATACTTGTCTCCCAGCCTGTTTCCCCATTTTAATTGTAAAATATACAAAGCTAAGATTCTGCTATTCTCATCTTTGTATCTATCATCAACTACCACAGTAGTAGGTAGTACTGGAGCTCATTAACTTGTTATAAATTAATCACTTATGCAATGAAAGGACCCAAGGGTTGAGTTGTAACCATGAACTCTATAAAAGTAAGAATGGCACCCAAAACACAGTACACACTTCCAAGTATCTTTCACCTGGAGAATGGACACACCGGCTCTAACACACCCATACAATGAAATACCACTCAGCCACAATGGGAAACAACATACAAACACAGTGACATGGATGAATCTCTCAAATGTCTTATGCTTAATGAAAGAAGTCAGGTTCAAAAGGCTGTTGACTTTATGATTCTATTTATTCCAAAAAGGCAAAACTACAGAACAGAAAAGTGATCAGCAGTTGCCAGAAGCTGAGGGTGTGGGCAGGGGTGTTTGACAAAGGGGAACCAGAAAGAAAATTTTATGTGGGTGATGGAGCTGTTCTATATTTTGATTGTGGCAGTTGCACAACTACATATATTTGTTGAAGCTCTCATAACTGTAGGCCAGAATTTTTAGAACATGAAATACCTACGTATTTATTCAGAGGCACTGATCTCTTTTCCCTTAGATTGTCAAATTAAAAAAATGACAACAGCTAACACAATAATTATTGTCTGGTGTGAATGAATCATAATTATATGTAATTTTTTGTCAGAGCAATAAAACATATTTTTCTGACATGCCATGGAATTTTAATAATTAGTTTACATGTGCCCTGAGATGAAAAGGGTTGAAAATTGCTGCTGTAGACTACAGAGCAAATTGTTACTTCATGTAAATTATACTTCAAAAAATTTTTTCAAAATGACGGTTAAATAAAACAATAAATTAAGATAACCACATCTTTAAACTGAATCTATGCAATTAGAATAATGAAGTCCTATGTAAAGAGTTTAAATTAAAAGAACAGAGAGAGATGAAGGTGTGTCCCTGTGGGAGAAGTCACACCCCCCCAAATCTCAGGCCACGATTTTGACATTGACAAGCTGTGAATCAAAGCATCAAGAAAAAGAAAATCCCCCTTTGGGACTGCATTTCTAAAAATCCTCTTGTATTCACCATTCTTTTCTCCTAGGACAATACTAACCTGTGTGTGAAGCTAATTACTAACTCTTCTTTTGCTAGTATCTAAAATGACTACAATAATATATGACTGCAATAAAATGACTATAATAACAAAAACATAAATGTGAAGTAAAACAAGAGCAAGAAAAGTTTTTTTTCAGATTGTGTCTGTTTAGTGTTATGAGCTTCCAAAACATATAAGTGGTTTGTCTGCATCTATCTATTTAGATAACTACATGTTTATCAAAAGGAAATATCAAGGGCCTATAGAGCTTAAAGGACACCCACAATTAAGAGTGACTTTGTTTTTGTAGAACAAGACAAAATAACCCCAGAATGGCAAGGAATGGAATATGTCAGTAGAGGGCAACTGACTATAGCAGGGGAAGGTATTTGCTAGTATTTGGAATGTGGTTCATGCTGAAAGAAGGAATACTTATCTTTTAAAATTTAAATGATACTGGAAGATGATAGGACATTTGAGCATTTTACCTACTAATGACATACTGTGGGAAAATGAGTGTTAAGGTAAATCATATTAACAGATGAGTATCCATAATGTTTCCTTTTGTGTCCTACCATTCCGCGAAAGCTCAGGCAAAGAGAGAGAGGCAGACAGAGAGACAGAGAGACTGAGAGAGACAGAGACAGAGACAGACAGAGAGGTTGTCAGGTCTTATTGTCTAAATAACAAATACAACAAGGATAAAGAAGTGAGAGAAGAGAAGGAAAAGGAAAACTATGGAAGGGAGCCGGGATGGAGAGGATAAAGGCAGTAAGGGGAAGGAAGAAATTTTAAAAATATTTCTAGAGACTAATAATCTCATGGGGTTCAAGAAAAGCAAGTAAAATATATGAACTACTCTCAAATAATCTGAATGCATGGAGTGTTCTCTTGACCACAAATGTTTCAGAGGTGACTGAAACATGCTGCTATCTTTTGACATTTTTCATCTTAATTTTTGGTTTATATTTTTAATTTATACTCTTTAAAAACTATTTTATTTATTTTTAGAGAGGGAAGGGAGGGAGATAGAGAGAGAGAGAGAAACATCAATGTGCGGTTGCTGGGGGTTATAGCCTGAAACCCAGGCATGTACCCTGGCTGGGAATCGAACCTGTAACACTTTGGTTCACAGCCCGAACTCAATCCACTGAGCTACACCAGCCAGGGCAGTTTAATTTATACTTTTAATAAGAAATAGACTACACAAAAAGTATACCATTTAAATTATATATGTATATATAAGTACTTAAATGCATTTAAATATTTACATATGTATCATAGTTATATAAGCATCTATTTATATATACACAAATAAAATTGTGTGTACCAATTACATGTTTATATAATACTATACATGTGTATCAATGTTTTACACATAAATATAATTTTATATAATAAAATTGTGTAGTTACATATTTTATTAAAAATAAAGATAATCCATAGCATATTCTATTTTCAATAATGACCACAAAAATATGCTCCAGTCAATGTGCTTTTCTGCAGTAGGACCCTGTCATGCTTCCAGTAAGCAGTGAAGTCCAATTTTCCACAAAAGTGGACTGACCTCATGACACACTTGTAGCCAATAAATTCAATGGAACAGATTTTGTGTTACTCATAAAGCTACATAAGAAAGCTCCACTTACAGCTTCCACTTGGTTCTCTGGGAATGCATTGTCTGAAAACCTATGCCCCTTATGGCATATGTAGAGATCATATGTGGGTATTCTGGTTGATGAACCTAGCTCAGCCCATGTTGGGAACTGCTCCACCTGGTTTCAGAAGCTGTAATCCCCTGTGGCTAAGGCTGAGTAAAGGACCTTGGAACCATAAGCCACTTAGGAGACAAAGCTTATCTTCTTTGTAGGGGCACCACCTCTGCCCCCTTTCTCATCACCCTGCTTGGCCTCAGGGGGATGACTGGTTAGACAATGGTGGGTAAGATTCCTCAAAAGAGGGATGACCTAAGACCGGCATGGTCAGGAAGGAGCCCTCAGGGAAGGACTTGGGGGGCTATAGAAAAAGGGGGTGATAGACCCTCGCCCCTTGGCTTTGATGTAGCCTGAGTCCTCATTCTGTCTGTAAGAAGTCTCCTAATCTCTTGGCTGCCTTACTTCTCCTGCTTGACTGAAGCCTGAAGCAGTGCTTTAAGCCTGAAACAATGCTAGAGATGGATGGGGCCCTGTGCTGGAAAGGGCGGGTTCCCTGGGTTGATCAGGCCTAAAAAAGAGTGCATAAAATCCTGTGAAACCTACTTTGCTAATACCCTCAATTTAAATGATAAGGGTCCAAGAAGGAAGTGAGTTTGTTCCCCAAAGTTTTATGGCCCTTTAACTATCTGACCCTGACTCAGAATAAGCCCTCACAGCTCTTTGAATGTTATCTATTATTTAATCATTTCTGCCTTACAATGATTGATGAGCTTTATGTATACCCCCTGTATTCCTATGCAAATTAAACCAAATAAAAGCTTGTCAAGGCAAGGGTCCAGGAGTTCGTCTCTTGAGAGAGTGGCTACGTCATCCCTTTTCCTCCACAGGACTCAGTAGTCTGTGTGAATTTGTCTTGTCTCATCCATAATGCCACGGATGCCAGGAGCCAGGATCTGCTTCAAGCCCAGTTTTCAAAGCATTCTTGCCAAGGAGCTAAACATACAAATGAGAAAACCACCCCATGATTGAATTCCCTGGCCATTTTTGTCACCCCAGCATTCAAGACTTTCCAGCTGAGGCTCCAGACATCATGAAGCACAGACATGCTATCCCTCTGTGCACTACCAAAATTCTAGACTCAAAACATACACAACCCGGTGGTTCCTCTGCTAGGATTATATCCTAAGAACCCTGAAACACCAATCCAAAAGAACCTATGCACCCCAATGTTCATAGTAGCACAGTTTACAATAGCCAAGTGCTGGTAGCAACCTAAGTGCCCATCAGTAAATGGATGGATCAAAAAACTATGGTACATTTACACTATGGAATTCTACACAGCAGAAAGAAAGAAGGAGCTTCTACCCTTTGCAACAGCTTGGATGGAAGTGGAGAGCATTATGCTAAGTGAAATAAGCCAGGCGGTAAAAGACAAATACCGTGGGATTTCACCATTAACAGGAACCTAATCAACAAAAAGAACAAGCAAGCAAAATATAACCAAAGACACTGAAATTGAGAACAGGCTCACAGTGAACAGAGGGGAGAGGGGAGGGGATGATAGGGGAAAAGGGTGAAGGGTTTGCAGGAATAATTATAAAGGACACATGAACAATAACAAGGGGGGTAGAAACATGGAAAGGAGATGGAAAGGGCTAGGGTGGTGGGGAGGGGTGGGGGGGGAGGAAGAAAACTGTACTTGAACAATTTAAAAATGTTAAAAATAGATATAAGCATAGCAAATAATTATCATTTTATTTCACTAAATTTGAAGTGGTTTTTTTCACAGCAATAATAGTCTGTGTGTGTGCATATATATACACACATAATTATTTCTATTTCTAAACTGAGTGTGGTCATATATATGTATATAACACCATCCGGCTTAGCAATAACATATTACTCATAACTTTCATAGAAATATTACTCATAGCTTTCATAGAAATATTACTCAACTTTCAAGCTCTTGTCAAAATTTTATTCTTCCCACATTTATATTCTCTTTCTTCTCTATCAAGGGTATCCACTATTTCAAATTGTTTTCACTATTTGTTTTTCATTATACATGGTATATTTATATTAAATGTATACGTACACATACACAAATAAATATGTAAATTTTTAAATTTTAGAAGTTTTTCAAGTATTTGCAATTATATGAAACATTATATTTTTCCACCCAATACATTAAGATTTATTTATATATGTTTATACCTATAGTTCATATTTACTGCTCCATGATATTTGATTATATGATAATATTCCAAATTACTTAATCATTCTGGCTGTGGATATCTGGGTAGTCCTGGGTTTTTACTATTGAAACTATTACTACTCACACTTTTGTGTATGTCACATGAGGAAGAAGTTCACTAAAAATAGAAGAGTGTGATCAAATGATAGTATCTCCATGCTGGGAAAACAGTGCCAAATTGTTTTACCCAGAAATTATAGTAATTTGCCCTCCTAGCAGTCATATAAGAGTTCCTGTGTCATTTTTTGGTAGTCTCTTATTCTTTATTCAGCTTTTTAAAAATTTCAATTTGTATGCCTCTATTCATTTCAAAGATGTATCTTGTTTTCTCTGATAACTTTAAAACAGGAAGTTCTTGCCTGTCTAAATCAGAGGGAGGCCAACTTTATGTGTAGGGATATAGAGTAAATATTTTATGTTGTGAGCTACCCAATCTGTTTCACTGTTACTCAGCTATGCCATCATAGAGCAAAAGTAGCCATAGACAATGCATAAAGAAATGAGTATGGCTGAGTTCCAATAAAGTTTTTTTATAAAAACGAGCAGCAGACCCATGCCCTGGCTGGTGTAGCTCAGTGGATTGAGAACAGGCTATAAACCAAAGGGTCGCCAGTTCAGTTCCCAGTCAGGGCACATGCCTGGGTTGCGGGCCAGGTCCTCAGTAGGGGGCGTGCAAAAGTCAACCACACATTGATGTTTCTCTCCTTCTCTTTCTCCCTCCCTTCCTCTCTATCTAAAAATAAATAAATAAATCTTAAAAAAAAAAAAACTAGCAGCAGACCCAATCTGGCCCATGAGTGGTAGTTTGCTGACCACTGACCTAAATCATGTGAGGTTTTTGTTTTATGTTTTTATTTTTACTACTGTTCATGGTGACTTTTCTCTGTGTGTGTCCACATTAGTGAATTCATTGTTTTGGCAGAATTTAACCCATGGGAATCTAAGCAACTGACAGTTTTCCCTCAGATAATATTTGTTTCCACTGGGCATGAGGGGGAGCCACCAAGCTAGGAGCACTTTGGGTTTTTTTAATTTTATTTTTATTTATTTATTTTTTTTGTTGTTCCATTACAGTTGTCCCAATTTTCTCCCATTGCTCTCCCTGCCACGCTCTCACCCTGCTCCCACAGTCAATCCCCACCCTGTTGTCCATGTCCATGGGTCATTTGCACTTGCTCTTTCACTAGGCCCTTCCCCTCCTTTCCTCCTTTATCCCCCACCCCTCTCCCCTCGGGTCCCTGTCAGTCTGTTCCTTGTTTCCATGCCTCTGGTTCTATTTTGCTCGTTTGTTTGTTTTGTTCATTAGATTCCACTTATAGGTGAGATCATATGGTATTTAATGTCTGCTCTGGCGTTCCCAGACTGTTTAGATGGTATAAATTAAGAGCCAAGATGACTAGCTTGGGAACAACTCCTGGTTAAACAGGCTATAGGAGAGTATTTTTATCATTAGTTGTTTTTCCATTCAGAACCATGGCAGAGATGGATAGATTTCCTTGTGGACTTTGCTGGCAGATAATTTTTTTCAACCTGTATTTCAGATGCTCTTGGCTCTTCAAAAGTTCCAGCGATATGTGTGGCTCCCAGATTTCAGCCCCCAGGTCAGCACATTCCCAAGACTTATGCTTCCAATTTCCTTGAGATTAAGAGTTTCCAAAATTTCCAAATATTCCTAAAAATCCCAGGGCAGATCTGACATTCCTACTTGCTTTCTGTCTTTGACTCATTGTGCTCTTCGATGTAAACCCTGAAGCAGCTTTTTAAAAATCTTTGGCATCTTTAATCTTCTCACTGATTCTCTCCTACTTTCCTTCTCATTGTGGGTTTGTAATTTTTTAAAAATAATTTGTTCAATAATAATTAATTACATAGTAATCCAACATTATAAACTTGCTCAATAATAATTAAACTGTAGTTATAATTTTAGTTGAATTTGGGAAAAATTCACAGGCAAGTATGATGGTTTAGTCTGCCACACTCAATGATATGCCCATTTTATCTAATCAATTGCACTGGTATCGTGTTGCTTTGGAGACATGATGAACAACCCTACAGCAGAGGCATTATTCCTCTGTGGTAGCCACTGATGTTGTTCAAAAATATTCACATTTTCCTCTCCTCTGGGCACACGGTGGGATGGTAACCCCCACTCCGTCTGAAGCTTGTCATGGCAGTGGGACTTGCTTGGCCAACTGAACATGACTGACAGGGATGTGTTGTTTTCACGGGAAGCTGTGAGATCTAATGCACAATGGACATGAACTTATTCTCTTTCCATGGTCCCACAGGAGCACCTCTCCTGGTAGAAGCCCCATACTCCGGGCTCCTCCAGTGACTACCACACCCGGGGTGAATGTGTATTACAAGCAACAAATAAACATTTATGAGTGAAGCCATTAAGGTTTGAGGACTGTTTGTTACAGCAACATCATCTGGCTTCTCAAAAATAATTACTGTCTATTAGCAAGAGAGAAAACATTAATTTTTGCCTACATAACATGGCTAATGATAGATGGGACTATAATTTAAATATAAGTTTATTTTTTGAAAGTTGTCTGTTGGTTTGCTTTACTGTAATGCCTTGCAAGCTGAGGGGTACCTCAGCCTCCTGAATGACTGATGTGCACAGATACATTTGGAGCCAATAGAAACACTGTGGCCTCTCCCAGAATCCGGGAATCATCTGTTACAAATGAACATTTGTACTGTGTGATATTTTATTTTTGAAGCAGTTAGATGAAGAGCACATGCTAATGGTTGTTATCTATTTCTCCTCTGAATGATGATGGCCCGGCAGACTTCCTGTGGTAATAACTCTTCATCAGATATCCTGATACCTAAGCAAAGAGTTCTAAGTTCAGTAACTTAACCCCAGCATGACACTGAATAATTCAGGGAAGATTTTTGACTGTTCATTAGACTTTTAAAAATTGGAGCCTTGCCCCATCCTACAAGCAAAACAACTTCCATGACTAGTTTGAAAATTCCTCTTTTTCTTTGTTCTTTGATGCTGCTACTCATGGACACAGCTCTGCTCCTCATCGTGTCATACCTGTGTTCATTATCAACAGCTCCGTGATAGAGGCTGGTCCTACCCACAGCTAGTTTCCAATTGGTACGTGGCAATAAGGGAGTCATTGGGCCCCACTCGAATTGCAGCCCTGCATTCAGACTGAGGTGCAGCTGTCATCTGGATGCTGGGCCATTCCATGGCAGGCAACCTTTCTTTTTCCTCCGATCCAAATTGTCTACAAAACCATCTGTTTCTATAACAGAATTCAAGCCAGCTTTATGGACATATTTTAAAAATCTGCTTGTCCCTGTGTGCAAGACCTACCCTATATCCACATGTCTACTAGGCTTTACAAATTTCCAATTTTGCAGCTTTTTCTCCTGAAGGCTTTTTATGCAAAACTATATGTACTCACAATACTCAGATTTTGATGAAATGAAACGCTCAGAATAGATATTTTTCACCCAGTTTTCACAAACTGTAATAGAAATGCAGAGTTGAGCTCCTGATAGGTCTCTACGGGCCTCTTCTTGACTTCCTCCGAGCCCTCAGCAGCGTTATTTTCACTGAAGTTTTAAAATCATAGAAACCGTAACACAGATACCTGTTTCCAAGATCATACCTGGCAAAGGAAAGTCCCCATCTTGATTCTATTTCCCATTCTTCAAGAGTTCAGTTTTACTCGTAATGTTTAAGTCCTGCTTTGGGTAGGTTTCCACTTCCTCCAACCCTTCTCCAGGACTGGAATGTTACATCTGGGAGGACCATCAACTGTCTTCTCTTTTCCACATGTGATCTGAGTGGCTCAGATTGCTTCCATGTGAGTGTCCAGAACAAGAGTCTCTCTGGCCCGGAAATACTTCAGACTTCAGTGCCAAGGCTGCTTCCAAGCTCCAGGCCTCTCCGTGCAGCCCAAGTAACCTTGTTGCACACTCCAGAGGCTTACTTTCCCCCTGCAAGATCTTGTGCAGTTTCCCATGCTGTGTGAATTAAACTGCTTCTCATGGTGTCAGGTTAGTAATCTTCTTAGCACAATGCTGAAATGCTTCTCTCTCACACCTTTTTGTTGTCCTGGAACAAGACAGGCTGCCATTGAATTTGCTTGAGAAGTAAGGCCAGCTACATAATTTGTGGAACCCAGTGAATAATAAAAATGTGGAGTTCGTTGGTTAAAAAAATAAATGAAATCAAGAGAGCAGACAGCCCTGGCTGGTGTGGCTCAATGGATTGAGTACCAGCCTGCGAACCAAAGGCTCACTGGTTTGATTTCCAGTTGGGGTACATGCCTGGGTTTGCAGGCCTGGTCCCCAGTAGGGGGCATGTGAGAGGCAACCACACATTGATGTTTCTCTTCCTCTCTTTCTCTCTCCCTTCCCCTCTCTCTAAAAATAAATAAATAAAATCTTTTAAAAAAGAGAGAGAGAGAGAGGGAACAGACGGCAGGGCATTGCAGCAAGTGTAGAATCCTTGTGACAGCACAGGCTGTATGTCCAGGAAGCTGGCCCTGTTGGGGACAGCACTACTTTGACAAGGTGCTCTTGGTATTAGTTACATTATTGAGGGTATCCCTAAGTCCTGATATGATCATTCTCACTCAAAATCTTTCCTAAACTTAAAATGGGCAAATCCAATGGAGTTCTCTGTGCAAATAGCACACTTGGTAGCCCACCATTACTGCAAATCTAGACCCATTATTGGCATTTGAACACCAGCCACACACAAATGTTTTCCATAGCAGTGCAAGGCTCAGTTTCAATTATACGCTGAATTCTTAAGCAAGGATTGTGTCTGCTGGATCTTACTGTGTTAGCACAAAAAATAGTGCTCCAAATCAAGGTCTCTCTGAACACGACTAATGCCTATTGACATGACACCATTTTGTGGGCTCACAGTTCCTGAGAGAAAGTGGGACGATTACCTTACACAAAGCACCTTCAAAAGTTGTTTCATATAAAGGCAATGATATCTGAGGGAATATTTTCTTATATCTTAGTGTTTAACATATCTTGCAACATGACTAAGAAAATCATTTAGCAATAGTAATATGGCTGATCTATTAGCATTTTTACAGAAGTACATAATTCTCGCCTAATTCACCATTTAAGTAAGCTGAAAAAAGTGACCAAGAATAAGTATGATCCCTTTTAGTACAATTATCTGAACCAAAATGTCTGGTGTAAAACCGAATGCCAACATGAGCTGTCCAATCCCTACTCCTTCTGTCTTATTGTTCTACATAAAAGATGGTCTCGCTCATTTTATAAATGCCAGAAAGCTTGTAATTCTGTGCTAATGATGCTGATGGGCAATATATTTCTGTGCCATACTTTTTCTTCCCAGATAAATCTCAACTCTCAGAGCTCTATTGGTAGGAGGCAGCAGGTAAATTGCCTTCCACAGGTAGTTCTGAAAACACCCACCAAGGTGTTTTTAGCACAGGTGAGATTGTATATATGCAAGATGTCGCATATCAGCTGCTGACACTGATGAGGATGGAATACCTTCTTCTCCTTACATCTCTACATGTAAAAACTATCTGATGACAAAAGAACCTATACTCTCTTCCTTTTAGTATATTTTTCCTCCTGGATTGTAAAATCCTAAATGTTAAGGGAAGAAACTCCACACTTCCTGGACCATTAGGCTTCATGTCCTGCAACTATACGTCTCTCCCTGTTTCTCTATCAGCCATGTTCTCAGTGGGAATAATAAACATTGATTAACAGAAAATAATAGATACACAACCAACATAAATTGGTGTAACTCAGAAATACATTTTAAAAAGGGTGAGAGAAGCATTAGGAAAATAAATCTTCCAAATTGCCAATATCAGAATTTTATAACTAGTGTAAATATTTTAGAGATTTTTTTTTATTTATTTACTTTTTTGGCTATAGCATAGATCTTTTCATACATTGAGTTAGAACATCACATCAAATATAGACCTACGGATATACTTTTTACTTTTTATTTTTATTATAAAATATTTTCAGACATTCATTCATTTTGAGCATGTGAGGAAAAATATGAAATGCCTACCATCAAGGAGTTTAAGTCTAGTGAGAAAAGAGACAAAAATTTCAATGGTTAATATACAAAATAGGAATTTAAAAATCTGTTCTTTGCCCTGGCAAAGGCTCAGTTGGTTGGACCATCACCCCATACACCGAGTGCAGGCTCGATCCCTGGCCAGAAAGCACGCAGGCAGCAACCCATCAGTGTTTCTCTTGCACATTGATGTCTCTGTCTCTACCCCGCTTCCCCTCTTTAAAATCAATAAACATAATCTCTGTTGAGGATTAAAAAAATCTATATTTTGGTTCCAGTCCCATCCTATGAATAAGTAACCACAGAACCAGTGTTAATCCTACCCCATCAGTGGCAGCATCCTTTCAAAGCCCCGCATGGGAAAGTCAGCTCTTCCCTGAACTCTGTTACTTCTAAAACTCAGCTCACCCCTAAGCAGCACACTTCTAACATTAAGGTTGAGACCTCGCTTTATTCAGAGATTGTGCCCTAAGGAGGCCGTTTTTTCCTTAACAACTCATAAGTTCAGCTCGTGTTTCAGATAAATTTGGCACGTGTGGTGGGGGGGGGGCAGGGGGGGTGCCTCATCTCTCAATAAAGATATGCAAAATTATGTCACTACGCTGGAAAATAGAGCACTAAGAAAGGACTTCAAACTCCACACAGGGATCACAAAGAGAGTGGCTACGAAGAAGGGACACAAAGACAGGAAACTTTGAGCTGAAGCTTAAAGGTAGAAATCAGCTAATTCACTAAGTTGCTGATGGGTTTAGACAGAAGGAAGGGAGGAGCAAAGTCAGGGAGAGATTTGATTTTCTGGTGGATTTGAGGAACATCTAATGCTCAGTGGTTCAAAAGACTGCAGGTGGAGATATAATTCGAGATAGCACAGGTAATATGTGTAGGTGCGATACTCTGCATGGTACCCTAGTATGATGGGAAGTCAGTCAAAGATTTAACCTGAGGAGTAGTCAGATTAGTTTGACATTTAGAAAAAAGTTCTACAGAGTTAAACACACTAATGTGCAGAGACCCTAGGTCAGATGGGACTTGTAATGAATTTGGGATATCCTCCAGGAAAACTTTATTTTAGTAATAATAAAAATAAGGTCCAGTGGATTATTTTTTTAAAGATTTTATCTATTTATTTTTAGAGAAGGGAAGGAAGGGAGGAAGAGAAGGAGAGAAACATCAATGTGTGGTTGCCTCTCATGCACCTCTTACTGGGGACCTGGCCAACAATCTGGGCATGTGCCCTGACTGGGCATCAAGCTGGGACCCTTTGGTTCTCCGGCCAGATCTCAATCAGTGGATTACTTTTAAGTGGCTCATCCAAAGCCACAGAATTAGGACTGGAACTCTACACAGCTACCTCTCGTTTCTGTTGAAAAATCAAAATCAGCTATGTAGTCATATCCTTTTTCCTATGACCAAATCCTAACTCAGGAAGGAACCTACTCACAAGGTAGAAAGTTCTCAAATCTGCACCTAGGGACACTCAGTTAGTTCCATTTCTTAACTGGTACAGATCCAGCACTGAGCTAAAATAACCATCGCCTGGATGACAAGTAACGTGCCAGTAGTAAGATATTTGGAAACTTGGCTGAGTGCCACTTTACTGGTGGAGACTGCACTTTCAACATACGCCAAAAATGCATTGTACTACATTTGAAAGAAACTTCAACAGTATTTCATCCACTTTTTTTTTTTCCATTTTACAGGTTAAGGCCAACAAAGGTTAAGATGTTGGCCCAGGGTCACACATACAAACAGCTAAGGAAGAAAAATTGAAACTTGTATGTACCAACCTGCAGCTGAGACCACGTATTCCAAGCTGGCAGAAAGTTTGAACTGCAAATGAATTGAGCAATCATTGTCTTTGGCTGAGGCTCTCTCTATTTACTTTTTTCTCCTCCTAAGTGCACTCTTAACACACACCTCTTCTTTTTTTGTTTGCTTTCAATTTAAGGGTACTTTACACACAATGAAACCCCTCTGTGTTTTGACAATTACGCATATCTGTATAGCCACACGTAAGACAAGACAAAGAACACTTTATCACCCCAGGACATTTCCTTGTGCTTCTTTTCAGTCAGTCCCCCTCCAGGCAACCACTTTCTGATTTCTATGACTGTAAATCAATTTTGCCTGCTGTTGAACTTTTACAAACAGAATAATGGTCTGTCCTTTTTTATGTGGCTGGCTTCTTCTGCTTCATTACTTGAAATTCATCCACACCCTTGCATGTACCAGTAATTTGTTTTATTGCCAAGCTGTATCCATTTGTATGAACACTCAATTTGTTTATCCATTGAACTATTTAAGGACATTTGGGTAATTTCCAGTGTTTTTTTAAAATTCTGTGAATAAAGCTGTGAATATAAGAATGTTCACAAACATTCTTATACAAGTCTTTCTGTGGATCTTTGAAGGCGGACTCCAAAAAAAACCCAGAATTTATTTATAAAAAATTGTGTATTCTTACATGTTTGAACTTGAGTCACCTTCAAAGTACTCTCCATTTGCTGCAATACACCTATCAAGACATTTTTTCCACTGCTCAAAACAGTTTTTGAACTAGTCAATTTTGATGCCTTTTAGTGCTTCTGCCGTTTTTTGTTTCACCTCTTCCACATCAGCAAAATGTTTCCCTTTGAAAAACTTTTTCATGTGGAAAAACCAGAAAACATCGCTTGGGGCAAGATTGGGTAAATAGGAAGGGTGGGGCACTGGGGTCATGCCGTTTTTTGGTCAAAAAACTGCTGAACACTCAGCAGTTTTTGTCAGTGTGGCCAAGTGAGTGTGTCTAAATTACTGGTCATGAAATGGGCTTACTGCTCTGAGAGAGTCTCCCCACCAAAAAAGTCACCGAAGCCTAATTCAGTCTCTCAGAATGCCAGCTGCTATACTGATATAAATGGGTTCCTAAACGCTCACCTACTGGGGCAAGCCTGAACTGCAAGGGGCCCACCCTCCGGAAGATAATTCCAGTTTTGGGGGGTCTCCCCCTCATATGCCTTCAGTGTTCTTAAGTAAATACCTGGGGAAAGAATTGCTGTATTATATTGTAAAATAATCTTTATATGAGGAATTGACAAATTTTTTCAAATGACCATATGGTCTTATACTCATACCAGCAAGCCACTAAGTTTTATCTCACCACACTCTTGCCAATATTGATGCTGCCAGTCTTTTTAATATTAACCATCCCAATATGTGTGTAGTTATATCTTATTGTGGGTTTATTTTTGCATTTCACAAGAGACCGGTAATACCACCTGCTCACTGGCCATTTGTGTATCTTTCATCAAATGTCTCTAGAAGTCTGTTACTTATTTTTATACACAGTTTTTTGTTTTTGAAATTGTAGGTATATATCCTGAATATAATTGATTTCCCAGAAATACACATTTTAAAAGTTTTCTCCCAGATTGTGGTTTGCCTTTTGTTTTTATAATAGTGGCTTAAAGTGAAGATGTATTTTTAAATTTGAAGTCAAATTTATTATTTCTTTTTAGTTAGTGGTTTCTGCATCTTCTCTAAGAAATATTTTTTCTACCCCAATATTGCAAATATATTCTCCAATATTTTTTGACGCTTTATAAATTTTGTTTTATGTTTTAACTTTATTAGAAAATGCCATATATTTCCAAAGTGGATGTGCCATTTTACTCTCCCATCAGCAATGTATATAATCAATGTATATAATTAACTTTTGTGGATGATACAAACAAAGAGTGAAGGTTCATTTTTCCCATATGGATATACAGCTGGTCTAGCATGATTGTTTTTTTTTTTTTTTAATTTTCTTTCCTCATTAAATTGGCTGGCACTTTTATCAACTATTACCCTTTACATGTGGGTCTATTTTGGGGGTTCTGTTCTGTTGCACTGATACATTTATTAGTCTTTCTGCCACTATCTTGCCATGTTGGTTACAATGTTTTGAAATCAGTATTGAATGTTTTGAAATGTCAGTCCTTACATCTTTGTTTTTCTTCTTCAACAATGTTTGTACTTTCTAGATCCTTTTCTTTTACAAATAAATTGTAGTATCAGTTTGTCAATTGCAGTGAAAAAGTCCTAGAATTTTGATAGGCTTCACATGGAATATATCCACCAATCTCGAAAGAGCTGACATTTTACAAATCTTCAGTTTTTTAATCCATATACAATTTATTTCCATTTATATAAAACTTTAATTTCTTTTAGCACCATGTGTATTTTGCAGTTTATGTTTGTGTATATTTCATTAAATTTATTCTCATTTTTATGTAATCATAACTAGAATTGCTTTTATAATTTTATAATTGTTGCTCATATAAAATACAGTTAATTATATATTCATCTTGTATCATGCAACTGTGTTAAATTCACTTGCTGCTTCTGGTGTTTAAGTTGACTGGCATAGAATGTTCAAGATAACAAGTGATAAAAGTTGTATCACTTGCAAAAATAAAGTTTTACTTTCCCCAATTTATGTCTTTTATTTCTTTTTCTTGTCTTATTGGATAAGCAGAACTTCTAGTCTAATGTCTAATAAAAGTGGTGAGATTCAACATTGTTGCTATGTTTCCCACCTTAGAAGGAAAAGTGTTCAACATTTCATCATTAAGGAAGACTTAGCTATAGTTTTTAGCTTAGCTATACTTCCCTAAACTAAAGTTTATTTATTTGCAGCTTTCTGAAAAGTTTTATTTAACATGAATGAATGTTGAATAAAGGTAACTGCTTTCTTATTCATTTTAAAATTTTTGTGTATGTTTTTCCTTTACTATAGAAAGAACATTTATTATATCACTTGATTTGTTTATTGTTAAACTAAACTTGACTTTCTGCAATAAATCCTACTTGTTCTATTCTTTACATTTCTACATTTTATTCTATTTTATAAAATCTTTTCTTATGTCTTTGTCATGCTTTCTTATCAGGGTTAATCTGAATCTATTGAAGAAGTTGGGTTTACAGGAAGAAGTATAAAGGACACATAGATAAAAAATAGGGGCAGGTGGAAATGGGAGGGAGGAGGGGAGGGCTGGGTGGGTGGGTTGGGATGGGAGTAAAAGATAGAAAATTGTACTGCAACAACAATTAAAATAAAAAATATTTTAAAAAGAAGTTAGAATTATTCCTTCTTCTATTTTCTTAAAGAACTTTTATAAAAATGATACTATTTCTTCCTTAAAACTTTAATATAGCTTATAAATACCTGATCTGATATTTCCTTTGTGACAGTGACTTCAACTATGAATTAATTTTTAAAATATATAAATATTCAGATTTTCTATTCAATTTTGGTAAGCTGTGTTTTTCTAGGAATTTTCTATTTCAGATTGTTTAACTTACTTGCCAAAAAAGTGTTCATAATATTTCTTATTGTATTCTTTTAATACTGTAGGGTCTATGGTAAAATTTGTTGCCTTTTATATTTCCAATATATTTTCTTTCTTCTCCATTTATTTTGTGCTAAGTCTTATTAATGAGTTATTCAATTTGTTAAATTTTTCAAAGTACTATATGTTTCTATTATTCCACATTCTCCCCAATACTTGATATGGTTGATCTTTTTAATTTTAGTCATACTCCTGAATGATAATCAATAACATTAAACATCTTTTTATATGTTCATTTGAAGTTCATGTATCTTCTTTGGTGAAATGTTCAGATATTTTGTCTTTTAAAAATTGGGCTATTAACTTGTAAGTATTCTCTATATATTTTAGATACTGGGGCACTCATTCTTTCTGAGAGTAAATGGTTTAAGAATCACATACAAATTAGCTGTTTGAGCCATCTTTTCTGATAGGGAAGAAGTTAAACATAGAAAAAACTGCTGTAAAGTTCTTTTAATTCAATTACATATGAATGCCCCACTCTAACCATCCATGAGACCACATACTTCAGGACTGTTCAGTGAACCAATACACACCCTTTTTTGCTTAAACAAGTATGAATTATTAGATTTCTATCTGTAACTCAAGCTCCCAGCAGAACAGCTTTATTCTCTGTGCCTATGGCAGAAAAGATCAATAGAAGCCTAAATAGTACCCCAATCCAAGGATCCACAGGAAGCAATTAGAGTCTCTGAATCTCAGTTGGAAAAAACCCTAGGAGAGAGAATCTGATTTCTTGGATCAAGTGACTGGGCAGGTAAGCATTTCATGTGACCTATTACTCAAGCAGCATGGGTAGAAAAGCACACTGAGAAAAGATGAAGAAAGTTTCTGTTAATGGGTGGAGGAGATAAGGGAAAAAACTGTCAGCTCTTTACACTAGACAATGACTGGTATGATTTTATAGGAAGGTAATCTCAATTGCATAAAGAAACAGTGTAGGAAATATGAGCAAGATGAATAAGAACTTGAGTAAATAAATTGACTATAGATTGATCTTTGGAAGAAGCTGCATTAAGAAAATAATCATGATAATAGAGGCATGATTGAACAAGTAATGTAAGCCCCCTGTCTTTAAAGATGGATTTAATTAAAATGATTAATTTTAATCCTTGAGTGAGTAAGCATTTGAGCTCTGTATGTCTTTGCCTTTAGGGATCCTTCATTAGCTTTAGGCACTTAATATCAGTTGTTACTTCCCTGGTGAGAAGAATCTTCCCTGCAGGCACTGGCTTTTGAAAAATTCTCCCTCACCCAGGGAAGCAGATTACACCTGCCATTCCTTATCTGCACACACCAGGGAGGCTGCTTAAAGCCAGAGGAGAAGGCCAGAGAGCATTCCATTGCCAAGCTTGAAGATTTAAACCACATTCAGTGTCTCAGCCTGCCATGGCTCTATTCCTAGCCTCTTAGCCCAAATTTCATCCCCTTATTCTTTATCTTAATGCTCAACCAAGGCTTGAGAGCCTTGATATTCCAATGATACTTCAATTCACACTTTTCTGTTTCACTTTTTGGATGTCAGCCTCTGTCCTATGCTTGGTCCTCCTTCTCCTTGACCTTCAGGATTCACATGCCAGGGCATTTTCTCATTTTAAATTTTGATGATACCCTAGAATTTGACAACATGCTCTAACTGTGATTCTAGCTCTGTCTTCAGATTCACGGCAGCCACACATCCCTTTACATGAAAAAGAAATTCCTGCCATAATCTGTCACTACCATTAACACCGCACTGCCCAACTTGAGTTACCGTTTCAAATATTGGATTACAATTTTTCAGGCCATGAGCCATTATAGGGTGCTGACCAATCAGAGAAGCCCATTGTTCTCATGTCAAACTAAAGAGTCATTCATCACATCTCTTTGTATTAGGAAAAATCAGGGTTGTTCAGTCACGAGCAACCATTATTGAGAACCTATCATGTGCCAAAAATGGTAAAATCTGAAAGTCCTCAAAAAGAAAAAAAAGCAATTGCTGACATTCATTGAGTACTTACTACAAAGCATGTATTTTGGGAGTATTTTTATTATAATAGTTTACATTATCCTGCCAATAATCATATGTGGTATTCATCATCATCATCATCATCATCACTATACTTGAAGATATTGAGGTACAAATAGGTTCATAAGCTATTTGTCTTAGATTATCCTGCTAAGAAGTAGCCAAATCAGGATTTTAACTTTAATCTCAATGCCAGACATTATTTTTCAGTCTAGTGGAGAAGAGAACTGTATGTAAGAAAATACAATAATAAAGACCATAGTATCCAATCATTGGCATGTTATTAAGGAAATACCACAGGTACAATTAATTGCTTGAGCACAGAAAGAAGGATGTATTAGAGTTGGCTGCAGAGAGGAAAGGAGACGATTGAGTTAGGCATTGAAGGATGTGAATTTAAACAAAGGGAGGAAGGCAATGTCAATCCAGTTGGAAAGAACAGATTGAGCAAGGTTAGTAATGGCCATGTGGAGGTATGATAAGGCAGTGACACATTTTTTCATTCTTCAGAAACATCTACTTGAACTCTGGATCTCTAGATAGGGCTTTCCAGTGAAAATCTCTCACATCATCCAGGAAAGAAAAAAAATATGTAGATGAAACATCTTGTATCTTTTGTCTTCGGACTTATCACAGGGTTATATGAGGAAGGGTTTAGCCTAAAGAAGGAAGTCAGCAAAAAAGGAATAGACCTCAGGATACAAGGATGGGGACTACTTTATACAGGAGAGCCTGATATGACAGCAAAATTATATATCAGGCAACTAATTTCATTTTATTAACTTTTTTCAGACTCCTTTGCCAGTAAGGTGGGAGATTCCACATGCTACATGCTGCAAGCCCTGAAACAGCTCCAATGCCTCTGCTGCCTCTAAACCTAGGATTCTCAAATCTTTTTCTCCATCATGTTTTTCCATTTCTATGACCTTATGGCTTTTCACACTCTCCCTCCATCATCCTCTAATTTTTTCAGGCTATTCATGTGCAAAGCCACACAGAAAAAGGCCATGCTATCCATTTCTGGGAAATAGCCTATCCTGGCTCCATTTCTCTAAATGGCCTATTTTAGTAAATCACTATCTGTGTTCTCTGAGATGATGACTGTATCAGCCATCCTGCCCCATTGCCCGGGTCTGGGTCTTGGCCCTGTGAGGCCATAATTCGTCACCGACATTGTAGTGCTGGCCAATCTGTAAAAGTGGAGATTCTTTTGTCTTTCAATGGGGCTGCAGCATACAATAGTTAGTTTGTGAATCTCTGACTCACAAAATTACCTCCTTTTCTTGCACTGAAATTTTTCATTGCACCAAATTCTTTGCTGTGGAATATTTTAGAGCTTACCATTTATCTTTCATTAAGGTCTGGTTTAGTATTTTGCAACTTCAGAGTTTGAAAGGATATTTCACTTGATTGTTATCTTGTGTTAATAGAGTAAAATCAAAGTGCTTATAAATATAGTAGCTTTTTACCCACAGCAATTAGAAACTCCTCAAAGGATAATTATCAGAGCACAAAGAGCTCAAAGTTAGGAAAAACAATGAGCTAAAATAAAAATTGATCACTGGATTATAACTTACAGCAATTTTATACATAAGGACCAATTTCTGTATAGATTCAAAACACATAGCAATGCATTTACTTTATATTCTATTATCGATCATCTTTTCATTTTTAACCACGTTAGTCAGATTACATTTTAAATTGAATTGGATCTAAAGTCTCATTTCAGTTCTTTAAATATATTTCCTCTTATCGATACTCATAAAACTTTCAAGCAAAGGAGATATTATAAGCTATGAGAGCTTTTTGCCACATATTCCTTACATGGGAGACAAGCAGAATTTTATTCCACAAAGAGATTTATATTTGGACTTCCTCTTATTGAAGTCCTTCATCGTGTTCTTTGGCTTAATCTAAACATTTTAGTTGTTTTCTCTTCTCCATACTTTCAAACTGGCCAATTTTCTAGAAGCCAAATTTTTACAGCATTACAAAATGTGTTCTTGTGTCATCTTTCCTTCCCCACAAAATGAAATTGAGCCAGGACCTGAGGCTGATGAATTGATGATCACAAGCCAGTTACAGAAGAGCTAGAGCTGTGTGCTACAGCTTTCTGACCTCTAGTCTAAGTCTTTCTCCATCTAGAAGGGGAAAAATGATGAATGTTAAGATTCAAGAGGTAGATGTTGAAATAAGAAATAGAAGAAAGCTTATAGGAGTTTAATATAGGACTCTACCTCGTTCATCTTTAAAATCTATTTTACCTAGATTCTTAAGTTTTCCTTAGATTTTTCATTTATCGCATAAGGACCTTGACTTTTGTTATATATTGATGTACAATCCAAGATTTTGGTATAAGTAACAAATAAGTATAATAATTAAAATACATTTAAAAATATAATAGTCACATAGACATGTAAAACTGGGCTTCACAGAGACAAAAAGAAGATATTGACCTAAATTGAAAGATTGTGGCCATTATTTCAAAAAAATTCATACTACTACTAATTTTTACTCATCCTTTGAATTTTCTTGTTCTGCTTTTCTCCACCAATCCCCATTTCCCTTTCCTTTTTGGCTGTAGTCTTGATGAAAAGTGAAAATAAAAGTAAGAGCTACCAATTACATTGGTAGTCTGCAAAGAATTTTTTTAATGTCAGTTTCTGCCTATATTTTCAGCCAAAGCTGCTAATATTTGTAATTCTGATATAAAACTTTAGGACCCAAAACTGAAAATTCAGTGATTATGTTCAAAGATGATAGAATGAAATTCATGATTACCCATGACTTCTACTCATAACCATTAAATATATACAAAATTATAGATTTACAGGAGTCTGCATAGAAATGTACAGGGAAATCTCATTCCCTCTCCCCTCAGCTCCTCCCCCAATGACAACACCCCAAAGAACCAGAGTACGCCATCAAAACCAAGAACTTGCCCTGGCTGGCGTAGCTCAGTGGATTGAGCATGAGCTGGGAACCAACGTGTCCCAGGTTCGATTCCCAGCCAGGGTACATTCCTGGGTTGCAGGCCATAACCCCCAGCAACCACACATTGATGTTTCTCTCATTCTTTCTCTCTCTCTCTCTCTCTCTCTCCCTCTCTCTGTCTCTCTCTCCCTCCCTCCCTTCCCTCCCTAAAAATAAATAAATAAAATCTTTAAAAAAAACCCAAGAACTTGCAATTGACACAATCCAATGAGCAGATTCAGATTTCACTAATTATAAATGCATCCATTTGTGTCTGTGTGTACACAGTTCTACACAATTTTGTCCCATGTGTAGCCTTGTGTCATTGCCATGGAAATAAACATCCTCAGCTATACCATCAACACAGGACTCCCTAGTGGTACTCTTTAGGACCCTTCCCCCTTCCCTAGCCCTTGGCAATCACTAGTTTGTCCTCCATATTTATAATTTGCTATTTCACAAATGTTACATACATGTAGTTGTGCAGCTATGTATCTTTTTGAGATTGATTCCTTTCACTCAGCATAATTTCTTTCATATTCATCCAAGTTTTTGAGCATATAAATTTTTTTAATTACTGAGTACTATTCCATGGTATGAATATACTACAGTGTGTTTAACCAGTCACCCTATGAGGGATATCTGGATAGTTTCTAGTTTTTGCCTATTATAACTAAAGCTGCTAAGAATGTTCATACAAGTTTTTAAGTGAAAGTAAGCCTTCATTTCTCTGGGAATACACAAATGCCCAAGTGTGCCATTGCTGGGTTGCATGCTAAATCCATTTTTCATTTTGAAAGAAACTGCCTATTTTTCACAGTGGCAATACCCTTTTACACTCAGATCAGGAATATCTGACTGATCTAGTTTATCTACATCCTTGCTAGTATTTGTTGTTGTTGGTTTCCTATTAGCTGTTCTGAGGGATGTGTAGTGATATCTCCCTGGGGGTTCAATTTTCATTTGTCTGTTAGCTAATGATGTTGAACACATTTTTTCATATGCTCATTTACTTTCTGTATATCAGTGAAGTGTCTGTGCATATTTTTTGCACATTTTCTAATTGGATCAATTACTGTTTTCTAATGTTGAGTTTTGAGAATTCTTTATAGACTCTAAATACAAGATTTTTGTCAGATAGATGATTTACAAATATTTTCTCTCAGTCTGTGGTTTTTGTTTTTTTAATCCTTTTCAAACAGCAAAATTTTTGAATTTAGATGAATTCTAGTTTAGCATTCTTTCCTTTTATGAATAATGTTTTGGGTATCAAATCTAAGAACTCTTTGCCTAGTTCTAGGTTGCAAAAAGTTTCTCCTATGTTCTTCTTAATGTACTTAAGTTTTACACTCCAGTCCATGATTCATTTTCAGTTAATTTTTATATAAGAGATAAGGTATAGGTGAAGACTCGTTTTTTTTGGCCAGTGAACATAATTGCCCAACACTATTTATTGACTTGTGCGCCTTTGTGTAAATTAAGTGGACATATCTATGTGGAACTATATCTGTGTTCTCTATTCTGTTTTATTGATCTATATCTACCCCCCAATACCACACTGTTGTGATTTTTGCAGCTATATTATAAGCCTTTACATTGGGAAGAATGACTACTCTTCCTATTTTTCTCTTCTTTTTTTGTAAGTTGTTTTAACTATTCTAGGGATTTCACCTTTCCATATAAGCTTTAGAATAAACTTGTCTCCCAAAATATTTTTGAAATTTTGATGAGAATTTAGGAAAAATTGACATCTTTATTACACTGACTTTTCCAATCCAAAAGTAAGGTATGTCTCTCAATGATTTAAAGTCCTTTTTGATTTCTTTCATCAGCATTTTATAATTTTCATCACATAAATTCTGTACATGCCTTGTTAGATTTATGTTTATCTTTTCCTTTAGGGGAATCGTAAGTAGTATTACTGCATTTTAAATGCTGGTTTCCACTTGTTCATTATCAGTATATATTGATGAAATTTATTGTTATGTGTTGCTCTTCTTTCCTGTTTTTATGACAGCTGCTTTAAATCTAATCAGATAATTCCAACATCGGATCCAACCTAGTATTATGTTGATTGTTATTCTCATTCAGATTACAGTTTCCCCTGTTCTTTGGTATAACACACAATCTTTTATCCTGGACATTTGGATTATTATATTAGGAGACAATCTTACTTAAATCTTCTATTTTAGCTAATATTTGCCCTTTTATGTCTAGTGATGGATTCTGGCTAATTCTTATGGAGTTAAATTTTACTGACAGGTTGGTTGCAGAGCCCTTGTGACGTTTTGGTCTATTTCATTCTCCCGGTGATCCTAGGTTCCTCATCTAATTGATCTAATTGCATACGATTCAATACACAGATCATGCATCATAGAAATATATATTTGAAACATATATAATCTTATTAACCAATATCACCCCAATAATTTTTTAAAAGCCACTTAACATTTTTTATTCATTATTTTTTACTCTTCATCTGTGCTCCTTAACCTGATATCAACCTATACTACAAAGCTATAGTAATCAAAACAGCATGGCACTGGCATAAAAACAGATACACAGATCAATGGATCAGAAGAGAAAGCTCAGAAATAAACTCATGCCTAAATGGTCAATTAATCTATGACAAAGGAAGCAAGAATATACAATGGGGTAGATAGTCCACCCAATAAATGGTGTTGGAAAAACTGGACAGAAATATGCAAAAATGAAACTATATAATCTTTTATAACATATTATCTCTTATGAGTTTTGAGAGGTAGTATAGCATGTTGCTTAAGACTACATAGCCCATGGTCAAACTGCCTGGGTTCAAATCCAGCCTTTTTTATCTATCACATGTGACATCGTGCAAATTATTTTATAGTGTTATATGAGGGCTGTATAAGCATTAAATGGGGAAATATATGTAAAAAGTATAGAATGGCATTCCATAAGTGATAGTTATTATTTCACTGACTACTATCATTCAGCATACACTAGCCATATGCTATTTGCTTTAAAATTACTTTTTTTTAGAAATAGAGATGGGTAGAGTATATTTGATTATAGCCACACTTTAATCACATATTCAATCATTCCCTATAGGTAAAGTAAGGATTTTAAGTTGGGCTATAGGAGTATATTCTGATTATGAGACACAGTTAAACTAATTTTACACAACAATGACGAAATGCATGACTACTATCTGACTAGTATAATGAGTAATTGAATTAATCAATTCCACCGAGTTTTGGATTTTTTTGTTCCTTTCTTCTATATACCATATCACTGAGAATATATTTTTTCAGTGCAACTGTTTGTAGATCTTATAACCAAAGTAGAATGTAAAGTTCTTAAGAGCAAGTATAACATCTTACATAAATTTATACCCCTAGCATCACATTGGACAGTTTTGGACATATAATTTAGGCACTTTAAAAAATGTTCATGGAGTTGAACTTTTGAAGAAATGTTGATGGCATTCATCTATTTAAGTCCAATGAACTTTGCTCTAGCCAGTGTGGCTCAGTTGGTTGTGCCTCATTCCACAAAGTAAAGGGTCACCAGTTCAAGAATCACCAGTTCAATTACTGGTCAGGTATCTGCCTGGGTTGCAGGTTCAGTCTCCAGACAGGGTGTATTTGAGAGGCAACTGATAGATATTTCTCTCTCACATATATATATTTCTTTCCCATTCTTTCTCCTTCCTCCCCCTCCTCTAAAAATAAATAAAATCTGCTTTTAAAAATTTTAAAAATAGCCCTGGCTGGCATAGCTCAGTGGATTGAGCTCGGACTGTGAACCAAAGCATTGCAGGTTCGATTCCCAGTCAGGGCACATGCCTGGGTTGCAGGCCATGGCCCCCAGCAACTGCACATTGATGTTTCTCTCTCTATCTCTCTTTCTCCGCCCCTTCCCTCTCTAAATAAATAAATAAATAAATAAATAAATAAAATCTTTTTAAAAATTTAAAAAATAAAGCCAATGAATTATTTATTATTTTTTCTGCCTGTGATCTCTTTTTGGCCTCCTTGATTTATAAAAAACCTAAGAATATTATGAATTGATGTTTAAGAAATCTCTGAATTCTTAAAAATACCACTAAGACTGTCATGGTAGATTCCTTGTTACTTTCTTACATGATTCCTAAGTTCAAGCTCTGAAGGTTTTCTGAACCCTACATTTTTTGCCTTCTGAAACATCTTCTCCTGCCCAGAAGCCCCTAGTGCTTCACAGCTTGTGCAATCACATTTCACAAAAAGTCACATTGGCCTGTACCTTCTTTTTTTATGTGCTACTCAGTCATCTCTTGAAAGTTGCCTGAATCCTGCACTCATGCTCCATCCCCATTGTGGGTACACGCACATTTCTCATTGCTTCATTTAAAGGATTCTGATGGGTGATGACTATCTTGTTACATAATGCATCTTCCTCAGTTCAGACAACATGCTGCCTACCCACCCCAGATTACAATTCCTAACCATTTCTCTCCACATTGCCAAACGTACCTCATCAAGTATGTGTATAACACACAAGAGCCTTTTGAAGTGTCCCCTGGTACTTGCTCTAACATTTTGCATCAAGTATCAAGGTTGATTCCTTAGTCAGAAAGAGTTTTGCATTTTGGATGCAAAACTTCCAGGATCTTCCTTTTTGTCTTCAGCTCCTAGACCCACCCCTTCAGAAATATTTTCCTGAACTCAGAGGTAAGATTAATCCCTCTTACACTTGCACTTCCAGGTAACTCTTCTCTGCTTCTATTACTGCAGGTGTCACACTCTCCCTTACTTGCTTACATGCCTTTTTCCTCTGGTAGGAGACAGTCCCTATGTCTCACTCACTTCTAGATTCCCAGCACTCAGCAGAGGTCAGTGTAAATGTTTTTAAATGTAATTAAGTAGTCTTTTCAAGTATTACCTTTATAAGTAGTATATTTTAGAAGCCTCTTGAGAGGATTTTTCAAATAGTATACTCTTATGCACCTTTTCCTTGAGTACCCTGGTTTGCATGTACATGGGAATGAAAAAAAAACTTAAAAAATCAAAATAAGGTTGTTGTAACATACAAAAGGCAGAAGTTGTGATATATTGACAAACGCACATATTTTCTTAGAACTAGGTGCAAACAGAAAACATCAGGACACCTGACAGTGATGTCATCAGTGCTAATGGTGTGCACCATTGCGTTGAGGTCTGGAGTCACTGTTGTTAGAAAATTTGATTGGACGTGATCTCAGGACTGTATTTATTTCACTGTTAGATTGGCTCCTTAAGAACTAGATAAGCTCTATAAGGCTAACTTTAAATCTTTTCCAATAAAGTCTTCAATATTGTTTTTCCTATTACATAAAATTAAAAAAAAAACACAACCACAAAGAATGTGGAAAGCAAGCAAGCATATTCCCATTGATCAAGAGATAGCTGCTATCAACACCTTGGTATGTAGACGTTTTCCAGGGGCTGGTAGATCTGACCACAGAAAATGTTGCCATCAACTAAACACTTGCTGCATTCTCTACATATTTAGCCCAGATGTCAGCTCGGTTTTTTTTTTTGGAGGGGGCCTCTTAGATTCTTAGTTGGATTGAACTAAACCCCATCCTGGAACCTAGGATAATACTACATACACCCTCTTCTTTATGTTTATGAATTTTAGAGAAATTGGTCCTGTGCCCTTGCAAGCTGTCCTGGTTTTCATCTTGTGCCAATCTAATTCTACAGTTTAAAAACAATTCACTTGCAGCTCCCTTCTAGAGATTTCTGTTTATCCTCAGTCCTGTTTCCACCATAGACCACTGAGCCTTCCTCCTGCTGGCCACGCACCAACCACTGATCTCATCTTCTAACCACTTATTTTTAATTTTTTTGTACCTCCTCACTGTCCTTCCAAAGTCCTTTCTAGAGATACTCACCATTTTCTCCTCTTCTTAAACCTAGTAGTTAAAGATCATTTATTGTTAATTAAACCTGACCTCTGGGTTTTATCCTTTACCACAAACATATTGATTATTTTTCTAAATAAGAAGAGTAATTAACAAAATAAGTCTAGGGGGAACAGCTTTTTCCACACCCTTATATAAGCAAAATATTGTTTAATTCTCACAACAACAGATGATGAAGCTACAATTAACTCTAGTTTGTAAGTGAAACAAACAAAGCATGAAAAGATAAGCAGGTTATAATAGTGTCGTATAATTTCTTCTAATTGCTTTCATCCCCACTGATATATCACATTCCTAATGCTAGAAATGACGCCCTGTTCCCATTTTTATCTGCAGTGTCTAATCAGTGGCTGGAATATAGTAGGTAGGCAATAAATTTGTTTAAATAAACAAAATTACATGAATGAATAAGTAGCATTATCCTATATCACAGCTTTCATTTTAGCTGATACAACAACTTTTAACATTGTTGATGGCTTCCCCCTGCACATGGGACTTTCTCTGGTTGATTTCCCAGAACACTTACTTCCTTGGTTGCTCTTCAGTAATTTTTACTGGCTTTCCCTCTTACTCAAAATCTTGTAATGTCCCAGGACTAAGTCCTTGGTCAGCTTATCTCTTAAAACTACACTAAGTATATGGGCAGTTTCATCCAGTATCATATCCCTGCAGATCAATAATATGCTGTTGGCAATTTTTATGTGCAGTCTTGAAGTGCCCAGTCACTGTCTCAACCTGGTATGTCCGAACTTAACTCTTTACCTCCCACAATACTGTTCACCCTGTCAGCCTGCTCAATCCAAATACCTGTAGTCACCCTTGATTTCTCTTTCACGTTCTCCATATTTAATATATTTGGAAAATTGACTGGCTCTAATTTTTAAATATATTCAGAAATCAAAAATGTATCACCACCTCCACTGCACTGCCTAGTCTGAGACACTATCACTTCTTTTTTTTTTTTTAAGACTTTATTTATTTATTTTTAGGGAGGGAAGGGAGAGGGGGGAGAGAGAGAGAGAGAGAGGGAGAGAAACATCAATGTGCGGTTGCTGGGGGTTATGGCCTGCAACCCAGGAATGTACCCTAGCTGGGAATCGAACCTGGGACACGTTGGTTCCCAGCTCGTGCTCAATCCACTGAGCTACGCCAGCTAGGGCTAACTATCACTTCTTTACTAAATGACCACAACAGCTTCCAACTCATCTTCCTCCTTTCCTTGCCTCTCTACAAGCTATTCTTACTCCATCTGCCAGAGTGTGTCTGTTACCCCTTTGCTCAGCATATTCTACAATGTCTAACACAACACGAATAGTAACAATAAAATAAAAACAAGTCTCTAAAGTAATTAGGGGAAATGGAACACTGATTGGATATTTGGTAGCAATCAAGATCTTTGTTTTTAAGCATAATAATGGTTTTGTAGTTATGTATAAGAAATGAAGGTCTTATCTTCAAAAGATATTAAAATATTTACAAGTCAAATGATACAATAACTTGAATATGTTTTAATATGATTGGGGAATGAGGGACTGAGTAGAGATATAGATGAAATAAGACTGGCCTTATATATTTTTATTTATTTATTTATTTCCCATTAATATTTAGCCCCCTTATATCCCTCCTCCCCACCCCGCAGTCACCACACTGTTGTCTATGTCCATGAGTTTTTTTTTCCTTTTTGCTCAATCCCTCCACCTCCTATCCTCCCCTGCTTAGCTGTCATCCTGTTTTCTATCTCTGTCTGTCTCTATTTTCCTTGTTAGTGCAGCTTGCTTATTACATTCCACATATGAGTGAAATCATATGGTATTTGTCTTTTTCTGAATGACTTATTCCACTTAGCATAATGTTCTCCAGATCTATCCATACCGTTACAAAGAGGAAATGTTCTTCTTTTTTGTGGCTGAGTGGTATTCCATTGTGTAAATGTCCCATAGTTGTTTTATCTACTCATCTACTGATAGACTACCTTCTTACACCACTCACAAAAATAAATTCAAAATGGATCAAAGACTTAAACGTTAGACCCAAAACCACAGAAATCCTAGGAGAAAACATAGGCAGCAAAATCTTAGACATATCTCATAGAGATATTTTATCAGATATATCTCTCCAGGCAAGGAGAACAAAGGAAATGAAACAAATGGGACTACATCAAACTATAAAAGTTTTTACACAGCAAAGGAAATTATCAACAAAATAAAAAGACAACCCAAAGAATGGGAGAACATTCGCCAAAACACCTGATTATAAATTTTGGATATTAACCACCTGATAAGGGGTTAATATCCAAAATTTATAAATAACTTACAAAACTCAACAACAGCAACAATGACAAAAATAACACAATTAAAAACAAGCAAAGGACTTGAATAGACACTTCTCCAAAGAGGACATACAGATGATATATGTATCATATATATATGAGAAAAGATGCTTAATGTCACTAATCATCAAAGAAATGCAAATTAAAACCACAATGAGATACCATCTCATACCTGTCAGAATGGCTATGGTCAGTAAAATCAACAAACAAACACTGGCAAGGATGTTTAGAAAGAACACTTTTGCACTGTTGGTGGAAATGCAGATAGGTATAGCCACTGTGGAAAGCAGTATGGAGACATCTCCAAAAATTAAAAATGGATTTGCCTTTGGACCCAGTAATCCCACTTCTGGGAATATATCCTAAGGAACCCAAAACACTAATTTGAAAGAACATAAGCACCCCTGTGCTCATTGCAGCATTATTTACAATAGTCAAGATGCGGATAATTATTTTAGCTGAATGATGGATCTCAATTGTACTAGCCTCTCTATTTTTATATGTGTTTGAAAATTTCTATAATAAAAAGAAAATAAATGTAACACACCTATGATTCTCCTCGTCACTCAGGGTAAAAGTTAAAATCTCTCCTGATGCCCCCTCCCCCAATTTTTCTCTCTGACTACATTTTCTACAGCTCTTCAAATTGCTCATTCCACTGCAGCTCCTCTGCCACCTGTCTAACATATATACAATTCCACTGTAGGCCCTGTGCTCTAGATCTTTTATCTGCTTACATATTCCTGACTTTCTCATCTCCTTCAAGTCTTTGCTCACATAGTGCCATCTCAGTGAGATCTATCTTGACGACCCTACTTAATAATGGAATTTGCTCACGACACTCACCAAATTCCTAATCCTCCCAACACCTCTCCTTTTTTCCCAATACCATTTATAACATTTTAATATTATTTACAATTAATTTATGTGTTGTTTGTTGCTTATGTCTGTCCAACAAGCTATAAACTCCTGAAAGCAGTGGTCTTGGTATGTTTTGTTCTTCTATATAAACTGTTATGGAAATTCAACAAGTATTTGTTAAATAAATTAATCAATACCCTATACCTTACAAAGCATAGATTCAGACCAGACTGGGCTGTTTCCAAAGCCAATGTCTCAATTGTTATGTCCTTACACTGAGTCTATAGATCATAAATCATCACTTGTAAAAACGTCTCAAGTTACTGTAAAGTAAACCTCTACAAAACTCTTTATCAGCTGACTACTCCCAAGTATAGAACATTACATTTCCCTATACAAATATAAAACGAATTTTAAAGCTTGTTTTCTGTGATGCACTATATGAGTTCAGTCCCACATTTAGAATGTCCCCAAAAGGCAACACACATGGCCAGACCAGGCTTCCTCTCTTCATATAAAGAGATGTTGATATTCCTGGCTATAGAATTTCAATGAAAACCAAACCCTCAACCTAATGATCTTGGCTTTTAGCAGCAGTCCATTGATTTTGCTCCTTAAAACTTCTCTTTGGAGTTTAAAATATAATACATCAGCAATCCTTTCCATTTTGTCATGAAGGGCACTCTCCACTTAAAATCATATGACAATCGGTTAAGTGGAATCTGTGGCCTTATCTTTTTATAACAGTTCCTCAAATCCCTATCTGTACTTCAAACTCAACATGATAAAAATGAAACTCATTATCTCTCCACCATTCAAATCATCTACTCACCCTCCTCTGACTGTTTCATTTCTGAGAATGACATCACTGGTCTTACAAGCAACAATAGCTTCACAGACACAAGTCACTTTTGACTTTTATCCTCAGCATCCCATCAGCTGTCGCGTCCAATAGAGCCAACTCCAGCAAAACATCTTGCATGCATTTTCTGTCTGTCATTTTTTTCCTATTTCCACCCAAATAAGTCATGCCTATCATTTAGATGTTGGCAATACTCCCTTGTCTGGACTCCCAACTTTACATGTGTCCTACCTACTCAGCCCAGTGATTCAAGTCAAGCTTTAGTTATGCCACTTTCTCTTTTATCACACTTCAGAATAATGGTCCTTATGCTTTGGGGATGGCACAGAAAATGTGCATATTGACATTCAAATTAACATTTTATTCCGTTTATGAGAACTGAAGCCTATTCACAGGCCTAGCTGTCAGCGAACTACCCATAAGGAAGGACTGTTGCTGTAAAGGAACTTTTATGTTCACTAAGTAGAGAAGTAGCACATCCTAGAATTTAAGGTTTTATAAATTATACACCGACTAGACATTACCACTGGATTAATCAATAATAATTGCATATTAAATCACTCCAGTGTGTAATGACTTAGAAAGTGAGGTCTGTGAGTCAGGTAGGATAGCTTTGCTTCAGGTTGGGATTCTGTTGGCCTTGGATCCAGCCTATGTACTGGGTCCAGACATGCTGTACATGCTTCTCATTCTCTTTGGAACAGAAGTTACCCTTGGGACTTTAGCTCTCAGGCTAGTTTTATGGCAAGAAGCAAGCCAAACTGTGTAAGCACACTTAAACCCTCTACTTAAGTTCATCTGACTATGTTCCATTTGTCAAAGATAATTCCACGGGTGAATCCTAAGTCTAAAGTCTAGACAGAGAAGTATATCTTTCTGACACAAGAGAAAAGGGGAGGTATTTAAACATTTCTTCAATGTACCACAGCTGCCTTATTTATTTACTACTCCCTTTAATGTTTGATGACTACCGTTAATAAAAATGTTTTAACTCGGATAATAACTTGAGCCAATAATTATTGTAATTCCTTGTAATAACAAAGATGATAATTTTTGAGATGATTTAAAGACTCTAGCTACCACTGATATTTGAATATATCAAATTATTCAGTAAGTTTAAGTTAGTTTTCCTCAGATATGTTCCTTGATTTCTCTTAAGTTTTATTCATTGTTCCACTTGCATAGTATGTTTCTCTCCACTTTTAATATTTTCTAAATGTATCAATATTCTATGATTTATTGGAAGCATCACCTTTTTGATGAAGTCTATTCAAACTGATAGTTCAGGGAACTTTAAAAAATAATTCATGGCATTTCAATTCTGCCCCTTTAAAACCAATTTATGTCCCTAGTCTCAAAGAATGAAGCTTCCTGAGGACAGTACAGCTGCCATGTTCTTCTTTGTGTCTCCCTCTGAGGCTTAGTAATGGCGTGTGCTAGGTACTATCTCCTGCTGTCTATCAAAAGCAGGATGCTGCCAGGAGTCTCAGTCTCCTTTCCACAGCAGCCTCACTGATTTCCAAGTGACTTTGAAAAAGTCACATAACCTCTCAGTTCCTAGTTTGCTCTAGCTGTAAAAATCAGGAGAACATTGCTTATCGTCAAGCTGTCTAATGATTCAGAGGTATTGTTAAGGATTAATGAGATAGAATAAAGCTCCCTGAGTCCTCTAAGGGAAGGTGTGATAGAGGAACAAATGAGTTATTATTATCTATTAGTAGCACCTTGCATAAAATTCTCCCCAACCCTGAAAATAAATGAGATAATTTTGGAAGAACAATTAACTCTTTTGGTCCATTAGGCAAAGAATTAATACATTAAATTGAATAATAAGGCCTTACATATTTCATTTACAGAGTGCTTTCATAAATATATTATCTAATTTCACCTTCACAAAAATATTATGGAATGAGCAGAGCAAGCATTGTTATATAAAATCTACATATGAGAAAATTAAGGCTTAGGAAGATTAAGTGACTGTGCAAGCTTAAACAATTAGTAAATTATAAAACTAAAACTTGAACTGATTGTTTGGACTATAATGTCAGATCCCATATTATTTTGTTACACAAGAGGAAATATAAGTATTAATATAATGTATACAAGTGTCCTGTGTTGTCAATAAACCCAGAAATGCAAATAAAAATAACCATCTACAAACATTAACCTTATTTCAAAGTTCAACTTTGAACACATAGGATAAATGGATTTATATAATGCTGGTGGTAAGTTGAAATAGTACCATCAATTTCAAAATCCATTCATTCATTCAGCAGATATTTGTTGCCTTGCTATGATGTGCTGGGCTTATGAGGATAATGTGGTTTCTGCCTCTTGGTGCCTGCATTCTAGTAGAGAAAAAGAGAGAGTAGACATGCAATAAATAATTTCAGAAAGTAGAAGACTAAATAATGAAAATCAAAGGGTGTTGGCACAGAGGACTATAGAGGTGAGCATTTTAAATAGGGAGGATCCTGAGGAGGTCAGATTCGAGCTGAGATCTGAAGGATGAGGTGTTTGCAGCGGGCAGACTCAGGAGAGGAGCATTAGAGGCTAAAGGAAGGCAGTGGCCCAGGGACAGAAAAGAATGTGACCTACTACTAAAAAGTCAGTGTGAGAGTTCAGGTTGGGCAAAACTGAAACCCACAGTCAATTCTTAAGGAAAAAAGAAGTATGCACTCTATTGATCTAAACCTACAGTGACAGAGAATAAAGACTAGCAAATTCCAAAGACTCTTTTGTATCTTCCTTGCTCACATAATGTTCAATAGGGAAAAATGTGAAAATTAGTAATATTAATAGTAACATTAATCAAGTTATTAATAAAGATTTCAAATTAGCTATTTAAAATGTCTTATTTAATTGACTACTTGTAAAAATATGGTTCAGAATACCTAGCAAGGAATATTAGCACAAGGAATTGTTACATCTTTGACATTGTTGCAAAAAAGAAAGAAATTATAAAATCATTCTTACTAGAAGGACAAAAAAGGACACTGTGCATATTTTTTCCTTGTTGAAAGATATTAAAATATATTTTAACCACAACTTTATTTTCTACTTCCTTACTTCAAGTATACTATTAGACTTGTATTTATGCATAAGGACTTAATATTTACTCAATATTCTTTCTAAATTCATTAGTAGATTCAATATAATTCCTATCAAAATTCCATCAGTTTTTTTTTTGAAATCCTGATTATAATTTTATGTGGAAACACAAAGGCCCTAGAATAGTTTGAACAATCTTTAAAAAGAATAAGTTGGCAGACTTATACTACCTGACTTTAAGACTAACTATAAAGCTACAATAATGAAGACAGTGTGTTACTGATACAAGGATAGATCGATAAGTCAAGGAACAAAAATAGGAGTCTAGAAATAGACCCACACATATACAATCAAATGATATTCCACTAAGATGTGAACTGAAATCAATGGAGAGAGAGGTCTTCTTTTCTTTTTCTCCAAAAAATATCGCTCTAACAACTGAATTATTTTATATCTGAAAAAAAGAACCTTGACCTCTATGTCACTTCATACAAATTAATTAATTCAAAAATTAATTTGATATGGACCATTACTCTAAGTTTAAAAGCCAGAATCATAATGAACAAAACATAGAAAACTATCCCTGCATACTTGGGGTAGAAAAACATTTTTTAGAGGGACACAAAAAGCACTAACTTTATAAAAGATAAAAAATACATTAGCCTTCATCAAAATGAAATTTATGTACTATCAAAAGCTACAATCATTAAAAGGAGTAAGTAAGCCATGAACTAACAGAAAATTTTAGCAAACATACCTGACAAAAGAATGGTATCAGCTACATTACAAACCCCTACAAGTCAGTAATAAGAAAATTATGCTACTCATCAGAGTAAAAGGCCATGCAAAGGTACATTTTGAAGGAGTGAATAACCTGAAGTAATGATCCAATCTACTATTTTTATAATTGCATCTTTCATGGCTCCATATTTTGATACCCACAGGACACTACCTTAAAAGTGCAGAATCACGTTGACTAAAGGCTTGTGTTTAATAACTTTTAAAAGAAGAATTGACATTGACCATCTCAGACTTCATGATACCAAATGTCTAGCTTGGCTTCAAAGAGTCCCAGTGGCCTGACTATTTACATAGAATTAGAGGAGGGGAAAGAGCAGTTGAATTCTTATCAGAGGCTACAGAGAAGAAAAATATGAGGAGCATTTTGGCCTTTGAATAATAAATACTAAATCATGCAGAAACAAATGCCATTCAAGCAGGAGGAAGGAAAGAAAGGGAGGGCATATGTTTGCACATTGTTGTTGTTTTGTCTTCAGGCAAAATTGAACCATTGATAATAAACAGAGGATAGATTCTAAATTGCCCTGCTTGTCTACATAATTCACTTCATTTATTTATTATTAAGTACTTACGTTAATACAGTTTAACGTGAATTAGCATTTGTATAATGCTCATTTATCTTCCTGCTAGGCATCCTCATGTTTTCAACCTGAAATGTTCTCCACCTCCAGTCTGCCAGGTGAACTTAGTATCTTAGAAGATACTAAAATATATTTGAATGTTGTCCAATAGAAAGTATTCTCTGCTATAATGATTCTCACACACATGCCCACTCACCACACTCCTTTCTACTTTCATCACTTCCTACCCCTACCATCAATAAGAGCAAATAGTTTGATTATATGCAGATTCAGTCTTTTATCTATTCTTTTAATCCCACTGTATTCTTTAGCCCACCTTAAGTTATTCACACACTAGACCATTCGTTTCCCTAAGTCAAGGGTTGTGTTGAAATCACCTGTATGTCATAAGTACCTAGAATGGAGTATAGCACCTCTTTATTAAGTTACAACTTCTTTGAGCTTTACTACTGACCTCACAGCATTAGTATAAAGATTTAAAAAGGTAATGAACTTAAAAATGTCTATCAGGCATAGACAGGATGGCTGTTAATATTGTAAATCTATGTGGGAGGCCATAGCACACACATGCTTTCATTACCTCACTTGATCCTTGAAACCACCCACTGGATGTAAGAAAAGTAGTGTGAAGATGTTTCCTTTTTGCAGATGAAGAAACTGAGGCTCAGGAAAGTTGGAGCAGGATCTAGGTTTCCCTGCGACAATTTGGCTTATTTGGTGAGCAGTGGATATAGGAATCCAACTTCAAAATGTGGACTGAGTGCCCAGCTGATTTTTCAGGCACTCTACTTTAGAAGTGCAGGATCACATTGACCAAAGGCTGTTTTTAATTACTTTTAAAAGAATTGTTATTGACCAGCATTATGTCCTTTCTGAAAACCAGCTTCATGGAAACTAATGCTATCAATGTAAATGCTGTCATTTTCACTGCTGGACAAAACCAGACACACACACAAACACACACACACACACACATTTAACTAAGGCTTTTGGGTTTTTCAGACAACAAGCAGAAATTGCTCTTTGTACAATCTGCTGGCCACTGCATTCCCCTGCTTCCTCAACTCTAAATTCCTGTCAACTTTGTTGCAGACTATCACCATGGAAATCTACTGAAACTCTTTCACGGAGGAAGTCCAACTCTGTTTTTCTTCATTAGAGCTCATTTATGCCAAGGCTCTTCCAAGCAATCTCCACTTTTTGAGTAAATAGACAAAAGTGAATAACAGCAGGAAAATGATTGCTTTTATCTCTAACATGCAAAAATCAATTACTTCCTTTTGTGTTGAAATCCAAAGAATTTGCATAGATGGCTTTGTCGCCAAAGTCAAGTTGATCCCTTATTGCCAAATGGCATAGCCCACTTCTAAGTTAATGATGCATTTTGGTTTTTAATACTCTAGTGACTGAAAGAACTGTAATGAATCTCCCTGACTTGAATTTCAGGGCATGGACCTGCTAATCAATGGCTTGGAAAAGTCACCTTCAAGGTTGTCAAAGTGCTACATTATGCTTTATTTCTCATGTTGTAAGAAAACTGCTCTCTTTTCTTGTTTAAGATTATACTGTCTGTGTATTTGGGATCATATCAAAAGCTAAAGGATATCCCAGCATCATTTTCCTGGGGATTATTAGCCAAATCTTATTAGACTCCTGTTCAAAATACCCAAATTTGAAAGCCTGCATGCAGAAAAAGGGGTGTGTTATAAACATTTCAGGGTGTTCTTTGTTGGTTGCATTTTCTCTAGTATGGTTTCCGTTGCAAATTTTAAAGATAGAAAGCATTTCATTCCAAAGAAAAGTCCAGCACGCCAATTACACAGATCTGCCCTTCCTATTCACAGCCCTCCTGGGAGGAGTATGTGCTGTGATACAGCAGCAGCCCTCGATGTCTTTGGGAGCTGAGGGACCTTCTTTTATCTCTTCTTCTTCATTTGCATTAGTATTTAAATTGGACAATGTGCTTTCTGTTCAACCTGACATACAAGTGTCTCCTGAGTCTGCTTGGAGCATAACATTCCAGGGCAGTGACAGCAACCCCGAAGGGACAGAAGCATCTGATACGTTGTAATCACCATCACTCTCCTATTTAAAATCTTCCAATGTGTCTTCAACTATAAGGGCAGCCCCTACTTCTTTTTTTCAGGTCTGTCTTTTTCTTGTCCTCCTTCTTCTCTGCTTGGTGAGCTTCTACTCATTTCCCAAAACTCAGCTATCACCTTCCTCGTAAAAAGTCCTTTCCCAATCTGTGTGGTTATTCTTTTCATTTATGCTCTTATACCTCCTTCTATATGCCTATAATGTTGTGTTTATCACCTAATATTGTATTTATTTAGATGTATTTATTTAGATGCATTTTTATTCTACAAAGTTGAAGTCACCAAGGGCAAAGAATATCTTATCTGGGGTGAGCTGCAGCAGAGCAGGCCTGCAAATGTTTACTATATAAATGAGTAAGTGTGTTCTGGCAGGGGAGAACCATCAGAGAGTCGCGAGAGACAGACTCTCGCTATGTTTGAATCACTCTTGAATTATTCTTTACCTTCTCTTTTAAGAGAGAAGAATTATTTTTAGAATCTCTAATGTGTCTTTAAAAGTCGCAGAGAACTTCCAGCCTTAACTGATTTACTAGCCAAAGCAGATTGAACCTGCTCAGGTCACAGCTTCCCAGGGATTTTTTAATAGCTGCTTAAATGTAAAAGGAGCACACAGGCCCCACGGCCCTTTCTAGGCAGATATATTTTCAGAATAGCAATCGTCTTCTGAGGGAATGGCAAAGCTTAAATTATAAAACTCAAAGTATTTGTCTGCTTTTTAGTAGTGCTATTATAGCAGACAGACCTCAGGGGTATATGGATTTATTCCAAAGGTTAGCTTAGTTGCTTACAAATATTTCACTGATTGTTACTGAAGTATATTTTATTATGACCGCCGTCCAGTGGTGGGACCTCTTCTCCCTGCACACCCACCCAGCCAGGCTGAACCCGGGACTCAGGAGTCTGATAAGAAAGTAATGGCATGGCTTGTAGGCACAAGACATACAAAGAAATTCAGAAAAAGAGAATTAGACCACCTATGACCAGTAAGACCAAAGAGAAATGACCACCCTTATAAACATTTAAAATCTGAAATGCAAAGCAATAATCACAAAATGGTCATACGCCATTTTCCCCTATTAAAATGTAATTATTTAAAAGAATACAGTGCTGTAAGTGGAGCCCAACCATATACTGCAGAACCTGTGAGAATAAATTTGAAGGTGATGACGAAAGACTTACCTATTTGCATAACGTTTGACTCCACAAGTTCACCCCCCCCAAATCCAGCCCAAGGAAATCACAGGGATGAGCACACAGACTCATTCATAAGGGTGTGCATTTAATATTACTTCAGGAACAAAAAAATTGCAAACATGCTACATGCTCAACAAGAAGAATTTGCTTAAATAAATGATAGCTTACCTGAACAGTTTTGTAAAAATAACTACAAGAAATTGTAGAGACAAAACCAAACAAAATCAGAGTTTGTGAGCAAGATATCCAATAGGTTTTCATACGCGTACATCTAGCATACGTACCTGTGGCCAAAAAGTCTTGGAGTATGTAGCATTTTTCTGCCTTGCCAAAGTGAATTTAATCCACCCAGAATTTATTGAAACATGGATATTTTTACAATATCCATGTAAAGGTTCATTACAATGTGGTGTACACTCACACAGAAAACATGACTGTCCTCTGAAATTCTCCATTACCCACCTTGAAATCTACCCTTCTGATTGTAAGACCTCCCTCTGCCTGTTCCCTTGTCCCAGCAAAGGCCCTGGATCTGCCCTATTTCTCATCCTAGGATCTGCCCAGTACGGTAGCTCCCAGCCACTCACGGCTGTTAAGTACTTGAAATTAAGCTGGGAGTATAAAACACACACCAGATTTTGAATATTTAGTATAAATAAAGTTATACAAAATATTGTTTTATATTGAAATTGTTTTGTGATATATTGGTTTAAATAAAACATACCATTACAATTCATTTCTTTTGTTTCTTTTTATTTTGTAATGTGGCCAGTAGAAAATTTTAAATTTTATATGTGGCTTGCATTATATGCTTTATATGTGGCTTGCATTAAATCCTACAAAAATAGGATTTAAATTTTCAGACTCAATTCCTGTTATTCCCAGGATTACTCTAAACCACTACCACCAAAAATGACAACAAAACTTCATTTCCCTTTTGATAATGAAAATGCTAGCCCTGGCTGGCGTAGCTCAGTGGATTGAGTGCGGGCTGCGAACCAAAGTGTTGCAGGTTTGATTCCCAGTCAGGGTACATGCCTGGGTTGCAGGCCACAGCCCCCAGCAAACGCACATTGATGTTTCTCTCTCTCTCTCTCTTTCTCCCTCCCTTCCCTCTCTAAAAATAAATAAATAAAATCTTTAAAAAAAAAGAAAAGAGAATGCTTTGGTCTTTTCCTAAAAGGTGCTTAACACTTTATAGATTTATACAGACATACAAGCATTGATTATGAAATACCAAACTTACAAAGTATCAAGGTATCAGTTATTTAAAAATTGACCTTCTATCACCAAGAATTTCGAGCTTATTGATTCCTAATCTACTCAGAGGGAACTGCATGTGGAAGCCAGAGAAATGTGATGTGTATAACTCACAATGGACTGGCTACATGAGCAACTTCCCAGCCATCGAAAACTTTCTGTTGCTGAGAACATTGTAATGCAAAAAAAAAAACAAAAACAAAAACAAAAAAAAACAAGGAGTGTGCTGCTTAGTGGGCACTTCACAATCTTTGGATTCGAGCTTTCTTATTTAGAAAGCAAAGGAAAAGATATGAGTGCACTCTGAGTCTCATTAAAAATGAAGCAATTAGTTCTTTTTAAAAATGTGTATTGCGCTACCTGGTGAAGGAGCTCCGCAAAAGACAACACACTGCTGAAGTCCTTCACGGCCCTGCGGGCACAGATGTGCAGGGGGCCTCTCATGCTGGTCTTCAGAGCAGTGCCAGTGTGTGAGCTCCGTGTCAGTGGTCTGCAGCAAGGTGGGCGTGGTACTGGAGTAAGCCCCTAGAAAGTTAGAGCAAATTGTTAAGGTGTGCTGAATCTAAGAATTTAAAAAAAAATTAGTTTGTAGTTTTATGAACTTATTCTTTATTGTATTCCTCTAGTAAATCAGTTTTATTGTATTATTTTATAAAAGTCAGTGTCAGGTTGCATAGATAGATGAGACAGATTGGGCAGGTAGGTATTAGGGAGGTAGGCAAGCCCCTAGGTAGGCGAGTGGACAGAATAAACTAGTTCTTCGCCACAGGCAGCTTGAGCAGCACTGCTGTGGCAGGTCTGCATCATCCTTTTCCTCGGGCAAAATGAAGCCAGTTCCTTCCTCAGACACAATCTATTTACTTTTTCTGTTCTAAACTCACTGAAAAAAAAAAAAGAAACATAAAACTTACGACCCCTAGTGCCCTTTGGCTAGTCCAACTAATGCCAGACAAAAATGGCTGTAAACATGTTAGAGAGGAAGGATGCTCTTTTGGGAGAAACAAGTAGAAAAATGAAAGAATAATAATAACTCAATAATAAGAAATCGAGGAGAACCAAGGACTGTGTCGTATTCACACGTATAACCTCAGCAGCAGTGTGCCTGGCACAGAGTCGGCAAACAGTAAATGCCCGTTAAATTGAAGAAATGGTAGTTGCCGTTATTGTTTCTTTGCTCTTAGTAAATCTCCTCCTCTCCCTTTTCCAACAACCTCTCTCTACCACAACACAGAAGAAAAGCGGAGGGGTGTAGCCATTAACATATATTGTATTAATTAGGCTATTAGGTAAATTGAGGGGGGCCATCTATAAACTATATCAAGGCCCCTATCATTTCTGGATCCTCTCCTTCCCTCTTCACCCCACACTACATACCCACACTACAATCTTCTTGGTTCACCCCTTGTACCACTGATACCAGCTGGTGTGTGAGGCAGACTTTTAAGGAAGTAATGAAGTTTAGGTTCAGGGTGAACAATTTCGGCATTCCATGATGCAGAAAACAACCCACATTAAACACCATGACCTAGAGTATCATCGGTATTCCCCCCACCGGGAACACTCGTGGTCTCCCCCTTGGGCTCCATCTTACTGCCATTGGCTAAGGACGTTTTCACTCCCTGAAGGCCTTTCTTCTCAACATTCCTGATGCTAATTCAAACCCTCAAATTCCTATTACTTTTGTGAAATAATAAAGTTCATTCTCAACCATCCAGTTATGCCCAGTGTCTATTCAGGTCATCAAGATTTACAAGATCTTTTTTTCACCGTAACATACCCAGCTGCCTCCCTCCTTTGTGATGGGGAAGCACCCCAGCCATTCTCTTTTCTTTGTAGTTGTCTTTCTTTCCCTGTTTGGTATTTAAACATAGATCATTGGAAGCGTATATACTACACTGTCTAGCACCACACCAAGTGCGTTGAATTACAAATAACATTTGGTCTTTGACATTAAGTAGAAAGGAGACCGACATGAAGTACCCCTGACAAATTATAAGGTTAAACTATGTGATACTTTACATTCAGTACTACTCAGTGTATTTTAATTTAAACCATACTATGTGCCAAGCAAGAACAAGGAGTCACAGAGGGTAGACAAAGGCTTCAATCAACAAGTAAGTAAATCTTAACACAATGCAACATCTATAATAATGCATGTATATACAAGAAACAGAATACAAAGAAGAGAATGATTAAATGTATACCTGAGTGTGAGGTTCAGTGAAAGTTTTACAGAAGAAGTGATGATTCGACGGAGCTTTAAAAGTTGAATCTTTTTCTAGGTAAACGGAAATGGGCAAAGTGTTGGCATTCCAAATAGAGAAAAGTGTGTGCTAATGTATGGAGAAATAAACCAGTGTATGATCAGGGAGCTATAGGAAGTTGCCATGTCTGGAGGTTAAAAATCTAGAGAATCACACAGGGTAGGTGAGCATCCAAACATGAATGATTGTTAAGCTACGAGCAGCAGTCACTGTCGGCTGCCTATCTGGCATCTACTCACCTCTGACATCCCCAATGTGTTCAGCTGAGGGATTGCATAATGGTGGCACTAAGCCAGTCTGGGCAATTCCATTCCCTGTTGCCATATATTGATCTGTGATTTCACATAAGACCCAGTTTTGGTCGACTGGTGATAAGAGAGTGTTGCAGCCCAGAGGAGAAGGTCCAGAAGATGACAGACACATGGACCTAGAGTCTTAACGGCCCTGACCCATCACAAATCTAGTTATTTCCATATTCTACTTAATTGATATAACAAACACTGTATTATTTACAAAGTTTGTCTGTTGTTTGAAGCCACAAGCATCCTCACTGATATATCACAGTGAGGTACAAGGCACTATAGTTGTGACCTTCATCTCCAGCTTTTCACACTGCCACTGACATTTGTGGTCTAGCTACCTGATCTCCGTTACAACTATTGTCAACAGGCCCGAGCCCCTGTTTTATCTGCCTTCAATAGCCTTTTCTTCTTTCATTTATCTTGTCCATCATTACTCATTTTTTTTTCTGTAAAGTATAACTTCCCTAGAACAGCCTTGCCTGAACTCAACAAATACAGCAATGCCTCAGTTATCTATTTGCAGAGCAATGCTCATAACAAACCATCAAAGTACAGTGGCACACAGCCTGAACATTTAGTTTTCTGTCCATGAGCCTCTGGGTCAGCAGGGCAATTCTGTTAATCAGAGAGAAGCTCGGCTGGGGACATTCATGTGTCTCTTGTCGGCTGTGAGTCACCTAGGCCACTGGGCTGATCTCTAGGCTCTCTCCTGTGTCCAGGGCCTTGGTGGGGGCAACTGGGCTGACACAACTTTGCTCCATGTAGCTCATCAAGGACTGAGTCAAGCATGTTCTCATGATGAAGGCAGAGGAACAAAAAAAGAGAAACTCACAAAGTCTCTTTTTTCACTATGTTTTATTGTTGTTCAGTTACAGTTTTCCCACTTTTTCCCCATTGCTCTCCCCTGCCCCATCACCACCACTCCCACAGTTAATCTTCCCACACTGTGCATGCCCATGAGTTCTCTATTTGTGTTCCTTGGCTTGACTCTTCCCCTTCTTTTTCCTGTTATCCCCCTTTCCCCTCCCATCTGGTCACCATCAGGTTGTTCTTTATTTCCATGGCTCTTGTTCTATTTTGCTCATTTGTTGGTTTTGTTGATTAGGGTCCACTTATAAGTGAGATCATATGATATTTGTCTTTCATCACCTAGTTTATTTCACTTAGCATAATCCTCTCCAAATCCATCCACACAAAGGGGAGGAGCTCCTTCTTTCTTTCTGCTGCATAGTATTCCATCATGTAAATGTACCAGTTTTTTGATCCACTCATTTACTCATGGGCACTTAGGCTGTTTCCAGCACTTGGCTATTGTAAATTGCACTGCTGTGAACATTGAGGTGCACAGGTTCTGATGAATTGGTGTTTCAGGGTTCTTACGGTATATTCCCAGCAGTGGGATCACTGGACCGTTACAGATACTATAAATTCTTCCATAATTTAAAACACTTTGAAATATATTTCTTTTTAGATATTTGTTGAATTCTTTGTTTCACAATCCATTCCATAATTTTTTTGGACAAATCAGTAAATAAATCAATAAATTATTTTACCTGCTAGAGGGTAAAATGCATCTAGCTCTACCAAGCCTGACGTAGCTATTTCAAACTGTCCTTGACAACCATTAAAGCCACTGGAAGGTCTAGGTAGGGTAAGCAAGGGATATCACACAGATTTCCCCGAGTTTGAGGAGACTTGATATAATCTAGGTTTCCCAAGGACTCCATAAAGAAACAAAATACATATTTCTACTTAAAATTAAAAAAAAACAAGCAGAAATGAACAACAGCTTTTTTCAGGCCCACCGACCCTTACTCAGGATGGTCATTAGTAAATATACCGGTTATACTCATTTTAGAGAAAAAATGATCAGTAAAATATAATTTTATTTTTGATTACACACAAGTAATATAACTATTTGAGTCACCGATATTTCCATTTCAGCTTTTCAAGTACATTTGGGAACCTATTAAGTCACATGGCCAATTTGGTTCAATGACTGAGAACAGCAAGGAGAAATAACCATGTTAAAAAGAATGTCTTTGTTAAAAACTGCATTTTCCCTACATTCTTTTTAAAACATTTGGCTTTGTGATTAATAGATACACTTTCTATTTGAAGCTGTGGAATTATGGTTTTCTTATACAGTATAAAGAACCAGATTTTAAAAAACACACTAGGTTTTAGCTATTTTTTAAAATACTGACTTTCTACCCTTGTAAGACCTTTTTTGATTTTTATCACTCATCAATTATAGGTTGTGAAAAATATGAAACATACTGCTGAACAAACATTCGTGACCTCTAGCTCCAAGCTTTCTTTGTCATAGTCTTTCATTTCTCAGAGTAGTTGCAGTTTTTAAGCTCAAAAAAATATCTGCTTGATGGAAATTATTAAATAAAAATAATGCAATTAAACGAGCTTTAAAAAGTTGAAAGCACATGAAAGACACGCAGAGTCCTTTTCAGTGCTCTGGTAGAAAGGGCCTTCTGACAAGTATTTTTTTATCTTCATTTTTTAAAAACTGTGGCTTCATGGTTTAGGAATTTATATTCTGTTTTAAAGCTTGTCTTTTCAGTGTTCAACTCTTCATTGTGCCATATTACAATGTGCAATAAAGTTCTAGATGGAAATGAAAGTCATTTTTAGAAAATACAGCCAATTTACCTGCCCTTCAGCTGCTTAATAACATTAGGCAGCCACTTGCTTTGCATCAAAGGCTTGTAAGAATGATTGTGTTTAAAACCCTTTGTGCAATCCAAAATGGAATGTCAATAGCCAAAAGAACAGCCTGTTCTCACATTTTAGGAAATGGAATTCATATGTGACACGAACTTCAAAACTAAATTAAAAAAGAAAGAAAGAGCATGAAGTAGTGAGTTTGGATCTAGAGTATTCTTAGACTGACATAAATACTGCTGGGAGTGTCACAGCTTATGAAGAGTTAACTATCCATTAAACATCAGAAAACAACATTGATCTAAGAGTTAGAAGACTCCAGTTCTATCACTGGGCTTTCCGCAGATTCAGCTGGTGCGACATAGTTTAAGTGTTGGGGGTTTAGAATCAGAAACCTGGGTTCAAACCTCATTCTAGTACTCCTAACTGCGTAACTTAAATTTAAGCAAATTACTTTATAGCATAGTAATTGACACACAGTAAAGACTCAGGGCTAGTTGGCTAATTAGTTTGTAAACTTGGATGATAATAGTATTGCCTTTTAAGTGCCAAGCACTGTGCTACATACTCCATAATCGAGTATTCCATTAAATTTCTTAACATTATGAAGTAGATATTATCTCCAGTACAGAAATGAAAACTGGCACAGAGAGAGATGTAAAGCAATTTTTCAATGAATACAGAAAGCTATGATTCAAACCCATATATGTACAATTCACAAATACAGTGGTACCTTAGAACCTGTTGTTAATTTGTTCTGGAACTTGTGATGAGTGCCGAAACTGACAAGTACTGAACATGACAAGTGATGAATCATTTTCTCTTGTGGAGTGGTGTTATGATACATACAAGTTCTAGAAGGTGAAATGAGCCCCCAGCAAGTGCCGAGTGCTGACACATTTTTTTTTTCATCAAAATGCAAACAGTACAGGGTTTAAGGAGTTCTGAAGCCAACCAGTACCAAAGTATGACTGTACATGTTTATCTCATTTCACCATGCTTCTCCCAAAGTCACTAAATAGTTCTTGTGTCTCAGAATTTATTTCAAAACTGAATGATTCTGGTTCTGGGTAAGATGGCATAAACATAAGCCAATTCAACAATGCTAAAGAAATGGCCCCAGTTCTCAACACTGTGTATCATCTCTCTTCTAGACTACCCAGATCAACTTTTTCTCTATATAAATCTGATGAAGGTGAAAGTATTGATCTTGACACATGTCATCTGTTATCATATGAATAATTTATATGGCAAGCAAACCTGGATCTCAGCTTCCTATATCTTCTGAGGACAAAACAAGCACTACCATTCTTACCAATGCTGTCATCTCTAACACACCAGCCCTGCTTCTAGAATGTAGCCAAAAAGAAATAAAACTTAGTAGGGCTCCTTTTATTGTGGGGTCCATACAAAGCTTGCGTAGAGTTCATTGACTTAAATAGGAAAAATAATCTTAGCCTTTGCTAACCTGTATTTGATATACGAGGTTTGTCCAGAAGGTATCCAGCCATGTAATATAAAAAATAGACATTTATTAAAGAAGATACAAGAAACATTGTACACAGGACAATGACACCTCAGTCCCCTTCAAAGTAGGCACCTTGAGACCTCACACAGTTCTCCCAATCACCATCAGCTGCTCCATCGTAATTTCCTGAATTTCATCAATGACCTGAAATCTCTTCCCTTTGAATGGTTATTTTAGTTCTGGAAAAAAACAGAAGTTACAGGGCACCAAATCTGAGCTGTAATGGGGCTGACTTACCTGGGTGATTTGATGTTTTGCCAAAAAATTCTTCACAAGACGTGATACATGAGCAGGCATGTTGTGGTGATGAACCTGCCAATCACCAGTTACCCATAGCTGTGGACTTCTGAATCATCCAGATAGTTTCCACAGAGAACTGTTCAAGCTCAATGAAAAATTTAATGCAGATTTGTTGCTCTACTTGCTCAGTCATTTTGAATGTGATGGCCACACAGTACACATGCTCACTCAGTGGTGTCGACTGCCCCCACTGACTAGTACAGTGGAGTCGTTGTTGTTCACACATGCACATTCCAATCCACTCTCCTTGGCTGGCAGCTTACATGGATGCTGTACAAACCATTCTTGCTATATGAACATTGGCTGAACTTTCTCCAGACAGACCTTGTGTAGTATGCCCTTTAATTATAAATGTTGGCAAATAATAAAGAACAAAAAAAAATTGGTGTCAAATAGTATGTGTGTCTTTGTCATCAATTAATGTCACTAATATTTTATACTTCACTCCTTATAATCATTGTAGATATCTCAAAATATTTGGTTGTGTCTACTTCCCAATTATATTAGTTGTTAGATCCACTGCTAAATCTTATTATTTATTTTACTAATAAAGAAGTGTATATATTAGTATATGACAAAATATTTGTATAACTGTATTTGAGTATGATTGGTTTCTTTTATAATGCCACACATTTTATTGTATGTATTTACAAGTATTTATTTTTTTTCTCCTCTCTTTTTAAATTAAAATTTTTTTCCAATATATTTTACATTCAATATTATTTTGCATTAGTTTTAGGTATATAGCCTAGTGGTTAGACAATCACATACTTTGAGGTGACTGTCCCCTCACCTCAATATTTCCAGTACCCAGCTGGCACCATAGTAGTCATTACAATACTATTGACTGTATTCCCTATGCTGTGCTTTACATGCTAATGACTATCCTGTAACTACCAACTTGTGCTTTTAATCCTTCCTTTTATCCACTGAGTCCCCTAAGTCTCCTCCCCTCTGACAACCATCAGTCTGTTCTCTATGTCTATGAGTCTGTTTCTGTTTTGTTTCTTTATTTATATTGTGTTTATTTATATTACAAACCATCTACATATGTGAAATCATACAGCATTTGTCTTTCCCTGGCTGACTTAGCATACAGCTTCTAGGTCTATTTATCCTGTTCCACATCATAAAATTTCATCCTTTGTATGGCTGAGTAGTATTTCATTTTGTAAATCTAGCACAGCGTTTTTATCCACTTGTTAACTGATGGGCACTTGGGTTGCTTCCATATTGTGGCTGTTGTAAATAATGCTGCGATGAACACAGGGGTGCATATACTCTACCAAATTAGTGTTTTGGGTTTCTTCAGATAGATACCTAGAAGGGGAATCACTGGATTGTAAGGCAGTTACATTTTTAATATTTTGAGAAACCTCCAGTCTTTCCCACAGTGGCTGCACCAACCTACATTCTCACCAACAGTGGAAGTGGGTTCCCTTTTCTCTACATTCTCACCAACACTTGCTGCTTGTTCATTTATTGATGATAGCCATTCTGACAGATGTGAGGTGATATCTCATTTTTAATTCGCACTTCTCTGATGATTAGTGATGTCGAGCATCGTTCCATATGTGTATTGGCCATCTGCATGTGCTCTATGAAGAAGTGTCTGTTCGGGTCCTCTGCCCATTTTTAATTGGGTTGTTTGTGGTTTCTGTTGTTGAGTTGTATGAGCTCTTTATAAATTAGATATTAATGCCTGATCAGATGTATCAGGGTGACTATCTTCTTTCATTCAGTAGGTTTCCTTTTTTTGTTGTTGATGCATTTAAACTGTACTTTTACACAGAAACATCAGACTGCTGGAAACAAGCAGAGCATTGAAAAAACAAAAACCCCAGAATGAAAGGGCTCAGCACTGACCGTGAGGTGACAAACAAAAGAACACACCTGGCCTTGGTAACTCTAAACAGTGGAAAATTAGCCTTTCAAGGAAGTCCCTAATAATTATATTTTCTTGTTTTACTAATATTTACCTATTTACCATGCAGGTGGTGGAATAGCTCTGTATTCATTAGCAACCATGACGGGTTGGAGCTGTTAGCTATGTGCTTGACTTAGTACATAACGGCAGCAAAATGGTCCAGCGTTTCCTCCAGCTATTAAACCATGAACAGCATTTCCAGAATTTAAGAAACTAGACATGAGATTATCGAGGAGTTCTAGGAGATAAAACAGTCACACCATTTATCTTCTGCTAGAGCATATTACACATGACTCTGGCCTCACAACAGGGACATTTTCTTGACAAAACTTTGAACTCTGAATGACCCTACTGTTTTCTCTTTGTGTCTTTGTGTGTGTATGTGTGTGTGTGTGTTTCAATTACAGCTCAGTTCCTACATTATTTGTACTGTTTCCAGGTGCACAGTAGAGTGGTTAGACAACTGCATACTTTACAAAGTGATCCCCCGATATTTCCAGTACCCACGTGGTATCATACATAGTATCACAATACTATTGACTATATTCTCTATGCTGCACTTTACATCCTCAGGACAATTGTGTCTTGACATTGCATTGAGCAGGGTGTGTGCCCTGGTAAGATTTTTAAACATGAAAGAAAAGATACTACATTAAACTATAAATATTTATAACTCTTTCATTTTCCATTTCTGTAAAGAGAAGGCACCCTTTGTTTTGGGCACTGAGATGTTGGGGCTACGCAGTGTCATTCTGAAGAACTGAAGAATTGTTTATAAGGTCCATAGAATTGGGCAGTGAGAGGAGGGGAGAAAACATCCCAGAACTAGAATAGTTGACATGAGAAGTATTTTTGAAAGGGAGAGAGAAAAGAAACTGGAACTACTGCTGGGTTTTACACAGGTTTGAAGTAGGCCCCTGGTAGGAGCCAGATGATCTATTGCTGGGTCCCTGACTTATGATGGTACAAAAGCAATATGTACTCAGTAGAAATCTCATTTCAAATTTTGAATTTTGATCTTGCCCTGGGATGGAAACATGTGGTATGATATTTTCTTGTGATGCTTGGTGGCAGCAGCGAGACACAGCCCCCAGCCAGCCATGCAGTCAGGAGGGTAAACAGCCCACATACTCTAGAGTGTACTGTGTGGCCGGTACTTTTGGATAGTGCATTCTGTGCCTTCACACGCCATCATATCTGTAAAAGGCCCGTTGGTGTCTCCTGCTTTTGGTGAGAAGTAGAGGAAGCAGTAACTACTTTTGTGTGTTAGTTAAAGGCTTCTGCCAGCCTTGAGTGTGTGCATGTGTGTGGAGCAAGCAATTGAAAAAAGACTTTGTGGATTACATCTATCACCTCACCATAGACCTTTCCTATCTCAAATCAGACTTTTCTCCCAATCTTCTATTTTGTACCTGCAGCTGCTTTCTTGACAGCTCTGTCTCCATATCTTACTGATGTGTAAAATGCAACATGCTTAACCTTCCCCAAAAGCTAGTGTCTCTTTCAGAATTACTATGTGCACAGTTTATTAGTTGTGCAAATATTTTCTGAATCTCTCAAGATGAACATCCCAGTACTTTGTTTTGCTTTCCTCATGTATTCAGGCCCATCCATATTCATTATTAAACACATAGGTGTGTTGGGTATACCAACTGGGTATCTCTGTAAACAAAACACATAGGTAAACCCAGAGATACCCAATGGTATCCCAATTGGGTCCCAAACCCATTGGGTACCACTGGGGATGTCATGGTAAAAAAAAAGACACATGGGGCTTTAGGTCAAAGTTGACCAATCACATAGGATCATTTTCCTTTAGAATCTCTTCCATCCATCTCTTCTCATCCTTACTACCACAATCAGAATTCAAATCATTGCTTATATATGCTTGAGGAATTACTATCATCTACCATCTGGGCCCCCATTGACCTTCTAAACTTCCACACTGTTTCTTGACTGAGTTTTCAATTTTACTTGTTGCTTGAAAGCATCACATGACACCCCATCATCTACAGAGGGGAATCCAGTCTCTTTCACTAGCATTCAGATGCCTCGGTGGTCCAGCCCTGACATTATTGTTAACTTTCTCTTTTCACATGTACATTGATGTACACTCTTTATTTATTATATTTTCAACATGCCTCATGATATCATTTATGAAGTAAGAACTTCAACTCAAATTTATAGAATATACTAAATTCTTGGAACACATTTGTATTTGTTTTCCCATTCTTCATTGCTTTTGATCCTCATGGTGGTATGGTAGGAAGACCTGATTTCAGTTTAGGCAATTTGCAGGTGAGGAAAGTGAGTTAAAATAAGGTTATGAATGAGTTGGTGAATAAAAAGAAACGTAACTGGAAATTTTGAGGCTTACTTTTTTCCTCCCAGCTCTTTTCACTATGCCATGTATTTAACCAGCTAAAACTTAACCCTGAGGAGGTTAGAATTCTAGCAACTTAACAAATGGCAAATGTATCCTCCTGATGGAAAATTGCAACGCTCTGTCCCCAGAGTAAGTAACTTGATCAATCAGGATTCTGTGTGACACAAACACTCTGTTGTGGAATTGACTGTGTCTCCTTGAAACGCACACAGCCCTTTAGTTTTCATTTTATCTTCATCTCCCTGCCTCGGTGAAAACCATTGTTGATTTAATACCTTTAGCCTTCTTTTAATTCTTAGATTGATCTGGACAAGGTAAAACTAGATTTGTCAAACCCAGGTTATATACTGGGACTCAAAGTGAACCCCTGGGATGCCTCAAAACAGTTGGTGCCAACTGGAATATGATGAAATCCTGTAAGAACTGAATGGGCTGTGAAAACATTACATTGAGGCCACAGCAGCAGGGAAAACAGGAAACATTTTTTAAAGGTGAGGGAGGAAAAGAAGATAAATTTCTACAAAGATACAACCAAAAATTGGTGCTTGCCTTATGTAACTCTTGTGACTGAAAGATGTCTCTCTATACTCAGCAAAAAAAATTGCTCCAGCTCAGCTTTTTTAAGGTTAGTTTTGCTACTTTTATACTAACATGTATATTTTACATTTTATGTATTTAATATAAATGGGTACTTTTTGTCAAAACTGCACAGAGAATAAATATTTACCAACTGCATTTCCATAGAAAAACTCATTTTTTTTCAAAAATATACTCTCTTGGCTTAATGAGAATTACCATTTTATCTTTCACATGTTAATAGGAGAATATTCTGTGTTTTGACTATAAAATATTCCAAAGCACAAGGCATGGAAGAGAGAAAAACAAATGGAATTTACTGAGTTCCCACGGTATGCTCAGATCTTTATACATCTCCTGCTTTATTTGGCAACAAACTTAAAAGTAGGTATTTTAGTCTGCATTTTAGAAATGAGTGATTGGAGGTGTAGAGAGATTAAACAGTGCACTCAGCTAAGAAGTGTCAGATCTAGCCTTCAACACCACGTGTCTCACTTAAAACGGGTGCTTCCTCCACTTGGCATAGCATTTGGCACATAATTCAGTGATCAGTGAACAGTAACCAAGTAGAAATTTTTTTCAAAATGAAATTTTTTTCAGTATTTCCATGAAGAAATACTGAAAGTAAAAAAGTCTGGAAACATATATCTCTGTAGAAAAATTTAAAAAGGACTTATCTCTTCAAATGTGCAAAAATGATATTCTTTCTGCTTTCTTTAGAAAATACTTGGCAAGAAAAAGTATTCAACTTATTAAACCTCAAAGATTATATGTTTATTTCTTCAACCAACAAAGGCACAAAAAGTTGACATCAAAAAAGTACATTGAAAGTAACAGGGTGCAATATTTGCCACCCCGAAACATGTCTCTTTGGCATTAATATTATTTTGAGCTGGCTATTTGTAAGAAATATCAGACATGGGAGAAGAAAATCGAGTAAGATACATTTACAATTATAAGGGAAATCTCTGTACCCAGAAGGCTAACACTGAATCTTTAGATGTCAGTGACTTAAATTCACATAGCAACCACACCCTTGTTTACTGTGCCTTTTCTGTTTCCATTGCTGGTCTCCTCCCCTCCAACATTTTCTTTTTGCTTTAGCTGGAGATGTTTTCCAGGGTGATGGCTGGGGCCTTTTCAGGTGGTTATTCCATTTTCCTGGGCCTCTCTCATGTATATAGTAAATATACACATTATTAAACCTCTTTGTTATTGTTGTTTTTCCTATTAATCTGTCTTTTAATACAGGGGGTATTGCAGCCAAGAACCTGGAAGGGTAAGGGGAATTTCTCCCCCAAAGTAAGGCTGGAAATGAGTAGATGCTTTCTGTCATCTTTATGCACCGATGGGAGAACAATGATAGCATCAATAAAAGCCTAAACCATTTTCCTCAATCTCTTTTAAATGCTGCTTTCTTAGCAGTCAATCACTACACCAACAAAATTAGCACTATAGACAAATTGCCTTGTTCCTTTGAATGAAACCTGTGGCAACTTAGCCAATGGTAACTTTGGTTTCTTCCCACATATTTCTAACCTTAATGATGCCATTGAAGATGCATTTTTCCTGTTTCTGTCTAAAATAGCCCCTGCTTATATTTCACCATTAAACTTTTTTTTCTGAATGGTATTTTAATTCCAGGGATAGAGACCTGTAGCATTGGACAATCTAAATATTTTGTTGGGACTGGAATTAAGCTGACAAGAAAAAATTCTGAGATGTTCTAAATTAAATTACAGCAGGCTAGAGGACAGGCGGGTGAGACAAGAGAGGTTAATCAGTTAACAGCCTGGAGCTGACACCAACAAAAGACTGCCTGCATTCCTGCTTGTGTGTTGTAACTTTGAATCAACTTCCAGGCTGCTATCTAGATAGACTTGCCAACCACCAGATGCTAAGGCATCTGGCTTGTACTTGAACTTTGCAGAATGTTGCCCACAACTGATCCAGAAACAGCAAATACTTCTCCCTTACAGACTACACAACTATCCCAGAACTAGCCTCTCTTTACCTTTTTCCACCCCCTTTATTTATAGTGAATGCGGATTCTTCTAAAACAACTTACATCTCTCTTCTCCAAACTCATGGCATAAATAAACCTCATCACTCCAGCATAGCAGACATGTTGTCTTCTCAACAGAGCTTTGCAGCTGACGGTTTCGGCTGCATGCCCAGGACCAGGTCTCCTTTCTGGCCAGCACATGACTCGGTAAACCCTTTCTTTCAGAAAAACTTTTGACCTTGAAGGTTTTCATTTTACAAAGCATTTAATTTGTTGTTGTTTTCTGTAATAATTAAAGCTTCAGTCTCAGAAGTCAGACTCAGGAAGATCAAATCCCAGTTCTGTCATATACTAATTGTGAATTAGGAAAAATTACTTAAACTTTTCATGCTTTAGTTTCCTCATCTTTAAAGTGGGACTAATGATAATAATCATATCAATATGGCTTACCCATAGTCTTATGAAGATTAATGTATAGCTGATTAAAGCACTTTACAAAGTGCTTGTCCAATGATAATTATCAATGAGCATAAAATTATTATTTTTGCCCAACTATCCATTAACATACTCAGAAAACTTATAAAAGAGAAATACATGAATCTACTTTGAAAAATGATTAGTGTTTTTGTGGGAAGGCCAGACTCTTGTCCTTTCTGTGTCCTACCTCAATGTCTGGTTATGTGTTTGCTTCTCAACTTAATTTATCTGCATTGAAATTGGTTCCCAAAAGTATGAAAAGATGTTCACCAATTTCGTTTCAGATGAAATTAAATTGAGTAGCACAAGTGATGACACTGTAAATGGGCTGAGGATTTTGCATATTAATATGGCCTCTAATTTCTGCATCAGAGAAGGGTCCATTACTTATTCAAGGTTAATTAATCTCCATATTAGGATTAGTTTCCTATATTTGAAAAATGAGGGGAAAATCCCACAACAACATTTTTTCCTATGGGATAAAAATTATAAGGTTAAAGAGAGAACTATTCAGAAAATTCAGGAAAATATATTAGCTCTATCAGGTGAGGAAGCCCAACATCAAGATAAGAGCTGATTGCTAGTGAGTTCTGTCTTCCTGGCTAGAGCTTTGGTGATTTTCCTTTCTCAAAAAAAAAAAAAAATCACCAGTCCTATGAAATTAAGGTTCCACCACTATGGAACCTTAGTTACCACCTAAAATTCCTATTCCCAAATACTAAGTCATGTTGAAAGTTCAGGTTTAAACCTATACAATTTTAGGGAAACAAAATTTATCCATAGGAAGGACATAACTCTGAAAATGTTTTAATTATGAAAATAAGATATATGTTTTAGAAATCAGATATGTATGCTCCTGTAAGGAATGGAAAAAGACATAGGCTTTATAAAACTGCAGTGGGTGTTGAGAAGTAGCAGACTAAGCAGAAATGAGCAAAGAGTAACAGGAAATGGAAAATGCAGTGGAAATACTGAAATTTTTAACCCAGAGACTTTAAATTACCTTACTCAATCACTCAGGTAGACTAGTTATTCCTAAAGCCTTTTCTCTGTAAACAAAAATGGGGCTATGTACAAGTTCAATGGCTAAAAGTAACTCCATAGGATGTTCAGACCATAAAATCCTAATTGGGCAAGTCATGGTGGACAGCCACATCTTAGTCATGTAATTTCCCAAGTGCAAGGTTATCTTTGTCTTTAGCAAATCCTGTCCACTGTTTTTGTGCATCTCCCTTAACACATCTTTGAAATGTTTCCTTTTCAGACCTCTCAGTAGTAAGCCACCCTCAAGAGAGCACATAATCTTGTTAACTATCCTAAAATCCAATCATAGGGATTTCCCTGCCTTGTTTTTTCCCCAGGTTCATGTAATCTTTCTTACTTTCCCTCCCTAATTCCAACTGTATAAAAGGAAACTGCAAACTCTCATTCTGGAAAGCATTTTTCTTAGTCTGCTGAGATCTTGCTTCCAGATGTGTCCTCTGTTTAATTCAAATAAATTGTAATAAACTCATATAAAAATATTTCTAGTCCTGACTGGTGTGACCCCATTGGTTGGGTGTTGTTCTGCAAAGTGAAGAGCTGCTGGTTTGATTCCCAGTCAGAGCACATGCCTGGCCTCCAGGTTTAGTCCCTGGACAGAGCACATAGGAGAGGTAACTGATTTCTGTTTCTCTCTTACATCAATGTTTCTCTCCCTCACTTTCTCCATTCCTTCCCCTCTCTCTAAAAATAAGTAAGTAAGTAAATAAATAAATTCTTTTAAAATAATTTTCTGCAGGTTTGGGTGTTCTTAACAATGACAATTCTAAGCCCTGGCTGGCGTAGCTCAGTGGATTGAACACGGGCTGGGAACCAAAGTGTCCCAGGTTCGATTCCCAGCCAGGGTACATTCCTGGGTTGCAGGCCATAACCCTCAGCAACCACACATTGATGTTTCTCTCTCTCTCTCCCTCTCTCCCTCTCTCCCTCTCTCTCGCTCTCTCCCCCTTTCCCTCCCTAAAAATAAATAAATAAAAAATTTTAAAAAAAACCAATGACAATTCTAACAGAGGAGTTACTATAATTAGGCATTGTTCTTAACATCTACCAGTTGGATAAATTGTTAATTTTCATAAAGAGAATTTCAGAAACAACTTTTTAAAAATTTTGAAATTATAGTATTTAATGTGGGGAGGAGTGTAGAAAGAGACAAGGAGAGCAAAGTAGATAAATAAAAAAGAATAAAGAAAGGTGTTAATAAGGTGTGGACAAGTCATGGAGAACTCAAGATGGAAAAAAGAGAGATCCAAAATGACAGAGGAGCAAGTGGAAGCTACACTAACCTCCTCTCAGGACCAATCAGGAATTATAACTAAATTATAGAGAAATCATCCTGAATAACCAACTGAACACAACCTGGAGAGAAGTCTTATAACCATGGACAGACAGAAGAAACCACTTCACTACAATGAGACTGGTAGGGAGTGAGGAGGAGGCTTGAAAGGGCTGGCGGGGCTCCCATGGGCAGTAGCTGAAATTCTGGAGGGGTATTTCAGCAGCTGCGGGTTCCCCCTGAGAAGTGTGGAGACTAAACCTCAAGCTGAGCTCCCCAGCATACAGCACAAGAGCCAGAAAGGAACCCAAATAACATCCAGCTGTGAAAAGCAGCAGGGTTTCTGTCTGCCAGGGAGAGACTCCTGGAACTCAGAAATTCTCTTAAAGGACCAACACACAAAATTTCATTTGTAGCCACTTACACTGGGTTGCAGCAAAGGGAGGGCAGAGTGGACTAGAGATGCTTAAGAAGAGTCTGGGGTTGGTGGGTCAGTGGAGAGAACTGAAGGAACATTTGCCAGGATCCCTGGGTTGAGTCATCCCCCATACTGCAGAAGCTGTCTTTCTCAGGTAGAGTAATCCTCTCCAAAAGACGTCAGCCTTTTGGGGAAGCTATAGCCCCGCCTGCAGGAATTACTCTACCCCACCCTGTGGAGCTTAAACTGAACTGCTGATTGCAGCTTGAGGCTCCACCATTGATTAGTCTGTCATCTGATTTCTCAACAGAAACATTTCAGGCCAGAAGGGACTAGTGTGAAATTTTCAAGGTAATGAAAAGCAAGGACCTACAACCAAGGCTACTTTACCCAGAAAGGCTATCATTTAAAATCAAAGGAAAAATAAGGAGCTTCCCAGACAAGAAAAAGCTAAAGGAGTTCGTTAACACCAAAGGAGTACTGTGAAAATGTTAAAAGGGTCACTTTAAGAAGGACAAGAGAAAGAAAAAATACAGAGGAAAACAGTCTAAGAATAAAATAAGACTACATATGTATTTGTCAATAATCACCTTAAATGCAAATGACTTCAATGTTCCAGCCAAAAGACATAGGGTAGCTGAATAGAAAAGAAAACAAGATCCATATATATACCACCTCCAAGAGAACCATCTCAGATAAAAAAATACACACAGACTGAAAGTAAACAGATAAAGATATTTTATGCAAATGGAAAGGGGAAAAAAAGCTAGGTAGCAGTACTTATATCTGACAAAATAAGCTTTAAACCCAAGACTATAGTAAGAGACAAAGGAGGACGCTATGTAATGATAAAGGGAACACTTCAACAAGAGGATATAACCCTAGTAAGCATAACATAGCAGCGCCTAAATATGTAAAGCAAATCTTGATGGATGTGAAGGGAGAGTTCAGCAGAAATATAGTCGCAGTAGGGGATGTTAACACCCCATTGACACCAATGGATAGATCTTCCAGAGAAAATCAACAGGGAGATAGGGACCTTAAATAACACACTAGATCAAATCGATTTAATTGATATCTTCAGAGCATTCCACCCCAAAGCAGCAGAATATACATACTTTTCTAGTGCACATGGAATATATTGTAGGATTGACCATATGTTAGGATATAAAACAAGTATCAATAAATTTAAGAAAATTGAAATCATATCAAGCATCTCTCTGACCACAATGCTGTGAAACTAGAAATCAATTACAACACTAGAAAACATGCAAACACATGGAAGCTAAATAACATGTTGTTAAACAATGAATACATCAACAACAAGATCAAGGAAGAAATCAAAAGAGACTATGAAACAAATGAAAATGAGGACACAACAATCCATAATCTGTGGGACACTGGGAAAACAATCCTAAAAAAAAAAAAAAATGGAAATTCATAGCATTGCAGGCCTATCTCAGAAAACAAGAAAAGCTCAAATAAACAATCTAACTTTACACTTAAAAGAACTTGAAAAACAACAACAAAGCCCAATGTGAGTAGAAGGAAGGAAACAATTAACATCAGAGCAGAATAAATGAAATAGTCTTAAAAAATGATACAAAAGATCAATGAACATAAGAGCTAGTTCTTTGAAAAGATAAACAAGATTGACAAGCCTTTAACCAGACTCATCAAAAAGAAAGAGAGAGAGAGGAGAGAGGACCCAAATAAATAAAATCGGAACTGAAAGAGGAAAAATAACAATGAACACCAAAGAAATACAAAGGATTGTAAGAAAATATTGTGAACAACTATTTGCCAACAAACTGGACAACCTGGATGAAATGGATGAATTCTTAGAAACATACAGTCTTTCAAAACTAAATCATGAAAAATCAGAGAAACTGAATAGCAGTGAAATTGAAGCAGTAATCAAAAAACTCCCAACAAACAAAAGCCCTGGACCAGATGGCTTCACAGGTGAATTTTACCAAACACTCCAAGAACTAAAACCTCTCCTTCTCAAACTATTTAATAAAATCCAAGAGGCCAGCATTATCCTAATGAGATCCCAACTCATTTTATGAGGCCAGCATTATCCTAGTTCCAAAGCCAGATGACACTATAAAGAAAGAAAATTATAGATCAATATCCCTGATGAACATAGATGATAAAATCCTCAACAAAATATTAGCAAACATGACACAGCAATGTATCAGAAAGATTATATATCATGGTCAAGTGGTATTTATTCCAGAAATGCAAGGTTAACACCACATTTGTAAATCAATAAATGTGATTCACCACATAAACAAAATGAAGGATAAAAACCACCTGATCATATCAACAGATGCAGAAAAGCATTTGATATAATCTACCACCCATTTATGATAAAAACTCTCAGCAAAGTGAGATTAGAGTTGACATGGACACCAGCTCGCAGTGTCCTCGGCGTTATGGATGAGACAAAATAAATTCACACAGACTACCAAGTCCTGTGGAGGAAAAGGGATGGCATGACTTCTCTCTCAAGGGGAGAGCAAGCCTTGGAGCACCTTGGCCACCCTCTCAAGAGGAGAGCATCCCAACCCTTGCCTTCACAAGCTTTTATTGGATTCAATTTGCATAGGAATATAGGGTATATATGTAAAGCTTATTAATCATTATCAGGCAGGAAGGATTAAACAATAGATAACATACAAAGAACTCTAAGGGCCTATTCTGAGTCAGGGTCAGATAGTTAAATGGCCATAAAACTTTGGGGAACAAACTCACTTCCTGCTTGGACCCTTATCATTTAATTGAGAGCATTCTAAACAAAGTAGGTTTCACAGGATTTTACATATTCCTTCATAGGCCAGATTGCCCTAGGGAACTTGCCCTTTCCAGCACAGGGCAGCACCTACCACTGGCATTGTTTCAGGCTTAAGGCATTGTTTCAGGCTTAAGTCAAGCAGGGGAAGTAAGGCAGCCAGGAGATTAGGCTTCTAGCAGACAGAATGAGGAGTCAGGCTATGTCAAAGTCAAGGGGTGAGGATCCATCACCCCTTTTCTGTAGCCCCTAAGTCCTTCCCTGGGGCCCCCCATGATTGTGCCTGTCTTAGGTCATCCCTCCCCCATCTCCCTGTCGTAAGATTCCCTTGAGGAATCTTACCTGTCATTGGCTAACTGATCAAGCATTGGGGGCCAGGCAGGGTGAAGTAAAAGAGGCAGAGGCAGTGCCCCTGCCAGGGAGATAAGCTTTGTCTCCTTAGTGGCTTATGGTCCCAAGGTCACTCACTCAGCCTTAGCCATGGGGGTTGGTTACAGCTCCTGAAACCAGGCAGGGAAGTTCCCAACATAGAGTGAATATACCTAAACACAATAAAGGCCATGTATGACAAACCCACTACCAGCATCATACTAAATGGGCAAAAACTACAAGCATTCCCCTTAAGACAGGGAAGAAGACAGGTAGTCTGCTTTCACCTCTCATGTTTAACCTAGTACTGGAGTCCTAGCCATAGTAATCAGACAAGAAGAAGAAATAAAAGGCATCCAAATTGGAAAGGAAGAAGTAAAACTCTCATTACTTGAAGATGACACAATACTGTACATAGAGTACCCCAAAGATTCCACCAGGAAACTACTAGGACTGATAAATGAATTCAGCGATGTAGCAGGGTACAAAACTAATATTCAGAAATCTGTGGCATTTTTATATGCCAATAATGATTTAACAGAAAGACAAATTAATAAACAAATCCCATTTACAATCACTACCAAAAGAATCAAATACCTAGGAATAAACCTAACCAAGGATGTAAAAGACCTATACTTGGAAAATTATAAGACACAGAAGAAAGAAATTGAAGAAGACACAAATAAGTGGAAGGACATACCATGTTCATGAAGAGGAAGAATTAAAATGTCCATACTACCCAAAGCAGTCTATAGATTCAATGCAAGTCCTATCAAGATTCCAAAGACATATTTCACAGAACTATAACAATATTTCAAAATGTGTATGATGTCAAAAAAGCCCCACACAGCAACAATAATCCTGAGAAAAAGAACAAAGTTGGAGGAATCACACTACCTAATACCAAACTATATTATAAGACAATAGCACAGTACTGGCATAAAAACAGACACATAGCTCAATGGAACAGAATAGAGAGCCCAGAAATAAACCAAAACCCTTAGAGTCAATTAATATTCAACAGAGGAAGTAAGCCCATACAAGGGGCTAAACACAATTTATTTGATAAATGGCACTGGGAATATTCCGCAGATAAATGCCTAAAAATGAAACTAGACCACCTTCTTAACCACACACAAGAATAATGGATCAAAAACTTAAATGTCAGACCTGAAACCATAAAAATCATAGAAGAAAAGATAGGTGGCAAAATCTCAGACATTGATTGTAGCAATATTTCATCAAATATATCTCCCCAGGCAAGGGAAACAGAAGGAAAAATAAATAAATGGGACTATATTGAACTAAAAAGTTTTTACACAGCCAAGGAAACCATTAACAAAATAAAAAGACAACCCACAGAATGAGAGAACATATTCGTCAATATATCTGATAAGGGGCGAATATCCAAAATTTATAAAGAACTTACAAAACTCAACAACAATAACAACAACACAATTAAAAATGGGCAAAGGACCTGAATAGACCCATCTCCAAAGAGGAAACACAGGTGGCCAATAGACATATGAAAAGATGCTCAATGCCACTAATCATCAGAGAAATGCAAATTAAAAGAACAATGAGGTACCGTCTCACACCTGTCAGAATGGCTGTCACCAATAAATCAACAAATAACAAGTGCTAGAGAGGGTGTGGAGAAAGGAGAACCCTTTGGCACTGTTGGTGGGAATGCAGATTAGTGCAACCACTGTGGAAAGCAGTATGGAGATACCTCAAAAAATTAAAAATGGATCTGCCTTTTGACCTAGCTATCTCACTTCTGGGAATATAACCAAAGGAACCCAAAACACTAATTCAAAAAAACATAAGCACCCCTATGTTCATTGCAGTATTATTTATAATCGCTATGATATGGAAGTAGCCCAAGTGTCTGTCAGTAGATGAGTAGATAAAACAATTATGGAACATTTACACAATGAAATACTACTTGGTCCTAGAAAAAAAAATTTTACCCTCTGTGACAATATGGAAGGACTTGGAGAACATTATGCTAAGTGAAATAAATCAGCCAGAGAAAGACAGATACCACATGATTTCACTCATATGTGGAATCCAATGAACCAACTGAACTAACCAGGAAAATGGGGACAGACTCGTAGATGGAGAGCGGGTGGCAGCTAGGGGCTGGAGGGATGGGATTAAGGGATGGAAGGATCAAGGAAAAAGGACTCATGGACATGGACAACAGTATGGTGATTGCATGGGAGAAGAGGGTATAAGGGAACTAAATGGTAATGGAAAAATATATAATAAAGATTAAATATTAAAAAAGAAATTAAATTTAAAAAATTGGCAGAGGAAATTAGTTAAAGAAGAGTAGAAATCAAGTAAATAAGAGGCAAAGGAGAAAGGAAAATACTAACTCAGGAACACCACTCATACCATTATCAAATATTAAGAATTGCTCTAAGTAATGAGATTCGGGAGAATAATAAAAATGCTAAAACCAAAGGGGGTTCAAATAACTGTTTCATAGTATTTTAATAAACCTTGTTCTGCTTTATTCTGTAAGTTACTTTAGGGAATGGTCCATGGCTTACATCACCTTGTATCCCCACAGTTTGTTAACAAACTGTGTTTCACAAATATTTGTAGATTGCTGAATTCAATAAATATTGATTGTGTTTTTACTACCTACCAGATACTGTGATAGTTACTGAGGATATAAAGATAAATGTGCTTTGGTTTCTAACTTCAAAGAGTTATCAAGCCTAGTTAAAAAGAAATATAGATGTCTAATATTTACTTTTGAAATGAAAAACAAAAATCATCTAAAAACACGGTGAAGTTAAAAGAAGGATGAAAAGTTGAGATCCTGGACAAAAGATACTTTTTTAAATGAAAAATAAACATTGTAAAACCTATTTGAATTTGTTAAGCTAAGACATCCTTCTCTATGTTGGTATCACATACTCCCAAACTTATACTGATGTTCATTATCTTCGATATTTCAGGCTAGATTTCAGGCTATTTCTTCTAATTATCCCATGAGTTAGATTCTTTCCTCATACCATGAACTTCACACATATTTTGGCAACAATGAATAATGGAAAAGAGTTGATATTTCCCAAACTACAGAGCTGGTGTGGGGCAGAGACAGTTAAATAACTAATAATGCAGTTTCTTCAATCTGGAAATTTGGAGAGAAAGCATTGTAGTACATTCTTTATAATTTGCTTTAATGGAGCATTATGTTCTCTCTTCTATTCTGAGATGAAAGTCAGAGGAGGCTCAATTACAGAATCCTATGACATTATTTGTATGTGTGAATCCAGCCCAACCTCCTTTTAATTTCAGCCTTGGAAGGACTAATCAAAAATACAAGTCCATTTTAGGGCTATGATAAGAGCTGGAAACAAAAAGCAGGAAGTGAGATCATCTAGTCCAAGCAATTATAAAGCCCCTTCGTAAATCATTTCAATTTCTAGTAAGTCCTCTCATATAATTTCTGCCCAGAAGAGTCCAGCAAAAAACGAACTGGCTGCCAGTTCCTCTGACACAGCTCAGCTTTATAACTCTTCTTCGGAATTCTGACTAAAGCCTTTTGAACAGCCTTGGCTAAATCACCAGATGGGTTTGAAAGAATGTCATTACAAAGTCCTTATGTGAGTTGGCAAATAGATGTCAACAAAAGCTTTGTACCCTGTCCAGACAAGCCCATGCTGCGGACTCCAAAGTCTGATTCTCAATACTAAAATATTTTCGTGGAAAAAATATTTCCCATCTGAAGCGCTATAGCTTTGCTCGTGTGTTTCCCCCTCCCCTCCCCTGCTGCCATCACTTTCTCTGTCTTTCTCTTTCTCTCTCCACATCCTTCTTTTTCATGAAGGAAAGCAAGATGTTTAAACTTGACCTCATAACAATAAAATATCTCAAATGAATGCCAATTCCAAAGGGCACCCCATAAATCAGGGGCTAAATCAAGACTTTGGAGAATAAATAACACTTTGGAGGAAATTAAAACCTCTTCATACTGAAAGCTATGCATTTGTGCATATGTATACATATGTATAATTTATTTTCCTTTTGTGTACTATCTCTTTGTTTTTATTTGTTACATAAAACAGATGGGTGTGTCCTTCCTTTGAGAAAAGAGAAATCATTATGACCGACCGGTGACCAGCACTATAGGAGGGTTCTGTTTTCTGAATTGCAGCAGGTCCCCACCTAAACTGAGGTTTTCAGAAAGCACAAGTATTGTGTACAAGTATTGCCAGGAGGAAACCTTTTAAATTGTATCTGTGTGGGACTCTCCACCTGGGTTATAGAGTGGCCCATCTGTTCACATTGCTACTCTCCATGAGAGGCAGGAATAGCTACTGCTAAATTGAATGTCCCACACAGCCTCCATGATTACTGAGAAGAAACGCATCAGATAGCTCTCCCGTGCTGTGGCCCATCCATGTGAGAACGTGGAGGCCGTGGGGAAGAACAAACAGGGCAGATGCCCTCAACAGGGAAGAACAAGCAGCATATTTGCAAACTGTGCTTCTGGTCATACTTGACTTGTGAAGGGATGGAGTAAACAATTACATGGAGTGTTGGCTGAGTTGGGAAGGGGCGAGCAGAGAAGCACGCTATTCTGAAAAAAATATTCATGTATCATTATATTCTAATGTGTAATTTACTAATTTAGTTACAACATTTGTGATGTGTCCCTGACTGCCTCAGTTCAGAAAGAAATTCTAAATTTCACCTTGATCAAGAGAAAGGGTCTTTCCCTTCATGTCCTCATTTCTTCAGAAAATTTCTAGTCTGCCACTCTCTGTTCAAGGAGGTTTACAGGTACCCAGGACGGGTGGATGGTAGGGTTGTTCGCAGGGAATGAGGGGAGGGTTTCTCATTTTGGAAGATATCTCAGGCGCTCTGATTCCTTTCCACTTTCACTGCTTCCTCATCAAGAACCCAGATCTGTCAGCTGCATTCGTAGAAGCCATTGGTACTTTTCCCCCTTTTCTCAGACTCAGTATGATCTGGCCTTTGAGAAAGGAAAACTTACTTTGCAACCTTACATGCATTTTGGATCTTTGTTTTTAGCCCTTAGGGCAAATGTTTCTCTGAATATTTGTTTCTGCCTGTGGATGAGCTTAAAAAGAAAAAAAACGGCTCACAAGGTACCACTGGCAGATGAAGTGTTCTACCCCGACCTCCCCAAAGATGTGCTGCTTTGGCAAGTGAATTAGGTTGAGATGAAGGCAATCAAGACCCTGGAGACTCAACAGAAATTTTTACCTTTCAGTTAAAGAATTTAAATTGGGGGTTTTGTCATAATAAGAGCTATCACCAGAAATAACTTTTTATGATCTATCTATAGGGCAGTGTAAACTTCTAATTACTGAACATTTGTTCTAATTAAGCTGCAAATGACCCTCCTCCCTTCTGAAGCTCCAGGGATCTTACCTTCGTTCCTTGATTCAAGATTCCATATGTACCTTATTTTCTCTCTCTCTCTCTCTGAACCACTTGTGTATGTGGGGTCTCTGACTCTCATGTATGTGGAGTTCTTCTATGTACATAATGTGGTTATTTTTTTCTTGTTAATCTGTCTCTTGTAGATTTAATTATTAGGCCAGCCAAAAGAACCTAGAAAGGCAGAGTAAAATGTACCCCCCACCCGCCACTCCACCTGACACACGCACAGAGAAGAAAGAAAGGGAACTACACAAAATATACATATATTTGTACTTCAAGGAAAGCACTAAATTTTTAACTACATTATCATATATTTTCCTCAGACTAACACTTCGAGGTAGATATTATTGGCCATTCTGTTCAAATGAGAAAAACTGAGCTTCAAAGCTGTGTTAATTAAACCAAGTTTATTCAGCTGAAAAATGTGGCCCATCTCACATAAAAAGCTATAGAAGATATGAGCATGTAGGTAGTAGAATATACTGCCTCAAAATACACATCTTTGGCATTTGGATTATTTTAAGATTATTATTTTGAGAAATAGACCCAGGAAAAGCTCTGAAAACAGAGAAGTTATCTTTTATGTATATGGGAAATTTACATTTATAAAATAAATCTTCATTAAGATTTATAAGTCACAAAAAACTTACCAATGGAGAAGGCACAGCATTAAATCTGCATAGAAAATCATACTTTTGCTTGCTGTGCTTTTTCTAGAACACCCCCATAATTGGCCCCTCTCCAAGTCAACATCTTTTTTTTTTTTGTCTTTAGCTGAAGATAGTGTTTAAAGTAGTGGCTTGGACCATCTCAGAGAGTTTATTCATTTTTCCTGGATATCCCCCATATACACAAGAAATATGCATGTTAGTGAACTTCTGTTTGTTTTTTTCCTATTAATCTATCTTTTACGACAAGGGTCTCAGCCAAGAACTCAGAAGAGTGAAGGGTATATTGCTTTCCTTCCCTTAAAGTGATACTGAAATTATGAAATATTTCCATTTTCTCTTGGCTGGTTAGTGTTCTATAAGGTTATTATCTTTTAAACAAAGATGCTATTACTTATAAGCTTCCTGAATACAGACACCAAATCTCTTCTGTTTGCCACAGTAATAGGCAGCACTTAGCGCACTGCCTGGTATATAAATATTCAATTAAATATTTATTTGTTGGTGTGGGTAAGGAGTGCAGATGAAACTATAATTTATATGTTTCCTATTTTTTCTTTTCTAGTGTGGATGAAAGCTAACATTACTCCTTAGCCTTAGGACATAGGGTTGGATAGATTAATTTACTCCCTCACCATACATATGTATTTCAGTGTTTTCTGAGTAATGTAGTATATTAGCTACTTGTTGTCTTAGTTCTGTAAGTACTGCACTGATAAATAATGGGGGTGTGTAAGGAATGAGTATCTCATTATTTAGCTATTTGTATGCAAGCAGAAACTACTTTACTTTGCATAATGCACAGAGAAAAAGTGTCCATGGTTCTCCTTCAGTTTTCTCTGTGTTGATGTTGTCAAGAAGAATATTTCTTACCTTTGTGTATCTTATATACTTTCCTAACAATACTTTTATGAAGCTTTTCACCAATGCAGAGTCAGTGGAAGGCTCTATAAAAACGTTGGCTCCTATTACTGGAGAAGGAGGCAGTTCTTGCCAGAACAAATTTCTCAGGGAACCTGAGAAAGGTTTGGTTCAGGAAAACACACCAAGCAAGGTCTGTTGTGAAAAGAAAACAACTATGCCTCAATTCAAAGCATCTTAGGATACCCTCTTTAATTGAGGAGGAAGTACAAGGGGCTCAAAACTCAGTTATCTTTCCATCACCTTCATTAGTTTATTGTTTTCTTTATTCGATCTGCCAGAAATACAGTACATTCATATGTGCATCACTCATTGCCTTTCAGGGCGTGCCTTCATTTCAGTGGAGCTCCCGAAGCAAGATGGAATATAGGGATGGGCAAAAGTAGGTTTCCAGTTGTGAGTACGTGAAACATGGAGTTTATTACTGTGTTGTTATTTATTAATTATTGTATCATTGTCCATATGAACAACTGGAAACCTACTTTTGCCCCACCTTTCAGGGCAGGGATGTCAAACTCATTTTCACCGGGGGCCACATCAGCCTTGTGGCTGCCTTCGAAGGGCCGAATGTAATTTCAACTCCTTAACAGTTAAGGACTGGGTACTAAAATTATTTCAGCCCTTGAAAGGCAACCACAAGGCTGATGTGGCCCCCAATGAAAATGAGTTTGACACCCCTGTTGTAGGGTGATAAGACAAAAGGTGATGTTTATGGACAACAGTCTTGATTGAAAACATAAATTTTAAAGACATAATTATATATCAGGTTCAAATATACACTTCTGACAAATGTGTATCTTGAGTCTGCTAGAAAAATGATGTACACAAAATTGCCTAACTTAAGGGTTGACGATGTGTGTATCTCATTCCACAGTATCTCAATTATACTCATCTTATTTAGCAGCTATTAGGAAGCAGATTTATCAAACATGTGAGGAGTGAATTGCCATGTGTCACTGACGAGGGTAAAACTCATTGAGGGGAAAAAAAGGCATTTAATCTTTGTCCATATATGTAGAAACAGACAGTATCTCTATGATAAGTTTCTTTTCTCAGTAACTGTGAAACCCACAAGCCCAATTTCATGCACTCTTCAACTGAAGTGTTAAAATATTTGTGATAAGGACTCAAGCTAGGGAAAGACCCTTATAAAAAGCCATCTCTTTTCAAACGAAGAGGACAAGCATACAGAATCAAAACAATGATACTAATGTATACTCACACTTTAGTTATAACTCATTCTAAAGCAGTAATAACTCTGGCCTGTCCCTTAGAAGAACATGGAGCAAACATTTTATAACATGCATAGTGGAAGCTGGTGTGTATCACCTAGATTCCCTTCCTCAGAATCAAGACCCCCATTACCCGTCAGGAATTTCAAATGTGAGCACTCACACACATGTCCCTTCCTGCAGAAGGGAGTTTCCTCAGAGAAAGCCACATCCCCTCCCTGTGAATGGGGGTAGCAGAGACTTGCAGAGGCACAACACCAGGCTTTCCCTCTTGCCTCAATTCTGGACCTTTCTAGAAGGCCATTCCAGCTCCAGCATGCACCCAAGGATTGGCAGTGGACCCTGTTGCTAATGCGTTGCAGTTCAGTTTCTCCTTCTGTAGCTGTACGCTCTCACAGGTGTTTCCGAGAGTGCTCCCAACCGACCTCATGCATATACACGCATATACCTCCATCTGAGAATGTATTTCTCAGGAACCAATGGCAGTGTGATTTTTAAAAAGCTTAAAACATTGGAGCTCTCTTCTTAATAATGTCCATAAAGCTGATCCAGAACTCCCACAACCACCAATCACCCCTGCCCCAACTCTACCTTAGCGGGAAAGAACGTTCTGAATTGATTATGTGCCTTCCTCCCATCTTTCTGGCTCAGCCCAATAAGGGAAAAACAAAGGAATGTATTTAGGTTTACAAGTATTTCTTTCTACTTTCTAGGTCTGGTCTGGGCCAGATGTAAAGAGATCAATACTCTGCAAAAATGGAAATCAACTTTTTCCTCTTCCCTTGTGGTAATAAGAGTGTATAATAAAATTCACAACCACTTTTAAAAAATGTACTGAGCCCTTGCTTATTTTCTGCTTCAGTAATCCTTATTGAACAGCAATCCTGTTCTACATTAATAATATTTGTTTTATTTGGGGGGCCCTAAAATTCTTTATCTAATATTCATTGTGTACCTGGTCTCACCTTTACTTTCCTATAGCTGTTTATGAAAATAAGCTGGCTCAAGAGATTACGAGCTGAAAAGGAACACAACATAATACTAATATTTATAGAGTTTTTCGGTGATGCAAAATAAACACTCGGCCCATTTCTCCAAAGGGCCTCTTCCCAGATGACAGAATCCTAGATAATACAAGCTTATTGAATAATTGCCTCAAATTTCTCAGAAAATTCTGCACTATGATGATACTAGAAAGTCAAAAAGGAAAATATTGGGTGTTTTTGTTTGTTTGTTTGTTTTTTGCCATATCATGAGCAAGCTTTCAGGGTGGGTTGGCTGAAATGGCAAGAATACATGTACCCACCTCGTTTCTTTCTACACACTGCTATCAGCTAAGCTAAATATTGATTAATAAAAACACCCAGGATTAGAAAAAAATATTGAAAAGGAGACAAGAGCCTCTTCCCTCTGCCCCCAGAGTTTTTTTAATGTTTTTATTGGATTTAACATTCATTTAAAAGATATACGTATATACAACTAGTTTGATCAGGTACTAATAAATTTTCGTATCCCTTTATTTTCTGTGCTGAAGAGTCACTTCAGTTTTTCTCCATGTTTAATAGTTAGCTTTGGAAATTTTGGCATGTTTTTTATCTGTTACTGAAGCATTAGCATTTCCACCATGTTTGATGTAAGTAGCTCTTTCAGTTTTCTTCCTGCAGTTATGGTTTGTATTCTTGTTTTTTCCACAACACACTGCTTATATCCCACAATATTATCTTCCCATTGTTTTCTTCAGTAAACAGGATTTTGGCAGAAAGCAGACTTGAGACACCCTCAAGGTGTGGACCTTAGATCCCAGTTCCTGTTCACCTGACTCCCATCATCATCTTCTTCACCACAACTAAAAACATTGCCACAGAATGCCACAGACCCAGAGTGGGCTAGAGCAGGGTTCAAAGCTGAACCCTGCTGTCCCACTGAACTCTCTGTATCTCTGTCTCTAATGAGGCTGAGAGAGACAGATGAAAAATTAAACAGAATCACTCAATCAAATTGGCACTTTTTGTAAGCTACATTAGGTCAGTTCCAAATCCTTGCAAGAAGAACAGTAGGGAACTGAAGGAGGAAATTCAAATGCAATGGCAATGGTTTAACAAGAAATCCTTTTTTTAAAAGAAGATTTTCTTTATCTACCTTTAGAGAGGGGGGAAGAGAGGGAGAGAAACATTGATGTGAGAGAGATACTTCAATCAGTCACCTTCTCCACACCTCCCAACAGGGTGTGGAACTCACAACACAGGCATGTGCCCTGACCAGGAAGACCTTTTGCTTTACAGAATGATGACTAACCAACTGAGTCACACTGGTCAGGGCAAGAAATCATTGTGGGTTTTTGTTTGTTTGTTTGTTTGTTTGTTTTGCAGAGATTCCCAAAGCAAATGGAATCTAGTATTTTTTTTAAGAATGAAGGGAACCTGATATGGGAGAACACAACTTCTCTAAAGGCAAAGATGCTATCTTCAGAGACATACTATGGCCACAAAGAGAAGAAAGAACAGAAAGCACGTGTTCTCTTTCCCTAAGAATTAAGATCTTACTACCACCCACTAGGTCAGTTTGGCCTCACCATGAAGTCCTCCAAACACCCTATTGATAGAAATTACAAGAGAATTCACAGCCCAAAGAATATGCAGTTTTAAATGATTTTTCAATGACTTTATTCTAAACATTTGAGAATGTCATGCTGCTATTATTTCCTTTTTTTCCCAGGGAAAAAGATGATAGAATATGAACAATAATCAATATTCTAAAGAATATCTGTGAATGCTAAGAAAAGTGCCAAAAGGCATTTGGGATTGTAGAATTCAGCATTGCTGAACCTCTTCATCCACAAAACTAAACAGTGCTGCCTTGTAAGAAGAAGCCATCTACTTAAAGAAAAAATGTAGTCACCTACTACATATATATATGAAAGTACGTGACTTACTACAGGATAGATTATAGAAGCATTAGGAAGTCTCTCCCCCCCCACCAAGTTTTTCTTTTTTATTTTATTTTTTAATCCTCCTCTGAGGACATTTTCTCATTGCTTTTTTAGAAAGAGAGGAAGGAAAAGAGGGAAGCAGAGAGATAAATGTCAATGTGAGAGAAATAACAATTGGTTGCCTCCTGTATATGCCCAGACAGGGACTAGAACCCACAACCTAGGTTTGTGTCCTGACCAGAAATTGAACCCACAACCTTCAGCCTTACTACAGGACACTCCCACCAAATGAGCCACACCAGCCAGGGCACATCGTTTTTCTTTATTACTGGGATTTCTTAAATAGAAAAAACAGCATCCATTTAAGAATAACTAAAGAGCAAATAGGAAAACAAATACCTTGTGAGCTCTATTATGTGCTAGAACTAGAGTTGGAATACTTTAATAAATTATCACTTTTAATTTGTTAAGAGTAACCAATCTTAAGTAATTTGGTCAGGCTTTCTGCCACTCCCAGCATCTCATTCCTTTATGCATTCATTTATTTAACAATGTGTACTTGACAATTACTCTGGGATAGTTACCATGTAAGATGAGCTCAAAAATGGGAAAAATCTTGATGATCAGAGTTCCCAAAAGGCAAATGGTCATTAATTTAGCCAACAATGCTAGCTTCCTCTGGAATTGAGTCAGAACATTATATGGAGAACGACCAATAGGTAGAAGCAAACTTAATAGAAAAACTGTGATAAGCAATGATATCATGAGATGAAGCCTTTGAGGGAGACAAGATAAATATTGTTATTTCCAGTTGGATTTTTCATCCCATTCACATTACAGTCTTACAGTATATGATGATCTGATCATTACCCCCATTAATAAACTCAGTATAAGAATTACAAAATTCATAGGAAACAGAATTTGCCATTCCTAATTTAGATGAAAAAATGGCATTAAAAAAGTAAAGAGATTTGCATAAGATCACCCAACTGGGAGTGTTGCAAAATTAGAATTTTAACCCAATTCTAAGTAGAAAGTACCCTGTCCATGCAGCCCCTTTAAGAGTATAAGGCAAACACGACTTAGAGTAAAGAAAGTAACTCAAAAGTTACCAAGAAGTAAAGTGACTGACATGCTAGCCTTCAGAGCCCTAAATTTGGTAGTGGAAAGGGAACATTAATAACAAGTGTTGGCCATATACAATATTCCTTAACTTGGCCTCCTTCCCAAACTTGCTTCTTTCCCAAACTTGCCTCTTTCTATACTAGAAACTCGGGTTTTGTATTCTTGCTGGAAGATGAATGATCTATGGATTGTGATGTTTTGGGTCCACACAGAGTGTCAGGATCTTTTTTAGAACAGTTTTGTAAAAGAAAGAGCAATTTCCAATAAAACAATTGCATTTTTAACCAATTGATACTGCAGTGACAAATCTATTCAAGATCGCCAGTGGCCATCTGTTCTGATATTATGATATTTCTGCAGAAAATCATCTTTTCTTAGAGAATCTTAAATTGGAAGCAACTTTAAGATCATCTAATTTATCCCTTTGGAAAGCAGTGTTCAATAGATTCTGTGAGATTTATTAAGAAGGAGTAGGATTTTTTTTTCTTAAGTTATTGATTAGACCCAGGATGGACACAGTTGAAACTGCCGAACAACCTCAAAACTTAGTAGCCTGAAACAACAACTTATTATTATCTTACATGGTTCTCTAAATTGACTTGGCTCATTTTGGCAGTTGTTGCTTGGAATTTTTCACACACTTTCTGTCAAATGGCAGCTGAGGCTGGAGTCATCTAAAAGCTCAACTGACTCACAGTTGATGCTGGCTGTTGGCTGAAGTTCAGCTCGCTCCTAGTTAGAGAAACTGGGCTCGTCTTTGACAGGTGGTGTGGGCTTCGTACTGCATGGTGCTTGAGTCCCAGAGGGAGCACTCATGAGCAAGCCTTCCAAGAGACACAGGGCAGTAGTGTCAAGGCATTATATGACTTAACCAGGGAAGTCTTAGAACATCATTTCACCACAATCTGCTTTTCAAGCAAGCTACTAAATCTATACTACATCCACAAGAAGGAAAATTAGATCCCACCTTTAATGTGAAAGCAACCAGAGTGTGCACATTAGGAGAAAAGGGATTGATGGTGGACATCTTTGAAGAATATCCACCAAACATCTTTTCTTTTCATGTAGTTAGATCAGGTGACATTTTACTTGGTAGCTTTATTGTCTTAACTGTCCTCTTTTTACCTCCTCCTGTGGGCATTGAGAGGTTTGGTTTGGGGTGGGAAATGACAGATTATGGGTAATTTTGTTGCTTGATTGGTATTGTTCTAGTATTATCAATTATGGGCCTAATGAGATTAAATAAAGTGAGCCTAACTCTTCTTAATGAATCTGATAGAATCTACTGAATTCTGTTTTCTAAAGAGCTCAAGTAAATGGTCTCTAAAATCCTTTACAATTAAAAACAGTACTGCAAGATACAATTTTCAGTAGAAATCTCTGTCTCCTCATAGCCAACATCAGATCATTAAATAGAGAATACTTCATTATGAGAGGTGTCATCTCCTTTTTCGCAAATTGTTAACTCATCATTTAATTGACTTGCATAGCAGGAAATCACATTTTGAATGAAGAAGTAGGGAATTTCTACTATTGTTTCATCAGAATTGTTATCCAGTACATATCTGCCTGAGTTCTGCTGCATGCAACAGTGCCTGAAATATAGTTACTATTCAGTCAATGTCTTGAATCTTGAATGGTGAAAGAATGCATGTGAATGCATGCATTCACTGACACATCTGAAATAGCACATAGATGTGTTTTCCAAATCCCAGGGAAGACAAATATATTCTCCTGAATTCTACTTGCAGAAGTGGAAACATAGAGTAATAGTTTATGTAAAATTCCCATAGCATAGTGCACATAGCTTTCTAATTTATGATCTTTACTGATGGAACTGTATGTTATACTCAACCCAGACTCCAGGAGCCATTTCTTCATTGTGCTCCAGAGGTTCAACAAAACTCTGGACGCTGTGAATTGAGTAACAAAGTTACAAACTCCACAGATAATCAAAAATCATGTCTTTAATGTGAATATTTTAACGATCTTTCTGATGTATGATTTCCATTTTGATCCTGTTTCTGGCAGAAAAGTCTGCCAAGCCCCCCTGAGACTCCAGGCCAATGCATGCACAGCCTGCCTCTGTATCTGCAAGGAAGCAGACGCAAAGGCCATGTCACTTGAGCTGGTTCAGCGCCCCAGCATCTGTGCTTCCAAGGTGATTGTGAATGTTCCAGGTAATAGGCATTGCAGTGCTTCTGGCTCGTGCCCATGTGGCCTGGAGGGCCACAGTGCTCCAATACTTTTTGAAATAGCGTTGCCAAAACCCTGGCACTGCTTCTCCTAATCACTGATTAAGAAACTGCACTGGTTTCAAATACGATACTACGATTTCACCAGTTTCTCTATTGGCCTGGGAGTAGATGTACTGCTTCTGTACATATCGTCAGAAGCAGAGTGTTCTGGCTCTGCTCCAAGCTGTGCCCTACACATATACCAATACTGTTATGGAGAAGCTTTGAATGCAAAGAATTAGATAAATTCCTCAGGTGAAAAATCTTTCCTGCCCCTCTGTATAAGAAGATTCCTGCAGCAAGTAATGATTTTAAGAAACATCAATGTGTGTTTTTTACCTTTGTATGTTCTTATGCATGCCTTTTTTTCTTCCTTGCCCAGAGGTATGGATCTATTTCAAGACCAATGGTAAGGAGCTTCTGAGAGTGAAAGATGGCAGTTACAACATGACTACCAACCATCAACATTTGGCTCTGCCATCCTAGTAGAATTTTAAAGTCTATAGCAAGACAATTGAGAAAACTAAGACTGTCCCTAAAAAGAAGATTTTTTTTTCAATTTCCTTATCATCTTTCTCCCATTTAAAATATCAAGAGGTAGGTCTCACAATTTGATCACAAGATTTTACAAAATGGAATTCTTTCCCAAAGAGTAAAAAAAACAGTGGAAGCTATGTCTAGTCCTGACAGACTGAGAAGAGGGAAAGGCAAACCTGCCCAAACCTTGCCTGCTCAGGCCAAAGTCGTGAAGAATAAAATCAAGTATATGAGATGGGAGGAAGGGAATCATCAGAGCAGATGGGCCTGCACTTCACTTCTCATTTGGACTCAAGGAAAAGACCCCCAGAAAGGTATCCTTATAATTTTATAAGATAATTCCAAGAGTAGAGAAAGAGGGAGTGATAACATGTTCAGATAGAGAAGGAAAGTAGTTAGTGCTCAAGAGCTGCCATCAACTCCAAAGTGACAGAAATAACCAGAAGCTCACACACATTGTCTGAGAGTCAGGGAGTATGTTAGACAGCCTCTAAGATGGGTCCGATAATCCCCACTCCTTGGTATTCACAGTCTGATGGAACCTCCTCCTTTTGAGTAACTTGCATCTAACCAATAAAATGGAGTAACCTGAAGGGAATGTCACATCTGTGATTAGGTTTCTAATACTGTGACTTTTGTCTTGCTAACAGACTCTCTCTATTGCTTTCTCAGCTTGTACACTTTAATGAAGAGGCTAAGTAGCTGTAGTGAGGAAGCTAAAGGGAGCTGAAGTAGACTTCCCAGGCTGCAATAGCAGAATACCAGGACTGAGTGCTTTAAGGAACAGAAAATTATTTTCCTACAGTTCTGGAGACTGGAAGTCTAAGATCTAGGTGCCATCAGGGCTGGTTTGGATGAGACTTCTATCCTTGTGTTGCGGATGGCCCCCATCTCATTGTGTCCTCATATGGTCTTTCCTTTGTGTGTGTGTGGGGGGGGGAGAGTGAGAGAGATCTTTGGTATCTCCTCCTCTTCTTATAAGGACACCAGTCTTATTATTTTGGGGCGGCACCACAATGACGTCATTTAACTTTAATTATCTCCTTAAAGTCTCTGTCTCCAAGTACACATTGGAATTAGGGCTTTAATATAATTGAACCGAGGTGTGGGGCGGGGGGCACAGTTTAGACTATAACAGTAGCCTCTGCAAAATGGCCATTGAGGCTCTGAGGCCCTCAGTCCAACAGCTAATAAAGAACTGAATGCTGCCAACAACCAAGGTGTGAATTTGGATGCAGCTCCTTTCTCAGTTGAATCTTTAGGTGAGAAAGCAGAGCCTGGGCTAACAATTGATTACAGGCTTAAGAGAAACTGTGATACACAGGATGCAGGTAAGACACACCAACAGAAACTGCAAAATAATAAATTTGTGTCCTTTTAAGCCACTCAGTTTTGTGCTAATTAATTAGATACCAATAGGTCACTGATACAGGGAAGTAGATACTCTGAGAGCCAGCAGGTCATTTGCTGAGGCCAGGAATCAGGCAGATACATTGTGCAGGAATAAAGAAAGTAGTGTTGGTGGAAGGAAATCTGCTGTCTCTCCTCAATATGTTATGAAAACAGAGAAGTTTAAGTGTAGTTAAGAATGTGGATTCCAGCCCTGGCTGTGTGGCTCAGTGGATTGAGTGCCTGTGAACCAAAGGGTGGCTGGTTCGATTCCCAGTCAGGGCACACACCTGGGGTGCGGACCAGGTCCCCAGTTGGGGGTACACAAGAGAAGACCACACATTGGTGTTTCTCTCCCTCTCTTTTTCTCTCCCTTCCCTTCTCTAAAAATAAATAAATAAAATCTTAAAAAAAAGAATGTGGGTTTCAAAATCAGACAAACCTGAGCTCCTTTGCCCCTCTGAAACTTACCAACAGTGAATACCAGGACAAGTCATGTTACAGGAAAAGTGAATGCAAACTGGCGAAGGAAAAACCAAGTGGCTTGATCTCATAAATGGATATTATAAATGTGCTGAGAAATAAATGGCATAATAAAAATAAACTAGCATATAAAAGTCTTGATTGACATTAGCTATTATTGTTAGGATACAAGAAGAGAAAGAGAGTGGAGCTGGTGCTAAAAATGCATATTGAGTTCCTAAGATGTGCCAAGAAATGTACTATGCTATCTGCATAATATGCTATATAAAACTGTGATATTAAACTATATATGGTCTTATATCCTCTACATGATGATTTTGCACCCTCTGCACAATTCTCCTAAGTAGTTATATTATCCTCATTTTTGGAACAGGCATTTCAAAGATCATAAGTACTTGACTATAGTCATATGGGTCCCATGAGGATTTATATCTAGAATCATGGGTCTTGAGAACTTTGGCTCTTTTTGTTTTATCGTGTCTGAAAAATGATGATAGAACCCTGACAAAAAAAAAGTCTGTGGAGGTTACCAAGTATACTGCAGAATTGTGTGCCAGGCTCCTGCAAAACAGAAATATAATGATGATAAATACTCATTGGTTCAGACTGTTTTCAATTTGGATTGAATCCTTTTTGCCATCATTCCAGCTAATGTCATAGCCACGTCAGAAAGAGAGTATCATTGGCTGGATTTAAATGACTTTACTCAATTTATTCGATTTACTTCACAAAAGAGAAAAGTAGGTTTATATTTCCCATTGCTTATGAACCAAATAAGGTCATCACCCTTTGCATTGCATTGATTCAATTTTCGTTCACATCTTTCTCACATACTCTATTAGTTGCAGCTGGATTATTACAGCTTCCTGAAACTGATCAAATTTACATTGTGGAAGATGCTTTTTGAGGGAGAAATCAGAAACAGTAAACCTTTTTCTTTTGTACTAATAAGACAGAAGTGGCTACTGAAATCAGCAAGTTAGCCTTTTTTTTTTCCCCACACACTCTAAGGAACAAACCTTGTGGCTATGTGCTCATGTTTCTTGTGACTTCTCAACATGCTCTAAATGTTGCATCTGGAAAATACAATGGTCAGGTTATAGAAGAACATCAATGAACTGTCAGGCTCATCCAGAAAGAATGCAGGAAGACCAAAAAATGAGACCAGAGAGAAAAACAGTAGATAAATAATGTCAGAGTCAAATGTGTTAAATAAGAAGCAGCTAAGGGCAAATGAAGGAAATGACAAACTATCCTAGCAAACACACTTTCAGATGCTGTGTTTCTATTAAAGGCAGAAAATTGCCTACTGAAATGACTACCAAAGAAAAGGAGATGAAATTTGAGGTATGCTTTATTTCCTCCCAGTCATTTGTTATCACTCCAAAAATCCAGTAAATATATTCAAGGACGTTTTGACCATGAATTTAGCCTTCAGGTCCCTTTGAGGGAAGATATTTGACATAGAAAATGATCAGTTATCGTCAATGCAAAGTAAAGTGGCCTCAGCAATTCTCTGGTGCTCTGTGGGTTTCTTTTAGCCTTTCCAGGTTTTGCTGTTGTGGTAGGGATTTTTGTTTTTGGGTTGTTATTTTTTACTCTACATTTTTTCTCCTTTTTTGTTCTTTATTGAGTTTAATTACAGTTATTGTTCATGGGCTATTGAGCTTAAAAATCATTTGCTGTCTTATAATTTCACCCTATACTTGATTCATTCACAGCTGTTCGTCACTGTCATGCCATTCAGACTGAGGAGTGAAATTGCTTATCTTCACAAAGCAAAGAAAGCAGTTTCATTTATTCAAGGTCTATAAAGGGAGAAAATAAAATGATTACAGTGGCAATTCTTTAGCTCAATTTATTTAAATGTTTTTATGTACCAATATTGTGGTACATTTTTTTATGACATCCCATTAACTATGGTCAGTAATTCCTGGAGATAGCTGAAAGATGAGGCTGCACTTTTTCTAGAAAGAGTGGGTCAACATCTCTTGGTCTCCCATGGAGACAAATTGACATCTCTGACTCAGTACTGGTACCCGTGGACTAGCTGTACCCAGCAGGCATAAAGTGAATAATAACAAATAAGGTTTCTTGGCTTAAGACTTTTGTTGGAGCACCTGGCAGTTCCACATTTTAACTCTAATTTGTATGAAAGCATTGTCTTGAAGTGATGTCTTTTAATATGCAAGATATTACCTGGGAGAAGCAACGCATTTGCTCTCACTAACCCTTGAGATTTGTTGATGAAATGAGAGTTTCAAGTCTCTGCATGACGTACACCTTCTCATTTCAGCATGAACCAATTGTTCTCAATAATTGGTCACTAGTCTGTGAGTACAGCCTTTCCAATGAACTCCCCTAGGGCACTCTTCTTAAGGTTTGGCACTCCAACATCCTTTCTATACCATTAAGGTCACCAGCTAATCCATCCCTAAAATGTACAGTTTGAAGGTTGGCCAAAACCATACTAAATTATTTATAATATTTGAAATAATTATAATATAGACCACCTACTGTAACTTTCCTTTATTTAGTGATGAGAAAACAGAACACTTAGAGGTTTTAAATGAATTGAAGGCATTGTCAAATTTTCATGGTTTATTAAAAAGTCTAAGAAAGAATATGTATAGAAGGAAGCAACTGTTAACATGGCATTTACCTTGGAGCTATGTGCCAAATTCAACACGGCTCACACACTGGGAGTTAAAAGGATTTCTTGGGACAACAGTCATAATCTGGGGTCCTAACTAACATGGAAATTTGAATCAAATATATTCACACAAACACATAAAATCAGGGATCCCCAAAAGTGATACCTTGGTGGGCAGGTAGACTGTGTGAAAAGAAAGATGGAAGTGAGAGTACTTGCCTACTTTTAGCTCTTCATTAAGAAGAAAATCTTTCCTGAAAATTCTAGCTACATATTAGTAAGAGGCCAGTATTCATACTTCTTGGATGCCTCCACATACCCAGAGAAGAATACCAATTTAGACTGGAGTGGTGCTTTAGGAGTAGTCTCTGAGAACCTGGCAGGAGTCAAGGATAACTTTCCCTGGAGAAACCTGCTTTAACTAAATGTCAAGTCATCATATTGACAGCATGTGATGAAAATAATCTTGCAATGAAAGTCACCAAACACCCAAAGAAACAAATCAGATCACAGACCATGAACACAAAATTATAGAGATCAGTAAATACATTTATATCATTTTAAAGAGAGAGTTCTAAGGAGTAACTTCATTGGGTTGTTCATTATTTTGGTATTGAGTTTTGTAACTTCTTTGTAAATTTTGGCTATTAACCCCATATCAGATGTATTAGTGAATATGTTCTCCCATTCTGTGGGTTGTCTTTTTATTTTGTTGATTATTTCCTTCACTATACAACAACTTTTTAATTTGATGTAGTCCCATTTATTTATTTTTTCTGTTGTTTCCCTTGCCTGGGGAGATATATCTGATAAAAATACTGCTATGAGCAATGCCCCAGATGTTGCTGCCTGTGTTTTTTTCTATGACCTTTATATTTTGGGTCTGTCATTTAAGTCTTTAATCCATTTTGAATTTATTCTTGTGTATGGTGTAAGAAGGTGGTCACCCTTCTCCAAATAGGACATACAGATGGCCAATAGACATATGAAAAAGCTCAACATCACTAATCATCAAGAAACACAAATTAAAGCCAAGTGAGATATCATCTCACACCTGTCAGAATGGCTATTGTCAATAAATCAACAAACAACAAGTCCTGGAAAGGATGTGGAGAAAGAGGAACCCTTTGCACTGTTGGTGGGAATGCAGATTGGTGCAGTCACTGTGGAAAGCAGCATGGATATACCTCAAAAAATTAAAAATGGATCTGCCTTTTGACCCAGCAATCCCACCTCTAGGAATATATCCAAAGGAACCCAAGACACTAAATCAAAAGAACATAAGCACCCCTATGTCCATTGCAGCATTATTTATTATCACCAAGATATGGAAGCAGCCTAAGTGTCCATCAAGAGATGATTGGATAAAACAACTATGGGTCATTTATACAATCGAATACTACTCAGCCATAAAAAAGAAGAAAATTTTACTGTCTCTGATAGTATGGATGGACCTGGAGAATATTATGCCAGGTGAAATAGTCAGAGAAAGAAAAGAACCATATAATTTCACTCATATGTAGAATTTAATGAACAAACTGAACTAAGTAGTAAAACAGAGACAGACTCATAGATAGAGAGCAAGTTGATAGCTAAGGGTAGGGGCAGGTTAGAGGGTGGAGGTATTGAGCAAAAGGGAAAAAGGACTTAATGGAAATGGACAACAGTGTGGTGAGTGTGGGAGTGAGGGGGAGTAAAAGGGGGCTAAGTGGTAATGGAAACAATTACAATAAAATTTTTAAAACTGACTTAAAGACATAAAAGCAATAAAACACAAACAGGCCAATTTGATAAAGAAACAATTTCTTTAGAATAAAGAAAGGGCAAAAAATCAATGAAATGGATCAAAATCAAATTAGATGCAAATTAAAAGTTTGTTAGTGAACTGGAATGTAGAATTCTATAAAGATGTTCAAAGACTGTAACAGTAGGTAAAATGATGGAAAACAGGGAAGTTGATAAACAAGCAGGACAGAGGGGCAAATCTGTCACACATCTAATTGAAATTACAGATAGAAGAGAGAAAATGAGAGAGAAGAAACATTTGAAGAAATAGAGTTTTAATAAACTAATGAGAGACATAAATATTAAGATGAAGGAAATGCAATAAATGTCTAAATGTCTAAATACAAAAAAAAAAAACCCCAACCCACTACATTTATTTTTACCATACTAGGACTACAGAATACTAAAGAGCAAGAAAAAAACCTTAAAGCAGTCAAAGATATAAAATAGTAAAACTACAAATATCTGGCAATTTGACCACTGAATTCATAATGGATGCTAGAAAATGGTGGGTGATATCTTCAAAACACAATCTATATTCACAACCTGAGAAATAAGGGAAAATAAAGACAATTTTAAACATAAAAATTATTGAGTTAACTTTTCAACAATAGATCCTTACTTTGAAAAATGGTAAAAGCTATACTTCAGGCAGAAGAAAAATTACCCCAGAGTATGTATCTTGTATAAGTTAAATATACAAATTAAAATTTCCAGAGTGACAACTAAAAATAACACAGTTGGGCAAAAGTAGGCTTACAGTAGTGAGTATGCAAAACACAGTTTATTCTTGCATATTATTTATTAATTAGTCCATTATTTTCCATACAACTGTAAACCTACTCTTTCCCTGCCCATATATATATTTTAATGGTATCATTTAATAATTAAAATTAATGAACTATAGCTATGTAACACTGAGAATAAAGATTCATTGAAAATATATTTAGCCCTGGCTGGCGTAGCTCAGTGGATTGAATGCAGGCTGCGAACCAAAGTGTCGCAGGTTCTATTCCTAGTCAGGGAACATGCCTGGGTTGCAGGCCATGGTCCCCAGCAACCACACATTGATGTTTCTCTCTCTCTCTCTTTCTCCCTCCCTTCCCTCTCTAAAAATAAACTGTGGTTATATCACCATCAGAGACTAATAAGTAACCTGACAGGTTGAAGGCCAGATTCATGTTCATGTTCAGGTTCATGTTCATAGTTATCACGTCAGATCAGGTACTTCCATATTTTTGTGGCATGTCAAAAGCAGTGGGAAGTAAATAGGATTAGAAGGTACACTTATCCTACAGATAAATTCCAAATTTTAATTGAAAATGTGGATGACCTGATATGGTAAGTAAAATTCTAGTAGTATTCATGGTATTTGGAGGCTGAGATCAGTTAGGGCTTGGCTTTCATTTACTCATTTAACAAATATTAATTGACTACTAAACTACACACTGAAGCAGAAAGGCACATTCCCTAGACTCAAAGAGTTCAAATGCTAGTAGGTCAATAAGTAGGAAATTATAGTATAAGATGAATGAGTACAGTGTCTACATAGAGAAACTGTGAAAACCAGTTACAGAGATCAGAGGAATGGCATATAAGCTGAGAACTGCAGTAAGACTACAAATTAATTAGGCAAAAAGTAGAGAGAAAGGAAGATAAAAGTAGAGTGATTCAGGAAGAGGGAGTACACATAACAGACAACATATGAGATGTCTGGGAATTTTTAAGAAATTCAGAGTGACTGAATTTTCAGGAACAGAACACACAAAAGACCAAACTACAGAAAATTATACAGCAGACAGAAAATAAAGGACTGCAAATATCAACAAACTTAATTTTGAGAGCTGTAGGTATCCACTGAAATGTTTTAAGCAGGACTATGACTTAGTCTAGATTATATATATATATAAAACTAATATAATAGTTTTTATACTAATTTTATACTTATATAATAGTATAAAATCTAGACTAAGTCATAGTCCTGCTTAAAACATTTCAGTGGATACCTGAAGTTTTAAATATATAAAATAGTTTTACTATTTTATATCTTTACTATATATATTACATATATATACACATATATATGAAAAATCTATAATGTGAATATTTTAAATTTGAGTAAAACTTGAAACATGATATATAGGATGCTATTGAAAATTTCTGAGGGACTTCCAGCAAGATGGAGGCATAGGTGGACACACCGTACCTCCACACACAACCAAGATTGGAACAACAATTTGGAGGTAGAATAACACCCAGAACTGACAGAGAATTTATCTGAATGGAAGTTGGACAGCCAAGAAGTTGAAATAGACCCATTTATCCAGACCTGTAGGACGGGCGGAAACAAGCAGCCGGGAGCAGGTCGAGGCAAGGAGAACAGGGAGAACTGGGCGCATAAGGCAACTGGGAGCGTGTAACGCATCTGGGGCGTGCAAGATCGCAATGGGTGGACCCTGAGTATGCAAGCGGCAGCTGGCAGACCCAGTGAGGTGGCGATTGTGGAGCAGGGCAGAGCACAAAACCAAGGATCCCAGGGAAGGGACTGAGGCCCCACCAGAGAACGGGGCTACCACCATTGTTCCCTCTCAACCCTGCCCCCACATACAACGTCACAATCTAGCGACTGGGGTACCCAGCCCTGATGAACACCTAAGGCTCCACCCCTCACCGTAACAGGAGTGACCAGACCAAAAAAAAAAAAAAAAAAAGAATGGCTCAAACAGAAGAACAAATCAGTGCCCCAGGACTCATCCTTTTGAGTGACTAAGAGATAGCTAACCTATGAGATGCACAATTCAAAACACTGGTGATCAGGAAGCTCACAGAATTGGTTGCTTTTGGTCACAAATTAGATGAAAAAAAAATGCAGGTTACCATAAAAGAAATGAAGGAAAATGCACACAGAACCAATAGTGATGGGAAGGAAACTGGAACTCAAAACAATAGAGTGGACCAGAAGGAAGAAAGAAAGAACCAAACAGGAAAGAATGGAGAAATAAGAATCCAAAAAAAAATGAGGAGAAGCTTAGGAACCTCCAGGACATCTTTAAATGTTCCAAAATCTGAATTATAGGGGTACCAGAAGGGGAAGAGATAGAACAACAGATTGAAAATGTATTTGAACAAATAATAAAGGAGAACTTCCCCATTCTGGAAAAGGAAATAGACTTCCAGGAAGTCCAGGAAGCTCAGAGAGCCCCAGAGAAGTTGGACCCAAGAAGAAACACACCAAGGCACATCATAATTACATTAGCCAAGGTAAAAAATGAAGGAGAGAATCCTAGAAGCAGCAAGAGATAAGGGGACAGTAACCTACAAAGGAGTTCCCATCGGACTGTCAGCTGATTTCTCAAAAGAGATCTTACAGGCAAGAAAGGGCTGGAAAGAAGTATTCCAAGTCATGAAAGACAAGGACCTATATCCCAGATTACTCTATCCAGCAAAGCTTGCATTTAGAATGGAAGGGCAGATAAAGTGCTTCTCAGATAAGGTCAAGTTAAAGGAGATCATCATCAACAAACCCTTATTTTATGAAATGTTAAAGGGACTTATTTAAGAAAAGAAGATTAAAAAAAAACATGTATAGTAAAAGGACAGCAAAGTCACAATTATTAACAACCACACCTAAAGCAAAACCAAAAGAAACTAAGCAAAGAACTAGAACAGGAACAGAACCAGAGAAATGGAGATCACATGGAGGGTTAGCAGCAGGGGAGTGGGAGGAGGAGAGAGGGGAAAAAGGTACAGAGAATAAGTAGCATAGATTGTAGGTTGAAAATAGATAGGGGAGGGTAAGAAATGTAGAAGCTGAAGAACTTATAAGCATGACACATGGACATGAACTAAAGTGGCAGAAGTGGGTGGGAGAGGGTGTACAGGGTAGAGGGAATGAAGGGGGGAAATGGGACAACTGTAATAGCATAATCAATAAAATATATTTAAAAAAAAAAGAAAATTTCTAGATGCCAGGTGGTATTTTAGGGCAAAGGGGGAAAATGGAAGGATTTGAGATATATTTAGAAGGTAAAGAATGAACAGAGTATAAAAAATTGGATTTTCAAGGTAAAGGGAGGAAGTGCTCGTAGATGACATTGAAATGTGAGTCTTGAGAAATTGAGTAGAGCATGCAGCCAGTCACTCAGCTCTGGAACTGATGGATGAGCAAAATGGGGAAAAGAAGCTGTGTTTGATTTTGAACAAGTTGAATTTGAGATGTCTGAGTACAAGGCAAGTGAATCTGATCTTAAGCCAGCCTGAAGTTTAGGTAGTGGATCTGACCTGGAGACAAATGTTTAGGAGATACCAATCTCTTCCAGATGATTGAAGACACAGGATTTTAGAAGCTGTCTCTGGGAAATTACGTAACTATGTAGCTTGAGAAGAGAGAGACTGGGATTTCTAAATTTAAATTTTAAAAAACCTTCCAATAATTAAAAAATACTCAGAAAATACTTCTTCCTATATAGCAAGTCAAAAAGTGGACAAAAATGGAAGGAAGTTCAAGAGCATATAGGTGTAAAAGCCATAAGGTATGGGAAGTGACAAAAGAGTAACAGGGAAATTAGGGAAGGTGAGGAAAGGCGGCTACTGATCAAAACTGACAAAAAAAGGTCTGATGACTTGGACAAAGATAAAAACTATGAGGTTAAGGATAATGAAAAAATGACCACAGAACATTTAAACAATAAAAGAATATGCAGAACTTAGTTGATCAGTTAATCACATAGGGTAAGCAACAAAAAAAACAAAACAAACTAGGAAGGATGCCACTTCCTAGATTTGGAATCTGAGAGACTGAGAAGATAATAGAAAGGTATATGCTTATTATTTTCATTATAATTAATAATAGGTGGGTTCTATGGGTTATGACCCCTGAAAATATTAGTATATTTACTTGAATGCTCTTCAGAATTTTAGATGTGAGACACAGTCTGAAAATTGCTGTATTAGCCTCTCAACATATTTCCTTTTCACTCAGCACTATTTTTTGTGTTCTTTTTATCTCCTCTATCCTATCAAGACCTTCTTCTCTCCCACTCTTGACTTTTCAGAAAAATCTAATAAAAATTGAATTCATAATAAACAAAATTTATGTCTCACTATCAAAATCATTGGAATAGATTTTTCCTCACTTTTCACAGAATTACATCAATGAATCAACCTAGTTTAAGTTCCATATGACTGAAGGTAACAATTAGACTACAGTTAAAAGTGACAGCCCTCAGGACAGAGGAATTCTGTTAACTTCTTTAATAAATATAGACACCTGTGTTACTGAGCTGACTTGATTACAGCATAATAATTTAGTGCAACATATTCTTTTCAAACGGCCAACAATCAACATTTGGTATAGATAATAATAAAGGATATGTGGGTTTGTCATCATACTTTATCCTGTGCAAATGATTTTTCTCTCAATTAAAGATTTATGTCACACGTTAAGTTATATCTCCTAGAGTTTAGTCATAGTGTAGAAAAATCTTTTCTGCAAACCATTTTTCAGGGGCAATCTCTTTTATACTATATTAGCATAGGCAATTCCTCCCTTGTGGTATGTCTCAGCACATCCTATTAATTTGCAAGTAGGTAATATTTTCATTTTAGCTATGTCCTGTAATAACATTAATTAGCACCCAAGAACAAGCCTTTGTAGTCATACAATTTGACTCAGGTTTTTGCTGTTTCATTAGCATTTCTGACCTTGCCTTCACAATAGAACTGCTCAACAAAAGAAAAGGAACTTTATCTTCCCAGACCCACTGCCCTCCTGATATCTGTTCCGAGCACAGCTGTGTGTACCAAGGAGACCAACACTATTCCATTTTTGATTCCTTTTCTATCTGGCTTTTGGGTATTCTATAAAGGGTATTGTTCTTCATTCCCAGCTGACTGAATTGTGCTATTCACAGAATCTCTTTGAATTTACCTTGTGCCAAAAACCATGTGCTGGCCAAGTGTTGTAGGTCATTTTATAGCTCTTAAAAGGAAGAGAGAAAAAGAGAGAGAGAGAGAAAGAGATGAACTCTTCTGCTTAAGTGCTTAGAAGATGACTTGTCTCAAAGCATTGTAAAGTGTTCAGGATAAAGAGAAACTATAAAGACAAATAAAAGACATCAATCAAACTAATCTGGTCTACATGTAACAGCTAGGCTTACCTACATGAGTATGGAATCAGAGAATAAAGTTGAAAGCATAAAGTTCATATCTATCTAGTCCTAATGAATATAAATCCAACATTCATTTCTTCATGACCAAACTCTGTGATCATAAAACTCCTGCTTGAAGCGGTCCCCCAAAGCATGTTGCCTCTTACTAGGAATTTAAACAGCTCCTTTTCTCCTTTGTCCACTTAGATGGAGTCCTTGAAGCTAAACATATAAAAATTTCGTGTCCTTCTCCATCCAGTCCCAACCAATGCAGGCAACATTTTAAGAGAGCCATTCCCATTAGTATGTGAAGTCTGAGAATAGTTTCTTTGGTATGAGCTTATGCATATGGTGGTCCTTGGCATGAGCCCTCAGCTGCTGAGTACTTTCAGAAGTTCAGGATTCCCCTAATCTCTGATGTGCTTTTCCAGAACCATGACTGGCCTCGTCCCTGATTTCTCAAAAAGAGTTCCATTCTCATACATTCTCATTCCTAAGTCCCTGCTCATTTACATGGAATCCTAAAATTTCAGCTTTTGACAGATCCTTGATCCTGGAAGGCTAAATTTTGCCTTAATGCCACAAGATTAACATACTGTAGCTTATTTAGCTACCTCCTGGCTGATTTCAATTTTCTCCACTCTACCATAGAAGCAAAACAACTTATTCTGTTCCCCTTAAGATAAGACATCTCCAAGTAAACATAATTCTGTTTTCTCCTTAGAAGAAAAAAAACTAAACTATATCTTTGCTTTGAATAACTTAACATCTATTAGTACAAGAATATTAAGTTTCCTGGAAGCCACATCATGCTGTTAATTTTTGAATTTACAAATATAGCAATACTGCAAACAGGAGGTATTTTGTAACTGGTAAGTCATTTCCCATAACTAGGTAGAGTCTCTTTCTATGGGTTCTCACACAGGTTGGTTTTTGAACACAGAAATTTGCAACTACTTACAATAGATTTTTTTGTTTTACATTTTACCTTTCTTTTTTATTTAGATACTTGCACAAAGGTTTTATTCATCAACTGTATTATTTAGATCTTAATGTGTCATCTAAAAATCTAATAATTCTATCTTCCATATTCTCATTTGAATCATTGATTAAATTCACTACTAAATGTAACCAAAGTCAAAGCTTAGCTTTTGCCACAAAAATTCTCCTTGGAAGTTTTTTAAATCTACTAATTACCACCTTGAATTATCATAATTCAATGAATTACACATTACGAATCTATCTCATGGTTTTCCCATTTGTTTTAATTATTATTTTTTAATCTTCACCTGAGGACATTGTTTTTCATTGTTTTGAGAAAGAGAGAGAGAGAGAGAGAAACATCGACTGTTTGTCTTCTCATACAGGCCCCACCCAGGGATGGAACCCACAACCTTGGTCTGTGCCCTGATAGAGAATGAAATCTGTGACCCTTTGGTCAATGGGCTGATGCTTCAACCAAATGAGCCATACCAGCTAGGGTTCACAGTTTTCCCTTCTCATTTCAAGTATACAATTACATGTCTTACTAAATATCTGGAGTTGTTTGAAGACTCATTCCTATTTTACACACAAAGAACAGAAGCTGAATGAAATTAAGAAGTAATACTTGTTCATCTTCTGTCTCCTAGAAGAGGTACTGTTCTCAAAAATGTCTTAAATAATCAGTGGTGATCCAATTTCTTATTCATTAAAATTAAAACTAGTGTTAGTTACTATGTTAAATGGCCTGTTCAATTTCAGTGAGTACCATAGAATACATGTTTGAAATAGCACCATGCTATCCTACAAAATTCCCATAGTGCTGTGTGACTAAAATCAAGGGCTTTGCTATTCTCTTCACCCCTTCATTCCCAGTGCATAACAGAGTCTAAAAAATAGTAGGCATTGGATAAATATTTGCCAAAAGTAAGGTTCTATCTCTTTACCAATATAAGATTTTAAGTCTGTCTTCACTGTACCTGCTCTGTCACTTTAAACTTAAGCTAATTCTCTTTGGCAGAAGTAACAGGAACAAAATAAGAATCACATAGACTCATGTTCTTCATTTAATCTTTTTTTTTTTTCATTTTCTGCTCCAGGCTAAAAGAGCAGCCCTTCTTGATTGTAAAATAGTTAAGAGATCCTATTGATTGGTCTTTGCAATTATTTCATGAACTAGATTTAGTTTTAGTCATATTACTTTTATGGCTTATCAGGAATTTTTTCTTTTCTTTATAAAGTTTACCAATAATGTTCATGTTGCAATAAAAATAATTTGACTGATAACATATCCATTTTATAACGATGACAGATTAGATTCTGAGAGGTGATATTTTCTCAAAAGTAGAGTGATGACATGTTTTGGAATCAGGACTTAAGTCTATGATTTCCATCTTGGGGAACTGAGACCCTCCACTGCCCTTCAGCTGCCTTCACAGCTCCTTTGTAGCCACCCTCTGGTTACATGCCCCATCCTTCCATCCTCTGCTAATGTTTTTGAAAAGGTGGGTGTAATTGAAAATCTATGGATGAAAACAAATTTGTTTCTATAGCTACTTCCTCATCTGCTTCGTCATTTAGATCATTTATACATGCAGCACTTTATTTTTGCATACTTCTGTCTTTCCTGATTCCTTTTTCTTACAGAATTTCAGTCTATGACAGCACTAAATTTCTTCACACAGGGCTTTTGAAGTTTGACCATATATAGCAGTTCTACTTGACTGTCTCACATTCCAAAGAGAAGCAAGAAAATTTATTCTAAGGTTTTTATTATGCCTCACTTGCTAACAGACTTTCCCTTCATTGCTTATCCTTGCAATGACTGTATAAATCTCCACTCCCATGTATTAAACCTTTATATTTATACTACTTTGAGAGGCTTCTCATTTCCTGATGGAACCCTGACTAAAGAAATACCCTAAAGAAAATTTAGCATTGAGTTCTGGAAAGCATGGGCAAGAATATTCATAACAACATAAGAGCAAAACATCCCTCAATAGGTAGAGAGATAAAGAGGAATAGTGTCCTCTTTACACAAGAGGGAATGAAATGAAGAATATAAGACCTCTTGATGTGTATTGTCAATAATTTATTTCACCCCTATTACATATAAATTTTAAATACTTTGGCTATTTTAATCCTCAAAAAGGGTTGTGGGTAATATTATTTTTAGTAGTGTTATTATTGGTAGTAATATTTTCCCTTTATATATTCCAAGAATTTAAAAGACTTGCCCAGGATTACAAAACTCATGAGCAGTAAGGTAAAGCCAGATTCCAAATCCAGATTTTCTGTCTCCAAGTCTAAGCTTCTTTTAGGTAAGAAGTTAAGGCTGTAAGATAGTTTTCTTTCTCATTTTCTCTTGTCCTCTGAAAATTAAGTGTCCTTCATTTAAGGATTTTAGAAGTCCCTGAAAAAAAATTTTCTGCCAAATATCTGTCCTGCATAATGCTCCCTCAAACCTAAATGATGCTCTCTGCATTCCTTTGGTGAGGAAAGTGCCAGTTCATATGCCCTCTAAAATAGATACTAAAGCTGGTCTACTCACTAAAGTCTTAGCTGAACAATCGTTTTACGTTCCCCCTGAGGGATACGCCCTTGAGTGTGGTTATTCAGGAAAGCAACATAGTAAGTATGAGAGCCTTGGCTGTTGCCTGTTGCCTTTATCATACTCCAAAGTGAAATACCTGCAGATGACGCTAAGCTAATAAAAGCCTTTGGTCAACTTTTGTAGAAACATTTCATGAATAAGAATAACAGTATCTGCCATAGCCTGATTGTCCAATACGATGCTTTGCAAATGGATCTGATTCTTCATATGACCTGTGAGGAAATTAGGGTGAAAGAGGTTGAGTAGCAAGTCTAAGATCACACAGAGTGCTGGTCCATGGTAGAGATAATGATCAAATCCAGGTCTGTCTGGCTCTTAAGTTTATGCTCCTTCCAAACAAGAGGCAATTTGTATATCCCTGTACCTCATGTGAATTCTTATTGACTCTGCTACTACCCATCCAGGATGTAGACATCTGAAAAGTACCCTCATGTCCCCAGGCTGGGAATAACAAAACTAACTCACCTTCCATGTGGGGACAGAAAGGGCAACATTGTCAGATCTTTCTGGTCTGATGGGGAATGAGGAAGTTTGTAATGGAATGTCACCCTTGCTGCCATTTAGAAGAAAGTGCAGTAAATGAACTAAGACCATCAGTATAGAATTCTACTTTTGGTCATTTTTTACATGATTACATAACAATTTTCTTTGATTCCTCACAAGTAGCTTGTAATTTAGGTATATTTATCATTGTTATTAACATTATTTTCTTTTTATAAATGAGATTAGGAGAGTTCAAATGACTTGCTCAAGATCATAAGAAGGCCACCACTAGCAACAGTTCACATTCAAATTTTGTAACCCCAAACCTGAACTCTTCCCATGCTATTATACAATGTATAGCTAACTAATCTTCACTGAGATACATACTTCCATTTGCATACCAAAAGAACCATTAGTACCTACTTTGAGTAACAGAGAGCAGATAACTGGAGGTGTGAGTGAGCTCCAGTAATTGGAAGGTTAATAATCAAAGAATCAGGGAATTTGACTACAAAATTACAACATACACAGGGCCTGTGACTCAGTACAACCTACTGTGGTTCAGACATTCTGAGAAGCCCTGAGAAGTGGATTTGCCCTTTTTTGTAGGATGCTCCCCCAGAATAAGACTTCATGCATAGCAGAAAGGAGGTGATGAGGTCCAACAGCAAAATAATAAGGTAAGTTATTGGCTTTAAGAGGGCAAGTAGAAAACTGTGGTCAGGAAATACTCCTGCAAATCAGGACCCAAGTACTCCAGAAACAAATCAAGGAACAATGTGAGGGGATAACATTCAAGAGCAGACTTGTTTGATGCCAGGATAGAACTCCTATGGTGTGACAGCCTTGTTGCTATTGAGTGGCCTACCTAGGACATAATGGAAAAGCAGAAAAGTACAGTATGATGGAGAAAACAAATATTAGAGATCATCAGGCAAGAAAAACCCAACAGACTAATTTATTCAATTGTTTTATAAATTGAGACATAGAGATACTAGGAAACCCATTTACTTCAAGCTACTCCATCCATACCTGCCCAGTTTGTCAGTGTGGCAAAAAACTCTAGGCTCTATCCATGAAGAACATTTTCCAGTCCTAACACCAGGACAGGTACCTATGACTTGAACATCCTCAATGAAATAGGACTGACAGTGAAAAAGCATCCTTGTTTTTCTGTGTACACATGGAAAAGTACATCACAATATCTTTTGCCCAAGAATTTTGAGATGTATTTTTTTTGTACAAGGGAAAATATGAATGAATCTAAGGGGGGAATTTTGGGATTAACATTCTCTTAATAGTGACTGAGAATATCAAGAGAAAAATATTTTTATTTCTTCAAGCAAAGGGTATATCTAATATTCCTTCAGCATATGGACATATGGCTCTAATGTACTATATGAAATATAATTAAAATGACTTCTGTACAATTAAAATATCCAATTTATTAATATGATCCAAGAGAATACCCATTCTTTAGTCCATCCCCATAACTTTTCTGGAAATGAAAGCTGGGTATGTTTTATAAAAGCTCAATCCCCACATAATGTATAATTATTCACACTATTTATTAATCAGGAGTTAGATCCAAATGCAAGGTACCTACCCACCAACTGCCAAAAGTGACTGTCACGTTGGTAATTATAATACAATTTTAAAAGAAATACATGAACAGCTTGACATCTGGAAATTGGAAATCTAAATACCTATGTGAGTCTCTAGTGAACATGTATCTTGATTCATATCTGTGTCATGCTTTCTTTATACCATTTACAAAGTCACTTTCCATTTTTAAAGGCAACCTTGCTAAATCTGCCATCACTGCTGTTTGGTTCCTGTGGGTTCACAAATGGTGTTCGTCCAGCTGGCTTGTGGTGCAGCAGAGCCCATTGTCCAAAAATGAGATGATAAACTAGGTTTACTCATGAGAACAAAAAGAAAATAATACTTAATCATGTTATTATTCTAATGTGTGTTAATGAAAGGAACTCTGATATAACGCCAGGTAATATGTGTTAAAAGTCCACATATGGCCCTGTTTTTAGGTCAAAAATATTGTTTGGGGGTGGCTGAGGAAACTTTTTTAGCAAATGTATATATATTCTTTTACTAAAATGTGTATATATAATATATATTTCTTTATATATTAATATATATTATTGATATATAATAATATATTGTGTGTAATATTATGTAATATATTAGATGGCCATATATCATATGTGCTATTACATAATATATTCTATGTAATGATGTATTATATAATATATTACATGTAATATGTGATATATTGTATATTATAATATATTATTTATATTAATATAATTATATGGTTAATAATTATATAATTCATATATATTTATATATAAAATGTTATATGTATTTTGTGTATTTATGTATAAATTTATATATATATGTCAATATACCAGGTGATGTTTTAAATGAATAGGTGTTATACAGAGAAATATATAATTATAGCAATCTCGTTCTTGAAGACCATCTGTCTAAGGGGATGTGATATTACTTCTGAGTCTCAAGAGCATCTTATTTTGGTGTTAACAATGGCAACGTTGATGGGAGAAGGAACTTAGGTATTAGTGATAAGCCATTTATTCTAGCGGATATTTTGAAGAAGCTCCTGATTTTTAAAATGATTATATTCTAGCTCACCTATTCTTTGCATTTTGAGATGCCAATGAACATTCTCTACCAGGAGAAAGAAATAAAGGTATTAAATTCAAATATTTGTTATAGCAATCTGACCCAAAACAACTTTGGATAAACTTTGTTAGAAGTACTGTCTCAGTAAAAGTCCAAAACAGGTTCCTTAGGGAAATTTTTATTCACCAAGTTCTAACTAGAGACTATCTTAGAGACACTGAAGTTTTAGTTGAAGTAACTTCACATTTTATCTTATTAAAAAGTAATGTTAAAAAACTCTTTGGGAGGAATTGAGGAGCACAACAGTAGAAGCTTGTGGAAGCGTGGTTAACTCCTAATTTTTAAGATGAAATTGACAGAAAATTTCATTCTCTAGAATGGTGCACATGGGAATATCATCATGTGTGTTTGAGGAAAGAAAACACACACACTGATGGGACTGAGATCCTAAAGAGCTTGCTCAGATAGAAAAAGTAGACCCTTAAATGGCTACCTGCATCATGGGGTGTCATAGCAACTAGAGGTGCCTTTATATTTGTCTAAGTGCACAGATGGGGAATATAAATCTGGAGCAATAGCAAGGAGAGAGCAGAATCTTCAACATGGTAGAGTGAAAAGACATCCAGAGCTTTCTAGGGGGGTCTGGGAGAAATGATAGGTTGGCAAAGAGAATTAAGAACCCCCTTTGAGGATACGACCTAAAAACTTTGGAAAATAAAAATATTTGCCTGGACGCATAATAAAAACCTGCCTCCCTGTTCTATACATTCTTTAGTACATAGTGCATTCCTCTCTAACACTATTCTGCTATGCATAAAGGGGCCTTAGGGAGCAAGGACAGACCGGGCACAAGCAGCCTCATGAACAACGATGCAGGAAGGGCTGACACCTGGGTCACACACTTGGGCCCAGCATGGTGCTGCGGGAAAGCAAGTTGAGGCTGCAAGAAAATTACCAGGCATTGTGTTCCATTTCTTCCCCTCTATTTTTTTTTTATTAAGTCATTTTCCTAGTAATTTGCAGCCACAAAATTGTGCTTACATGCTTCATAGCTTAAGAACTTTAAACACATTGCTTTTTTGGTTTTTATTTTTTTAAAAAAACTCTTAATCCATTTTTCGCTCTGGAATATTTTCCTAAAATATATAGTTGACCCTTGAATAACACAGGTTTAAACTACTCAGGTCTACTTATATGCAAATTTCTTCAATAAAGTCCATAAATATATTTTTCTCTCCCTTATGTTTTTAAATAACATTTCTTTTCTCTAGCCTACCGTGTTGTAACAATAGAGTATATAATACATATAACATACACAATGTGTGCTAGTCATCTGTTTATGTAATCAGGAAGGCTTCCAGTCAATAGCAGGCTATTAGTGGTTTTGGGAAAATCAAAAGTTCTATGTGGATTTTGGACTGCATGGGGGAGTTGGCATCCTCACATCCCATGTTGTTCAAGGGTGAATTGAATTCACAGAAAATGAGTTCTGTGGAATATGAATGGCTTTTTGTGAATAAAACAAAATATTCTATAGTCAAATAAATTTGGCGTATGCTAGGTTAAATAGTTTCTTCACTGCAGGACTTTCCAGAAACTCTCCTGTGTCAATGCACCTTGTGAAAATCTCGGGAAGGCGTCACAGTGTGTGCATCACTTTCCTAATTTAGTTAACCCAGAATCTTTTTCTCTCTTACTGTTCCTTGGAACTGATAAAGTACAAAAAACCATACTGAGGAACATATCTAAAAGGACCCAAAATGAAGTGCTACTACCTTCCATATCTTATAATCCTTAAACAAAAATACATCCAGTGCTCATATCTTTCAACAACAGCTAACACGTCAATTGTCTTTTTTACACATGAAGAATCTGTTACCCAGATATGTCAAGTAATCTGACCAAGATAATGAGAGCATTCTTTGGCTTATAAAGGAACAATACTTTTCAAGTCTGTTTGTGAGGTTTGAGATGTGTTTGCTCTAAATACATGAGACTAAGACAGATTCCAAGTGCAACAGAGCATACTGATTCTAGATATAGTGAAAAACCTTTGATAAAAAATCTTGTGGGTTTTTAAAAATTTTACAGCTACTACTACCCCTTCTAATTTCACACTGCCATAGCCTAAAGGCTTCCAAATATCTATACGTTCTTTAAGTCAGGAGGGGGAGCAATAGCAAAGACTCAGCAGCCCTAGGTACAAAATTTAAAATTGAGAAGGTCAAGTATTCTGGTGGTAATGGCATTCTTTTTTTTTTTTAAAGTTTTTTTTTGTTTTTGTTTAAATGGAGAGATTCTTTTTTTTAATATTTTATTTATTTATTTTTTAGAGAGGGAAGGGAGGGAGATAGAGAGAGAGAGAAAGAGAGAAACATCAATGTGCGGTTGCTGGGGGTTATGGCCTGCAACCCAAGAATGTACCCTGGCTGGGAATCGAACCTGGGACACTGGTTCCCAGCCCGCACTCGATCCACTGAGCTACGCCAGCCAGGGCCGTAATGGCATTCTTAATACAACTCTGTCAACCATCCAGGAGGACAGGAACATCTTGGGTGCAGCCACTAGCCTCTTCATGAGAAGGACCTCACCCCACCTACCAAACCCCCTACCTTGTTCTGCTTTCTGCTAGGCAGCAGGAAGGTCTGAGGGGAACTGCTAAAACATGGCTTCTCTGTGAACTTCTGTGTTTGGTTCAGATTTTTGTACTGCTATTCACAAACACACCCTGCTTATTATTCCCCAGCCTGTTGACACAGAAGTCACTGCAAAGTATTAAAGATACAGCCAAAAAATTAATATAGCACTAAGGAGGAAGAGGAGGACCTAGCCTTTAACAGAGGTTAAGAGGTTGGATTTGAATTCTGCATTTTTTTTTTCTAATTTTGCGACCTGGACAAATACCCAAATTTCTCTATACCTTAGTTTCCTGATCTGTAAAATGAGGACACTTTGAGGACTTTGAGGGTTATTGTAAGTAATAAAGAGATGACACATGTTTTTATGTGTTCCCATAAACTGACCCTGAGAAAATTATTAAAGTACAACTAGTTTATTTGGGAAATGATTCCAGGAAACACAGCGGAGGACTGGGAGAGTGAGCCAGGAAAGAGAAAGAGGCAAATTAAGGGCACGATATTAAGCAAGTTGCTGCTGTGGTCAGCAGAACTGGATCCCACTAGAGAACTTTGGGAGACAGTATAGAACACAGCTTAGAGTTACTCTGAAAGGATAAGGACACTGGATTGTTACCTACCAGTTCTTTTTTTTTTAAATCCTCACCTAAGGACATTTTTCATTCCTTTTGGGGAAAGAAAGAGAGAGAGAGAGAGAGAGAGAGAGAGAGAGAGAGAGAGAGAGAGAGAGAGAGAGAGAGAGAGAGAGAGAGAGAAAGAAAGAAAGAAAAAGAAAGAGAGAAAGAAACAGAGAGAAAAAGAAACAGAGAGAGAAAGAAACAGAGAGACAGACAGACAGAGAGAGATGTAGTAGAGAAATATCAATTGGTTGCCTTTTCCTACACGCCCTGACAGAGGAGCCAACCCACATCCTGAGTATGCACCCTGACCAGGAATAGAACCTGTGACCTTTTGGTCTATAGGATGACACTCCAAACAACTGGGCCACATTGGCCAGGGCTTATCTACCAATTCTTTAACTGTCACTGGTTGAGAGTGCTCCCAAGGGTATTCACATCTTATAACTCCTGCCTTGTCCTGGAGGACTAACAGTATCCTGCAGCCAAAAGGAAATCTCCCAAGGACAGAGAGCCAGAGATGTTTTCTGAAAGCAGAGTTTGGTGGGAAGAGGTGAAAGTTTACTTACTAAGAGCCTCTGTAACTCAAATAAAATATGTGGAACTGTACCCTGCACCCATTAAATGCCATTAAAATCTAGATCTTATTACTTTCCAGAACAAAAATGTATATAAATCCCATTATTTAAAAATTATTGCCCTCATCATTCATTCCATTAATAGTCTAGGTTTCCCAGAAACTCCTGACCCTTATTTCTGACCACTTCCCAGGGACAGTTTAAGCTTCCCCAAATTGAATTACTACAAACATGCTTCAAGGTTACCTGCTTCCATGTTTTATTTACATTTTTTCCCTTGCTTTAAAACCTAAATTCTTCATCGCCCTATTTCCTAGCCCTGATTTTTCTACTGGTACAATACAGGTGGGCCATGTCAAATTTTGTTCTCAGTGCCTTCCATAATTTTTCAAGGAATGTCTTATCTCCCTCCTATGAAAGCCCATAGTTTATTACCTGTAATTCTCTTACAACATTTATCATTTTTGCCCTCTCTGAGAAGGCATTCTCTTTTCCCAGTAAGAAATGACTTTTTAAAGACAAGCTATATATTTTGCAGTTTATCATATGTCTCTCCTCAATGCTATTAAGCAAATGCTGCTCAGTGTCAGAAATTATAATTAAAAGTTTGTTTGAGAAGAAAGCTTAAGGCTGAGCTAAAAATGTTTGGGAGCTATAAATCTATGGGGTGCTGATATTCTAACACATGGTTATCAAACAGAAATAAGACAAGAATGTCTGTTCTAGCCACATCTATTTCACTTTGTACCAGTGGTTCTAGCCAAGGCAATTAAGGGAGAAAAAGAAAAGCCATCCAACTTAGGAAAAAATAAAACTATCTCTATTTTCAGATGACAATTTTATATATGAAAAAAGTCCTAAAAAATACATTCACACACATGTATACACACACAATTAGAGCTAATAAATTTAGCAAGGTTGCAAAATGTAAGATTTTGCATTCTTACAAAGATGTAAGATTTTGCATTTTTGTATATTATTAATATACAAAAATCAGTTGTATATCTACATATAAGCAGTAAATAATCTTAAAATAAAATTAAGAAAATTCTATTTACATTAAAAAGAATAAGATATTTAGGAGTAAATTTAACAAAAGAATCACAAGACTAGGACATTGGAGACTTCAAGACATCTTTGAAATAAATTAGAAATAACCCAAGTAAATGTAAGGATATCCTCTGTTCATAGATTAGAAAACTTATCATTGTTAAGATGGTAAAGCTCTATAAATTGATACACAGACTTAACACATTCTCTTTCAAAATATAGCTGGCTTCTTTACAGAAATTGACTAGCTTATCCTAAGATTCTTATGGAAATGCAAGTGTTCTATAGCAGCTAATACAATTTTGAAAAAGACGAAAAGTTGAAGGGATTACCTTCCCTGATTTCAAAGCTACAGAAATAAGACAATGGGCTAATGGCATAAGTGTAGACAAATAGAGCAATAGAATAGAACTGAGAGTCCATAGATAAACACATACATTTATGGTCAGTTTATTTTCAACAAGAATGCCAGGATAATTCAATGAGAAAATAATAACCTTTTCAATAAATGGTACAATACAGGTGGGCCTTTGAAAAAATATATGTAGTTAAATAAACCATATTTAAAAGGCTATATATTGTAGCATTCCACTAATATAAAATGTCCAAATCCATATAAACAGAAAGTAGATTAGCGATTATCAGAGGCTAAGAGAGCAGAGGAAAATAAGGAGTGACTGCATATAGATAAGCCATTTCTTTGGGGGACAATAAAAACTGTTCTGGAATTAGATAGTGGTGATGGTTTCACAACCTTATGAATATACTAAAAACCACTATAATTTACTTTTTTAAAAGGGTGATTTTTATAGTACATGAATTATATCTCAATTTTTTAATATGTTGATCATTGTCCAAAAATGAAGACTACTACTACAGAGGGGGAGTTGATCCAAAAAGTAAACTCCTTTCTCTGCCTCTTCAGTTTCCTATCTTTTACTTAATTGATTCCTTAAACAAATTTCTACATTGTGCCAGATAGTACCTGACATGATGAGTGTACAGAAGTATAGAACTAGATATAGTTTCTACACTCATGGAATTTATAATCCAATTTTAAAAGGAGTCAGTCAATTCCATGTCAGAGTGGAGGAGAGAAGGGAAAATGACATGAATCCCAGCAGGGACAGCTGAGCCAGGGCTTTGAGCTTAGCCCACATACCGGGTTCTCAAACTTCTCAACTGGTTTTCTACTCGGATTTTGCTTCTTCTAGCCAGCAGTGAGGACTGACCTTGTTGAGGTAGGTGACTAGGACGCTGGTTGCCCACAAGACAGCTGCCAAATATATACCACCACATTTATTTCCAACCTCTGACATTATATAGAAGATTCCAATGTGAAATATCTAAATCTCTTAACCTAGCCAAAAAATTTAGAAACACAGCAGCAAATATTCACACTGAATGTCTTGGTCATTATCTGTCTGGATTCTTGAAAAGAAGGAATCTAACTTTCAAAGACATGCACATTGTCTACTCTTGTTACTGAATGTACTTTAAATATTCTATCTTGTTTACCTACCCTGTTCCCACATTCAATTTCAAAAGCCCAGTCTCAGTATTTTTTTTTCTTTAAGGTTGAGTCATGTTATAGATGATAAGAGGCAATGTATTGTTAATTCTCAGCATCAGCCATAACAAGTTCATAAGGCATGGTCAATACAAGTCTTGCATATGTACAAAAAATTAATGCAGAGGCAATGAAAAGGGGAGGGCTCCTAAACAGTAAACTAAGGGTTGCAAGGAAGACTGTAGTATCCTTTCTTCCAGGAAATGTTAATTTTGGAAAAGGATGTTATGTCTGTGAATTAGCTTAGGTATCTTCTTGCCTAAAGACAGAAAGAGATTTAGTCATATCTCAGAGGTCTGTCTTCCCTAGAATTCAACATGACTTTGTGTTGGAACTATAGCTCTTTGTAATTCTCAGTGACCTGGAGGAGATAAAAATCACTCTACAACATTCTATGGCTACCATTAGCTGAGTCATCTACTTTGAACATTTCTTTAGAACTGTGATTTTTCAACATGTGTGCCATAAGAAACTTTAAAATATGTAATATCTGACTATTTAGTCGGGCACTTAGATTAAATAAAATAAATAATAACAGCCAACACAATAACAGCTGTCTGGTGTAAATGAATCAAAATTGTACCTATTTTTTGACAAATTGGCAAAACAATTTTTTTTGGTGTGCTGCAGATTTTAGTAATTAGTTTGTGTGTGCTGTGAGATTAAAAAGGTTGAAAAATGCTGCTTAGAGAGAGATTCTGAATTTTGCTGTAGTCCCTGCTTTCTTCTACTTTCCTGAACTTGTCATGGCGAAATAACAAAAACAAAAAACAAAACAAACAAAAAGCAACCCCCAAAACTGGCGTTTAACATTTCCATACAGAATGATTATATTTGTGGATATACTTTTTTTAATGTTCATTGTTTATAACAACTTGAACTTGAAAATAAATAATTTCACATTAAACCATAGTATTTCCAGCATGACACATGTGTTAGAAAAACATTGCAATGCCTGGGCTCTCAAGCATGATCATAAAATAAACTAAAAATTTGGCTCAGAGAAGACAGAATGAGAAACAAATAGATGTTAGTCCTAGGAAGGAATATATGATTAAGGAGCTGAACAACATTCTAGTCCATAAAGGAAATCTAAATCTTGAGTACAGATGCAAAATAAATGCATATCTTTTAAAGGACCTTGACCAAATGACAAGAGAATTTCAATCAATGTATACAAATAATGAGCCATTACAAAAGGAATAGGGGATTAGAGTTCTTTACTGTGAGAGACCAAGAAAATGAAAACTTAGAGGATAAATTGTCTGTGTCTATTAAGATTTGCTAAGTTTATAAAATATCTGTCTGCATGGCTGTTAGAATTGGGCAGTATATATTCATCACTATGAGTAAGGCCATGAGTATGTATAAGAGAGGGAATGATGTGACAATTATAAATGGGTATGTGTCACTATATGGGTTCTCAGTACTAAATAAAGGTTCATAAACTTGCCATTGGTGTATTGAAGGGAAGCATTACACTAACACTGAAGATCAACCCTTACCTATCCAAGTGACAAATCCTAAAATAAGAAATTAGGTCAGTCATATCTTGGTGTCTACAATATCATAATCTGAAAAATAAGGATGTAATTTCTAACTACTTAAGATGCTCATAAAAAGACTTAGAAATAATGGTTCACTTTCATTTCTATTTTCAAGTGAAAATGTTATCAAAATGAGGTTTTGGCTGGCAGAGATATTTATCTGTAACAGAATTAGTAAATGAAACTTCTACCATATCCCAACCCTTGTTTATGGAAGCTTTAGTGAGGGTGGGTGGTATTATATATATTAGGTGTAATAATATCCACCATTTGAGGGGATAAGATCCTCTAAAGGAGCAATTGAATGACTAATTTTTTTTTCCTTTTCTATCTCTTTCCTCTTTTCTTGTCTCCTCTCCTGTTTCAGTATTTTTTTAAAAGTGTGGACTACTTGGTCAGTCTTTGGATCTACCACATCCTATGTATGTGGCCTTGAACAGGTTGCTTTCCTTAGCCATTGTCTTCGGCTCTAAAATAGGAATTAAGTTCCCCATATTTTAAGTACAGTGGTTGAGGTCACTAACGTTAGGGACAGACTGCAGACCTCATACCCTGGTTCCATCCCTTCCAGCTGTGTGATTTAAACAAGTAGTTTTGTTATGTGTAAGCCTTTTATAAAGTTTCCTCCATAAAAAAGCGAATAAATATCATAAAATGCTCCCAGGACTGTTCTGAGGGCTAAACGGGACAACAGATTAGAAACATCGAGTAGAGAGGCTGGGACCTTCCAAATGCTCAATAATTGTCATTATCCTGACCTCCACGATCACTATCATAATTATCATAGCAATTGTAAATCTGGGAGAACCTTGCCAATGGCACCCTTTTTATTATTTCTCTCTCCTTCCTAATTTTTTAATAATTTCCTTTTTTATTACTACTTCAGAACTACTTATAAAAAATATAATGAAGTTGACTTACACTTTTATTTAACTTACCTCATAAATCTCTTTCTGTAAAATTGTAAAATTAGGCAAAACAAAAGACAGCATAATAGTGTCCATAATGCCATTATTCATAGTCTAAAACTAATGCTCCTCACAGTAGAAGAAGAAATAACTTGTATTCACACATGGTATGTTATATTGCAATGAGAATGAGGGAACTACAACTACATGCAACAATATGGATAAATCTCGCAAACATCATGTCGGGGGGGAAAAAGAAGCCCGATACAAAAGAGGGCATAGTGAATGATCCCACCCATTTACATAAAGTTCAAACACATGCAAACTAATTTATGATGTGAGAAATCAGAATAATAATTGTGACTTGGTGATGAGAAGGAAACACACAGCATGTTTTTGCTTTGGCTACTTATCACAAAGGTATGTAGACTCAGCAAAAAGTTCATGTAGCTGAACATATATCTGTGCACATTTCTACGTGTTTTAATTCATTAAAGGGAAAAAAGAAGGAAAATAAAATATTCTCTATTATTGTATCCAGAAAAATGAACAACCTAAAGTGAATTGTTTTATGTCTATTTTCTCTTCTAATAATCTAACTAGAAACAAAATATATACTTCTACTTGACTACAGGGTTCAGTGACAGTTATCGTTAATTAATTGTCTCACACATTTCCTGGGGGGGGAGTATAAATGATATAAAATGGTTGAGGAATTAGGTATGGAAGAAGGCACACGATTTCAAGATGGAAAAAGAAAGCACTGTTTCTACTCCCAGTTCTTATGCTTGTTTACTAAAAGCCTGGGAAAAACCACAAGCCCTCTGTGTGCCTCAGTTTCTTCATCTGTAAAGTGTTTATGATGATGGTATCATGCGGCCACCTGTCTCGATCTGTACACAGAAACAAATAAGGTTGTCCATGTTAACGTTTCTATTGGTTTTTTTTTTATCTTACTCGTCTTACTTGTTTAATTAAAATATCTCTTCCCTTCTCTGTTTTCATGAACCCTCCATCCTCCCTCAAAGGAAAAGTTATTTTCTATATATATGTTCTCAATGTACCACAGGTACACTTCTATCCCAGAATGGATAACTTATTATAGTTTATTCTTCATGGTCTGTTTCTGTGACTTTCCCGGCATAAGGATTCCAGCTTTTTCATCCTAACGTGCTTAACAAAGCACGGAACAGGAATTTAACATCTGCTGTAGTGAAATGGTGTTGGAGTTCCTTAAAAAGTTTTACAAACACTTAACTGATTCATTACATTCTAGTTGTCCTTGTACACACACTCTCCATGGCATGTGGTTTTAAAATGTATGCAAATATCATTTATAATTCCTTTGCAGAAGGCATAGAATTATAAACACATTGTACCACCTCAATAAATTCCCCTGCTGTGCATTACAATGCAACAAATCAAGTAGTTCCCATTGCACAAGCTTTCCATTGCAGAATAGAAAATGCTTGGTGACCCTTAGTTAGTGGAAATGCCATAGAGGTTATAATGACCTTTGTAACAAAAACAGTGAATCCAGTTGGCATTTTGGAGCTTTCTTGTATTGTCATTGAATATTTCATTGCCTTTAAATTTTTTTTATTTTGACATTTGTCTTTCTATTGTATGCCATATTTAGGCTTGATTTGTTCAGAGAAACTGTAGTTTCACTGGGACTTGACCTACAGAATCAGAGACTCAGGTTCTAGTCACTTTGTTGAGATGGATCCAAGGTATAAACAGAGGTCGGATGTCAGCCGAAAGGGCAGGCTGGAACAAAAATGCTTAGCTGGATGACTTAGCTATGAAATGGGCTCAGCTATAGAATTGAAAGTGTGGGCAGGCTATATAATGAACCTGGCTATAAAAGAAAGAAAGAGAAGAAGACCCATCCAACTGTGATGCAAAGCCAAGAGACATGTTCACTTTGGTCCAATGAGCATTTTATCATGATGTTTTGGAACAAGACTTGCAATGTGACTCCAATTAGAGCACCATTGTTAGACTCTCCTGCCCTGACTCCTGGAAGTGAAAACCAGAAGATTTCAGTCTCTGGTTCTGTGAGCCTGCACTGCTGGGTGTATCCATTCAGCCATGGGTAGTGAGGCCAAAACAGGACACCGCAGTGATGAGTTATACTCTCCCTGTCATTTTCAGCACTTTGTTCAAAGAGAAAAGATCCCCAGTGATGAGGGCAGTTCACTCAAGTGCTTAGATGCAGATTCCTGAGAGATGAAAGACACACAACTTTCACAGAATAGATATTTTGAGAGAAAATTTGATTCTTTGAAATTAAGTTAGAGCTTGCTTTCATATAATTTGTAGTTAATTTTCACAAATATTTCAAGATCATTCTTCAAAGAAAAGAGTATTCTCCACTCCACACCTTAGTAATCTGAGTATGTTTGTTATGTCAAGATTATCAGTTGTGCTGTTCGCACATTCTTATCCTTACTGATGTTTTGTCTGCTTGATCTATTGATTTCAAGGTATATTGAGGTATATTACAGTCTACCACTCTGAATTTATATCAGGCGTATATAAATGATAAATTATTATACTTTCCTTAGTGAACTGAAACTCTTATCATTATGTAATTACCTTCTTTATCTCCAATAATTATTTTACTTAAAGTCCATTTTGTCTGATAATCAGTTAAACCAGCTTCCTTCTGATTAGCATTTGCCTAATTTTAGTCCATTCTTTTACTTTTTTTCTTTCTGTAATCTTCCTTATGTTTTATGCATTCTGACCACATTTATCTTTTAACTAATGAGTTTATTCTCTTTTTATATATTTATTTGTCACCTTATATGCATATACCTATGTGTTTAAGGTGGGGCAAGATTAGGTTTACAGTTGTAAGTGCGTGAAGTACAGAATTTATTCTTGTATTTTTTAATCAATTATTGTATTATTTTTCCATAGGAACAAATGTAATCCTACGTTTGCCCCACTCTGTATACACCCATATATATTAATTTTGTCTATATATTTTTTATTTTCATTTGTGACCCTTTTTGATTATTCCGTTTTTCTTTCTTTTATTATTCTGCATTTTTGTTGCATGCCTTAGATATTCAATTTGCAAATTAAAAAAGAAATAAGCCTTGGAGAAAGAGGGGGTAAAGTAATAAATGTGAAGATTAAATTAATTATTAAAACCTAAAAAAATTTGATAATTACAAGTAAATTCAAGAGCTGACCTTAAAGGGGATAGAAGAATGAACACACCTGTGATAAAACTCATCAATAAAAGAGAGAGAGAATTCACAAAAGTAATGTGACAATAGGTACAGAGAAAATTTTAAATTACAGGAGAAAAATATTCTCAATTATGCATTAATTAAGCTAAAAAAATCTCCATAAAGTAGAGAATGTTCTTGAAAAATTGTCATTCCAAAAGTATTCTAAATGAAGTAGTGCTCTGAAAAATTATTAGTAGTAAGTGTATAAATTAGAAAAGTTATAAGAAAATTATCTCCAAGTAAACCTTTAGTATCAGACTATTTTATATTGCTATTTTGTATTTTTTAATTTACATTTTACCTTTCAATTACAGTTTACACTCAATATTATTTTGTATTAGTTTCACATGTACAGCATAGTGGTTAGACAATCACACACTTTACGAAGTATCCCCCCTGGATAGTTCCAGTATCCACCTGGCACCATGCAGTTAATACAATATTATCGACTATATTCCCTATACTGTCCTTTATATCCCATGACTATTTTGCCACTACCACTTTGTACTTCTTAATCCCTTCCTTCTTCACCCAGTTCCCAAACCTCCTATCCTCTGTCAACCATCAGTCTGTTCTCTGTGTCTATGAGTCTGTTTCTAATTTTTGTTCATTTATTTTGTTCTTTAGATGCCACATATAATATTTTGAATTTAAAGAAAAGGCTAATTTGAATGTAAGATAAATGGTATCAGCAAATATTAAAAGACAGAATTTTTTCAATTATTTAATGGGATAGCATGTTTGATATCAATAGCTAGCAAAAATAGGAAAATAAAAGAAAACTAACTCTATATCCATCTCCCTTATAAACATAGGTGCAAAAGAAAATCATAAGGAAATATTATATAATTCTACAATACTTTAAAATGATTATTTATCCTGAATAAATATGATTTTATTTTTTAAAAGGAAGGCTGTTGTGATATTTAAATATTTACTAATAGAATAAAATACATAAGAGAAGAAGCAGTATAGGGAATATAAAGCAATTATTTCAAAAGAGATTAAAATGCCATTTTATAAAAGTTACAGCTTGATCCATTTTTGGAATTGCAAGTATAATGACTGATAATAAGAATGAAAGTTAGTTCTGGAAGATAAGAGTAGAGTGGTAACAGAAGACATATCAGGAAGGCCCTACATTAGTATAATCTTGATAGCCATAGGTTATATTTGAAGAATTTTTAAAAAATATTTTATTTACTTATTTTTAGAGAGAAGGGAAGGTAGGGAGGAAGAGAGGGAGTGAAACATCGATCAGTTGCCTCTTGCACACACCCTGACCAGGGACTGGCCCACGACGCAGGTATGGGCCCTAACCAGGAATCAAATGAATAGTCCTTCTGTTCAGAGGCCAATGCTTAATCCACTGAACCACATCAGCCAAGGCACATTTGAAGAATTTTCACCATAGGGATAATCTGATTAGGATGGCACTTAGCAAGATGACTCCAACAGCAGTTCAGGAGACAAATGGTAGAGAAACCAAACTAGAGGCATGAAAATCAATTCACTATAAGACAAATCTACTAATACTTGGAAGGGATGACCAAACCTAAACTAAACTAGTGACAATGGGAATGGTATTGATAGAGCCACTATGAGAGATGTGGGAATATGATTTGTATGATGTTATGGCTGCATGGATGTGAGAAGAAAGAGTCTGATTTTGTCTACCATTTGGTAGATGGTAGGGCTATTTGCTCTTTGGGGAAAATCAGGGGAAGTCCATAAATAAGCTTGGTGGCTACTTGATACTGTGTGGGGTGATGTGGCTGTGTTTTAAATCAGGAAAGAAAAGACTCTGGGAAGGCAGAGATTTCTGAGGAAAACAGAAAGAGTTTATAAAGATTTGGAATGGAAACTGGTAAATACACAAATGTTTGAGCTAACACCCAGGACTGGATTGTCAAATCTGACTAACACAAATTAGTGATTTTTTCCAAAATCAGGCTTTCCAAATAATTTGAAAGATACCATCAAAAGAGGCACAGACAAAGCAGGGAAATATCTGGGACATTGCTGAAGGATCCTCAGTTATGACCTTCCCATGTTGGACATGACCTTCTGGATCCAATATAGGTAAGGACCCTAAATGATTTATAAAGGTTACCTCACACAGTGTGGGTGGTTTAGATTATAAAACATTTCCATTTTATATCTCGAATGGTCAACTAGTTTACATGACATTGTCCAGTGAGCCAGGTATCCTAGATTTTACATCCTTGATCCATAGCAACTGCAGACTAAGAACATCCTGCTAAAAGAATTTCATAAATAAGGACTCTCCTTCTAGCAATATCATTAATCTATCTGCACAGCAGTCTGCTTATCATATTTACAAGGAGACTGGACAAAGTCATCTGCCTTATTTCCTTCCCCAGAGTATCCCTCACTCCTCCCTGCTAATGGAATAAGGGATGGATCACAGGCCAATTGCTTTAATTCCTTCCTTTCTATTGCATAAGTTATTGGAGGAGAGTTTCAAGAAGAGAGACGATTGGTAGTGCCAAATGTTACAGAGTACTTAAGTTTTTCTTCAGTTGAAAAATGATTATGTTATTGGTTACCTTAGCAACATCAACTTCAGAGGTGTGATCAAGAAAACAATGCAGACTGCTATGGGTTGGCATAATGAGAAATAAAAACATACTGAAATATAGATTAAGTTTTTTAAAGTTTGTAAAAAGAGGGGAAGATAGGAACACAGAGGGGAAGACAAACTCAAGGATGTCTTAAAGTGGGTCAGACATAGTTTATTTATATGCTAAAAACAAGAAACCAGCAGAAAGGAAAAGGATGAAGAGACAAGATAAAAAGAGGGATAATTATACAATACTTTGCATAAAAGAGTCATGCAGGTAGTTGATGAGTGGGTGAATAATTGAATTAGTGAATGACTAGAGCAAGGCGCATGATCATTACTGTGTGGGACTGTCCATTTTACCCTAAACCTTTATTAGCCTGGACCACAGAAAATTACACTTTTTAAATATAGTGTCCTATGTCAAGAGAAGGGCAAATTAAGATAATGCATTTTGATTGACTTATAGATAACAGTCTATATCAATCAGAAAATATTCCTGACTGGTTCTTCTACACGACAGTATCTCAGACTCCCTATCTCATTCATGACTAGATTCTTTATTGAAACTGTCCCAAAGTGACAAATGTAGGAAATTTATAGTAAACAAACAGACAGATGTAAACTAGAGTTTGCTTCAAAGAAATAAGGCCTGTAATTCCTGATTCCAAATGTAGCATTCTGTTGTCAGATCATGTGTTTATTATGAATCTGAAAATATAGTGGCCATACATCTAAGGTGGAATGAGAACATACTAAGCCTTGCAACTTCTAATTCTACAACATTCTCAGTTTCTGGCAAAGTGCTCAGCATTCAACAAGAAATCAAGAGACTCCATTTTCTTACAATCTAATTAATTCTTTAAAAATGGTTCAATAATGTGTTTACCAGAAATGCTGCATTATTTATTTTGCTTTCTCTATAGGGCATACTGTGTCTTACCCACAGTAGGTACTCAATCAAAATTTGTTCATTTGCTTACTTCAAAATAACACCAGATTTGTTGATTTAGTAGTTTAATATCAAGAGATTGTTTTCTGATTGTAATGCAAAAAAAGTCACATACTAAGATAGATCACCCAGACTGTTCAACAAATGAATTGTGTCTTTATCTTCAAAAGGCTGTGTGCTATATATCAGCAGCCACTTCTTCTCCAACATATCTGACAAATACACCTTGTGTCTGGACAACTCTGCCGTTATTATCATTCATTGTCAATACATGGCTGGAATACAGGCATGGACATTTCACCAAATTCAAAAGTTAAAAAGGATGGCAATAAAGGGGAAAGAGTGGTAGGAAAACATATGCCCTTTTACATATTTGTAAAATATATATTCTTTTCTGCCTATATGATACAGCATTCAGAATCTTTCCTCTATTCATACTCAGAATCTTCCCACGTCTTGAATCCTTCCATAATTTGCATAAGTGGTATAAATGTGAATTTATACGTATATATTTAAAATTAACCAGAGGGGAGGTGGGAGGGAATAATGGGGAAGTAAGGGGGGAAGGGTTGCCAAGGAACATGTATAAAGGACACATGGACAAAGCCAAAAGCAGGTAGGATGGAGGTGGGAGGTGGGGGTGGTTGCATTGGGGCGGGGGGGGGAATGGAGACAACTCTACTTGAACAACAATGAAAAATATTTTTAAAAACGCAGATAAATTCATTTTGAAAATAAAGAAATGGGAGCTAAGACATCCCTTTGGAAATGTTTTTAAAATTTTTAATTTAATTTTTTTAAAAGACCATATTTTTCCTTGAGTATGTTTACTTTTCCAAGGTTGACCTTCTTCTGTTGCTCATGCTTACAGAAGATATAAGGAATGAGATCTCGCATGAGAGATTTATTTCAATCCTAATTCAGCTAAACCCAGAGAAAATGTGTTGCCTTACACAGTAAACTATGACGTCAACATTCAAATATGTTTATGAAAAAGGATTAGGGAAGTTCTGGTCTATATTAATTCTAGCTCATGAACAAGAGTGCTAATCAAATGAAGTTATTTTGGTTTTGGTTGTGTACTTTATGATTTGCTATACATTTGGTTCAAAGGCAAATTCAGCATTACATATATATCCCCCATAGCTAATGTCATGCACCTGGGAAGGGTAAATTTAATCTTCGAGGACAAGAATTATAAGATGTTACCATTTTACTTGAATTCCTCTTTTCAAATGTAGAATGTGATAGAATATTATGGTTGTTACATATGCCCAGTTATGAAATTGAAATTGATTAAGAAAAATAAACACTACTATCTGCTTATATGACCAATGAGAATTTTATTCTAATACTTACTTTCTCTTGGAGCTCTATTTAAGTTGAAAATGAGGACCTACATGTATATTGTAAGATACTCCATGCTTCTGTTAAGACATACGGCATCAGAAAACAAGAGCTTTGACAGTCAGCGTCACTATACCAGTATGACCTTGACCAAGTTGGTTATCCTTATGAAGACTACATTCCTTCATCAGTGGAATGAAGAATTTAGGCAGTAATTCCAATCTTTCTCTCTCAAGATCCAAACAAGGTTGGGTTGATGAGTCTCTTAAGTCTCTTTAAATATATAGATTTCTTCTCAACTACTTTCTTATTCCTCCTTGTAATTTATTTTTTAAATGAACGAGTCTGAAATTTTGCTGATTGCATTCCTATGGTGTTAACATGCCCTTTTGTCCTTGTATTTTCTGGGAAATGCTAGTTAGATGTACAGGGCCTGATACAAATAATGCCCCCTTTTTATTACAAAATCTTTTATTACAAAATCATATGCATGTAGTAACATAACAATATCACACTCAAGCATACTATATGACATTTTAGGTGAAATGTTCAAATTAAAACTATAAATGACACCCATATTATTACCCTACTAACCACACTTGAGCAAGGCTTACTTCTGCCAGACCAAATCCAGACTTGATTCTTTGGCAAAAATATTTTGGAAGTAGTACTGTGTTCTTCCACCTGGAGGCACAATGCCTGGCTGCTTTTCTTTTTGTGGTTAGCAATTGTTGTTAATCATTGTAAGTTCATAATTTCTATAGGGATTTCTTTGTTTTGGATAAACAGTTTCAAAATATAAGGTGACATTGTGAGAAACTATTTGTGTTCAATTTGACATAACTTTCTCTTCTATGAAATAAAAATTATAAATTGTGTTTACTTCTCAAGATCCTTAGTCCAGCCCTGGCTGGTGTGGCTCAGTGGATTGAGTACCAGCCTGCAAACCAAATGGTCACCAGTTCAAATCCCAGTCAGGGTACATGCCTGGGTTGTGGGCCAGGACCCCAGTAGAGGGTATGTGAGAGACAACCACGCATTGATGCTTCTCTCCCTCTCTCTCTCCCTTCCTTTCCTTCTATCTAAAAAATAAAACAAATAAAATCTTTTAAAAATATATCCTTAGTCCAAGGAAATGATCAACAAATAAAATGGACAGAAACACACAATTTTGTGAGTGCTTTAAAGTAAAAAATGTCCAAGTTCATGGAAGAGAGGGATAGAAAGGCAGATTAGAAAATAAAAATGTATTACATGCTCAAAGTATAATTTTGTTATGGCCTTGGTAAGCACCCTTATCTGATGGCTTTCCATTTCTGCAAACCAAACAAAAATAAATAAGTAGAAATAAGTTAATATTCCCACATATTTTCCTGAGAAATTCCGTCCACTAGCCTTTACGAGAAGGCCTTGAAAAATGTTTTTACTGTATTGTATATCTGAGTGACAGATTCTACCTTTAATCCTAACAGGAAGAAAGGAATTTCCCAGATGTAGCAATGCCATTGAAAACACCCTCCTGGTTAGGCTGCACCAGAAATACTCTGCAGAGGACAGAGCACCTGGAAATGGAGAGACACCCCACCATCATGCCAGCTCAGGGCAAAGGAGAAGCTTTATTACAAGTTCTCCTCACTGCAGTGAGCAGTAAATGTGTCTGCACTGGGGACAGGAGTGGTAGGACTGGAGCCACAACATAAGTAGCTAAGTCTGTAAAGTGGAACAAAGACCTTGGGGTCATCATCCAAAGCCACTCATGCCATATGCAATTGCATTGGAGTCCTCTTTTGGGCTACACCTACTTGATCTTTTGCAATACAGACAACCTCGGGCACAGTCCCAGAGGGTGGTTTCAGATGGGAGTAGTTTCAGATGGGAGTAAAAGTCTGTATCTGAAGCACAAAACACTGAAATGAACAATTACGGGTCAGGTTAGTAAGAGGAAACATAGCCAGGATTCAAAAAGGGAATCATTCAAAAACTCTACCAGGAAAATTCTAATATGAATAGAGCAGTACCCCAGTCGTGTGTTCCAAAAGTTTATGTGAAAGATGTGTGTAACTCTGAATACATTTCTTCACAGAAAGTTTCATACAATGACGAAGTTCCCAAGCAGCTTAGAAGTTGGTGGTGTTAAGAATGGCTGTTCTGCTCATCATTCATTCATTCATTCATTCATTCATCAAAAATACGAGTTTGTAGTAGTCTAAATGCTGGGGATGCAGAAGGAAATGTCAACTCCTAATTATCTAACACTAAAACAACTGGATACCGCACAGTATTGGTAATAATTACATTTTCATCTTTCTTCAATGAAAATGTACTATAAGAAAATAGTAAAACAATAGTACAGATAACTATAGTCGAAAATCATCCTTAGTAAAGCACTCTCTAATGGTTACCCATAAGTGGAAGAGTTTCTCCAGTAAGGTCTGGTGTCCAAGAAGAGGAGATTGAAGGCTGTGGTCGCACTTGCTATTAGGTGGGGGTTGGAGTCGATGAGAGTGAGCTGCTTAAGGGCTAAGTGAGACAGTACCTTGCCAACTTTGTGAATCTAAAGAGCAAGGGGTAATCTCTTCTTAGTTCTCAGGACTGTGAAAGTGAAAGGTCATGAACGTTTTACTAAAGCCACTTATGAAGCAATGGGCCAAAGAAATCACCATACCTTCAAAAAGATGTGTTTTGGTTCCATTTGCTACTAATAACATACTGTTACACTTACAATTGCAACTTTTGGATGTGATGTTTTTACTCAGGATACAATTACACTCACTCACTGCAACAACTGTTTTGTAAACACTTTTAAAATTGTTTTAAAATTTTGCATTTGAATAGGAGTTGCTCATCATCTTCATCCTCCTTGGAGCAAGATGAACATTAGGTTGACTGATCTTCTAGGGAGTGATTCCTTCACTATCTGATGTTAACAGTTCTTCAATATTTTCACTGTTTACTTCTCTAAATCCAGACCACTTAGCAAGATCTAAGATTTTTTATTCCAGTTCAGTCACTTTTATGTTCACACTTCTCTCAATAGCTCTTATTATTTCCAACTTTCCTCTTGATCTATGAGCTCTTCTAGGTCTCTTAGGCTCACTGACTTTCTGCAAGAGCATTTCCAACTGCTCAGAAGATACAGTCACGTGAATATAGGAGAATAATAGCAGTAATGTGAAGTATATTTGAATAACAAAAATAAGACATTACATCTTCGCAGGAAAATGGCTAAATTAAGACTTTAATGCACTCTGCATCTTCTCATCTGGAACTGATGTGTAACTTAAATGTTTTCAGTAGTAGACATACACATATTTGTTATAATAGATTATTTTGTGTGGTGAGTAAATTTCTAGTGGAATTTTTTTGCAAGTTATTATATCAAATATCCAGAGTGAGAGTTCAGATTGCAAAGGATATCAGTGCATATGTCAGTCCTTAAAGTTAGGCAAATACTGTACCTTTACTTTACTCTGGAGATCTCAGAATCTAATCTTTGTTGTTATTGTTGTTTAGGCAGGAATAATAGTTATTCTTATATCACCACCAAAATCAATCTCTCATACAGCAACACAAGCCAAAAAATAAGCTGCCTCCATCATGAAAACTCATGTGCAAAATATCAGGCAACTAGATGGGGTTCGTAGGAAGGCTCTAACCGGTGACTGTGCCACTGTCCACAGGTACCTGTCCTTGACACAACAGTGAGCCTCCCTTACGTTAAACCATGAACATGAAAGATTTGTTTTCCCCAGGCAATGTGGAGAAAGTGAAATTGCTCCTTCTCATGATTATAGAAAGTTTGAAAACATGTGCACTAGTAAAATAATATATGTAAACATATTTCATAAATAATAAATGTCCCTTGAAATACACAGGGTTTGCTTTTATGGGCTGAATTGCATCCCTTCAAATTCTATGTTAAAGGTTTAAACCCTAGTACCTCAGAATGCAACTGTATTTGGAGACAGGGCCTTTTAAAGGGATCATTACATTAAAATGAGGCCACCACAGTTGGCCCTAATCCACTCTTACTAGAGTCCTTATATGAAGAGAAGATTAGGCCACACAGATTGACACCAGAGGTGTGCATGCACAGACCACCATGTGAAGAGACAGTAAGGGGGCATTCATCCGTAACCCAAGGAGGGAGGCCTCCGAGGAAACCAACCCCACCAGGACTTTTATCTTGAAATCCAAGTTTCCAAAGCTGTGAGGAAATAAATTCCTGTTGTTTAAACCACCCAGTCTACAGTATTTTATATGGGAGCCATAGCAAACAAATACAGTAGCTGTTATTATGTGAAATTAAAACTGAAGGTTAGAGTTCACTACAGACCTTATTAAGCCAAAACAAACTGTTAATGCAATTGGCTATTATAAATCTAACTGTTCCAAAAGGAGAAAAATCTCTTAATGGATAAAAGCACTAAGAGCATAATTTATTTTCTTTATAATAAAAAAGAGGTAGTTTCTTCGGTAGCCTCTCACCATGAACATATAAACATGCATGACAGCCAGTAGCTACCTTTTCTTGAAACTTTAATCTCTTAATAGATTTTCAGATACCTGTGCTAATCCCAACAGATTTAAGAACAGGCAATTATTTCTTCAATGAATCCCGTAAAGAGGCTATAGAGAAAGTTGTTTCTAAGGTGATAAGATTGGTGATAAATTTTAGAATGAGGCCCATAACATTTGCAGCTTGGTCCTTTGTATCCTCAGTCACTGATCCATCAATCTTCCAATCAACAGGCTTTTAAGGTGAGCATACAATGTCACTTGACAATTAAGTAGTGTGTTAAAATAACAAAAGGTTATTTTTCAAAGACAGATTGGATAATAGAAGTTTTATTCTCTTGTACCATGTAATATGTACTTGTAACAATGAAAGGACTTTTGTTGTAGATGCTGGTAGCACATAATATGAGGAAAAGAACAAAAGAGTGTTTTTATCTCTAAGTAGAGTCAAGAGTAAACCCTGCAAGGGAGAACCCGTGTAGGGGTTGGAATCAATGACTTGTTTTCTAGTCCCAGTTTCATTTTACAAATGCAATGAGTTGTGCTCAGAAACTGCCTCTACTACTACTCTAGCATTCACATTGGTGAACAAGTCTACATTGCATTCAGAATGACTCTATGGAAATATAGATCTTCTAGGTTCTTATCCCGACACTGAATGCTCACTCCCCTATGACCCTTGGCTTAAATCACACGAAGTCCTCCCATTGGTCTTAGGATAACAGCCAAAACTCCCAATATAGCCTACAAGGTTCTCTTGGCCATACCTTGCCTTTTGTTCCACAATCATCTGTCATCTCTTTCTGTTGTTGGGGGTGCTCTATAGAGCTTTTCTGTAGTTATCATTGATGCTCTGGCTTTCCTTTAGTTCCCTGACAAAAGCATGTTACTTCTCACTACAAGGTGGCACACCATGCTTAAAACACTGTACTTTTCATTCCTATTTTTTTTATCTAAAACCTTTACATGAGTCTCTCACATCCTTAGGTAGGTCACACCCCCCCCATTCTAGGTTTCTGAAACTATAAATATATCCTTTGTGAACTTTTCTTCACAGCTACAGTTCTGCACCCACATGTGTGATTGCACTATAAGCTTCATGAGGGCAGGTTCCATGCTTAGCTTTGCTTGAAAAGTAAAGTATACTGAGTCTATTCCCAGTGTGTCTTAGAGCACTTGGCATTTAATGGGGTTCAATAAACAATTGTTGAATGAATTATTGTAGGAGTAAGTGGATGAATGCTTGGATTAATGAATGCAAGACAGTAAAGGGCTAAATAGACTTGGGGTAAGTATGAGCCTTAATGATCAGCATAACATAAGCTCTGGTAGGTCTAACACCAGCTAAGTCAGACCAACAAGATATTAGGCAACCAGAGGTGGCTATGCCACATGGTCACTCTGATAAAAGAAAATTTCAAGAACTACTGGGCAAACTGAGTTTTTCCAAGGAATGAAGCTTTTTAATTTGGTCTTTCCTGTCAGCAAGCCAATTATTTTCCCAGAACAGGGAATTTAAACCTTAAAGGATCATCATTAGTGAAAATAAGAGTAACTGACATTGGTGAAGATAATTGCACTGATTCAACTCTACGTGGCCAGGGTACAGTATTCTCTAAAGAACGCAAAGGTCCCACTCCAAGGTGACGCCTCATGATTCAGCAGAGGAAACAGGACTCCTGGCATCAGAGCCTGTATCCTCAGTGAGCAAAGTATGCCCAGACTACTCTGAGCTGTGTGGGGCCTTGGGCACAAACCATGTGGAACCTGACAGTCCATTTGAGGTCAGAAAATACATAACAGTTTGGGAAGGCAACATAATAATGCGTTATGTGTCTTTTTGGATTCAAAATTCAAATATAGGAAGTTGGTCTCTCTAAATGACATGTGAAATGCAATACTAGATTCTAACTCTGAGTCATCAAAAGTTTGTACTTGACTTCAGGACATTTATGTGTCTTTTCCTTGCAGTGTGTTCTCCAAACTGCAAGTTATCTCAACTTAAAACGACCTTCTCTAAATCTGCCAAATTTGTCTCTTAAAAATGTTATGTTGAAAATGAAAGCAAGGTTTTGACCTAGATGAATATGATAAAATAAATGAGAGTAAAATGTTTTAGCTATATAGCATTCATCTTAAAACAACTATAATTCAGTAAACTAAAACTCAACTTCTACTCTTGGTTTTTATACACTGACATTTTTTCATTCATTTACCAACCTGCTGCCAATGATTGGCTATAAAACAATGAAAGTGGGTTGACTTTTCCTCAACTTGCTCCAAATGGATGATTCTCGAATCTGCCAGAATCCAAACAAAGAAAGGATGACCCTTTGGTCCTTCTTGATTATATTGCTTCTCTGTATAAATAAAGCAGGCTTTCCAATACTTTCTAAAGCTGAAAGCCAGCCTTAAATGCCTAAGTGACATGACCCTAGACAGGCATAGACACCCTGGGACAATGAGATGCTGAAATTAGAAGTACTTACAGTTTTACATCATAAACAGGCACACTGTGCATTTTTCAAACAAAATAAGTTGTGACCCATTTGGCCTGGCTGGCACTTTTTCTTACAGTAAACAAAAGGCCAATTGACTCCTTCTTCTAAAGAAATAACAGCAATGACAGCATAATTGGTATTCAAGTGACACCTTTCACAGAAATGGCTGTAAGGCTCCACATCAAAGACCAGTTCACCGTGAAAAATTCCAAAGTTTAGCATTAGATTTGGTCTAGGATGGCTGAGTGTACAACAGTTCTAAAGTACTGGAGGCAACATTCCAATGTTTTTGAATTTCAATCCCTATTGAATAAAGAACTATCAGCTTAAAACAAATAGAAAGAGAAAGCAAAGCAGAAAGACAAGTCTACTTGTGCCTTCAATAAATATCTGAGATTTTCCGATATGCAGGATGTTATAAGAGACATCAAATGAATGAGACAAGGTCCATTCACATGTAAAACTGAGTGCTCTTATGTGCCAGAAACTGTGCTGTCTTATAAACATTACCTCATTTAATCCTCTGAACCCTCTGATAGAGGTAACAGTATTATTTCAGTTTTACAAATGATGAGATTGAGATTCAAACAGACCTTTTGGTCAAAATCACAGAGCCAGTAAATGGGGAAGCAGAATTCATATCCAAGCATGAGCTTCTATATTTCATGAAAACTTCACAGAAAATAGAAGTTACCGGTTAAGGTGATCACAAGGCAGAATAGAAGTAGTAACAATAAATGCTACTTTTAACTTGGAGTACATGGAAGGCTGATCAGGTGAGATGTTATGACATTTATTTATCTGATCACTTGCAGATCATTTTTAAAAATTTTTTATCATTTTTTATTATTCTATTACAGTTGCCCCAGTTTTTCCCTTTTTGCCCTCTTCTGCCCATCCCCACCCTCCCTGCTCCCACAATCAATTCTCACACTGTTGTCCATGTTCACGGGTCATTCTTACATGTTCTTTAGGTCTCCCCTTACTTTCCATCACAGAAGGTGGCACTGCAAACCACATTTCCCACTCCTTTTCAGCCTAGGTTGGCCCAATGGATAGTACTCATTAGTGAATGATGGCAGAGAAGGTGAAATGAAGAGAGAAGCCAGGATATTTCTCCTCCTCTTTGTTGAGCAGTAGCTCTATTCTTTGAGTACCTGTGACTTCATTATTGTTCCACATCCCACTGGGCTGGTCCACCATAGTCTCAGTTTCAACAAGTGCCTCTAACCCATGATTACACCACCTCCTCCTTGGGTTTCTCTAGCCCTGTAGTTGATGCCATCTTCCAGGAATTGTTATTTCTGCACTGCTTTTCCTTTACCTGTATGGTTTTTCAGCTCTTCTAACAACTTGTTACTAATTCCCCATACTACGTTTCTTTTATTGAACGACTTGGCATGCTGGTTTTACTTTCCCAGCTACATCCTAATTGATACAGGTATCATAGAATATCTGCTGGATCTGGAAGGACTGGGGGAATGAAAAGAAAAAAATTAGAGATTGAGTAGTCTTCGCAGCAGCTCTCAGCCTTGCCTTCCTTCTCCTATCATAGTCATGACTCACGTAAGCAGGGAATCCTTCTTGTGATTAAAAAACAAAACAAACAAAAAAAAAAAAACAAAGCAAAACATCAAGTTAAACTTCTTTCAAAGAGGCTACTAAGGGAAGGCATTCTGACATGAATCTTTCTTTTCCTGCTTAGAGATTATTAGTACAAACAGAAGAGGAATTTGTTTCCTCTCTGAAAAACAGGTGGCAAGTGACACTAAACACGTATATGGCACGGAAATGTGTCCAGGCCTTCTGTATTTCCTGCCTTTTGGCTCCCGAGCACAGTGTGTTGAAGGCAGATTGGACAACTGATACAAGGACACTCTATAGTCAGCCCCAATCAATATGAAAAAGATGCAGGTGGCCTGGCAAACAGACCGTAGATACACCATATTGGTAATGAACACAAGAGAGAAATACTCTGAAGTTAAAATATGCAGCATCATGCAGAAAAATCACAGTGGTAACTCCAGTATTCAAAGCCACCTTACATACAAACCACGAAAATTTTAGAGATTAATGTATTGAACAGATTTCTTCAAGGAGGCAGACAATCAACACAATAAATATAAAGTGAGACTGGTAAAAATTTATTGGAGAAAAATAGCTAGAATTAATGGAATTCTCAACTGAGGTTGTGTGGTAGAATTAGACCCTCATGTCTTAAGTCAGAGTAGCTTTCAAAGTGAGATCCCCAGCCAGCATCACCGTTATTGGCTGGGTACATTTTAGAAATACAAACTCTCAACCTCTACTCCAGACCTACAAAATAAGAAACTGCTATTATCAACCCAAGTTTGTAGATTTAAAAAACAAAAATAATAATAACTGTGATAGGTTATGTGCCATGATTCCAGGGTGAAACAAGTAGTAAAGTTAGAATTAGAATTAGCTTTACAGCATCCTATACTGTACTGTTTTGTACATATCCTCTCCCTGAATGTAAGAATAGCAAAGGGATGATATTCGTAAAGGCCATGATGTTGGCCATTAGGCAGAGTTTTCCAAAGGCTGATATGTTACTGCTGCTTCCTCCTCATTCAAAAACGTAACAAAAGTGCCTGGCTAGCGTAGCTCAGTGGATTGAGTGCGGACTGTGAACCAAAGTGTCGCAGGTTCGATTCCCAGTCAGGGCACATGCCTGGGTTGCAGGCCACAGCCCCCAGCAACCGCATATTGATGTTTCTCTCTCTCTCTTTCTCCCTCCCTTCCCTCTCTAAAAATAAATAAATAAATTAATTAATTAAAAATCTTTTAAAAAAGTAACAAAAGTACCCATAATCCCATAGGCTATCAGACAAATGTCCCTCTGCTTTAGAAACTGCAGTATCTTGCGATGGCCCAGTAATTCTGTCTTCCCCATTGTTGCACAGCCAAGCAGCATAGTGGGTGCAGGCATGATTTTCAAAGGTAGGATTCACCAATTACTTACAGTGAACTTTGGCAAATGTGTTAATCTTCTTGAATCTCAGCTCCTTTATTTATATTTGGGGGGCATTAACATCCTCTCTCTCACAGTGTTGTGAATTATTAAGGGAAGATTTGCAAATTTGTTAGCATACTTTTCACTATATTGTACAGGTTTTTTTTTTCTGTCTCTTTCCATCCCTGAGAACACTAGTCGCTCCAGGACTATGTATTAGATGGAGGTCATTGTGTCATCAGAATTTTACTATTTTGTTTCATTAGGTACAACAGTTTCTCAGCCTTGGCGCTATTGACCTTAGTGGCCAGATAATTATCATATGGAGTCTCCAGACATTGCCAGATATCTCCAGAGTGCAAATCCACCCCCTTAGTATCAAATCAGCACTTTGTTTGAGGAGGACTGAAAGAGAAGAGGGTTATCCTACCCAGTTGCATGAACAATCAGGGAAACTAGTTATTAAACCCTCAAGAGGATTTTTGCTAAATGGATTTATAACTATTCACATTTTGGCAGGCCATTTGATTTGACAAAGAATGTTTACACAAAAGAAGCCAGTTGGTGAACTGGGGCAAGTAATTTAATAATTTGGGGAGAACAGAAGCCAACTATTAAATAAATTCTGGTATTTTTATGCTGTTGATCTATCCATATTATGTTATTAAATTTTACTAGCTCTACTCAGCACAGCATAAGCCATCTGAGAAGTTTTTAACAGTTATTATAAAAATATTACCATTTCATTAATTTGTATTTCATTATAAACATAATTCACAGTCTTGTGAAGAATTCCATTCTTCCCAGACACAACACGCAATGTGTTTAATGATCAACCCCTTAAAATAAAACACAAGATGGTCCACATCTGTCCCTGTGACAGACTGAGCAGCTCTTGTAAGTATTATAAATAAACGGTTGCGCTTTGTTCCACTATCCCAGCCGAGTCTTGGGGCTTGTAAATAAAAGAGAGACTGTAGCCCCTGAGAATTCCTAATGATCTAAACTTAGTTTCTTTGGGGAACACCTTAGGCTGGACTAGCTAAGGTCTCCTGGGGTCCTATAGTAAGATATTGAGCAGAAATCTGTGGGTCCAAGCGAGGAGTTCCTAGTATAGGTTTATCATGTGTGGTGATGGGATGCGTCCAACATCCTGGGAGTATCTGTAATAGTGTGTGTTTCTATTGTCTATGTGGCTGCAATAGAGTGTCTGTCTCATTAAATACTGTTTGCAGAGATGAGTGTGTCTTGGCTGTCGTTCACTAGTTTGAAACATTGGGATTAGGAAAGCTGTGACAGGTACAGACCAGTCTATATATTTGGTCCGTTCAGTATGACCTAAGTGGTCAGTACGTCCTGAGTGGATATTCATTCCAGAATGGAGAATTTAACTGGGACAGCAGCATATCTGGATCATAGTTTGGCTAGAGTGTTCAGCCTCTCAGAAGTGACCAACCTGGACTGGACAGTCTGCTTGGAGTTGCCTATCTGGCTGAACCAGCATCCTGTCTAAGCTCCCTGTGTCCAAGGTTACTGGGATGTGTTATGAATTGCAGATTTTGGGTCCCCTCAAAAAAGTCCTATTTTGAAGTCCTACAGGTGATAGTTGCAGGTGAGGCCTTGGGAGGTACTTATGTAATAAAGGTGGAGCCCCCATGATGGAGTCCTTGTAAGAAGAAGAGAGCCAGTCCTCTCTCTGTGCTCTCTGACATGTGAGGATATAACAAGAAGCAAGTCATTTGTAAACCAGAAAGCAGTTCCTTACCAAGAACCTAGCCATGCTGGCACCTTGATCTTGGATTTCAGCCTTCAGAACTGTGAAAAATAAATGCTTTTTGTTTAAGCCACCCAGTCTCTGGTATTCTGTTATAGCAGCCTGAACTGACTACGGCAGGTTGTTTCTAGAGAGTTCTGCTGGGCCTGGTTCCCACTCTGATGTCCCAACACTGGCTGATTGTGGTTTTCACACATCACTGGACACGTGAAATTGTTCACTGGCTGCAGAAATCACACAATGGCCATATCAAGCTGAACTCAGAAGAAATGGAATAAAAACCTCTCTCAGAAGGGGAGGCCACAATAGATTAGCTGATTAGGTGTTTACTTCCCCCAGGTAGGCTGAGTCAAGTTGTTTCCTCTCTCTGCCTGTCTCTGTCTCTGTCTCTCTCTCCATTTAAAATGACTCTGCATGCTAAATGACTTTTTTTTATCAATCATAACTGATGAATTTGGATGCAAAGCTGGACCACCATTTCCAAAGAGATTCAAAACACTGTTTTACTCTTATGTCCAGGAAAAGTGAGGTCCCCAAACAGAACATCTCTGAATGAGAAACGAGTCAGATAATATATGGCCTGTGTGCCCTTCACCTTACTGTTTACCTTTCCTTTGCTCATGTTCGAATAGTTGTTTACTGGATTATAGGCTCAAATGCCAGCCTGGCAGGCACTCAAGAAAAACAGGCAGTCATGTTTTTAAATTTTTATTTTGTTTTGTTCTTGTTTTTATTTTAAAACCAAGAGAAAATATTCAAACGATGTGAGCAGATGTCTGCAGTTTATTTTCCTTGATTGGATTTTAATCGAATTTGCATAGGGCCTTATTTATTTTCACTTTATCACACTAGGGAGTTTGGACTCACAAAGCCAACCAAAGGTCAGTGTTTGTTCTGGTTGATGGAGGATGGAGCCGTGAGACTGGGATCATCCAAGGAAACGTGTGATTCTGTATACAGACAGAGTGCGATATTCAACACTGGGGAACAGCTGCAGGTCAGCTTGCACAACTTTTTCTTTGGTCCCTCCAGGCAATAATACTACTGGTCATCATTAGTAGCTTACATGCATAGTCCTTCTGCTGAGCATAGTACATGGAAAAACTAATTCAATATATTTATCACTGTGAACGAAACACAATTCTAAAACCAGTCCCTTATCAGCAATTCTGATATCCAGTGAACTCTAAAAACAAAACTGTTGGGGACTTCCCTGCCTGGTTTTAGGAGCTGTAACCCCCCATGGCTAAGGCTGAGTGAGTGAGCTTCACACCATAAGCCACCAAGGAGACAAAGCTTATCTCCCTGGCTGGGGGACCACCTCTGCTCCTTTTACTTCACCCTGCCTGGCCCCCAGTGCTTGATCAGTTAGCCAATGACAGGTAAGATTCCTCATGGGAGGGATGACCTAAGACAGGCATGATCATGGGGCCCCCAGGGAAGGACTTGGGGGGCTATAGAAAAAGAGGGTGATGGACCCTCACCCCTTGGCTTTGACATAGCCTGAGCCTTCGTTCCGTCTTCAAGAAGTCTCCTAATCTTTTGGCTGCCTTACTTCCCCTGCATAACAATCCTGAAAGAATGACTTAAGCCTGAAACAATGCTGGAGGTGGGTGCGACCCTGTGCTGGAAAGGGTGGGTTCCTTAGGATGATCAGGCCTAGGAAAGAATGCATAAGTTCCTATGAAACCTACTTTGCTAATACACTCAATTTCAATGATACAGGTCAAAGCAGGAAGTGAGTTTGTTCCTCAAAGTTTTATGGCCCTTTAGCTATCTGACCCTGACTCAAAATAGGCCCTCAGAGTTCTTTGAATGCTATCTATTGTTTAATCATTTCTGCCTGACAATGATTGATGAGCTTTACGTATATACCCTGTATTCCTATGCAAATTGAACCCAATAAAAGCCTGTCAAGGCAAGGGTTGGGGCGCTCTCTTCTTAAGAGAGTGGTTGAGATGCTCTGAGACTTGCTCTCCCCTTGAGAGAGAAGCCGTGCCGTCCCTTTTCCTCCACAGGACTCGGTAGTCTGTGTGAATTTGTCTCGTATCTCATCCATAACACCGTGGGCACTGCGGGCCAGTATCCGCATCACAAAATGAAATAACTTTGTGTCCCTACAAGTTTCTTTCAAACCTATTTGTGGCAAAGCATGACCAGAGCTGATGGGAAGCTATAAAAGACTTGCTTTCTTATTTATCCCACTTTGTGTGAATATTCATACATTTGCTACAGAAATAGAACTGTGATGATTACAGGGTGCTATATATCCTGGGGAGAGAGGGTATAAAAATAATCTTTTAAAATCTGAAAAGTGCTAAATTTCAAAATCTGCCTTTCCTCAAAGTTTTGGGGTAAGAGATTGTGGGCCTGTAATAGTATCACTAACCCAGCTTTAAGAATCAGAGAATTGAGTCACAAAACTTAAGCAGCTTGTTTTTCAGAAAGTGTTTATAAAGGATCACTCCTTTTTCTAGGTGATGATAAGGCCAATACACTTGTCATAGGAGCATTATGTGTATTTTAGGTCTCCCTGGCTAAGCTACCAGCTCTTCCTCTTTCTACCTTCCTGAGTTATTCCAAGAGAGAAAATCCTTACATTACAATAGAGGACAGTGAAGGGAGCACTATTAATAATTTCACCAGGGCAAGGAACACAAAAGTAGGTTTGTCTGGGACAAATTGGGACAAACTGTCTCCCTATATATGCAACACTTTTACCCAAATATGGACTCAGGAAAGAAAACAATGACTCACCCCATGGTGAGTTAACATTTAATTCTCACATTGTTCCTCTGATACCTTGACCACTTTTCCCAAAATAATCACACATTTTCCCACTGCCAAACCTCTGAGGAAATGTCCCTCAGGTCTTCCCCTGATGACATTCTGCTACCTCCAATGAGGTCTCAGCTCCAGTGGGGCCCCTTGCAGGAAGCCTTCCTGAGCCTCCCCCTGTCCTCAGTACCTCCTCAGCTCCACAATGGCTGCCTCCATCACAGGATACAGGGTTAGTTCTGTGGCTTGAGCACTGATGAAGTGTACGGCAGTGCGGAGCCAATGTTGGTTGGTGGACATCCAAAAGTCCATGCTTCTCATAGGTTTTTGGAGGTGAAGAGCTTTCTTCCTTTGATATCTCAGACGGAGACTTCTAGGACCCAAGTACACCACAATGTTTTTCAGTAATTTCTAAAGAAGAAAGATGATGCCTGCTGATGGTTCCTGACTCTTCTGTGAGACCATGGAATTAATGCTTTTGCTCTAAGAACATTTCTTCACCAAAACATATATCCCACTGAAAAGCTTTGTTTCCTGGTGGCATTCACAAGACAGTGACAAGCATAATCTGATTCTTCAAGGTTTGTTTGCCCAAGTGATACCATGTCCAGTTGGCCTCCCTCTAATTGTGACTCATTGGTTCACTCAAAAATAACTGCCACCTGTCCTCACTATGGAATGACCCAACATAAATGAAGATTTATAATTTTTCATGGACCAGTCATAGACCCTATCTCTAACCTAATGTTTCTAAAATCGTGGCCTGTGAAGTCTACATCAGAACTGCCCAGGTTGTCGGTTAAAAGGCTCAACCCAACCCTATTACATTCAATTTTTTCTGGGTTGGGGCTCAAAATACTGCATTTCTGAATATTCCCCAGGTGATTATGGGGCCACTCTGATTAAACTGAACTAAATAAAGTCTTCTTTCAATTCTAGTGAAATTTCCTTCCTTTTTTTCTTCTTTTCTTCCATCTTTCTTTCTCTTTTTATTTGTGTTAGGGAAAAACTCAAGAAACAAAAAAAAATGTCAACAGATAGGAAATATTTAAAAAATAGAAATTTGGTTACATTTCTCCTCTTGTCATTGTCTTTTCCTCCGCATCCCTGAAACACACATCCCACCCCTAACCATCAGAAATAAGGATATAGAGAAGATAAAAATGAAAGCAGAACCTGAGAGAAGGTACTTTCAGTGATTTACTTATTTATTCAGCAATCAACCTATCTGATAATTTTGATCTAATGATACAGATTATTTACTAGATTATTAACTATGTTGGCCAATATAATAGCCACAAGGTATATGTGGCTATTCAGCACTTGAAATGTAATTAGTCTGAATTGAGATATTCATTAAGTATAAAATACAGTCCAGATTTCAAACACTTATTACCAATAAAAGAATATAAATGATCTTATCAGTAATATTACATTGTTTTTATATTAATGTGACAATATTTTGGATACTGGATTATATAAAATGTATCATTAAAATTAATTTTACTTGTGTCTTTTTATTTAATGTGGCTACCAGAAAATATAAAGTTGAATATATGGCTCACATTATATTTCCAGCTGACAATGTTATTGGAGATGTCCAAACTGGGTGAGGTAGAGGAGCTAGTGTCAGGTAGAGGACAGTTCTAGAAATGCAGGGGCCCAAAAAGACACAACTTCCATCACAGAGAATTAAGTCCAAAAACTCTACATCTTAAATACATTGCCTAGAGGATTGCAGTAGAAGGACTTAGCCCCAGCACCACCTCCTATAAATACCTCATTTTGAATGATACCGCAGGAGTTTACCTTCAAATGTTATATTTGTGCTTTTTTAAAAATCCGCCCTCTTCCCATAAGTTAATTCTAAGAGTTTAACATCCTGCCCATTAGGGGTTGAGTGAGGGATTCATAATAAGCAAAACGTGATACCATCAAAAGGTCGTTTTTCTTTGTTTTTGCAGAAGCCCAAGCATGCACATGAATGCATGGAGGCTGGAGTTGTGTAGAAATGATGACAGAGGGAGGCAGAGCTCAGCCTCATCTCCTGAGCGGAGAACAGTCACAGATCATCCCCTTATCTAAAGCTCCATTCCTCCTAAGCCATCACATTCTGCTTTCTCAACAACCACAGATAATTTGGCTTTTCAAGAAGCACTTCCTTTGTCTCTTATCAGTTTGGACATCATCTGCCAGGGTGATCTTCCAGTCACCAGTGACCTATTAGAATTTGAGGTCAGAACATAATTTTTCCCTCACTGAGACAGAGATTAGATACAGGATTTTCTTAAGCAAAGAATTTCACTGAGAAAATTCTGGAAAACTATCCATTGCATGTCTTCCTTACAATTCTTATCATGGTGGCTTAAAAGTGCTTGGACCTTTGGGAGGATTTCAGAATAAAAAAATCAGGCATCAAAAAACATGATAAAGTTGTTAAGATGAGTATTTTTTGTAACAGCCCCATGATGTCCCTCAATAGTAGAATGAATGAATTATGCTGTATCCAAACAATGAGTAATATATAACAATGAGCACACACAATTACATAATACTGTGCATGGACCTCATAACATTGAACAAAAGAAGTAGATGTGAAGAGTATATATGAGTGATTCTACCCATACATAGTAACAAACTAAGCAAAGGTAAGCTATGCTGTTAGACAAATGAAGGTTACCCTTGGGGGTGGGGTAATGGTGACCAGAAGGGAGCAAAGAGAGCTTCTTGGATGCTGGTCATACAAGTTGTGTTCAGTCCCTAAAAAGTCACTGAGCTCTATACTTAGGATGTGTACAAATTTATATATGTATATTATATATACTACAATAATAATTAAAGAAGAAACAAGAGGAACAAGAAAAGAGCAAGAAGATGGGAGCATCAGGGTTTTTATCTGAAAAAAAACAGAGATTTTTATTGGCCTATGGCCTGTCCACTGCCATAAAACTCAGGAAATATCCCAGTCCAAACCCAACTAAGAGAGGAAAGCTCACATAAATATTGCATCCTTCAGGAAAAAACTTCTAATCTCTTTTTATGGACTATATTTTAAAAAGAGATGCAGATGGAGACTTCCATACTAATCTGTTACCTCCTTTGTTATTCCAGGCTCTTTATCATAAATATTTCTGCATTATGCTTGAAAATGCAGGTTGCATAGATAAGTGGGTTGATATCAGGGAGTTCAGGAGATAACAGTGACAATCTGTGGTTCAATCACAGGAGCTCAAAAGCCAACAGAGGAGCAACAGGAATTCCACTGAGCAATAACATAAGCATTAAAAACTTGAGAAAACACAGGGAGAAGAGAAAGTACTTTCAAAAGCTTTCTGCCACTTTTCTGAGTTAATAGAGTTATGATTAATTATAGCCCTCTATTATTCTTCTTCAAAAATAAAATTTGTTATAAATTGAATAGCACATTTATTCATTCATTCAACACATATTGATTGAATACCTACTAAAGGTCAGGAGCTCTAACAGATGCTGACAATATAAGAGGAATGAGTTGTGATCTCTGATTTTTTAGGGTGTTATTGATTAACAGGAGAAAAGACTAGTAAAGAATTATAGCATAATATAGTAATAGAGAACAGCATATATTATTAAGATAGAGTTGCAGAAGCTCTTCCTCTACTCGGTTGTATATACAATAGATGATGAGGGATTACTTGCTTTCAAGACTAAAATCACAGAAGCTGGCTTAAGCAAAACAGAGATTTTATTGGATGGAGAGAAGCACATTTTATGAAACCCAGAACCAAAGTGCGGCAACTCCAAATCATTGGATTGTGTTCTGAAAGATGACCAAGAATGAAAGATGCAAACCGATCTCACTGGTTCTTCTCTCTTGGGTTCACCTAGAGTTTCTGCCTTTTGCTCCTCTTTCCCTGTGGGCTGCTTTCTCAGATGCATTTGCACTTGAACAAACATGGCCATCACTGCCCTGGCTTTATGCCATCTCTAAGTTTGGGATGCCAACAGAGATTATGTCCCAATTTCAGCTTTCCAGAAAACTTGCATCCTAGCATTTGTAGGTTAGGTGCTAATTTAAAGTGTAGGCATCAGAGCAATCCTTCCCTGAAAATGAGCACCTTCCCTACAGAAAGTCTCACAGAGAGGGAGATGTTTTGGTTGCATTTTCAAAGTTGGGCAGAACTTTGCCTGCAAAAAAGGAGGGTTTGGAAGTTCCAGATAAATAATACAAAATACATGAATGCAGAAAAGCATGAATTGTTTGAGAAGTGGTTATAGAAGAGTCACTCTCAAAACCTTTAAACACATAGGGGTTAGAAGTTTTTCTGCAGAAAGAAAGGTCATTTTGGCAAAACAAATTTAAACAAAGTCACTGTTAAGAAACATCTTCAAACTGCCCATAACTCCCAAAGCTGTTTGAAAATGACTAGCTGCTAAGGAAGTGTTATTTGGAACGGGTTAAGAGAGAAGTCGTTTATAAAGATGCAAGAGTCTTTTGAAGATCATAAACAGAAATTCTATTAAACTAATAGTCAATGGTGATAATAAAAACAAACATGAAAAATCTTTCATCTGGAAAATAGGTTAATATCTTTCAAATGTATAGATGTATTCAAAAGCCACACTCAAGATAACAAAGCCCTAAGGGTTTGGTGAATTTTCATCATTGTATTTGTAACCTCTTAACTTCCTGCCTTACTTAGTAAATATGAGTTATGGTAGTGATTTCCAAGTGTCTCTAGTGGCAATGATAATCTGTGTAAATCAGATATATCCTTGGCACTCTAACACACAGAGCAAATAATTTGCTTCCCCGCATGCATGTTTATGTTAACATTTATTTACTGTTTCTGTTTCTAATATTTTCAAAGTTGTATCCTGAGTGAAACACAATTTTTTCTCCTTTAATAAGGTAGTATATTTTGTCTTTTCATGGATTTATCAAAACTATCTTAGCTAATTCATAAGACCAGTGTTCTGAATTTCAATCAAGAGAGTATGCGTACCTTACCTCCTCCATTTATTTTTATTTTACTCTAAGGGGTATGTTTTAATTTTTTTCGTACTAAAATTAGATACTTTGGTTCTTAGAAGATTTAAACATTCTATTCACTTTCATTTTACCCCCTAATTGGAAACATAGATGACAACTAAGAGCTTCAAATTGTGTAGGAATGTATTTTTCATATATTGAAAGCTGTTAAGAGAATGTTCTTGTGGACTTTCCTGGCCTCCTTGCCCCTGCGTTTCTCCCTTGGGCCAGACCTCTTCATAGGCAAGTGTGTAGAAGAATGGTGTGGCTCTCACTTAGGAAGTAATTAGGAGTTGCTGATCTCCTGCTTATTCCATGGAAAGACCTGAGGCATTGTTCAAATAGCCCTTGATCTTGGTTTCAAGGCCTGAGGCTTGGGTGGCAGGCTTTCTACTGCCTCCAGAACAATGGCAAGTCCTTAGTGGCTCTGAGGGTTAGGGGTCTCTTCTGAAAACTGCAGACGTTGTCCAGCATCCTGAATATAGCATCCAAATACATTGGGAGGATTTGGGGTTCTCTGTAGGTGCTTTACCAAAGTAGGTATATATTTACCTGTCATTAATATTGAGGTTTTGAGAAAAGATTTTTATCTAAATAAAGCCTTTCTCTCAAGATGTTTGAAACTCTTTGAGCTAATTGATGCTTCAGTTGCTGTCCATCTTTCAATGTCTATAATCATGGGAAAGACCACAGCAGCAGTGGTTTTTGTTTTTTCTAATGGTAGGCTTTGTGACTGCGCTGCTTAGCCCAGAGGAAAGAATAATATCCATTATGACATAGACTGAGCATTAACAGTTTCAACATTAAAAATCCCTGTGGGGTCCTTGATTGAAGGCTCCAAGAAGAACATTCCAGCTTGGAGATAAAAACAGATAAGGATAGAGCAAACAGCCTTTTGAAGCATGAATTGAAGAACTCTCTTCATTGCTACAACCTATCAATTGCATCCTGATTTCATAAGACTTTTTCTATATTTAGACTCCAATTAACTAAAGGGTTACTATTTGCTTCTCCAAAGTTCTCTGTATATAATTGAAATAATTACTGAGAAAGCCATGATCTGACCTTGGATAGACATTGATCTTTCCCCTAAAGAAAAAGCCTGTGGTTTGCCCAGTGGTTCTGAAAGTTGGTACTAGGACTAAGAGCATCAGTGTCACCCGGAAGCTTATTGAAAATGCATATTCTGAGGCTCCAAAGCAGAAACTCTGGAGATGGGCCCAACCACCCCAGCCATCTGTATTTCAGGTCATTCTGGTACACACTCAATGTTTGAGACTCACTGCACTAAATTATCTCTTCCTCTGGACCAGTGGCAAATACCATTCTTTCCCCTCACTTCCTGCTTTTCCTTACCTAGAAAAACAAAAATAAAAGTGTTTTTCTTGGGATACTGTTATCTTGAAGAAACAGCAGGAAGCCGAGATCATATTTGCATGGAAAGAATTTTGGAAATAAGTGAGATATATGAGGGCTTTCAACCCTGACCATTGCAGCCCATACAATCAGTGCACCCACAATGCTATGAACCTATGAGCTGTCACCCTGGGCACATACTGGCATTAGCTTCTGGGGCTCATAACTCCATATCCACTAAAGCCATCTTGCTGCTATAGGTCCTAGCTGTCCTTCAGCCCTTCCTCTTGGCTGAGCTCCCCGCACCGTCCCCAATCTTTTTATTTTATGAAAGGAACATACAGCTAAACTGTTTCAGAAACCTGAGATACATGGTTCTGTAAGCTTTTGTGCCACCTGGCACATAACTCTTGCTAAAAGAATTGGCTCTGGTATTAGCTGGTTACTGGCTGCCTGCTGCAGTCATTCTCAAGGAGGTGAGGATATCCTTCATCTGCTTTTCTGATTGATGTGGCCTGGGGTTGTAAAGCGCTGTTTCTTTAGAAAGGTGGCGATGTTAGAGTGATGGGGACAGAATGATTTCTGGTATGTGTCATGCATAATCCGTATTCAAATGTCGTGAGACATTTAGATAAAAGACAAAAATTAGCTACACAAAAGACACCTTGGGGGGCCCAATTTACCTACTGAGGCAATATTTTTGTAATTATTTACCATTTGTTATCATCCTTTGTGCCAGCTTACAGAATTCATGAAAGGCAGTCCAAGGTCTAATCCATATTCTACAAGTCATTAAAATACTGTAAGAGAAGGAATTTTCTTGAAAGGAACAACTAAATAGTAGCCTCTTACCTGCTCATTGTGCCTTGCAGTTTAAACAGGGCTTTAATATACACAATTTTACAATAACTCTGTACAGTATATAAGATGGGCATAATTACCCCATTTATGTATTATAGATGAGAAATTGAAGCTATAGAAGTTAAAGGCCTTACCAAAGTTATAGAGCTAGTTACTGGTAGAATTCACACTCTGAAACAGAAGGGTATCATTCACTTCTGTGACTTGGAAGGAAGAGAAATTGAAATAAGAGAGGGGAATGCTATAGACATAACTCAGATGAACAGCACTTCGACTATCCCAGGTTCCCAATGTTTCCCCACTGGCTAATTTGAGCATGGACTCATCCTATCCGGGGCTCCACAGAGTAACATGTAGAGCCCTGCAGTGAGCCTGAGACAAGCTGTTTCATGTCAGAACATAGTCATTCTGGGGTGTAGGTCATAGGACTGATGGTAAGATTGATTATAAGGGAGAGATAGGATCCAAAGGCTATCAGTATAGGGTTCATTGTCTTTTCATATGATGGCCATCATGCTATATGGACAATGCTTCTAAAAAGCTTTCAGGAGGAAAGTTTGAGGACCATTAGTCAAAATGCCCAGCAGTGTTTAGAAGAAATAGGGACAGTGAGCATGGTTTCACCTGCAAACTCTCCTTCATGAATTTCATGTGCCTTGGGAACTCAATTTAAGTGGAAGGAAATCAAATGCGTACTGACTGCCTACCATGTGATAAAGGTGAATCTAGTCACTTCAGCACACATTATTTCATTTAAACTTCACAATAAACCTTTCAGGTAGATGTTATGACTTCCATACTGCAGGTTCATTCCCACAACAGGTAATTATTGAGCTTCTACTATGTGCTAACACCTGAAGAGAAAAGTTTGGAAAGAGAATCTGTACCCTGGAATCATTCATTCTCTACTGTCAGGGAAACATACATAGTGTTAAATTAATAAAATAATGCAAATAATAGGCCAACAATACTGTGGGAATTGAAAAGGGGCAGCTAATGGGGCTGAATCTTATGCAGCAGGTAGGAGTTAAGCAAAGGAAAGGAAAAGGAGAATTCTATGAAAAAATACAAATCACCCAAAAAAAAATGAAGATAAGAAGGGACTTGGTATCTGGGAGAAATTTTTAAAATCAAGAGGAAACTTTAAAAAGTTAAGAAAGCAAAGTAGGAGAATAGGCTGGACTGGTAAGTAGAACTAGCGATGTTGAGAAACTTGGCTTTGTCTGAGGATGTCAGGGATCCACTGAAAGGAGAAACAGGACGTAGTGAGGTTAGAACTTTAAATTGATTGTTCACTGTAGTTTGGAGGACAGGCTTGAGAGGAGCAAGACTGGAGGGAAGAAATACACTTAGTAGGGCATAATGATAATTCAGACAAGAGATAATGAAGACCTAAACCTTGAGAGTGGTACAGAGGATGGAGGGAAAAAGAGAAATTTAAGAAACATTTGAAGCAGCAACAATGAAAAGTATATTTAATGAGTAAAAATAAATGGAGAAATAAGCTCTATTAAGTAACATATTTTCCTCAAGGCAACATGGTCATGATGTGGCAGGGCTTGAAACCTAACCCCATGGTGGAGGAAGAGACTAAGGGGTGAAGAATTCCTCATGGATCAACTGCATACTTCTAACTCAGGAAGCATAACTGATACACAACATTTAACACCATATATGCATGTTCATTAATATATAACTTTCTCTCTCCAATTTTTGTAGGTATACTAATATAGCATGCCCCAGCATTGAGTTTAAGGGTAAATAGTAAAAGAGAAATCTACTTTTTCTAAAAAAAAAATCTAAAGAGAAAGGTGATTTTGGAACCAGACTTAAAGAAGATATGGTATACTCATAAGTAATTTGAGAACTGTAATAGAATAAAAACACCAAAAAAAATACCTTATAATAGGCATTTCATGAGGCATAACTTAGAAACTTCTTTTATTGAATTGTTCAAACTTTTTCATCCACAGAGAAATAAGTCTTCCTGGTATACGCCTATGATTTATCCAAGAACAGTTGACTAGCAGTATCTGGCTGGGTAAATGTAAAAAGAATACACACTCACCTCCATGAAGGGAAAGAGGAACAGGATCATGGCACCTGGCACAGGCTGATTCTCCAATCTACAAATGTGACAGCCAAAGAAAATGCTAGAGAATAAGTGCCACATTTGCATGAGGGGCTGAGAAACCTTTCGGTAGGGAAGGGATCATAAATCCATCCACAGAATCAATGGCATTAGAGCTTCTTCAATGGTCCTCACCATGAAACGGCCCCATGCAGCCAAAGGGGATATTAGCATTAGATGAGATGCTCTGGCCTCAGGCATAGCACTGAGTACCTTGAACAGTGTGCAAGCCGCAGGTGAAAGTTCATTTGCAGAGTTCTTTTGATGGTATACATGCAAACACTGGCTTTGCCTATGAGTGTAGATCTATACTTGGTAGCCCTAGTATAGATACTACTGCAGCTCATATAAAGATCTGCGTGAGTAAGGCATTGTTGCAGTGGTGACCATTCGCTGGGCTGTGCAAGATGCAATGTCAGCAATGACCACATGTTGCTGCAGCAGCAGAACCCATAGTGGGGTAGATCTGCTCAACTCTCCAACTCTCTAGCTCCTGCACCTAGGCTGAATTAAAAACTAGGGTTTAAATAACATTCTTAAATAAATTTAAGAATTGGAAGAGGCAAGAAGTTCTTAAGCATATGATTATTTGTTAATGTAGCCTGGGAGAGCTCATGTAATTAACTAAAATAACAAAAGTGATCCAAACATTTTTGTCATTCAGGCTGGTGGAACTAAATATACTACATTGTAAAATTTTTATTAAGAATATTCTATATTACATCTATTTCTTTTATCTTTACTTAGTCACTGTATTTTAATTTTATGCATACTTTATGGAGCAATTTATCATTGATTAGACAAAGAATCTTCACAGTAACATTTTAAGTATCATAAAAGACACTAGAATACCCAGTTCAGAGATGAAGGAAATAATGGCAGACCTCCGACTAGCATTGTAACTCTGGCCCACCGTGCCCCAGAGGTATTTTATTTGCCACTCCTGCTCCCATCTTCTAAACTCCAATCTGCATAGCTGTTTGCAAATTAAAACAGAAGGCTAAATTAAAAGGGAGAGAAAGCAAGCCGGATCTGACAGTGATATTAATCCCTCTGAAATCGCTGGTCTTTTCAATTAGCAGCCTCTTTCTGAGACATTTATTGCTCTTGGCTTGAACAGAGGTCATTAAAATACTCATGAGTAGAGCTCTCAAAAAGCCTGCTTAACTACTCTCTACAAGGGTTTGGGTACCTACCATTTCTGCTTTGCATAGATTCAGAGAGAAGGCATAATAAAGCAGCCCCCGGGGCTGTCATTTTTGCCTCTTTGCCTCTGTTTTATTACCCAAGTTCATGAGCCCGTTCAGAATACACCTCTGGATATATTCCATCATCCCGGGGAGAAACCTATATACTTACTTCAAATGTAGGTCTGGAAAAAAGTAAATATATAAATTAAGTAAACCCTTACGTACAGCATAAATTGCAGCTAACCTCAGCGTGATTTCACACATCCACCTAAAAGGGGCCCTGCATAAAAAGCATGCTATGTGGCAAGATGAATCACGGCAGCTTTATTAACCTACACTGAATTAGCCTCCTCACACTGGAATATTTTATAGCATTATTTTATTGGCAGTCACTGTCACCAAATGAACTACCAAGTGGTGACTGATGTAGTAGAACCAGACAGCTTGACTGATCTAGATTACTTGTGAAAGAGAAGTATTTTGCCAAGTGCTGCAACGATAAAGCAGTCCTGAGGCTCATAAAAGGAGGCACAGGATGGTGGCAAATCCCAGCCGAGCCAGGGCCTGGGAAAATCACCTGGTGAGGAAGAAACTGATGTCAGAAGCCTGGCTATTTTCAGGTGCCTGAGTTTGCTTTTGTTTTTATGTTGTTTATTGTTTTTATAACAAAAGGCAATATAATATACTGAAGAACATACTGCATTTTACTGCGGTAGCCAAACATATCATGCACTCATTATACTCTTACATTTGGGAGAAAAATCACTAGACTGCAATACAGGAACTCCCAAACTGAGCGTGAAGGATTTGTACAGTAGGAATGGTGATTCTGGTCTTTTGCTCCCTAAACATTCTGATTGGCCCTTTATTCATCTGGAAATAACTAACTGAATCTTTTTCTTGGAATAAAGGGAAAGACTTTAAATGGTTTCAGAGGTCATATAAGATTGAAATTTGAAGCGTGTGATGACATTTTATCAATGTTTAATAGTGAACGGAACTTATTTCATCCCATGAGAGAGGAACTCCCATCTCTGAGTAGAATAATAAACAAAATAATTGGCTATCTAAAGACAATGTTTTGAATTACATCAAAAAGAGGGGTTTCAAGGCGCAAGCAGGTAAAAAGGGTCACATGCACCTCCCTTCTGAATCTGTACCAGCCACCTTTGTAAAACCACAGTAACTCACTGATTCAAAAATTTTGCCTACAGGAGGAAACCCAAACCATCTAAATTGATCCATATGGCCTTTGCTATTGGAGCCCAGCTATCTTTCCAATTTATTTCTCACCTTTCACCTTGGAGCATCTGGCTTTAAACTTCCATGGCCTTTCATTCTTCACTATCTATTCACATGATTTTTCTCTGCCAGGAATACCAGTACCTTCTCTGCCTTTTCATTCTCTACCACCCAGCCCCTCCTCCATGGTCCCTTCATGCTTTGCACCTACCTCTTTGAAAGATACCTGAAACCTTTTCTGAGGGCTTAACTTTCACAATGGATGAATGAAACAGTCATGGACTGGGACACAGTCTTCTGTGAACCAGTTTGGGGCCTTATACAGGTTCTGGAACACAACAGGTGCTCCATAAATGTTTGAATTAACTAAACTGAATATTTTAAATGATGCTGATATCTGTCCTTATCACCACTAAGAGATTTCCTTGAGAATTAAAACTTCATTTTATTTATCATACTACTCCTCAACTCATTGTCTAGCAAAACACTTGACACATATAAAATACATTATTATTATTATTATTATTATAAATAAGAAAGTGGGCAGCTATGCTTTTTAGATATAAATATCTACATTTGAATTCAGCCTACCACTTACTGACTTAAAAACTGGAGTGAATTTTTAACTTTTCTCAGCTATAAAATAGTAGTAAAAGTATATAGCCCATAGGGTTATTGTGAGAATCAAAAGTAGTGACATGTATATGAACTAGCCTTGTGTTTGGCACTTGGTACATGCTCAGTAAATATCCATTTCTTCTTCCTGCTATATCTCTTTCAGTTAGGGATATTTCTAGCTGACATAACAGAACATCCAATGTTCTGTGCCTTATACAAATACTGGCCAATTTTTTGTAATAGCAACTGGCACAGCAGTAAGTGAACTTGCTTAATATTCATTGACTGGAATCAGGAGAAGACCTACCAGCTCTCCAAGTCTATGGCTCTGAATAAGGCCACACCTTCCCCAGCCTCTTCCTTACCATCATCAGGGAGGAATAGGGTCCCTGAAATTCTGCTCGCTCATAGCAAGTCCTTCTCACCCCATTATTCACCAACACTATCTGCCTTCACAGTCTTAATTTATAATGCATAACACAAAGTCCAGAACTCGAGTCACCTCTCCTTTTCCACATTCTAATGCTCCCATGGGTCTCTCAGCACTGAAATATCCACACCCTGGCACTTCCTAGCCCTCTCTTTTCCCTGCTTTATTTTCTCCTTAGAATTTATCTTTTTGATATACCAGACAGACACACCACCCACCCAGGAATTTGTTTTCCATCTCTCTTCTCACATTAAAGATTCATAAGAGCAGAAACTTTTGTTCATTGTTTTCTCTGCTATATCTCTAAAAGCTAAAAGAGTATGACTGTAACACATAAATGCCTAATAAATATTTGTTGAAAGTGAAATAAATAGCTGAAGCATTGATTTAGCTGTTCAACGATGACATCAAAACTCTAGTCCTTTCCATATTTTTGCTCCATTATTTTCAACCTATTGAGTTGTAGGATGCCTGCTCCATTTCTAAGCACCGGTCACATGTCAGAAAGAAAGAAGAGGGCAGGGGGAAGCTTCACATGCTTTTTTTATATCCTACCCTCCTTTTCTGTTCTTAAAAATGAATGTTTGCCCAAACATTTTGGCAGATTTCCACTTACATATTATTTATTAGAATATATTATTCACAAATTGTCACATGATACCCTGAACTTCGAGGGAGGCTTTTAATCCAGTTTAAATTTCCTAGCAAACAAAGGAAATGAAGAGGCACTGGAAATGGGTTTCAAGTGACCCAACATGTAGTTTATGCCAAAAATTTCTCTGTTATCTTGCATGTTATTTATACATAAATGAATGAATTAGAATTTAAAGTACCATCTCTTACATGGAAATAGCAGGTAAGTTGTATGATTCCACAGGTTAGAAAAAATGTAGATACATGTGTTTATATCAGTGAAAGAGAACAGAAGTACTAACACTTCAAAATTATAGGCAATAAAACCAACCATTTACATTTGGTTTTGGAAAGCTTCTTGAATTTATTTTTGCAGTGGCTGAATCTTACTTGCTCAGACTGAGTGTGAGTTTACCTCTGTAAGACATTTCTAATAAATTTTAAAATATGAGAAGTGCCTCAATTACAAACGGCTTGAAAAGATAATAGCTATTCTTTGAGTGTCTACCACATTTCAGATGCTTTGCCCACACTGAATCTTTAACCTATGCTGCAACAATCTTCCAAGTAAAGTTCTCTTTGATATAGAGAGATTATCATCACCTATTTTAAAAATGAAGAAACTGAAGTGCAGACATTTTCTAAGGGTTTTAGTCTTAGTAAATGATAGAGCAAGGATTTGAATTAAGTTTGGTTTGATCCCCGAATGTAGTTACCCAACTGTCCCATGCTCTTCCTCACAAAAAAGGATCATATTGCAGTATGTCATCAAAAGTTGTGTGCTGCAATGTAATTTCCTACTGTCTCTTCTTCATCAAGACAGTGACCATTCCCTCAGACTGATTCAAGGTTGACCTTCCTTCCCCAGGGATTCTTGGATCAAAGAGAATGAAAAGTGACTAGATTATAAAGTCTTTCTTCAATTAAAAACTAAAGTGCAGGAAGAGAAGATGTCAACTAAACCACCATTAGCTCTGATAGACACTGACTAATCTTGTCAACAAGCCTATCAATAAGGTGAAAGGTATAGACTGTGCCATGGACAGAGCACTAGAGTCTGTGCCATTTTCATTTGCTTTTGGGCCTTTTGGAAATGATTTTTATAAAAGCACTCTTGATAACTGTGATGCCAACCCTCAGAAGAGTGATTATTTATACTGCTAGTCCCCTCCACCTTTCTACATTCCTCCAAAGTTTTGTCTTCATAAAGTAAGAGATGAGAAGGAGCTGATGAGAAGGGAGTGGCCAGTACCTACTTTAAGCTCATACTCTTAATTCACCAGCCATTAAAACCACAGAAAAGTTCCAATTAATTAACTAACAGTATATAGAGAAAGAAAAAAAAACGCTTTCTTCTCTATACTACAATGTATGGTCTGACTACAATAAGACCATACTCTAAGGTATCCCCGAAACAAACAAGGCTGAAACAAGTAGAAAAACTGGGATAAAAAAAACTAGCATTGTACAATACTGTAAGGAATGTATTATTGTCATTGTTTTACAGATGAGGCAACTGAAGTTCAGTAAGGCCCAAGATCAGTACGGTAGCACAGTCATGCATTACTCTGGCATATACTAGAAATGCTGGTGGCTGTGTGATTTTGTTGTGGGAACATCATGGAGTGCACTTTCACAAACCTAGATGGTGTAGCCTACTACACACCTAAGCTATAAGGTATTGTTTATTGCTCCTGGTCTACAAACCTGCACAACACGTTACTGTACTGAATACTCTCAGCAATTGCAATGCATCACACTATGACAATGGCTACAGCATCACTAAGCAATAGGACTTTTTTAGCTCAGTTATAATCTTAGAGGACCACCATGTCTGGTGCCATGACATGCTTTACCACTTGACCACACTAGTTTCCAAATTTTTTTTTTTTACTTTCCTCAGATACTCCAGCTTTTGATTAAACTGTGACCCAATGTTTTATCTCCTTGGATATTTGATGATTCTCAGACCAAGACCAACTTAAATCAGTAAAAGGGACTGTAGATTTAGGCCTGTAGAAAAAGACTTTGTGTTTGAATAAACTAAGCTTCTCTAGCAATAGCCCCCAAATTAGAGAATCTCTAACAAAGTGTAAATTTATTCTCTCTCAAAATAATAGTCCAGAAGTAGGGGGCAAGCAAAAGGCAGGAAGTTCTGCAATACCTAGTATTCAGACACCCAGATTTCGTTCATCACCCACTATAACTGAGGGTGTTGCCCTCCTCCTCTCAGTTATAGCTGGCTCATCTGCACCATGTTGAGATTAGTCCACAGGACGTGAAAAAGAGAATGTAGAGCTACCTGCTTCCTCTTTAGAGAAGTGATAAGCAAGTTGCATGTACTACTTATACTAAAAATTCACTGGACACAATTTAATTGAATGACCAAAACAATCCACAAAAAGTCTTTCTCTGGGTGGCTATGTGCATTGCTAAGATTCATTGAGGTTTATATTGAAAAAATAAATGAATAAACACACATGTGCCAAGGGACAAAGAGTGATTCAGACACAGGATCTCTTTCTGGATCAGTCTGGAAATCCTCATCCCAAAATTGTGTCTATTAGGTTGATTTATGTATATTATTTTTGTGTAACTAAAAAAGCTGTTTTTCAAATCCTAATGACTTTGAGCCCTTTTAGAAACCAAAGTTGTAGCTAGGGGGTGGTTGGTGGTCAGCAAAGTTTCTGGTAAAATATTAATGTCTTTAATTAATAACGGTGCTGAAGTTCAATAGGGACTTGTAATTACACAACATCCTTCGCCAATCACAGCTAGTAGGTGACCTGGCTGGACAAAGGAAACAAAAGCAGCTTGACTGGCTTGCTTTTCACTAATCTCCATAGGCTGATCTCCTACCAAGAAGGCTGCAGATTACAAAGGAATTTTAAACAGCCTTCCTTTCCCCAAAGGAGTGATTGAAGAGTTTGTGAAAGAGCCCCAGGCACAGAGCAGGATGACTCCTCAAGCCATATCTAGGGCCATGCCAGGCCAGTGAACTCATGGGATTGAATCTTCAGTGCCTAAAGATTTTTCTTTGTGAGCTCATGGTCCAAACAAAATAATAAGCAGAAGTTAAATGTCCAGAAAGTACCAGGATCTTAGTAAAAACCTTATTGCAAAGGGTAATTTTCTTGTCTAGAAAATTTTGGTATGGTAGCCAAATGAGTGCAGAGATTGTAAAAAGCTGCATTTTACAGTTAATAAATCTGAACTGTTAAAGAGCCCCTTGCTGATGCTGCAAACGCCAGCCTCTTAAATCTACTAGGTTGGCTATAAAAACAGCTAATGCATAGGGTGGTGAACAGTTGGACTCTGAATTCCTCAAACTACAGTTCAAGTCCTGGTGGGGCTATTTCTAACCCTTTTTCAAAAAGAAAGGAGGCAAAAACCAATAAATTTTTGTTTTCTGGTACCTACTATGTGTCAGATAAAAACTTATCAGATCGCTTCTCGGCCTTCGGGCTACGATCGAGTGTAAAAACTGAACAGAGCCTAAACTGAAGCAGTGGCAGAAAGAATAGGGACTAGAAAGTACACTAAAGAGCTACTTGTTATTTCTGAAAGTAGAACTATCACTTTTCTAAGTAAATACAGATCTCATTACGGCTTTCCCTCTCCCAGGGATCTCTTCGATGAATTTGCTGCAGTCTGTTTTCTGCTAGCAATTTTATACCATGTGATCAGTGTAGTAGCCAACAGAATGGGGAGGTGTGAATAAATGTTTATCAATAAAGTCAGTGTGATGAACTTTTGCATCCCTCACTCTGAGTACACAGAGGTTTTTTTTTTTTTTTATAAAAGAAGACTAAAGAAAACTACAGAAAAAATTCTGACCTGTGGTATGAAGAGGGTATAGAAGAAAGAGAGGTAGATTCTAATCCAAAAGACTTGAAAAGGATTCCTGATTTAATTCTATTTTATCACAGTATCAGACTGAACAAGTTTATTGGCACTAAAATTCTTCATTGGTCAAATGGGGATGGAAGGCTGTGCTGCCCACTTCACAGAAATGTTTCAAAGATATCAACTCAAAGAACTTCAAATGTCAAAATGTTTTGCGATACTTCTCCCGGGGAAACAGAACTCAGGGTCTCTCAACTCTTTTAGCACATATTTTATACACATGAGATCAGATAAAAACTACCACTAAGCACAGCCCAGGAATATGGCTGGAAATATGAGGAGCAATGCACATGTCTTTATATAATTATGTGGGTTTATGTATGCCTCGTACATACATATGATGACATTTCTTTCACACCAAGAACACACTAATTCCTTCTATCTCATTGTCTGGCTCAGTTACTGCGCTGTTTCTCATAATATTTGATAGGATGATAGATAAAGGAACAGAAATGCCGAAACAATATAGATATTGAAGTACTCTAAATGCTGTAAGATCTGAACTTGACAAAAATTATGTGAACAAGATTTTTTTAAAGATTTCATTTATTTATTTTTAGACAGGGGAAGGGAGGGAAAAAGAGGAGAGAAACATCAATGTGTGGTTGTCTCTTAAGTGCCCCCTACTGGGGTCCTGGCCCACAACCCAGGTATGTGCTTTGATTGGGAATCGAACTGGCAACCCTTCAGTTTGCAGGCTGATGCTCAATCCACTGAGCCACACCAGCCAGGGCTATGTGAGCAAGGTTTTGTCTGTAATCATTACAACTTCAGTATCTGAAGAAAGGAGGTCAGAATAAATGGGTCAAGTTTCTTACTCTGCTACTATATTAAAAGTCTTGATGTTTCTTCCATATAATATTTCTCAAGCCTACATAAGAATTAAATATCTTCATATCTAACACTGGGGAACCCTATGACACAGAAAGTAGTTCTTGGGCATAAATGTGCTTATCGATCACCTGAACAGATTTTCTTTTTTTAAATTCAAATTCCTGAATTACAACCACCCCTGCTTCCAATTTTCTTTGTTAGATCAGAGTAAGGGCATAGGCACCTGCATGCTAACACCTGCCCCCTATTAGATGCAGATGTGCCAGACTATGAACTCTATCATCTATGGCTATTAGAAGCAGAAGTGAGCTCATTCATTCAACACAACCACCCACAATTTGGAGATAAATGAACTAAGAATAGGAAAACTTGAGTGAATTGCCTTATCTCACAGAGTTAGCACAGAATTCAGCAGTCAAGGCTAGATTTCCTTTATTCTTTTGGAAATTTTGAAAGACCACATTTAAAAATACATACCCCTATTCATCAATTTGGCATTATGTAAGCCTATAAGTCCCTTGACCTGCGGCAACACCATTCTAACCATACTTTCTGTAGAATCACAAAGAGCAGTGGCAAGAGGCCATAAAACAACCCACCCTGAGGAGCAATTCACTGTTTGGAAATTCGCTGGAGACTTGAGGGTTAGGAAGTTCCACTTCTACACCCATTTTACTTATATACAGCAGAATTTCAAGCTCAGCCACCCTTTCTAAAATAGTGATATGTCATGCAGCAGTGTTCAGGAAATAAAAATGTCTGTGGTGTACCTGAATATTCCACTTACAGATCCTAAAAAATAACCTCATTCTAAGGTCCGAGTCTTAACAGTTGTTCATGGTGACAGGCATTTCCTTGGGGGAAGAAAACAATCCTGCACTCTCTCTCTTCCAAATTAATATTCTGACACATTTATCTTTTATCTTTAAGAGTAAAACATTTTGTATTAATATTGATGACCACTCCATTCTCCTCCAAAAAACACCTCTTCCCAGTTTTCCCTGTTTTAACAATTGATGGAATAGAGCTGCCAATTCTTGTAGGATTAAAAAAAAAATTATTGCCAGCTGCCATGTCACTGACATTATAGAACCATACAATGCAGGGTGCGCTAAACTTGCCCAGCAGTGAAAATCAATTTTCAGAAGCTAAAACATAATAATGATGATAATAACTAGTTGCAATGCAAAATAATTCTTGTCTACAGATACGTAACTGAATTCTCTCTGGTAGAGGAACAACCCTCCTCTCACCATCCCTCTCCCCAAGAGGTAAAACCACATTTGCCTGCATTTGTTCATTTGTTTTAATCTTTCTGATCTATAAACATGTCTAACATTTTGATTCTCCTTTGAACAAATTATGGCATCTGCTTGGTACCTGGTTCATGTATTAAATAAAATATTTAAAATGTTTTGATTTTAATATATGAAATTCATTATTTTACCTTTTTTGAAAATTATCTTTTAAAAAGATGTTTGATTCTGAGTGGCATAACAAGTAACAATTTTATTTCATCAATATCACTTTTTGAAAAGTAATCTAATCATTCATAAAATATATTTGTTTAGAAATTTTATTTCAGAATTTAAATATTTCTTTACAACTTGGTGGATTTTCCTGTTTATTGTCTTGGATTTTAGTTCTGTAATACAGAGCACTATACATAATTTCATGTATATAATTATGAAGATAACATTAATTTCTCTCTTTTTAGGCTTCTATTTCTCAAAGATCCACCCACTTTAGCCCTGGCTGGTGTGGCACAGTGGATTGAGCACCAGCCTACAAACCAAAACATCACCTGTTTGACTCCAGTCAAGGCACATGCCTAGGTTGTGGGCCAGGTCCCCAGTTGGAGGGGGAGGCCGTGGGAGAGGTGAATGATAGATGTTTGTCTTGCATGTTGGTGTCTCTCTCCCTTTCTCCCTCCCTACCTGGCTCTCTAAAATTAAATAAACTCTTAAAAAACTTTATTTTTTTAAAGATTTTTAAAAAGATTTTATTTACTTGTTTTTAGAGAGGGAAGGCAGGGAGAAAGAGAGAGAGAGAGAGAAACATTAATGTGCGGTTGCTGGGGGCCTTGTCCTGCAACCCAGGCATGTGCCCTGACTGGGAATCGAACCTGCAATGCTTTGGTTCACAGCCCGCGCTCAATCCACTGAGCTACGCCAGCCAGGGCAAAAAACTTCATTTTTTAAAAAAAGATCAACCCAGTTTCATGGCTACCTAGAAAATGTGGGATTTCTTCCTTGTTTGATCTGTAAAGGTAGAAAATCCCTTAAAATCATTCATACACCCTTTCCAAAGATTTCCCTGCAAGTATCATGTGATTCAGCTAAGAATATCAGTTCATTTGCCTCTTTGACACTGATTCCCAGGCAGAAGTCCATGCCCGGAATTATCACCTGTTATTATTTATTTTTAATGTCCTTTATATTCACACTTACTGTAATTCTTTCTCTCTCTTTCATAGCATATAGATTTGAATTTAAGACCAAAGCACCTATGTCTTGACTCCTCTATGAACTAAAATGATGGTCTTGGAGATACCTTGGAGATGCTTCCCAAATGGTCGGAGATGGAATGCAGAGGGAGCTAAAGTGGGAAATGGAGGTAGAGACAGACTTTTCAAATGTCTGTATGGAAATCAGAAAAAAAAAATTATTTTGGAAGCATCAACCACAAGGACATTACTTGAACCACATACTCCAGGGAGGAAACATGATCAGTGATAACGACAAGAAAAACAGTGGGCTTCTATTGGTGAAGGACATTGACTTAGGAAAAAACATTTGCCGGCATGAAAACTGTCTGAGCAAGTCCTCAGTAGGGAATACCTTGGTTACTGAACCCTTAGGAGACTTTACCATTTGATATAAAGTTCATGTAAATTTTTCTGTAGCTCAGCATTTGGTCAACTAAATTTCAAATGAAGAGATTCTACATTACCACCAAAATATCATAGGCTGACCCCTGAGTAATCACTCCTGCTCATTAGAATCCTCTTCCAAAATATAGAGCTATACTTTTGAAATTGTAATGGCTAAAGTTCTTTAATTATTCATAAAGTTGATAGTGATAATGTACAGATAAGGTTACCCAATATTTCAAGTTAAGAAATGGGACTAGACAAAGGTGTAGAGAAAGGAAGTCTAACAAATTATGTGTGCTTGTTATTGGAATTCTCTGGTTCATTCCCCTCTTAAATAAATGAGTAAATGCATGTTTATATGTATAATGCAAAATAAATACTGTATATAGTCTACTAATAAAAACTACAGTAAAAGTAAATCTAGTATATGAGTATATTGTCTTTATTTACTAACTTGAAATTATTGGTGCACATGCATTCTTCCTCAAACAAGAGGGTTGATATTTATTTTTTGAAATGACTAAAGACCTCTGAGTACCAATGGCATATGTTACACAGCACTATGACCAGTATCCTCTGAAGCTCCTTTAAGATTTTAGTAAGAGAATGGGAGAGGAGACAATAATAAACTGGAGTTGACAAGCAAATTTTGGAAAAAGACAAATAGATGAGTGAACTAACTTAGTACTCACTCCCTACAGGGACAGTAGAGCCTTGACCACGTGGGCAGGGCGGAGGTGGCAGTGGCTGTGGGGAAGGGCACCGTGTTTTACTGGCAAGGGACATGGCCTTTTAGATTAGACCTGAGATTTTCAAATGGTGTATTGGGGCACAATAGTGTGCTCAGAGAATTTTTAAAACTTGCAATACCTGACTATTCAGGGGCACTGACCTCTTTTCCCTTAGATTGTAAAATTTAAAAATGCAAAATTAAAAAATGACAATAATAGCCATCCAGTGTGAAGGAATCAAAATTATACCTATTTTTTTGTCAGATCGGCAAAATACATATTTTTGGTGTGCCGCAAGATTTTAGTGATTAGTTTATGGGTGCCATGAGATGATAAGGTTTGAAAATTGCTGGATTAGACACCCCACTCTTTGAGTTTCTCTATGGCTTTTTAGAGCTATGTTCCCTTGGAAAGTTTTTTAAAATTCTTCAAGCCTCAGTTTCTTCACTGGTTAAATTTACAACCATATCACAGGATTATTGTGCCCATTAAATAATTGCATGTTTTCAAATATTTGGCATATTCCTAACCCAGAGTTAACATTTGATAAAGGGTACTATTTCATTACATTACAATTAAACATATGTTTATTACCTTTGATGACATATTCCTTGTGTATCATCAGAATCGGTATAAAAAATGGCATGAGTGAATTTGAAAATAATTAAGACCAGTATTATTTAATTTATTTCAACCCTAAGTAAAAGTAAAACTGAAGGAGTGCAGGATAAAATGCATGTTATTAACTTCAATGACAATCCCCATAAATGCTGAATTCTTTAAAACTTGATGAAGCCATTGAGTTTAGATGGTATTAAAGTTACTCAGAACACATGTCTACTGGAATTATAATGTATTCTTACTACACACTGGCAGTCAATTAAAAAGTGATCTTCATGAAAAATATTTTGAAATGTATTTACAAAAGTACACATGCAATTTTGCCAGGTAACATAGCCATTAAAAACACTGTGGTTACTCAAAGATGGGGGTCTCATTTTAGGAACACAGCCAAAGAGGTGGACAGTGTTTCCATCTCCCATATAAAGTGTAGAGTTCTTACATTTCTTTACATGAGGGTTCTCACATGTAAAGTTCTTACATTTTTTTTTTTACTCTGGACATAATACCTACACTAAAAAATAAAAGTCTTTATTTGCTGTTTCTCAATTTTCAGAAATGAGTCTACCCTCTTGACCTACACTGCCTGACCTTCCCATCATTATGAGGTGCAATCAGCAGATGGCCTTATCTGCTTAATAGTCTTTATTGTCCAGGGGGGGAAAGTGGGAAGAAATGGGATGGTCTGAACACAGTATTCCAAATGCTTCTTCATACTACAACAGCAGCGTGCTTCCTTCACGGAATGCATTAGCTCTAAACACTCTGAAGCTTAGTTTCTCAAGGCCAAGATTATATCTGATATGGAAAACAGAAGGATAGTAAGCTCCTCCGTAACAGCCTGGAGGGCTGACTCCATTGCGGGATATTCCTTGGACATCCTATCTGGGTATAAATTTTGAATCAGTTAACACTGCCTCCTTACCAGACACCAGGCAGAATTTTTCAAATCTCTGAGGAAAAACATAGCAGAAAACAGCCATATAAGAGTGAAACTAAAATGATACATTTTAGCTACGAAAGAGCCAGCTTGCTGATTTAGCAGTTTTGTTCACATATCCATTACTTATAGGACAAAACCCGGGGGATCAATTCTATTTGAGGGGCTTGCATTAGACTCTGCATATTCCCAGCAGGGTTTATCCTTATTAATACTTATTAATTTGAAGCCAATACATGTCATAAATAAGCATTTTAACCAGGGAAAAAAGGTCCTAAAGGAACCCCCATTGTATATACATGTAGCTCACACTTTAGTCTTCAAATGTGACTAGCATTATATATGACAGAAAAGACAACTTTCTCTCTCCCTCTTTCTCTAGACTAATATATATATATATATATTTCTGTTCCAATTTTTTTCACTCTTTTTTCCCCTATTCATGTTTGTTTGGATGTGTACGCTTGACTCATCTTCACCTACACTGATCCTCTCAGTTTCTCTGCTGTTAGCCTCACCTGGTGAATTCTTTAGTTTTTTTTTTATCATTTTTTTGATTCTTACATTTCTGTTTTATTCTTTTGTATAGTTTTCATATGTGTGGAAAAATACTCAATCCCTTTATGCATGTTTTCTTTTTTCCATAGATCCTTAGAGTATTTTCCACAGATGTGTTAAAAGTTCCTTTCTGATAATTACAATTTCTGAACTATCCGTGTATGTACTTTTCTATTTACTATTTCCTCAGAGGGCCGTAAGCCACACATTTTTGCTTTTCTGTATGTCTTGGAGTTTATTTCATACTCTAATGTGCGCATAAAATAATATTAGAGACTAAAGTGAGTAATCCCCACCTCCAGAAAGGAGCATACCCTTTCTTCTGTTGGAATGCCAAAGTGGGTGGCTGAGTCCATCTTAACTATAGTTAAGCTGGGTCTGGTTTCTGTTGCAGATTTTACTATTTTCAGAAAATAACTTACTGGTAGGGTCAGAGCTCTTCCTTCCAGTAAGGCATGGGTGACAGTCCAGGCAGTTCTTGTTCCTTTCCATCATCCCAAACAATGGGGAATCTCCTTCTGCTTCATAATCAGGCCACCAGCTTCTAGGGCCCCATAGGATTTTCTTTGCTTTCCAGTCTTGTCACCAGTGGTCTACACCTTGGAAAATCTTTCTCAGCCTTCCTGCGTTTCCACCAGAGGTTGGATTATGCTCTATGATATCTCAGAGGACTTTGGTGCAAGTTTACTCCAGCCTGCTTCTAGTCCACACTTGGGTCGCTGAAAGCCCAGAGGGCCTCAGATGGATTTCTCTCAGTTCTATTACCATGGTCCTAGTGTTCTGAGAATAACTGCCTTGCCCTTGGACTCTCCCTTCACACTTCAGCATGGGTCTCCCTCAGCTATCCTTCCATGTCCCAAGTCTTCTGCACATGACCTGTGTACTTCATGAAGGCCAATTGGAGACTGTTGGCCAGTAGATGTTTACTGGCTCCTAGCTTTGCTCCTCGGGATTCTCACCTTACATGCGATGTGACCAATAAAAGTCTGTTAGATGTTCAGCTGGTTTATCCTAACTGACGTGTATGGCATATACTTTCTCTTCCCATTCCTCTTCCACTTTTAAGAAAACTGCAGGCCTTTTCTCTCCTATGAAGAGCTCATCACTTTCTGAAATTTGGTCAATTTGCTTCTTTATATGCTGTTTACTGCTGGGTTTTTTAAATTCTATGGTTTTGGTAGCTTATCTAGTTTGGGTTAAGAGAAAAGAAATAGTGTTTTTGCAACTTTACAGAGGTGTAATGCACACCTCCATAAAGTCCTCTCTCCCCTTTGGTGTACAGTCTGCATTTGACTTCTAGGACACCACGCAATCTCAGTTCTTTTCTTAGCTTTGCAGTTGCTCCTTTTCAGGGCCAGCTGCTGGTTCCTTCTCTTCAGAATTTTTTTAATGTTGGGGTACTTGGGGGTTTGATTCCTTTGTTGTTCCTGATTTTCTATTTATACTCACTCCCTAAGTCAGCAATTTTCAATTGGTGTGCTGCAAAAAATTTTAAAATGTGCAGTACCTGACTATTTAGTCAGGAAGACTGACCTCTTTACCCTTAGATTGTCAAATTAAAGGAAAAAAACAGCCAACACAAAAGCTGTCCAGTGTGAATGAATCAAAATGATACATATTTTTGTCAAATCAACAAAAAATATATTTTTGGGTGTGCCACAAAATTTAAGGAATTAGTTTGTGTGTGCCATGAGATGATGAAAAAGGTTGAAAATTGTTGCCCTGTATGATTTCATCTAGTCTTACGGCTTGAACATTCTATCTATATGCTCCTAAATATTAAATTTATAATTTTAGCCCATATTTTCTCTCATAACTCAGACACATATACCCAATTGCCTATTAATACCTACACTTAAATATACATCAGACATTTCAAACTCAGTATGTTCACAACTGCATTCTCCATTTATCCTTCTCCCCTGCAACAATATCTCACATTCATACATTTTTTCATCTCAGTTGATGACAACTCTCATTGAAAATGTTCAGCCCAAAAACCTGCAGTCAACCTTGACTGCTCTCTGTCTCTTATGCCCCACAGCCAATCCATCAGAAAACACTGGCTCTACCATCAAATACACCCGTCATCTGAATGCTGCTCCCAGTCTCCACTGCTACTTCTCTGATTCAAGTCACCATTATCTCATTCAAAAATTATAATGAGCCCTGGCTGGTGTAGCTCAGTGGATTGAGCATGGGTTGTGAACCAAACGGTCACCAGTTTGATTCCCAGCCAGGGCACATGCCTGGGTTGTGGGCGAGGTCCCCAGTGAGGGCCATGTGAGAGGCAACCACACATTGATGCTTCTCCCTCCCTTCCCCCCCTCTAAAAATAAATAAAATAAAATTTTAAAAAAATTATAATGATAATTGCTTAACTGATATTGCTTTTGCCTTTCTATATAATTTATTTCCAAGACATTATCCATAGTGATCTTTCTAAATCTAAATCAAATTCTGTTGTTTTTCTGCTCAAAACCACCAACAATCTCTTATTTCACACAGAGTTAAAGTCAAAATAATTTCAGAGCCTAAAAAGGACTACATGATTTGGCCCCTTGGTTCTACTTGGTCTACTAATTTCTCCTACTCTCTATTCCAACCACATTGAATTCTTTACTCTTTGTGGCTCCCATTTTAGGCCTTTGTTGAAGCTATTGTCTTTAACTTGAAAGCTCTTTCCCAGATATTTGTCTGGTTAGTGGTACTTCAATTTCTTATTCAATACTTCCTTTCCTTTATGCTAAGCGAAACAAGCCAGGCAGTGAAAGAAAAATACCACATGATGTCACCTTTAACAGGAACCTAAACAACAAAACAAAGAAACAAGCAAAATATAACCAAAGACACTGAAATAGGGGACAGACTGACAGTGACCAGAGGGGAGAGAAGAGGGAATTTCAGGGGGGAATGGGTAGGGTTTACAGGAACAAATCTAAAGGACACATGGACAAAAACTAGGGGGGGTGGTAATGGGGGGGAAGTAGGGAGGGTTGTGTGGGTGGGCTGGAATGGGAGCAAAAGGGAGAAAACTGTACTTGAACAATGATTAAAATAAAAAAAATACTTTCTTTCTCAATTAGGTCTACCCTAACCAGCCTACATAATACTCTCTAGCATCTTCCAGCACTCTTACTCTTTCTTTCTTTGCTCTCCTTTTAACTTTTTCCATATCACTTATTGATTTTAACCTATTACATAATTTTCTTAGTTGTGCTTTTTAAAAAATCCTTTGTAGACTTTTATGAGAATTTCATTTCTATGAAGTCAGGGGTTTCTGCATATTTTGCTTACCTAATACACCATATGCCTAAAACAGTCCCAGGCACATAGATATAAAAAATGTATTTGTCAAATGAATGAACACTTTAAAAGATCTTGAATTTTATTAGGAGCTTGGGAATTCAGTTAATGAAGCTCTATCTACTTCTCAAGCAACTGAATTTGAGTTTAATCATTTCTCTCTATTAAGGAAAATAAAAAGTATTACCACAGAATAAATACTTTAATTCTGTTTGCTAAAAGGCCCATAAAATTTTGTAGTATATAAAGACTGATGCGGTGAACAAAGTAGCTTAGAATTGTTATTTTATATAACGTTCAAAAGTTGTTCAGATTAAATTATGGTTTCCCTGATGAGGGAGAAATTTCCCAGAGCACTAAAACCTGACAATAAAATGCTATGATCTATGTGAGAATAAGATTCATCATAGAGGCAAGAGGTGTTGTCAAACCCCAACCCTGTTGAGGGGAAGGGGTACCATCATTGATTGAAGTCAAGCTGTTAGTGTTCTTGGCATATCCATGGCCATGGAATGGAGATAGCTACATCATTATCATTATTGATAACATTAGATATCAATAATTCTAACATTAGATATTAGAATCATCAGTTTATACTCCTATCATCAGCCAATTTTCATCATTCTAATTACAGACTAACAAAACCCCCCTGGTTTTACCCTGCCTTCTCATCAGGCTATCCAACAGAGACTATCTGAGTATGCCCACAACCAATGGTCTGGTCCATGTGCCAGTTACTTTTTTTTCATTATAAGGAGATAAGTGTATTTTTGTTCATAAGTCAGTTTCTAAAGGGTACAGTTTGTGCAAATCTGTTAAGAAACTGATCATCTCAAAACACACAGTCCAAACCAATGTGGAGAACACCATGTTTCTCAGTTACTTTATGAGTAAATGCTCCCCTGTGTGATCCACTCTCAGCCAATGTGCTGAAACTGTCACACAGGGATGACAGGAAGAGGAACTTTCCAGGTATGTTGTGAAGATTAAATGAAACAATGCAACATAAAGCTCTCAGCGTGACTTTTGCTGCATAACTATCATTAGTGCTGTTTTATAAATATTATGATTGGAAAATGTGTTGAGGGAGGAAAGAAATATCTCTTGACCAGTGCTTCTCAAATATTAATGCTTATGTAAATCACCTGGGGATCTTGAAATGCACATTCTGATTCAGTAGTTTGAGGGGGACTAGAAATTCTGCTTCCATAATGCATCCTCAGGTTATGTCATTGCTATGGGTCCATGAACCACAATTTGAGGAGCAAAGTTCTAGATTACATACCTACCATGGCTCCCCACTGAATGTACAAACTTCCAGTCAAATCTTTATCACTGTTCAGATTAGGTACTGGGGGTGACTGCTTTGCATCTACACCACCACCTGGCCATTATATTAGAGAGACTTATGTGCTGGTGTAATTGTCCCTTCAAGTCTCCCACTCTGTAATGGTTGGCAAGGAACAATTTTTCACTACTCTCCGCCCAAGAAAAGATGCACCCTGAATTTACCTAAAGTACAGCAGGAGGCATCAAAAAGCTTTATGACCTCAAGAGATTAAAATTCTTTAGAAAAGAGAAAATCTTGCTGAGGAAAGAAAAGAGAAACTGTTAGAAGAAATTATAAAATACACACACACACACACACACACACACACAAAACAGATGAAAAGAGCATGCAGAACTTCAGATTAAGCTTTCCTGTAAAGATGTGAGCCACATAAGGAAAGAAACATTAGCAATTCTATAGTCTGTATGGAACTCTGTAAAGAATTTGACTTGTAGCATGATAATACCAAACAATAAAACATTATCCTTTTCAAGTTTTTTCTTCACAGATAAATTCTCCACAGTCAGAACCACCAAAATGTATTTTAATCAGAAGCCATTTGTATATAAATGACAGATAAAACACTGGCAAGAACTTTTTCTTTCTTCACACAGCTCATCATTTCTTTGAGGATGGAAACACAATAAAAGAATACGAGTATCTATTAATGTTTTTTTCTTCCTGCAAGTAAATATAGGAACAAGTCAGTGAACAATTCTCTACCTTTCCATTTATTTTTTTTGTTCCTAATTCTCCACACAGCCTATTTCTAATAATAAGAGAATTCTGCACTAGGTAATATTAATACAAGCACATTTCTGTCATGAAAAAAAATGACATTGTGTTGCAAATATTCAACTCCTACTTCTTGTCAGAAGTCAGAAGAGGCAAATTCCAATTTCAATTACTCAGGGGTCATTCCAACTTATGAATGTCAGAAAATAAGTATCAGTAAGCACCCCTGGCACAAGTGGCTGTTGCTAATTATTAAAGTGGTTTCAAACCAAAAAAAAAATCAGAAGGCAAAATTTGCTCAGAAGTTATGCAGAACCACCCAGGAACAAATTTAACCTTAAGAAATATGTATAATATTAGAAGAAAAATGTTACACTTTTACTAAATCTCCATAAGCAGAAAGATGAAATACTGCATATGCCAGTGAAATGCTAAAAGCTTTTTCTTCAAATTTTCACTTGATTTTTCACTTCATTTTTCAGGTGAATGAAATGGGTTATGTGAGTAATTAGCAGGAGAATGCTGTTGTGAGTAAAGGCAACATTAGCCTACAATAGACCATATTATTATATTCCTTGAAAACTTTACTTTGAATCTCCTTCCCAACTTCCTATGCCCCCCCCCCCAAATATTTCATAGATTAAATTTACTAGATTGTTGCATTTTCTCTGGAGAGTTTCAGTAACAAGTCTCTACGTTTCTGAGAAATATTCTCCCAATATCTTCCAGGAAGACATACCCATCCCATCTATTCCTGCCATCACAGCCCAGAACATTCTACATAATTTTCTAACCTGAGGTGTTCCATCAGTATGGACAGTTACAAAAATGGGCCAGAGATGCATCATATACGTCCAAAACCAGAAAACCCCTATTGAACTTCTTGATAAGAGGTTATGAAAGAACTTTCTTATTAATCCATAGATGTTTCAATTTTTTTAAGTAACTGGACAAACCAGGGGTCATCTAGCACATTATGAACACTTTGAAAAACAAAACCCATTGTCAAATGACAATAGGTAAGGTCAAGCTACTTGGAAGCAAGAAAACCAAATAGATAACAAAGCAAACCGTTTCATCAGGACTAGTATCATTTTAGATTTTGGGCAAAACACTATAATACGTCAGTGAGATGGATTGACAGGGGTCTTAATAGTACTTATTACACTGGATTTGCACAGAGAGAAATTCAGACCCAGTGACTTAATAATGTTGATAGCATCATCCATCTTAGCCGAAGCAAACAGCTAATCTGCTTTAGCATGGAGTTCATTAAAGACTGATTTTCTTCTCCCCTCTGTGGGAGAAGCAACATCTGAGATAAGTCACCTTCAGCTAAGTATTTACACATCATTGTACAGACAGGTAACATGACAAGCTACAAATATGAAAGAACAAGGATGGAAAAGCTGTGTGTTTTAGAAAACACTACAAAACAGAGAATATCAAAAGGTTATTGACACACCAATTGGGGATTACTTAATGTAAAGGCTGAGAGAGAATTAAATAGTTGCTCAGAGAGAGAGAGGGGAAGAGAGAGAGAGAAGGAAGCATAAGAAGAGGGGAGATATGCTTGTAGAAGAGCTAGTGATGGTGAGGCAGTCCAACAAAGTTTTTCAAGGACAGAGTCCATGCATTAGGGTGACTAATGTCACAACACAAACCAGTGACAGGAAAGGCTTCAGAGATGGATGAAAATCTAAATAAAGAGCAATCAGAGCCAACAAAAAGTGTATTTCAAGGAGTAGCTTTTTAACTTAGAATACCTAATAAACATCTTCAAGATCCGACTATAGCAATAGAGAAGAGGATGGTTCCAATGCCTTCAAAGAAAAAAACATCTTTCGAATTTTTAAAAGAGGAAGTAGCCATGAACAAGACCTTACTAATTATGAGTTCGTATTCAGGGTAGGTTTTTCTGACAAAACCATTTCTGCTAATGACATATAAACCATGAACAATGTTATTTGGTTGTTTTCAAGGCTTTTGACTAGGCATAGTTAATGTGTATGCATCTCCTATTTTAATATATAGGCAAATGCAGTGGTGATTTATGTGTCTTGATTCATTCCAGAAGCACAGTGGATGACCTATTGTATGCATGATACTCTGCCATGTGCTGTAACTATTAGAGATAGGGCAAGTGACTGTTTTTCTTAAAGGCACTATTGGGAAAGAAATAGTCATGAACTTGCACATATGCACATGAAGACAGAAATACATAAATGTCATAGAGAGGTACAGGTTATATTGCCAGGGCTAATCAAAGGACAGGAAAATTGGTTCTAGCTGAATTATTGAGAAAGACTCTTAAGAAGAAGGTGTCATTCAAGCTGGTTACTGAAGAATAAATAACATTTGCACTAGTTGCAATGAACAAAGGACAAGTTCTTGGCAAGGAAAGAAAGGTCAATCATATTTAATTCAAAGGACCCAAATTATTAGGCTGCTGGCGGGGACTCTCAAATTTCACTCCAGTCTCATTTAAAGTAAAAATAAAAAATCTTAGCTCATCAGTTTTGTCAGTCTCTCTATTGTTAAAATTTGTTCAATTTGGGATTTAGTTCTTCCCTTCAGTTAGTCACCTTAAGTGAAGCTTCTTTTGAAACCCATAGCCCCTTCTCAATAGAGAAAATCCTTGCATATCCTCATATATGCTTTCCTTGTTCTCTTGAGGATTTGACTAAGATATCTTAGCTTGCAGACTGCTTGACTCTACAAGTTCAACCTCTCAGTTTTTAACATGTGTATGAATCCCCTGGGAAACTAGTTAAAATGTGAATTCTGATTTAGTGGAGCTAGGGAAGTCAGAGATTCTGCATTTCTCAAAAATTCAGGTGATGCTGAAGGTTCTGGTCCATCAGACACACTAAGAGTAGCAAAGATGTAGATTATGTGTTATGAGAACAACAATTCAATTAACTGCATTGTCCACACCATCTCCAGTATCTAGCTCAGTGTCTTTTATACAATAGATGCTTAATTCATGTATTTCAGAGATTATATGAGTGAAAGAATGAATACGTGACTGAATGAACAATGAATAAACTACTCTCCTGTCACATAGTACCTTGCTAGCCTGTAAATAAAACAATTTCCTAAATCTTACAGAAATCAGCAAATGAAGACTGGAAATACATACTTTGGAATTCTCAGGCCCTTTGTTCACCAACCTCAGGTGCTCCCATAAGTTCAAAGACCAAAACAAACACAACTAACAGATAACCTTCTGCCTCCAACAATGAGCTTTACAAAGTCTTCAAGGGGATTTTCCTTGACTCGAAGAAATGACCTAATTCTAGCACTTTTACTTTGTCTCCTTTTCATAATTTATTCAAAGTCTCTCCCAATCTCACAGCTAGAAGCAATCTTTCTCACTTCTAAATTCTCCTAGGCTTCTTTCTGTACCTCTCTGTGGGAAGCCATTTGCTATAGACTGAAATTCATGTTAAAATCTTCCACCCTAATATGATGGTATATGGAAGTGAAGCCTTTGAGATGTGATTAGATCATAATGGCGGAGTTGTCATAAATGAGATTAATGCCCTTATGAGAGAGACCCAGAAGTCTTCCTCATCCCTTCCACCATGTGAGGATGCAGCAAGAAGTGAGCAGTCTGCAACCCAGAAGACATCTCTCATCAGAACCTGATCATGCTGATTCTTGATCTTTGACTTCTAGCCTCCAGAACTTGAAGAAAAAAATTCTGTTGTGTGTAAGCCACGTAGCTTATAGTATTTTATTACAGCAACCACAATGGACTAAGATGGCATTATCACATGACAGCTCTCCTCATAGACACTTATGTACTAAACTGTAGATTCCTTAAAAAGAAGGTTTACATTGTAATTGGAATCCCAACTTCCACACTCCATGTCCTGCACCCGTGAGAAAGCCCTGTGCAGCAACTGTGCCAAATACTTACTCTGGGAAGGGAGAAAATGTTGTGGTTGACATTTTTTTCCTAACAGTTTATTCTAATATTTCTAGGACTTGATAAGTTATGGCCTTTTTAGAAGACAGTAGAGATATAATACCATTTTTCCATCAAAAAGCAAATGTGGCAGTATTTGATCATTTATAACATCTAATCCAAAACTGAGATCAGAACTGGTAGGGGATGAACAATCTTCCTTTCCTTATAAAAGCATTTTCTTATAAAAGTATTTAGGTAAAATTAATTCACCCAATGAAATCTCGGGCAGAACTCACAGTCCAAAAAATATGACAGGGAGAATTATTCATTACTATTTGTATATAATTTGCTTATAATACCCTGGAGGTATCATTTGCCCAGATTTCAAAAGATAAAAGAGAGAAAACAATTAGTAAAGGAAGAAATTCCAATTCTGCTCAAGTAGGAAATGAGGGCGGGCAGGCGCATACTGAGGTTAGTGATTCTTTCAAATATTTTGTTTAAATAAGTTGAGAATTCAGTTGATGTTAAAATAGTGCTAATAATGGTTTTCAAAAGACACTTCAGATTTTTGCTATTTTTATCATTACATTATTTATTCTTCCACTGTAACCCACTTAATTTTTAAAGAAGAAGCTGTGCAAAAGCTGGAAGACCCTTTATGTATGTCACTGTCAAAACATACATACACACATATATCACTTTAAAGCTTCTGTGTATTTATTTACTCATTCATTCATTCATTTGCAGAAAAAGCCAAACTTCAGGAATAAAATATATCAGGTTTAGAATCCCTGATATTCATGTACAAATGAGAAGTTTTAATTAATATACTTGACTTTTCTAAGGCTCCATATCCTCACTGGTTTTATGGATACACAAGCCTCAGTTGACGTAAGGATACAACAGAATGATATCACTCTTTCCCCTTCATCTGTGTTGTAGAACACTGGGCTGGACCCTGAGGAAATACAACAAATTGTTTTCACTTTCACCCTAATATTTCTCTCATTGGCCATTAAAAGTATCCCATTATCCCATTGTAGAAGACACTGAATAAATGCTAACTAATTGCTGGTCCAGTATTTCTGGTGTTCAACTGAAGCAACAGATAATTGAGTAAGCCTGATTAATTGGTTAGTTATCTCACTCATTTATTCAATTATTTGTTCATTCATTCTTATGTTCATTTATTGGACTGTTTGTCCAATAGTCAGCTATTGATAATCTGGTATTTGTAAACGAGTAAGGGAGGCACAGTGGGGAGTATACAACACGCAGGGCCTACTTCAAGGACTTGTGACCAGTTGCAGTCACACAGGGTTCTGCAGTAGGATTTTATGCTCTGCACTCGCTGTCTTCAAATTCTTAATAATTTTTTCTTTAAATTAGTGTTTTATAAGAGAAGTCCAGTGAGACAAAGAAGCATACACTAGGAACTCAGAGATTCAGATCTTGTGTGATCCAACCTCCAGCCACCTCCCCAGGATGGGTTCTCATTGACCTGTTCTCCGTGCCCTTTGGTAGAGGTCAGCCTATCCAGTGCATCCTGGCACAGCTTTTGTAATGTGTTTTGGCAAAGGGGTCATCTGTCTACTGGAAGTTGACAGGACATCAAGCCCATGTGGTGGGTAGATGCCTGGCCCAACTTCCAGAGGCATTGGTCTGGCAACTAGCAGGAGAGGGAACCCAGTCCATTAGCCCTGCAAGTGCATATGTGTGCCTGCTAAGTCATTGGCTTCATCTCTTGGTACCTATGAGGATCTATACTTGCCCCTTTAGTATCTCTGTACTACAGGGATTGCCATATTAATTAGAAAACAAACACCATGACAGGATAAGAGTGAAACTGTAGAGGAAAGAAAAAAGCTTCTTTTCCCTGCTTTTTGAACAAACCCTCCCACATTTTTGTCTTGCATTGGATTCTAATAATTATGTAGCCAGCCCTGAACACATGAATTAGCCAATCTTTGTTGTCACGGAAATTATAAAGCTCCATTGAACCAGAAAGGCAAGTTTTACATAAAAGGCTCTAGTGTGTTTTCTCTCTCTCCTAACACTCCCCATCTCCCACAATATTCTTAGAGTGCTTGCCACTGACCATCCCAATGGGAAGCCTAGGAAATTCAATTTGTAAGAGCCAACCCTCTGTAACACAGAACAGAACAAGTGAAGGGTAAGCTATAGAAATCTAGAAAACACACCCAAGATAGCCAAAGGGGCAGAAGATGTCTACAAAGAAAGATAACAACATGCAAGGATAATAGGTAGTAAGTATGTAAGGTTACCTTACTCATCTTTGTATCTCCTGGGATTTTGTACATTAAGGGCACACAATACATGTTTATTTGATTCAATAGAATTGCACTGGCTTCAACCCCATTCCATATGTAAAACATTTGTATCAAATAAGCAAGACAAATGGAATATGACAAAAAACAACTTTATCACATCTCCCACCATTTTCCTAAAATTTGGTAGGGATAATCTACCTTGCCTCTGGATGGTGAAACTACTACAGCAGGACATGACATTTCTGGGCACGCATACATTTTCCTGAACCGGGAATCTCTATTTTGGGTACTCTTTTGCCTGGAATTTAGAAAAATGCTTCAGTAGAACTCTGAAGAGATTTTCTAAAAAAGATCTTTCCAATCTCTTTACTTCTCTTCTCATCCATTATTGGGCATCCAGTGATAACCTCATTCCTCTTTTTGCTGAGGTCTCCTTAGCCTTCCTTCACTTTCCATAAACAGTCACAAGTGCTCCTTAATACAGTTCTCTGTAGGTGCTCTCTCCCCCACATAATCCCCTGGTCCTCAGAAATGTAACCATCCTTAGCCCAAACACACCCTGGACAATTACACCACAACACTCTTTCAGATATTTTACCAAACCCCACATTTCCCCCTAGAGATCCAGGATACAGTCAGATCCCATCCCACAACCTATTTTTGTTCTTTCAGCCATAAATCCCTGGTGTGCAGCTGTGCTTGTTCTCTGAGTGACTCCTTGAGTTTAGCCTCACTAGGCGTACGGTTCTGAGGTAGCAGGGCCGTGATCTCCCCAAGGCATAGTGGGAATTACAGATTCAACAATAGCTCTTTTCAAAAGAAAAAAAAAACAAACTTCTTTTCCAACCTCCTCTTCTCACATCTCTGGAAACCCTTTGTTTTTAATTCTTAATCTGACTGAGAGGTTCAAAATTATTAAACAGATTCATAGTCATTTGTCATTTCCTTTTGCTTATGTGTGGAGGTGAGGAGGGGAAGTTCCTATTTCCAACTCTTGCTTTTCTCCTGATACATCGGGAATTGGTGCCACACTGAAATCAAGAGAGGAAGATCATATTCTTAAGTCACTGTTTCCACAAAAGCAAGAGAGTGAAGAAACTTTTTCAAGGTTATTTGGGCATGAAGTGGTGGGCTAGAAGAAATGGTGAAGACTTCAAAAACACTAGTGCCTTCTAGCTTTTTTCACTTATGTTAAACTGTGGATCGAAACACACTGAAAAAATTGCCTTAATAGGTTAAAAGAAAGAGGGAGACACTAAAAATTCAGCAAATGAATTTTCAATTAAAGTCTTCTGTTTCTCTTCCCAATGTCCATACAAAAACAAGTTCAGTTTTTCCTCAGACACTGTCAGCCAAGTACGTTTGTCAGCTCAAGTGTGTCAGCCAGTCCTTCATTATAATGCAGGCTACAGGTGACTTAGTTTGGGGGAGGGGGTCACAAACAGCTAGTCCTGAGACAGAAAGAGGAAATATGAGTAAGAGTGTCCCATCACTCCTGTCAAGCTCCTACCCCACTTCTTTTCTGCATATTGAAAGCTTCTTCCAGGGAAGGTCCCAGGGACATGTGCTAATCTGTGCAGGGGCCTTAGACGGTACCGTTCTAATTGCCTCAGCTGAAATCCATTCATTTTATAGCCCAATAAAATTCTGTGTGCAATGGTAAATAAAACCATGTGGACACAGTCTCAGTGCACACTTCTCTGGGCTCCATTTGCAGCCTGTGATAAATTAAAGAGGGAAAAAAAGCCATTGTACAAACGGATGCAATTAGCTGAAATGATATATTTTTGGCCTCTGACGATGTCTGCTTACATTCACTTCCCCACTTGAAAACCAATTCTCATTTAAAAGCAAACTAGAAAAATCTATAATACAGATGGACCTCATTTGGCTGCATGTTGATACGCAAAGACACCTTTATACATTAATTTGCAGTGTTGACTTCTGCACTTGAAATTTCATTTTGTCATTTTTAATCACAATGAGCAAATGTCATCCTTAATAATAACCCTCTGCTTCTCTATAATGCCTCTTAACAAAGGACCTGAAAGCACTTTTGCAAACATTAATAAACCTAGATTCACAACAACTCTCAGAGGCCTCTGTACTGTGGGATGAAAAAAAGCCCAAAGTCATGAAGTGACTTTGCTAAACCACAGAAGAAACTAAGCTCAAGGAGGAGACACAAAGACGACCATTCTGATTTGTGTCAGCCTCATCTTGTTCATGTTCACCAGGCATTTTCAGCCACAATTGGAATTTCAAGGTCCAAGGAATGAATGAAGGCAAATTTGGGCTCTTACTAAGATTTATGCTTAATATTTTCTTTTCTTCTTTAGTTCTAGCTACATAAAGATGACTCCCAAATTCATATATCCAATCCAATCCAACTTGTCCCTAACTTTCATACACAGCTATTGAGCAGTCTTAGATGTCTAAAGGCATCTCAACCTTATCACATCCAAAACCAAATCCATGATGACCCTTCCAGAATCTTGTTCCTACCTCAGTCATTGCCATGTCAGTAATTTGCAATTCTTCTGCCCCAGCTTATCAGTGCAAACACCTTAGAATCATCTTTGACTCCTCATCTTCTCTCACTCCATAGCAAATTATCTGTGAACCTAGTTGGCTCTACTTTTTAAATAAATCCAGATGACAAACACTTTTCATCATTTCTTCCTGGGCCTAGACCACAATCATATCTAGTCTAAACTATTGTGATAGCCTGCTAACCTATAACCCAGTTTCCACCCTTGCATACTAGTCTATGTTTTGGGGTTTTTCTTAAGCAGACAGATGGATCCCTTTAAAATGTAAATCAGTTCATGTGCTCCTTGGCTTTAAAAGCTCTCAATCTCATTGAGAGTAGAATCCCAAGTCCTTACTAAGGGCCTATAAGACATATATGTTTTGGTCCCTGGTATCTCTCTGGCCCTATCCACTGATACTTCCTCACTCTAGCTCCATCCCTGCTATCTCTGTTGTGGTCCTCAAATAAGCCAAGCATGCAACTGCCTCAGTGCCTTCAGTCTTGCTAATATTTCTGCCTGGACTACTCGTCTTCCAGATAGCCAAATGTTTGTATGTTTGCTTCCTCCTTTTTTGAAATCTCTGCTCAAACATCACCTTATCATAAAGGCCTTCCCCAACTGCATTATATAGCATAGTACCATCCTCCCCAACACTCTAGGCCATCAACTTTGCTTCCTTTATTTTCATAATACTTATCAGTACCTGGCAACAATGTCTAATTTATCCTTACAGATGAACGGCCATTGTGGTCAGAGACATGTCTTCTTCCTATGATTCTTCCTTCTTCTCTGGGGAGAATTAAATGCAACTAACTTAGAAGTCTCTGAAAAATAGTTCGATTCCCAAGGGCTACATTAAAATTTCCCCTAAAATATGAAGGTAATCTTGTTGAAATATTTCAAAGGATTTCCTGATATTAGGTTACATACAAGCCCCCAAACTTCTTCCAAGATTGAGCCTTCCTGAACTGTGATAACTATAACTGAGAGCTAAGCACATTTTTAAAAAGAGAAGCACATTTTTATCTGAATTCCCCAGGCTTTATTCAATAAGTCATGTCACTTTTTGCTACAGTAAATACTTTTATCGGTGGTCTTCACAAAAACTTCGAAGTCTTCCACCACTGTGGTGCTTAGGCAAAAAATATAAAATCACTGATGGATATATTCATCTTTAGCACTTTAATAATGAAGTTCAAAATATTTCATTCCCTCTATTTTTTATTCCTATTTTTTACACATATTATCAACATTTGGAAATGTTATTTTGTCAAATTATGGGTTATCTTATAAAAACCTCCTTGTTTTTATCCTCTGTTTCCTCTTCTGGCATGTGATCTAGATCATGGCAGAAAGGCTATAAAAATATTAACCAATCAAAAAAATGAGAAAAGGAAACTCAAGTTGAGTTCAACCTTAATTTTTCTAGTATTTTTTTAAGTTTAAACCCCTTCCTAACACATTTTATAAGACTAAGAGTACTCTAACACTAAAAACAGACTGAGATATTACGAGGAAAGATAACCACAGACTAATATCCTTCAAAGATAGAAATGTAAAAATCCTTAAAATATTAGCAAATTAAATATTACAATATACAAAAAGCATAGTACATCATGAACAAATGGGACCAAACAATGAAAAATTAGCAAGTGCAGATCACCCTGCCAACCTAGTATAAAAACTAACCATTTGATAATCTCAATAGACGCAAAAAAAAAATCATTCAACTAAATTCAATATCCATTCACAACAAAAACTCTCAGTAAAACAAGATCTGAAAGGAACGGACTCAACCTGATAAAGGCATCACATACAATCTACAGCTAACTTCATAGTTACTGGTGAAAGATTGAATCATTTCCCTGACAAGATCAGGAATAAGTCAGAGATATCTAATCTCACTTCTATTCAATATTATACTGAAGTCCTAGCTAGTATAGTAAAGCAAGAAAAAGACACAAAAGGCATTTAGATGAAAAATAATTAAAACTGCCCTGGCTAGTGTAGCTCAGTGGACTGAGCGTGGGCTGCGAACCAAAGCATCTCAGGTTCGATTGCTAGTCAGGGCACATGCCTGGGTTGCAGGCCACAGCCCCCAGCAACCACACATTGATGTTTCTCTCTCTCTCTCTCTCTCTCTCTCTCTCTCTCTCTCCCTCCGTTCCCTCTCTAAAAATAAATAAATAAAATCTTTAAAAAATATTAAAACTATTTTTATTTTCAGACAACATGACTATTTAGGTAGAAAATCTCAGCATCTATAAGAAAAGCTATTAGAACTAATAAGTAAGTTTAGCAGGACACAAGTTCAACATACAAAGATTTAATGCATGGCTGTAACATTAAATATTGTTACAATATAAATACTCCCTTAAAAGAATCTATAGATTCAATGCAATCTCAGTACATGGTGCATCATCAAAATTAAGAACCTCTGCTCTTTGAAAGACACTGTTTAGGAAAGGGGAAAAATACAATATACAAACCGAGAGAAAATATTTTCAACAAATATATTTGATAAAGAAGTTATATCTAGAACTTGTAAAGAACTCAAACAAATGAAAAAAATAGCAAAAGGAAGGAAGGAAAGAAATTTCATCAAATGAAGCAACTAAACACATAAAATAATAACCCACATTATTATGCCAAGGCAAAATTAAAATAAATTACCACTACATGCCTATAAGAATGGCTAAAAACAATGATCAAAAGAAAAACAATAACTGACAATATCAAATTCTGGTGAGGATGTGGATCAACTGGAATTTGCATTCATTGTTTGTGGGAAAGCAAAAAAGGTACCATCGGTTTAACACACTGTTTGACATTTTCTTACAGAGTTAAACACACTTTATATTAAATTGTTAATCCCGCTGGGCAATTAAGTAATGAATGATCAAACAGTTACATCTTTACAATGCAATACATCTCCAGTAAAAAGGAAGGAACTACTACTGGTAGATATTAACGACATAAATAAATCTCAAAAGGATTTTCCTTAATGGAAAAAGCAACACATAAAAAACTACATAGATATGATTCCACTTATATACCATTTTGCCAAAGACCAAATTCTAGGGACAGAGATTAGATCAGTAGCTTCCAGGTCCAGGATTGGAGACCAGGGTTGACTACTAAAGGGTAAAAGAAAACATTGGGTCTAATGGGAATATTCTAAACTTTGATTCTGGTGAATACTTCACATTTGTGTAACTTGTACATGTTTGTTAAAGCTTATTGATCTGTACACCAAAGGAGATGAATTTTACTCTTTGTTATATGCCTCACTAAACCTGACACAAAAGGTAGTAATTGTGACGGTATGGAAAAAAGTCTTAGCATCTTCTCTGCCATTGTCCCTTCAAGGAGACAAAACTGGAGAGGCTTCCAGCTGGGAGGCAGTGGGCCTCATTGGAAACTGAGTTCCTTTCAGATTCTGGTGCCAGGAGTCAACTCATTTTTATGCGCTTTGGATATACTTTGTAGGAGATATGCACGGCACAGCTCCCACCCTCCGCTGAAACATTGACTAAAGAGATGGGGTTTCTCCTATGAAATTCTGACACTCAGTTTACTGTCTTGCCTCAGACTGCCACACATTTTTGGAGAGGGGGTGGTATTTGGGCTGATTTTCCATATTTCACATGATAAGAATTATGGGGTAGAGAAGGAAAGTATAGTGGAAGATACTGAAGAATTTTAACATAAGAAGGGTTGGAGTACAGGAGAAAATTGTAGTCACCCACCTTAACTGAACTACATAACTTACTCTCTGAGCAATCTTATGTAAGTTTTATTTCTTTAACATTGCTTTTCTGAAGCTCAATTTCCTTTGACAAAACTGTAAAGAAAATATACAACCATATCTATTCAGTGGTTGTTGTGAGACATCAAATAATAAAATACAAGAAATATATTTTAGGTTTAGTAGAAAACCTAGCATCTAGGAAGCATTCAATACATTTTAGCCTGAAGAGAAAAAAAAAGGAACCACTTCTAAAAATATGTGTAATGGAATCTGTTGCCAATTATCTTCAATTGACATGTGTGCTTTGGACAAAAATCTAAAAAGTTCATCATCCAGCTGGGTCTGTAAAAAGTTAGTTAGCAGGTGGCTGTTTACAAATTTAAACTCTAGTCATAATGTAACTTAAATTAAAGGACAAATAAAGTATTGTATTAATTAGTAATTTGAAAATGCTGGATTTGAGAGCTCCTAAAAGTTCATGACATTCACAAAAAATTTTTTGAAAACTTAAGAAAAGTCCCCAATGTCTTTGTAAAGAGGGATGGTACTTTAAGCTTCAAGTACTCAGAGTCCCCAACCACTGAAAAATGATCTGTTTCTTAGCACTATAAAGGGTTTGAATTGAATTGTTTAGTGTTCTTTTGATAATCCCTTTATTTTACATCCTCTTGAAAGAGCTAATCAGAGGAAATTCTTCAAAGTAATTGGTGAATATATAATTTTGAACAAGAAGGTTTTTTTAAGGCCGTGTCACACAGAAACAAGTTTCCAGGGCTACAGCCAAAACCCATTATAATGGAATTTAGGCTCTAGAATGTTTTTCAAGTTGGAAGAAACTTGCAAGGGACAAGTTAAGGATAGAAGAGAGGAGGAAAGGGAAGGGATTTACAATTTTGCGAGCTGAGTGTTTAAGTCCCCTGCAGGATAATCTCATTATGCAGTATGCCCTTTGAATTCTCAGAACAATCACTGAGGTAATTGGTAATTTCTATTTTCTTCATTTTACAGATGGGGAAATCAAGAGAGATTTAATTTGATCCATCCTCAGCTTTAAAAATAAAAAGCTTAAGGTATTTAAAGTAAGGTGAAGCAGAGAACAGACTTCCCAAAGAAAGGGGGCTTCCCTTGAGTCTGCCTTCTTAGTCCATTTTACTGGTAAAATGGAGGATTCACCAACTGATAACAAAACTTAGATCTTTCCACTGTTTTACTGTTCACACAAATTTCAGAAATTGTCCCTGGTTACAGTTTCATCTAATATTGTTTATTCTCAAGTCACTCTGTAGATATACACAACTCCCATTTTGCAGATGCAGAAACTGAAAGGTGAAGAGATTAAGCAAATTATCGGTGTCTCAGAACAAGAAGCTAGCAGAGCCCAGGGCACAAACTTTCATCTTCAAAGTCCAAATCGCACATTATTTCTCCCAGAGCCTCACATATCCTTTCCACCAAGGACACCAGAGGGGAGTCTGCCTATTAGTCAAAACAAACCATTAATTTCCTCATAGTTTCAACGTTACTTTTCAAGTTTCCATGCATTTCACTTGCTCTTCCAAATGAAGACTATTTGCTTCCACATGAAAATGTTTAAAGTCTCCTCTAAATTGTGTTTCTAAACTCTGTAGTTAAACTTTTGAGTAAAACAGATACTCTGAGAAGATGAGATCATCAGAACTGAGGCTCCATTTGCCCCTGATTGTCCCATATTCCAGGCTGAGAACCACAGCTCTGTACCCTTTAGTCTCAAATAGTACAGATGCTGGGGAAGGAATGAAATTTATTGAGGTCCAGTAACCAGTGAATAGCCATTTATACTTACTATATTAAGAATATTTACAGTAACACTATTGCTGGGCATTTTATTCCCTCTAAATGGGAAGGAAATGGAAGAATAGACAAGCAAGGTTTCTTGTGCAAGTTTACACAACTAAACAAGGATTTGACTCAATCCTGAGGCAGAAGTTTGCCTAAGGTGTTCCCTTCTGTTTCATGATGCTCCAATGTAGACTTTATTTTACACCAGATGCTTTGGATTTTATTGAGGTAAAGAAAGTAGACAGCACTATACCTAAAAAAGAAAGTAAGTAGATTATGAATAGAAGCAAGGGACATTATTATTATTATTATGCCTACTGGAACTAGAATATCCTACAACCCTGCATTCATTTGCAATTTTGTGATAGATGAGGTTCAACATCAACATTCCTACAATAGCCACAGGCATCGTTTGCATATAACACTTTCCTTTCTCACTGGTTTCAAATATGCATACAGATGCTTTTCTAGCTTAATTTTTAAAAGCGATTGTAAGGAATAGTTAACTTAATGATATGACAGATTTTTCTGAACAGAGAGAAATATAAAAGACAATGTAAAACTATATTATTAAATTCTTGAGTATTTAAGAACATAAAATATATCTAAAACAGTGTATTTTTTGAAACTTAGGGTTAAATGAGAAGTCTGTGATGTAGAAATAACATGACATTTTAACTTCATTCTTCTCCCCATTTACCCATGTATCATTCATACAAGGCCAAACTGAAGTCCTTAAATAAACTCAGCATGTTTTTAAAGTTTTAAAGATTTTTTCTGTCTCAGTTTACTGAGACAAACACCTCTTTTGGTGTTTTGTAGAGGTGATATTTTTCTACATTTTAATTGTAAATTCCTGGTAGTCTGTGGGTATGCAGTGTTAAATAAAACAGCGCTAACTCTTAGAGACTGTCTCATAGGTGCTAGTTCCTGATCATACATTTTCTTATTTTATCTTCATAACAGTCATGTGAGCTAAGCCTTTATAGCTCTGTTTTACAGGTGTGGAGATTAAGGTTCAGAGAGGCGAAGTATCGCTTCTCTCTCACAGGTGGTATGAATGTCCGACTGCATACTCCAATTGGCCATGGATTGGCCAAATCCTGCCCATGACCTGTTTTTGTACATTGAGTTTTATTGAAAAATTGTCATGTTCATTGGTCTGCATGTTGTCCAAGACAGAACTGAGAAGATGTAAAGGTCCAGAAAACAAATATTTTTGTCTTTGTAAATCACATGATCTCTGTGTGGAAACTCAACTCTGCCCTTATAATATGAAAAGGGCACAGACAATTCCTAAATGAATAAGTGCAGCTGTGCACCAATAAAACTTTATTTACAACAACAACAAAAAAGACAACAGGCCGGTTGTAGCTTGCAAGTTGTCATCTGTCAGTCCTTCCCCTGGTATAGCAACACATCCTCTAAAGCAGAATTTTGATAAGCTTATTTAAAGATATCAAAAATCTGAAAACTGCCATATTATTGTTATTATTTTTTTAAATCAGTGGTTGCAAAGATCAAGCATTTAAAGTTCAATTTATTCATATCTATTTGAGCATAAATCTTGAGGGGCTTTTTTTTCATTGCCTTCTATGTAAAAATGCTAGAAACCCAAGCATTCAATATTACAATGATGTTAGTCTACAAGGCGTTCTCTCAAACTAAGTACACTATAGAATTTATATGTATATATATCATTTGGTGTTCTCTATGGCAGGTCTGGTTGAATTTACAGACAAGGCTTTGGCCTTCAGAAAGGTCATAATTTAAAAGGCAAAGACAAGCTCCCCTGCAACACATCAGATAGGCGCAGCACAGAGCCAAGGAAAGCCTGAGATCTCTGCTAAATCTCCCAGCCCAGGTACAATCCCAAAGCTCTGTGAATTGGCTTCCAAAATGTGTTCTCTGCCCACTTATCTCACCCAGCAATATAGTCTTGATTGACACCACATCTCTCGAGCATAATGAAAACTGGCTCCAAACCCAGATGCCCATCCAAAGGAAAAGAGTACATTTGGCAGCAGAACATATGTTAGATGTCAGTCATACGGAGTAAGAATTCTAGCCACAGGGGGAGGCTGGCATTTTGCAAGAGAAATATCAAAGGGGCATGATCCCAGGTTTACAATGGTCTACATAAAGGCTGTCTCTGCTTGAAGACCAAAAAATAGAGTTACTGTTGTTCACCGGCATTGGCATAAATATGAGAACACGTAAAAGTGTTTTTAAGCAGATTTGAGCAATAGCATGATGATAGACGGATGCTTTATTTCCGATCACAGCACTCTAGAGTTCAGTCTGTGCTCTTAACCACTTATGCTTGTTAATCATGCCGTCAAATGTAGCAATCTTCAGAATGATAGTTTCTGGCTCTGAACCTCTATTTTCTCATGCACAAAAGGGGAATAAGAATTCTTACCTCACCAAATGGTTATGGAGATTAAAGGAAATAAAATGTAAATTATTCAATGGGGGGTTTAACAGATAATAATTACTAACAATTTCACATCTTATGAGTTCTTACTATATGCTAAGTATTGTGATTAAAAAGGTTATGCACATTATCTTCTTAATCCCCAGAAAACTTCATGACATAGATGCTAATATTATCCTTATTTTATACATGAAGAAATTGAAGATCCTGATGCTTATATGCTGTGTTTGAAATCAAGCATCTAGTAAGAAGCAAAATCAGGTCTCAGATTCCAAAAATGCAAATGTACTCATTAAAAGACTATTCCCTCCTTCAAAAAAAAAAAAAACAAGCAGACTGTCAAAAGAGACCAGGAAGGTTATAGATATTTTAAATAGATGGGATCTTTCTGATTCTCAAATAAAGCACTTCATCCTTGGACTATTTACATAATTATCACCTCTTAATATTAGAATTTACCTTTGGTAATCCCTGTTGAGGTGCTAGTGAGGGGCTATAATAGTTTGAACCTCCTACTTTTACCCCAAAGAACCATACTCATAGTTTTTATTACAGTATAAAACAACTCTTTTTGTCAAAGGTATTTAGAGTTTCACAGTTATCCCTTGAAGATGAATTGTACCTCATCTATTTGTTTTAGGTTTGCTAATACCTAATAATGAAATATTCATAATAGGTAGTACAAATACAAAAGTCTCAATAAACTGTCAAGTCAAAGCTAATTATAAAAGAAAAATAACTGAAAGCTTTTGCCCTTAACTTGAGGGGGAATGAGTTTACTATGCCAGAACATTAGAACATCCCATCAGATTGCTTTGACCTAAGATTACCACCGATATTGTCCTAGACCACCAGCAAGGGGACAAATGAAGGTCATACCATTATTTCTGGCTCAGCCCTTCGAAGTTTTTGCTTTGGTTTAAAAAAAGAGAGAGAGAGAATGCCCCATGGTTTATCACAACTACTTATATTTTTCCAGATTCATAAAATTTATCCAATTCCCAGGTAGCCCATGTGCTTGGAAGCTCAAAGGATGCATCTACTGCAGCTGGCTGGCCATACTAGTTACCATGTCCAGAGCTGTGTTCTCCTGTGTGCAGACTTCTTTCTCCTCCATGGGAGCTGCACTCACACAGGGTTCCTGGGGCTGTTGCTGCTCACCTAATACTCCTTCTTGTTTAATCCAAGCCCCACCTTGCATTTTTAATGTAGCTTCTCATCATCTGACTCAGGCTCTTGATTTTCTCATAGTTTCTTCCCTTCTCCTACAGGCTCCAGTAGGAGAGATGTCATTGTTTTCTCATGAAGCTACCTTGCAACTCTAGCCCAGGCCCAAACTTAGAAATCAGATCCCTTTTTGTTTCCAGAACAACAAAATATAGGAATATAATGTGACTCACATATATAATTTTAAATTCTCTAGTAGCTGCATTTAAGAAGTTAAAAAAAGAAGGTAAGATTAATTTACTTATATATTTTACTTCATGCAATATATCTAAAATATTTCAATCTGTAATAAAATATTTAAAGATTATTAATGAGATATTCTACATTCTCTCTTTTAGTATTGAGTCTTTCCAATCTGGCATGTATTTTATGCTTACTACACGTCCCAATTTGAATGCTAAATTTGTATCACAAATACTTAATGTACATGTAGATTTTAGAAAATATACAGTTGAAAAAATAGATTGAGGTACCCAAGTTGTCCCAAACATACCAAAAAGTTTTCCAATGACTGAACTGAGTATCAACTTTGAAAATTTAAATAAATAAAATAAAACTCACTTTTTTAGCCACACTAGTCATTGTAATTGTTCAGTAGCCACCTGGGATCAGTGGCTACCACACTAGACAGTGAAGTTCCCAAGGGTGTAAAGTCTACCTTTATCAGCTTCTCATTTTTGAGCTGCCCCATAGGACATACTCCATTTCTGCTTCTTATACTCCTCTCCTCTGATTACATCAAAAAATCAAAGCACAAATCAGGCTTGTTAGGATTCAGTTGAGTGATAACCAGATCAAGGAGCTTAATAAGAATAAAGCCAGTGCTAAGGAAAAGGTTATTATTAGAAAATTCCTGTTTGAGAAGTATGGCTAAGAGACAAGATATGAGCGTGGAGAAGAAGAACATCTAGGTGAAATGAAGGACACTGGGTTATGGTTGTTTTTCAAATATGACAAACTTTCAAATATTAGAAGATAAAGAAGAAATTCAGTTTGAAAGAACACATTAAGGATATGAGAAAAATTGGGATTTTAGGGGGAGCCAGATATGGAGGTGATAAGAAAGAATGGATAAACAGAATAAAATCAATTAATATCAATAATTAAGAGTGAGACTAGTGCATTGTTGGTGAGAATGCAGACAGGTGCAGCCACTGTGGAAATAATATGGAATTTCCTCTAAACATTAAAGATGAAATGGCCTTTTTATCCAGCAATCCCACTGCTGCGACTACACCTTAAAAATCCTGAATCACCAATTCAAAAGGACCTGTGCACCCCAATGTTCATAGTAGCACAATTTACAATAGCTAAGTGCTGAAAACAGCCTGTGTCCATCAGTAAATGAGTAGATCAAAAAATTGTGGTTAAATACATTTAAATGATGGAATACTAAGCAACAGAAAGAAAGAAGGAACTCCTACCCTTCACAACAGTATGGATGGAACTAGAAAGCATTATGCTAAGTGAAATAAGCCACGAAGTGAAAGACAAATACCATAAGATCTCACCTATAAGTGCAACCTAATCAACAAGACAAACAAATAAGCACAATAAAACCAGAGACTTGGAAATAAAGAACTGACAGTGACTAGAAGGGATGGGGAGGGGGATAACAGGGGAAAGAAGGGAAGGGCAAGCAAAGAAACTTGAATAGAGGACTCATGGACACAGGCAATTGGAGGGGGATTGACTGTGGAATTGGGGGTGGGGCAGAGGTGAGCAATGGGGGAAAAAGGCAGGGCATCTGTAACTTAACAACAATTTTTAAAAATTAAAAAAACAAAGTCTCACTCCTCCCAAAAATAAAAAATGAAAAAAGAGTGATATTTTGTATTGAAGAAAAGTCTAAGGACCCCATAAATTCCTGATTCCTCCTAAAGCCAATATACAACTTTCCCAGAAGAGTGCTCCCAAAGTAATAGCAGAATGAGGACAAAAACTACTACTTCGGTAATGCTTGTACAACAGGATCCTATTAATCAATGCTGAACCATGATAAAATCTGAACTGGAGACCCATGAGAAGTCCCTTCTGTCCCATCTTCTCATATCCCAACTGCAAGTCTCAGAACCAGCCTGCAAAGACATGCCTACGTGGAACCAGAGTGAGAATGATGGCTGGCAATTGGGCCTTGACTTGATTTCCCAGCCCAGATTTTGGAAGATAAAATTAATGTTGCTTCCTCAATCTCTTCTCTGGTGTTTTTAAAAATAATATTTCAAAACTGAATTTCTATTCCAAAACAGCTCTCTAGCTTATCATTCTGCTCTACCACCAATTACAGATTTATTTCTATCAAAATTAGGGTATTCCTGAAACTTCTCGGGTATTGTTAAAAATATATTTTTCAAACAAATTATTGAGCCTATTTACAGGAAACATTTCTGAGCATTCAAAACTTAACTGAAGAGAGTACAAAAGTCTGGAACCGAACCTTCCTACCAAGAGCTGATGTTACAAGATTGAAATTTTGGCCTGGTTTCACAGGAAGTTTGTTTCTGCCTTTTAGAGGATCACATTTGTTTGTGAGTCTCTGAGCTTCAAATCTACTCTGAGCAAATATCTGTCAGCTCTATCAAGGTATCTTTGATCAAGGAAAGTCTGTGGAAATATTCAAGTCTAATCTCCATCCATTCTGAAACAACTGGCACCTGCAGCTCACCTCCAACACCAACTCCAGATACAAACTGAAAAATAGTAGTAGTAGTAGTAGTAATAATAATAATGGCAACAATAATTCCCCATGATGCAGCCTTCTGCTTGAAATAAATCTCTCAAACAGCCCCATTCTTTTCTAGGGACCCGAAGGTGCAGAGGTATAACAGCTCCTCTAGGCAATTCTCAACCTTGTCTGACAAGAGAATGAAATAATGGGACTAAGTGTGACTCACCACCATCCACTGTGTTCCCTTTTTGGGCCAAACACTTGAAATAGGCATTGCTTTATGATCCAAATTGGCTGCGCAGATGAGACTCGGCCATTAAAACAAATCTGGAAGCTTGTCAACTAGGGCATGTTTTAAAGCTGCAGCTGGATAATGGGTAGATTTGCAGACTTCTTTTGCATATGAATTTATAATTTCTTGAATGTGGCCAAAATAAAAAGATTAAAAGAATATAAGTCCCTTAAAACATTGCTAAATCCCAACAGTGTATGTTTACAGAATATGTACACGCACATATATATGTAGACAGACATATATATTACATATAGAATATAGAGTATATAATTAGAATTTGTTTCAAAAAAGATCACACTGCAAATTCACCAAGAAGTCTCACCACACTTAGAGGTTAGAGAATAATGACTTGAAGGAAAAAAACCTTAAAATTATATACATATATGTGTGTGTGTGTGTGTGGATAAAATTTTGAGTTTTATAATATCACTTAGGTGCCCTGATTCAGATTTCACATTTAGATTTTTTTCCTAGTTATTCAAAAAATATTGATAAAAGGTCTTTTTTGTGCCAAGTTCAGTGCCATTCACTCTTTGCTACTCTGAGAAAAGGTGCCAGAAATTCACCTTCATCTCCAGAGGAGAGTGTGTCTCTGGAATAGGTTCCTATCCCATGCAAAAAATCATGCAGGGACACTAGGTCATGATGGAGAAAGCTAGCAACTGAAACATGAATGGATAGGTCTAGTGTCTGAGGAGTATATTTCCAACTCTTTTATCACTGACATTGAAAGGAGACAAGATGGGTTTCTGCTACATGGATCCCTGGGAGGAGCTGGCATCATAGGGAATGGCTGCTTGGGGAATACATGGGGCTAAGCATGAAGAATCGCCCTCCTTGGAACATAAGCTAGCATGTCTTGGCACCTAACCCAGAACCAAGAGGATGGGGTGGTGCTCTCTTAAAGACCCATGGCCTTGAATGGTCCTCTCTTGGGGATTTGGGACCAAAAGAGGACAAGCAGCAACTGTTGGGCTGTATAACAGTCTACTGTCCACAGGCTCTACGTGGCAGGTTAGACTGATGAAATTTTAGGTTCTCTCTGGTCTGCTCAGAATCATGAGTAGGCACAACCTCCTTTCTTTCACACTGTGTAAGTTCCTGGGCTTCTTGGATATGAGCGGGGAGGAGCCCTACAAGGGAATTACTAGACTTTTGCCAATCTGGCAAATGAGTACTGCAGCTCATTTTCTTCTGAATGACATTATTTACAACCTGAATTTATGGAGCAGGTCAAACATAGACTATCACGCATTCCTGTGTTAACCTACTTGTCATGTCATCTCAGACTTTATGAAGCAGCATTTAACAATAAATGAACACTTGACTGGGAATCAGAAGGCCTGTGTAATAATACTAGCTCTGCTTTTAGGTAGCCATGTGACTTGGAGGAAGCTCCAATTTAAGTTCTTTGGTTCTATATAAGTATTTGGACCACACATTCAATGGGCCCTCTGGACTCTATAATCTATGAACTCAGTTTCAAAATACTTTTAAAAAAGCTTTGGAAAAATTCCATTAGCATTGCTGAAATATACTACCTTCAGCTCAAAATAATAATAATAATAATAAAAGTGAGGATTCTCCAAGATATAAACTCTTTATGATTATTTATCTTGGGTTAGTGAAAAGTGAGTAATAGTTTAGGCAGGCTGGAGACTTACTAATTATAATTATTATATGTATAACTACTATTAAATATTTCTTAGGTGTTTGCACTACCCTGGATACTTTTATTTTATTAACCTTATAAAATATGTGTCGCTTTACAGATGAGAACACTGAGGCTCAAAGGGTTAAGTAACTTGTTCAACATCACACAGCTGACACGTAGAAAACACAGGTTTCAAACAGTTCTTTCTGATGTTGAGTCTGAAGCATTTCAGCATTCACTGCCTTTCAGGGAATAAACTGGATTCTGTTCAAGTTATATCATCTTTTCGTTTCCGTCTCCGCCGACATACTAGAAATCCAATTTTGCTAATTTTACATTAACAAAAAGTGAAAATTCCAAGGCCAGGCAAAATGCAAAAATCCACCTTAGGTTTTAGGCATATAGACCTACTTTAGCATTTCTACCACACATACATACGAAAGCTAAATGTTGTTACCTATTTCAATTCTGCATAGCAGTTAAATCTCCCTTTCCTATCACAAGGTGTTGTTATGAATAATAATATATTTTAAAATGTTATTTACAAATAAAAATCATTGAGGAAAAACAGAGTTATTTCAAGTCTCAAGATAAGTTAGAAATAAGTTGCAGTTTTCAAATTCAGCCAAACTCTCTTTCTATTTGTGTAGTTTCTATCAAATTGTAAAACTATTTTATCCAAATAAATTAGATTCTACTTCCTGATACAGTAAAGAAAAGTTGGCGCTTCAAATAGCGTATATCAAAATAGTAGTGATGTTGTGTCACTTGTTTAAAACACACAAAAACTTGTTTGAAAAATGCAATGTTTAGCTAATTGAGTTCTAAGATACTTTCCAACAAGCTCCTTTCGTTTCTCTAACTTGAACCATATGTTATGTGTTCTGACAATAGACTGAGTGTTCTCTTTTTCTTTGCATTTTATCAAAGAAAATGTTAAAATTACTTTTACAGTAATAACACTCCCAAGCTTAAGAAACTCAAAACATACTTAAAAAATGCAGAGATGACATATTATTCAAGAGAAGATGCCAAATATCTCCTCTTCTGAATTCTGAAATCCTCATAAAAATATATTATGCAAAATAAATCTTTCAGTGTAAATGATCTGTTGGCAAATGATATTCTTCAATTTCATTTCCAAATTATTCAAAATAAATTAGGATTTCATATTGAGCTGTCAACAATGAAATTCCACCTCCTGGAATATAGATTGCATTTTGAGAAGAAAGAAAACACAAAGTGGTAGAAGCCAGGTTTTTTTATACCCCTCCAGTTAAATTTAGCATTCTGGAGTCATATACACTCACTAGACAATCTTTTAAAGTTGTTTGCTTTTGTTTTATTTTATTGTGTGATGGCTTGTGGATAATTTAAAGGCACTGATATTCACTTTTAAAAAAGAGGGAAAATATCCACTGTTTTAATAAAATGTACTGAACAGATCCAGTTTTTTTTATCCACTCTATACAGCTGTACAAGGTCACAATATCTTTGAAAAGCAAGGAAAGTTACAATTCGGTGTTACCAATAATATGCAACTGATTAAAATGAAATTATTGGATTCTAAGCATGGGATGTATCATGATGACATTTCCCATTAATCTTTTTTTAGCTTCGAGATTAAAGTACGAAGGAGTCTTCTGATCCAAGATAACCAGGTTGACACCCCATTTACCATGAAGACAAACACATTGCTATCACCAACAGAACATGAGCACCCATGCCAACCAGAGAAGAATTTCTATTTTGATGCTGCTCATGTGAGCTGAAAGGTAAAAGAAGGTTGAATTAGACACCCAACTTTCCCTCTCTAAATTCCATTAGTCACAAAAGGTATAATTAAATGTTACATGAGAATGAGTACATCACCCATCAAAATACAGTAATTCTCTCCCCTCAGCTCCAGACATACTGCATGCTTCTCATGCTGTAGAAGCTGTCAAACTAATACGTCTAAAACTCAAGTTTTAATTATATCTCTTTACCTTTCTCGGGGTTACTTATGTCAATAAATGGAACATAACCCATCCTGTTGCTCAAGCCAAAAACTAAGGGACCTCCTTGAATTTCACGTTTCATGTGTTGCACCAAATCTATTAGGTCTTATTGGTTTTACCCACAAACTATTTCTTAGATATTTTTATTTTTCCATGTTTTATTATCACCACTCTTGTCCAGCATTATCTCTCACCTGGAAAATTGAGATAGTTTAACAGGGCTTCCAACATACATTCTCATCCCCTCATACCCATCTCAAAGGAGGAGCCATTTTCAATAAAAATATAAGCTGCAAAAATTTTTTAAAAGACTTTGGTGGCTTCTCATTGCTTTTACCATTATTCTGTTTCAACCCCAGCCCTGACCTCCAGACAACCAGTAATCTAAAATATCATTTTTTTCTGATGGGAGGAGGAAACTAAAGTCCTGACTAAGAAATTCAAAAGTTGAGAAAGTTAAGTGGTCCACTAAAGACCCATCAGTAGGAAAGCTGAGAAAGAAATTGAGGATCATGTCTTGATGGAGAAACTCCCCTATAGAAAGTATGGCAAGGTCTTTCCACCAGCTAACATATAAGGTCTGTCTGGAAAAAGTCCAACCATTGTTAATAAAACCAGAATGGTTTGTGTGACATCCATGTAACCAGGTAGCCAAGCAGGGTGGACTGGAATGTGTATGCATGAACAATGATGTCCTCACAGTATTAGTCAGTTGGGGAGGGGTAGATTCCATTGTGTGAGCATGTGTACTGTATTGCCATCGTATTCCCAATGACTGAGCAAGTAGAGCAATGAATCTGCATTAAATTTTGCATTAAGCTTGGACATTCCTCCACAGAACCTATTCAGGTGATCCAGGAGGCCACAGCTATGGGCAACTGATGACTGGTAGCTTCCTCACTACAATGTGCCCACTCATGCATCATGTCTTTCATGCAGAGTTTTTTGGCAAAACATCAAACCACCCCAGTGACTCAGTCCCACTGTGGCCCAGATTTAGCACCCTGCGACTTCTGGTTTTTCCCAGAACTAAAATTACCTTTGAAAGGAAAGGGATTTCAGACCATTGATGAGATTCAGGAAAATACGACAGAGCAGCTGATGGTGATTACAACTGTATGAGGTCCCAAGGCGCCTACTTTGAAGGGAACTGAGGTGTCATTGTCCTGTGTATAATGTTTCTTGTGTCTTGTATATTCTTCAATATATATATATATTTTTTTCATAATAGAGACATGGATGGATACCTTCTGGACAGATATCTATATATTCATAGAAATAGGAGTTACAAGACTTCAGAGAACCTTAGCATGAAAGATTGATGAGTGACAAGACTCTAGTCCCTCAAAACATCACTGCAGAAGCAAATTTTGATCTGTACCCTTTTTCCTACCCTTATCTATCCACACTTGACCAACCTACATAATATCTAGAAGGTTAATAGAATGTAACTGCCTGATTTCTGCAAGTGTGAGTGGGCAGGAATAATTTTGAGAAACAAAAACACAAATGACCTCTTTGTTTAAACTTGGGCCAGTGTCACAGGCACATATTGGTAACATGACAATTCTTTTTAGAGAGAGTTATATAGAGATGGAACCAAAGCTAATGAATCGAAAACCAAACATTCTAAAACAGAGCCCCACTGGCCATCTCATTAAAAATATTCCTAATAAATATTTCATAAAGGCTTTTGAATACAGGTGCTCCTTCTGGTGATGCTACATACACAAATGTGAACCGAGTTGTTTTGTAGTTACTTCCTTTGACCAGTTTGGCCTCCCTGATAGCAAACAGAATTTTTTCCTATTTGTATAAAGTTGGATGATAAAAGGTTTTTCAACAACTCAAACAGCAGAGCTACAAGGGCCTAAAATATATCAACTGAGTGGGCCTACCATGTCAAACAATGTATTTATCATCTGTCTGTGACAAGGGAAATTTAAGTCTCTGGGTACTCAAATTGCTTTGCTCTACAAAAGTCACAATAACCACTAAATTAATTTAGTTTGATTTTTCTCTCTCATGAATATTTTATAGCTCCTTTTTCAGGACATAGATTTTCAAGTACATTATTAAACCCATACTAACTTTAATTTTTTAAATTATTAAGATCAAATGTATGTGCCATTTAAATGTATTTTCTGTCATAATCTCATCTGCAGTATAAATAGAAGTAACCATGGTTCAATGTCATCTGTCATGTTATTGAAATCTACATCAGGATTTCCTTTTTCACAATGTAAAAAATGTAGATCTCTTTATTGTGATTACCAAAGTAAAGATTCCTTTAAAGAAAACTTCTGACCTAAATGGATAGAGCTTATCTAATTGAAAATTTTGATTAGTTTTTTAAAACTCAATTATACTGTACTTCCAAAGCACAATGTGCATAATTTCACAAAGTGTCCTGAATTATGAAATAATTTAAAAGTCACATTCATTAATTCTGAACCAAATACTATTCAAATATACCACATATTTTATATTACTGAAGTTGAATTAAACAAATACAGGTCTTCTAAGTCTGGTAGAGAAAGGTATAGATTATAGAGTTATATCAGCATTTCTCAGCTGGAGGCAATTTGACCACCACCACCACCTCCCCTGGCCCCTGAAGACTTTGTCAATGTCCAGGGACTTTTCTGATTGTCCTGTGATAAGGGAGGAATAGGTTGCTGTTGACATCTAGTGGAATGAGGCTAAAAATCATGATAAATGCCCTACAATACACGGGACAGCTCCCCACAGCTAGGAATCATGTGTTCCAAAATGTCAATAGTGTCAAGGTTGAGAACCCTGAGTTTTACAAATCAGAAGAGAATTAAGGAAGAGGTAGAGGTGGAGAAGCTTTTCTCATAAATATATAGCTCTTGGAAGAGTACCACGAATGCCCTTGGATACATAAAGCCAGACCTTGATTTCAAATGCATGAATTCAGGAATAATGTACCAAGGATGAAATAACACAATGGAAATTGTGAGGAAAAAAATAATAATTGTTTGACAATCATATTCACAAACTTGTCAGCTTCACAACAAACAGAAAGATCATGCTTCTCAACATCATTATCACCTTTCCCATGCAAAGGTTGAGAAAATTAAACATGGTAGAAGTCAAAAGACTTAACCCAAGTTACTCATTAAAATCACAGTAAAGAGCCTTGACCTGTGTGGGGCTCAGTGGGCTGGGCATCATCCTGCAAAGCAAAAGGACAGCAGTTCAGGTTCAATTCCTGGTCAGGTCACACGCCTGGGCTGTGGGTTTGGCCCCAGTCACAGAGCATTTGAGAAACAACCGATCAATGTTTCTCTTCCTTTCTTTCTCCCTCTTTCCCCCTCTCCCTAAAAATAAATAAATAAAATCTTTTTTAAAAAAAAATCAGTGAAGATGTACATCTAAATTTTCTGACTCTAAATTCAATCCTTTTTTCACTATATCATGAATATTTCTCTCACACCCTTCACATAACAAAACAAAACTATAATGTATATGGCACTTCATACCTGCTGTTATATGAAGCAGTAGCAATGAAAAAGTTCCATTTTAGAAATGGCAGTGGCATGGTGTTTATACTTGCCTTTTTCAGGTTTTACAATAAGATGCAGGAACTTCTATAGCCCTTTAAAATTCTAGTGCAAATGAGTATACAATGTGTCTTTCAGAGCAGAAGGTATACAAGTCCCATCACCAGGCCCAAAGCATCATCAACATGACATTACAGTGTTTATTCACCACCAAGATAATAAAACCATCACCGACTCTGGTTCAAGAAACATTTCTGTAGCTCCATACTAACACACATCACCTTGAACCCACTGAAGAAAGGTTGGTGGATAAACAAAGCAGAGGATAGATTTGGCATCTGGGAGCTTTAGGAAATCACAGAAAGAGCACTGGAGGTAGGAGGTCTTTCTGAACCTGGCTCTTTCCCTGCATCACTGTGTAACTTGAAAAGTAATCGAAACTTTCTGTTTTTCAACTTTTTCATTGGTAAACTGAAAAAAAAAAACCAGCTACCACTTAGGCATGGTTATACAGAAGAAATGAGATAAATTTACATAAATGCTTCTGGATAAGAAAAGCCAACAATCAGATATATAATGAATGGCAGTACTCACTGTTAACCATTATGTCTTTATTACTGATATTGTTTTCTACAAGGTTACAGGTAGTGTGTCCCCTAAAATATGTGTCCAAGTTACTGGTAAAAAAGAAGTCCTTTTTTAAAAAAGATTTAGTTAGTTTTAGACAGAGGGGAAGGCAGGGAGAAAGGGAGAGAAACATCAATGTGTGGTTGCCTCTCTCGTAACCCTACTGGGGACCTGGCCTGCAACCCAAGCATGTGAATCAAACAGGCGACCCTTTGGTTTATAGGCCAGCACTCAATTCACTGAGCCACACCAGCCAGGGCTGGAAGAAGTACTTTTTAAACTTTAGATATTTTGCCAGGTTCAAACGGCCTTTGCCAAGAATGATGTTGGTTTAAAATGACCCTGTAAAATACTGACTGTGAGAAGCAGCTCCCTGAGAGAAGTAGCTTTTTAAGCAATAAAGAGGATGTGTCTATATTGACACCGTATCCAGATCAATCCTTCCAGCTGACCCTGTTGATTTCCTGCATGGCAGCTATTCTCGTACATACAGTTACTCTTTTCTAGCTAGTAGACCCTTAATTTCATACTGAATGACAATTTGCTCAGCTCCATGACATGAACTAATTGGTCTCAGCCATCACCGCAATCTCATTCCTTTCGAGAATAGGACGTAACCTATTCCTGTCCAACAGCCTGTAATGAAAAATCTACTGGGTGAAGGAGGATTTTGTCCTCCATGGTTTGAGCGAGAGGAAGAGAGAGAAAGAGAACAATGTAAGGTGGAGCATCTAGCCATCATCAGCAAGGGGGAAAGCTTGAGGTCCAAAGCAAACATGGTGAGAGGGGGGAGGATGAAAAGAGAATGAGTTCTTGGTGATACCACTGAGCTTTCTAATCAGTTCTGGCACCACTGGATCTGACTAGGTTAACAACCTATTAAGTAAAAGTTCACAGTTACTTATAACTAAAGTGTTTAACTAATAAACCCACATACCAATTTGACTGGTGCCCTCTAAAGATTTACTTGCTTGTTTTCACATAAACTTGGTACATCTCCATTTCTTTTCTAAAAGTACAATATGGCATTGTTTCTCTCACTTCTGCACTTTGCTGGAACCAATTCCTCTGCCAGGAATGCCCTTCCTTCTTTATCTAGATGATCTACATCTGCCCATCCTCTAACACTCAGCTGGAGATTCACTTCAGTGAAATGTTCTCCTGAGCAGAGTTAGAGGATCTCAGCTTTGGGTTCCTATCTGTGTCAGCAGGTCTTCTCTTTTAGTAGCGAAAAACAGAACACATACTCAAACTGGCTTAAGCAAAATGGCAAATTGCAGGCTCATGTGACTGTAAAGACCAAGAAGAGGCTTAACTCCAGGGCTCAAATAAGGTTGTCAGGCTCACTCTTAGTATTTCTACCTCTCCTTTCTCCTGTCCATTGTGTTAGTCCATTCTTAGACAGGAGCTTTCTCCATGTGCAAAGATGTCTTTAGGAAATTTCAGGTGTGACTCCTTCTCCTAGATGTTCTGATGGAAAAGTAAATAGTTCTCTACAATCTTAAAAAAAGTCCTGGGACTTACTCTCATTGACCTGATTGGAATCGTGTATTCATGGTATGGTCAGTGGTATGAAATGCACTCATTACTTTAGTACTGAAGTTGGGGGTGAGGACAGTCCCACACAAACCCAATTAACTGAGAAAAGGAAGAAAATCAGTTTCCCAGAGGAATTCCCAAAACTAGGAAAATGGACAAGGACCATATACCAGAGAAACCATGATACCATAACACCTTGTACATATCACTACATTATAACCCATATATTAATTCAAAAAGATATTGTTTATTATATTCCATTCCTCAAGGGCAACCTTCAGCCCTCAAGGACAATGTCTTACTCAAGCCATCTTATACTCTCTCTTATAGCATAATGTACATTGTGCTGTTTTTGTCTCTGGGTAATTGTCACCTGATACCAAACTGTGAAGCCCTCAAAATCTGGGGCCTTACCTTACTCCTCTTTCCTTTTCAAAACCTCTTATAGTGCCAGCTTGGCATATAGTATTTACTCACTAAATCCTTATTGAATGCATGCAGTAGTGCTCAAGAACTCTGGGCAGAATTTGAGTTGTACCTAATACTCAATAAGTGTACTCAGGATGTAAATCTCTAGATAATGCCCAATGTGCTTTCCTGCAGCTTTTGTAGACCACTGAAAAGAAGAGATTCTGAACAGAATGAAATCAAAAGACTAAGAACAGTTTAAATTGACCACCCACAGAAAAGAGAGGGAGAGGAAGTGGAGTGGAGAGATCACAGATGTAAAGTTGTATTGCTAGTAACTTTATGCAGAGTCACACATGGAACATGGGAAACATTTCACACATTGAAGGTGATGGGACAGGAAAAGAGCACTTTCAAAAAGGATGTTGTAACCATTCATCAAAAACAAAGAGGATCTTAAGTCTCTAGAGAATGTGGGTCACCAAGAGAACAAAAATAGAAATCTAAACTCCTTGGACAGAGCCAGGGGCAAGCAGCCAAAACACTAACATAAAAACCGCTCACTAACTTAAGTTAGCAGCAGGAAATAGCATCATTTGGACCTGGTTCCCGGCCAACAGCAGGTCCCAAAGCCTAGCTGAGGCAGGAAATGTCCCGGCTATGTTCTCTAACAGCTCCAGTCTGAAGCAGCAGCCAGAGAGAAACAAACATCTAACTAAGCCCTACATTGAGAAATGAGATGAAATTTTGAGGTCAAGATCAACAGTCTAACAAACACAGAAACCAAGACCAAAGGACTGATGTTTCAGGTCAAGATTCCAAAAACAATTAGAAAGGTGAGTGAAGAAAAATCTGTTAATAGGAGTATTGTATGTGATTACATGATGACTAACATTTCTTCACTTTGACCTAATGACAGTTGAAGAAATCTGATGTTTGAGGCAAAAAAAAAAAGAATCTTTAAAATAATGATTTAAGCTTGTTGTTTTATATTTGCATATTCATGTACTTTTGCATATTTTAACAGCTACTTGTCTAGCAAGGTTTTTTTTCCAGCTTTTAAAGGTGTACAGTAGCATATCTTTGAAACAGCTGAATTCTTTTAAAACATTTAAAAACAAAAATTCCAAGTGATCAAACTATTCTCTGATTCAAAGAGTTAGGGTTTGGAATTCATCATTTCTTACTGTATTTCCTAATATATATGACAGAAATGAGTCAAGAGTAGTGGACTCACAGCACCAAAAAAAATCTACTATCTTTTTTTCTTTCACCAATCTTTATATTCAAACCATGGAATGGCTTCCCACACATATTTTTGCTGTTGAGATGATGACACATAACGGCCTGTCATTGACTTACCTCATGGCATCACTCTCATTTTTATTTGGCCTGAAGTTTAGGACATATACTAATCATTACAATATTATATTAATAGTCCAATGGGAATACCTTCTTCTTTCAGGAAAGACATATCTCAGGTACCCTAGTCTGTATATTTACATGGGCCTCTTTGAAGAGATTTCCTTTCCAGCCTCTGGAACACCATCATTCCACTATCACTACAATTTACCTGAAGCCACACCACCATGACTTGAGAATACCCACACCAGGAGCACAGTGTCTCAATACACCCAGCACAAGACTCACTCACGAGGATGGGAGAGAGAGGAAAAAACAAAACACAGATGCTCATTTACACATTCCTTTAGTTACTTTCAATAAGCTTCCTATTTATATCAATATTGTCTACCTTAAAACTCATAAAAGGTGGGGGCCTTCGATGTTTACTTTATGAGTTATAAAACATCATAGTGAAAGCAAAAAATTTCTCCTGTCTCCTGAAGCCAGTTTGCAAAGAAAAAAGACTCAGGGCATCTATTTTTGCAGCTTCCCATCTTCCTCCACAACAATGAAATAGAGAATATTGACCTTCTTTTACCCAAGGCAAATTTAGTTCTTCTGACTGCCCTTACTTCCTCTTTCTCATGTACTCTGTTAATTTTGTGCTCTGGTACAAGCATCTTTCATAACAGAAGCCTGCCCTGCCCATCACAAGTCCCAAAGCACTGCATGCAACCTGTGCTCTCCTCATTCTCTTCCTGCCTTTGTACATGCTGTTCCCTCTTTGAGGGAAACCCTAGCCTAGCCCCCATGCCCCTCACTGTCTCTCACTTATTCTTTGGGAATTCCAACGGGATTCCTCTTGGAGACCTTCTGTATTCTTCTACAGAATCAAGTACTTCCACCTCTATTCTCAGTGGCCCTTAGTCCATGCCTCTGCCATATATCACATTTCATATCATTTTCTACTTCTGCCCACCTCCCCAACTAGATTCATTAAAGATATGTCTTGCCACCCTTATATCCTCAATGCCTTGGTCATGGTCTGGATACACAAAATGTTCATATTTTTTGCTTATGGGAAGAATTAATGAATGAACAGAATGAGGTTATCACATTTATGGAGAACAAAGGCAATGTTTACTCTTGGCTCTGTATAATGTCTACAGAGACAGAGGTAGCTAAATACCCATGGAGCTCCTTGTCTTCCTTCCCCAGTACAGAGCTGCCAGTGTAAAATGACTGCTCCTTCAGAGATTACACAGCCCAGTTGCAACTAGGTGGAGGAGATCCCTGTGACCAGTTTTTACCAATAATATGTGAGGAGAAGTCAGATATGCTATATTCAGAACAAGGCAGTTAAAAACCTGGTGAGTCTTCTCTGCTTTCTCATTTTCCATCTGCCACTCACAGCAAAGAACTGTGAAGCCCTATTAGGAGAGTGAAGCAACAAGAAGGGAAATCTGAGTCTTCGAATTTCCCCAGTGGGTAAAGCCAAACACAAACCAGGAACCCCCTTATTAGCCTGTTAATGTAGCATAAATTAAAATTTTGTGTTAAGCTATTACATTTGGGAGGAAGTAGGGGTTATCTGTTAAAGTGGCTAGAATTACTGTTACTACTATATTTGCTCCATAGTGAATTCTCTAAGGGATGCAGTATGGTGCCCAGCAAAAGAAAAAAGAAAAAATTCCAACAATCTACCCTAACCTATTTCATGCTAGGAAGGCTCCAGTTAGATTTCAAGTGGTATTCCTGGAAGTGATTAACTTAATAAAGCATCCTCCAGCACAAGGGCTGGGGATAATGGCAGTGGTCTGGAGAAAGGCTTTATTGATACACTTGTAAAAAGAGATGCCAATGAGAAAACAAACCTGCTAGGGTCGTCATGTTTGATTATAAGGCTATAGTATGATCTTGAGTGGCATTCATGACACAGCTAATACACTGAGGACAGGGAAGAAAACAAATGGAAAGAAAGTTGGTACTTTAGGAAGCCACTGGAACTCTCAGTCAACTAACCCTGAAAGTGTCCCAACTACAGAAAATTTGATATGTCCAATAGCAACAGCTATATTTATTTTTAAGGCACTTTAAATTTATTTTCTATTTGTTCTAAACAAGCCATCCTAACCAAAACAAATATTAAACTTATCATTAAAAAAGCTTTATTTCAGCTCCCAGTGACCCTTGACCAAGAGATACATTCTTTAAAGTTATTTTCTCATTTTTAGTAGGTTTAATAACTTGTATGTTTGCAATATAATGAAAAGAAATGGTATATGATATAAAAAACTACCATATATGCCACAAAGTTCAGGGAAAAAATTCTAATATCCTACCAGGGGCTGGATAGACAAAATAAATAAATAAAATATAATGTTCAAGACAATACATACTAACTTTATTTTTTCCCAAGTGTAATAATTACCTAGTTATGTTGCCTTTTAAAAGACTGTAATGCTGCCCTGACTGGTGTGGCTCAGTGTATTGAGTGCTGGACTGCAAACCAAAAGGTTGCCAGTTTGATTCCCAGTCAGGGCACAGGCCTGGGTCGCAGGCCAGGCTCCTGGTTGTGGGGTGAATGAGAAGCAACCACACATTGATGTTTCTCTCCCTCTCTTTCTCCCTCCCTTCTCCTCTCTAGAAATAAATTCAATTTCAGAAAAAGAATGTACTGCCAAAGAGAACAATGAAAAGACTAGGTCCTGTTTATTAATTGACTGTTTTTAACTACTATAAAGTTTTCTCTTACTATACGCTATCATTAAATATTGTATTCTACTCCTCTGCAGTGGTATTAAATGTTCTAATCCACTGAATTCTCCTTACATCCAACCCTTTAAAATTCAAATACACTTAAAATAGAAACAAAATTCATGGCATATAGCTTTAAACTGTGGCAGTTTTAAAACATAGGCCCAAATTCTTTGATATTCTCCTCTGTTACGAGTGGGGTCTATGTCCCCTCTCCTTGAATCTGGGCAGGGCTATTTCTAGTTCAACAAGTAAGTGTTATAATAGTCATGCCACGAGTATTCCAAGGCTATATATTAAAAGCCGTAATACTTCTGCCTTGGTTTCTTATAACTCTTCATCTCTGTTCACTCTCATGGAGTGTTCCTTCGCAGGACCCAGTCACCATGCTGCAAGAAGTTCATATAGACTATAGAGCATCCTGAAACATCACAGAACAGCAAAAAGCTCGTTCCATGGGGCTTGGTCTAAATTCCCGACCCACAGAATCTATATGTACATTGACATGGTTGTTTTAGGCCACTGAAAATTTTCTACACAGCAACAAGTGAGAAAACACAAATTTTGTCTTTAGTTTTTTGTAAAATAAAATAGTATGCAGAAAAATTGTAAGTATGTCCATTAATTGAAGTTATATTTTCTGATTTTGCTCATAGAGTCAGAATTCAAAAACTGGAAGAAACTTATTGATTATCTGTAACTATGTTTTTCATTTAAATAATTAAGAAAGTAGGATCTAGGAAGGTTAAATGATTTAGCAAATCTCACATACTATATAATAGTAGATCTATAATAAAAAAAACAAAACTTTTGACATGTAATTCGGATTTGTTTATAAATGAGGATTAAGTTTATTTTCCATACTTTTAAAAGACACTTGTACCTAAGTAACCAAGGTGGTAAGTAAAGAATATCCCCTCTCTTGTCACTGAGATTAAGACTTCCCTTAGGCAAGATGAAATCACTTACAGGTAAGATCAAAGGCACTTTTTAAAACTTACCTGTACAAAAAAAACCCCCAAAACAAAAAAGTTTGTTTCAAATTTAAGGTCTTTTATTGACATTAGTCTTCCATGAAAATATAGTTCCAAATACTCCTATAATAAAATTTTGCAAACTATAGCGTCATATGCCTTAGGATATGCAATTTAGGAGTCCAGAGTTAATGTGCAATAAGTTTATATAACTGAATTAATTTCTACTGTTTGGATTTTAAACAAGTACTACTGGTAGTGGAAGTAATGGCAGTAGCTGTCTCACAGCCACAGAGAGTGTACTAGGTCTCGAACCCCTCACTGTGTTTAATGGCCCATGATGAACATAATGACAGAAAAACTTTGGATACAAGAGACAGTTACTGCTTGAGGTTGGAGAGATGCTAACCTAACATGTGCCTTCTTCCTGAGCATAGAGATAAACTATATTTCTCAGTCCTCTAGCAAAGTCGGTGTGACAATTTTGTGCCAGTAAAACGGTTTTCTATTAATATATCTCTTTCAGACCAATGTCGTAGTGGCTAAAATGGTCACCAGTGACCCCTGCCTCCTGGTGTTCATTCCTTGTGTAATCCATTCCCCTTAAATATGGGCTGACCTGGTGACCTTTTTCCTAAACTGGTGAATGGCAATGGTAATGGGATGTCGCTTCCATGATTACATTATGTGAGCTTGTAACTTCCATCTTGCTTCCTTATGTGGAGAAAAGGTAGTAGGTGTGGTGAAGTTACGGATCTTGAGATGGGGAGATTAACCTGGATTTTCCAGATGGGCCCTAGTGAAACTATATGTATCCTTATAAGACAGAGCCAGAGGGAGGTTTGACACATAGAGAAGAGGAGGAAGCAATGTGACGGTGGAGGCAGAGACTTAAGTGATGAGGCTGTAAGTCAAGGAATGCTGGCAGACCATAGAATCTGGAAGAAGTGAGGAACAGATCCTCCTAAAGAGCCTCTGTGGGAATGTAGCCCCACCAGCACTTTGACTTTGGTGCAGGGACACTGATTTTGGCCTTCTGACTTCAGAACTCTGAGTGAATACATTTTTGTTGGTTTAAGTTGAGGTAATTCATTACAGTAGCCTCAGGAAACTAAAAGAACCTTTATCGTTTGACTTGGAGACAGTTCGTTGATGATATATTGAAGATATTTTGAAAGTGTGATAAGCAAGGTAATAAATAAGTGAGGGAAGGAGAGAGAGAATGGTAAAGCAAAGAGAAAATTGTAAAACAAACAAAACAGCGTATATAAGCTTTGGGTATATAAACAGTACACATATGCACATATATAAATACACACACACTAAAACAGTTTATATAAGGTATACATAGAGATTTATTCATGGTTGTTACAAAAATAAGAATGTTGCTTATTTGAAGGTGGTAGGATATCAGGTGATTTTTTTAAAAAGACTTTATTTATTTTAGACAGAGCAGAAGGGAGGGAGAAAGAGAGGAAGAGAAACATAAATGTGTGGTTGCCTCTCATATGCCCCCTGCCAGAGACCTGGCCTGCAACCCATGCATGTGCCCTGACTGGGAATCAAACTGGTGACCCTTTGGTTGGCAGTCCAGCACTCAATCCACTGAGCCACACCAGCTAGGGCAGATATCAGGTGACGTTTAATTTCTTTCTTAGATAATTTATTACCATGAGCATTAGTTTTATAATCATGAAAAAGTTTACACCCCCCCAAAAAACAAATAAGTCTGTGACAAATATCTCTTCCAAAGATAACTGTAACAAGGTCTCCTACCCACACACTGTTATCACTGTTGACACTCCTCCATCAACAGGTGGGGTCTGCGTTCCCTCTTCTTCAGTGTGGGAGGTCCTGGGACTACAGTGGACACAGTGGTGCTTGACTTTATTCAAAGCTACATCATAAAAGGCTATGCACCTTATCCTGTCTCTTTCTCTTAGCACATGTGCCTTGGGAGTCCAGAGTTGGTGTGCAAGAAGTCCAACTACCCTGTAGCCCCCACGCTAGAGACATTACATGCAGAAACCACATAAAGAGAAGAGATGCCCAGGGAGCTCTCAGTATTCCGGTCCCAGTGGTGAGCAGGTGAAACTGCAATCTGAAAAAGAAAAGCCTGATTTACACCATTTGCTAATTTATATGATGTAACTACTCCCACATGGTCTATTTCAAGCTACCAAAAGCTTAAAACTCATCTCACAGAATTTCTGAGCTTGTAGCAGTCAGCCCTAGCATGCCACTGCCTAGGCCCTGTTTGTCCTCCCAAACCCAATGCCAGGTATGAAAATGAAGAAGTGAAATAAACTCAGTCCTGACCATGGTTAGTTTGTAATCTCATCCAAGACTTCACACTGTAATTGTCTCCCTGAGAGGCTCCTATTCCCACAGAAAATGTGAGAGGTGGTAAATGATTATGGTTGTTTGAAACCAGTGCGTTTCAGTGTAATTAGTAGCAGCCACAGTAACGGAAACAGTCTCCCAGGTACAAGTTATTAGAGTCCTACCCAATGGCAAGGAACCTGAGGGCCTTATTAATCATCCATGTGTGAGCCAGATTAGACCAAGAATTACCTCTTGAGGGGACTTTTGATCCTAATTGAGCACCCACCTCGATAGAGACTAGAGTGGGTGTTTTATTCAAGTGTACTTCCTTGTCTAGTTCCTTTTCCTGAGGATGTCACCAGTCTGCCTGACGGGAAAACTTCTTTCCCAACTGCACATCTAAGATACCTGTGCTGCACTCCAAGAATGTTTTCATGTATTTCCTGACTTTCCCGTCCTACAGAGGCACTGTCTCCAGGGAGCTGCCATTAGTCATTTCCAGCTCCTTCCTACACTGACACATACCCTGCATACTCCCAGTTCTAACAGTCTACAAATACAGTCGCCATAAAGCCCTATGGAAGTCTGTGGATCATATTTCCAAGTCTCCAGGAAATGTCTATCTTAACATTGTCAGAAAACATGAAGATTTTTTTGACCACTTATAGATCACATTATAGTGCGAAAGTTAACAACATAGAACTTAGAGTCAAAATATCTGAGATTAATTGCTGGCTCTTCCATTTACTGCCTATAACTTCATGCTACTTATGAATCACTTTGTATCTAGATTTCCCATCTATAAAGGAAAAAATTTTTTAAAGCACCTACATACAGGATAGCTTACTAGTGTCTGCCAAAATTGGGATATTAGTAAATTTAGTCATTAGTTTTCACAGCACTTATAAAACTATAAAATGAAAATGTGCCAAGCAAATTTTGGGGTGATGGTGGGAGTTAAAATTTCCATGTCTTCAACCAGAGAAGTACCTGTGTGTGCCTTCAGCCCTGTAAAACTGTGAGAACAGCATAGCAACGTTACATGTCCTGAAATTTCCACCCACCTCCCCCTCTTCAAGGCCTGACCTAGAGTTATAAGCTTCCCCACCATCTGCCACTTCCACAGATTATGACTTTGTAAGATGCCAGCCAGAAGGCAAATTTGAAGTCTGGGAGGCACAATCCATGAAATCATTTACACTAATTAACCCTTTAGCTCCAATTAACTGAGCTGAATGGCTTTTTCCTCATAGTCATGGCTACCCATTTAACAAGCAGTGATTATGGGCCCAATATTCCTGGTCTGGGCTTCATTTAGAGAAGGGGGTATGGTTTCTCCTATCAGGGGCTGTGTCCATGGAGTTATGGTGCAAGGAAATCAAGCAGGGGGCGGAATACAGAATATCATAAAGATGAGTGGACAGGAGGTATAGAAGGACAGGGCATGGACGAATCTGTACTCATCACGGGTGTATCTGAGAGAGGTAGACGGAGCTGGGAGGAAACTCAAAACAAATTTGTTTTTCAGAATTGTACCCGGAACTGTCCTGATGTGAGTCTACAGGCTGCCAAATTTAAATTAGTTTCCTGTCAAGTCCTGGATTCCTAAAGCATGAAAATAACCCACATGATGTAAAATAGTCATTACATGACACTGTTTCCATAATCCTGAGAAGAGCCAGGAATTGAGAAAGACTGAGAATGGAGGTGTGAATTAACATTGGCGGGAGAGATGTTTAAGACAGACAATGCTGAGAAAACCAAGAGGGGTCAAATGCCATTAGCATATGTGGGAGAACTTTCTGATTTGTATTTGCATACATAACCTAATGAAAAGACTCTACAAACATGTAGTAGTAACAACAAACACAGCTACACACTGTGCATGCATATTCTCTCCCTTTCTCCTGAAACCCTCCTGTGAAGTATTCAGTATTCCCAGTTTCACTGAAAAGGGAGGCTTGGAGAAGTTAAAGTAATGGCGCAAGTCCACACACAGCTAAAACACTGCTGAATGGAGACACAGAACCCGTGACTCTATTTCCAGTCCGATGTTCTTTTCTCAGCAGCAGCTTCTTCAGTCTCTAAAGGGAGACGAAAAGGCATTGGCTTCATGTATTTTTAGTTCACCTATAAATTGCACAACTGTGTAAAAATTAATTCTCAACTCAATTAAAGTGGATCCCTTTAATCAAGATGGCAACTCAAGTACGTTTGTTGTGATTCATTGTTTTTTCTCCTGATGCCCGAGATTCTTTTATGACAGAGGCTCCACCACTAACTAGCATGCATCCAACAGGGGAATGCAAGATGCATGGACTGCTGTTGCACAACCCACCCCCATCCATTCTTCTACTTCCTCCACACGAGAGGCAAAGTCCATTTGGTCTACATGTGATGCCTCATTCGGATTTCTTTGGAAGGCGTAAGCGATGACGTGAGTGCCGACTGTTTTGAGCAGCTGCAGAAAATCATTAACCCAAATTGCTCATTACACCTTTATAGTCACCACTCAAGTCTGCCTGCTAAATGCAGATATAAATATAATGAGTAATAATGGTGATGGCACATGATAAAAATAAGCAAGGCTGAAGGGGCGGACAATCGCTGCAGGAGGAAATTTCTATTGCACATTGCCTTGTCCATAAAGAGCACAAAAGCTTCAATTAAGAAAGAAAGAAAATGGTTCTGAACAAACTTATCCCAACACACCTCAATCAGAGGCTTGGCTTCTTTTCACTGACTGCATTATTGTGAACGACAAAGGGGAAAAATCTTATTCGGGGCAAAAGAACAGATTAAAGAGAAGCCTTTGAGAAGCATTCAGAAAAATTGAAAGTAGCTGCCATTTCATGGCTGGGAAGTTATCTCCAGCACACAGGACAGACGCCAGCGAGGGAGAGGAGCTTGGCTAGCACTGCCTTTCTGCAGAAAGACCTTGAACGAAGGATTTGCTGCCAGTTAGAATGCAATATGGTCCTGCTGCCCTTCCGTCTCGGGAGCTGCTCTGAATGGCAGCTCGAATTGCCCTGCCAAATCCCTCTGCTTTGCTCTTTCTAAAAAAAGAACGAGGGGAACGATGTGGCAAGTCAGAGCAACAATCCACGCCTCAGCAGATTGTGCTGCCACTGCAAATGTTAATATTTTTTTTAATGTCAATGTGGAGGATCCTGTTTGAAATTCAGTGGGGAACTAAAATTAATGTAAGCCTGCTAAGAAATGTCAAACGAATGTTCGTCATATTCTAGAGAGTGTTCTGTGCAACTGGAAAACAATGGCAATGGAAAGTGGAGGGCTTCTGTTGATAATCATAGTAAAAAAAAAACTTTTTTGAAAAATAAAAGCAACTCTTTGATGTTATTCATATACAAATATAATTTATGAAAGTAATTGTGAAAAAGTAGGTGTGCTTCCTGCTGGGGAAACTGACAACTATGAAAAAAGAGTAAAGCATGCCTGTAAAGACCTTACATAATCTTGGGCAGTTTGATTTCGGAAGAAAAGTATTTTTGGAAAATTGAAAAAAAAATTACTCCCATTCTCTACCGCTCTTTGTCTGCATATCCCTTGAAACGTGACTTTGTATCTTTTTCCATCAAGATGTGGCGTCTTTTCCCCCCCATTCCTTGAATTGAGCTGGCTGTGATCTGCTTTGGCCAATAGAAGCAAAAGTGACCTCATGCCAATTCCAAGCTTCAGGCCTCAAGAGACCTTGTTCATTTTCATTGTCTCTCTTGGAATCTTTCCACTGGCATCAGAAGCAGCTCAGGCTGCCTGCTGGATGACACCTAACATAGCTGAGTCACCCCAGCCAGGGCCCGCCTAAACCAGCCAGCTTCCAGCCAGCAACTGGGGCTGGAGACAGAGGCCTGTCAACATCCGTCAGGCCCAGCCTAGATCAGCAAAACCGCCCAGATGTACCGCAGACTCGGAGAAATAATGAATAAATGGTGTTTTCAGGCACTATGTTTTGAAGTGTTTTGCTTCACAGCAATAGTAACTAAAACAGTATCTATCTATAAACACTAAATCAACTTTAGGTAAATTTTGGAGAAAAACTAACCCCCCTGGTACAGGCATAAATTCAACTCTTTTACTTAATGACTCTGCAGTTATTTCTCGGCATGTGCAAATGTTTACTGCTGGAGATGCCGTGTGGATGTCTGTGGAAGGTGATGCATGGATCTAACACTAATCCAGGTCCTCTCGCAGCACCGTCTATTTTCTTCTTTTCCCAGCTAAAAGTTCAACTCTGATTTAAAGAGTGGGTTTTCTGCTAGAAATCCAGCTGAGGCCTGAACAGGACTGAACTGAAACGAGTTCTCATTTGGCACTCTAAAAGCTATAATTTGACATAATTAGCCACTCTTGTCGGTGCTGCATGTCACCTTAACCACAATCTTGTGTAACGGGTAGAATTGAGTTTATAAGGTTCTTCAACATTCTGAATAGCTTTTCTTTTAATCAAGAAATCCAGAGGGTGGAGGGGGAGATAAAATACAGTGAATATGAACAATAAAAACCAGAGTTTACTTTGCTATTTTAGCTGTGAAAATTTATTTCTTTCTGGCTTTCTTAAACTTCTTAAAAACAACCAGCTCTGTTTCATTAATTTACCTTCTTTAGGGAGAACCTTAAATCTCTTACGTACTAAGAGCTAAATGAATAGAAATCTTAAAGTCATTCTCTCCCTATGAACGTTCCAACCTCCGACACATTCTTTCTCTCTTCCTCCTCAAATTCTAAATCATCCATTATCTGAAAACCAAATGTATATTTAGTGGCATGAGAAAATGTGAAGTCTGGTTTTGTCACTTGGATAATAAAATGATGTGGGTCATGCTTCAAACTGCAAATTTAAAATTATACATACTAAATTATAATTCAGCTCATCTTGTCTAGTTCACTGCTATCAAATATAGTTTTCTCTCTAAGAGACTCAGAAATCCCTTTAAAACAAATTGTGGCGTAAGAAATTGCTCTCGTGGGAAATTTCAGCTCACAGCAACAGCAATGAGTTTTGCGCTTGCATGTTTTACTGCTAAGTGATACCTTCCAATTGCACAGCATTTTAAAATTTACAAAATATAGGGGTTTTTTTAAACCTTTGGTTAGTAAGCGCCCTCCACCAGGTGCAAAGCCAAAATATTCAGTCTCATGTTTGATATTTACCTTCCAGTTTCCAGAAACAATCAGTTAGCTGCCCAGTCTTTAGGGCCTGCAGATTTTTTAAAAAATGTATAAGGATATGTATCTATCATTATGATATGACAGAGCATTTTCACTGCCTTAAGAGTCCTCTGTGCTCTGCCTATTCATCTCTTCCTTCTGCTAGTTCCTGGCAACCACTGATCTTGTTCCTGTCTCTATAATTTTGCCTTTTTCAGAATGTCATATAGTTAAAATAATACAGTATTTCAGCCTTTTCAAGCATGGCTTCTTGTATTTATTAATATGCATTTAAGGTTCCTTTGTGTCTTTTCTGGACTTGATAGCTCATTTCTTTTTAGTGCTGAATAATACTCCATTCTTAGATGTGCCACAGTGTTTACGCATTCACCTACTAAAGGATACCTTAGTTGCTTTCAAGTTTCAACAACTATGAATAGCGTTGCTATAAAACATCTATGTGCAGGTTTTGGACATAAGTTTTCAATTCCTTTGTGTAAATCAAGGTGTGCAGTTGCTAGATTGTATGGTAAGAGTATGCTTAGTTTTCTAAGATACCTCTGACTCTCTTGCGAAGTGGCTGTACTATTTTGCATCCCCACCCAGCAATGGATGAGAGTTCCTCTTGCTCCTTAGGCATTTGCTATTGCCAGTGTTCTGGATTTTGGCCAGTCTAATAGGTGCATGGATGTCTCACTGCTGTTTTAGTTTGTGCTTCCCTGATGGCAGATGATGTGGATCATCCTTTCATATGCTTGTCATCTGTGTATTTTCTTGAGTGAGGTGCATTAAGACCTTTGGCTTATTTTTTAATTAGGTTGTTTTTTTTATTGTTGAGTTTAAAGTGTTCTTTGGGTGTGTTGGATAACGGTCCTTTCATGGATGTGTCTTTTGCAATATTATCTCCCAGTCTATGGTTTGTTTTCTCATTGTCTTGTTGATCTGCAGATTTCGCCCCCACAATATTTGTCTATTTTTGGCTCTTTCTTTCTAGTCCTACTTTCTTTGTCCCTAATTTTTTTCACCTCATAGATATGCAGGCATTCTGTACAAATGGGAAACACTAAAAGCAGAGATAATGTACAAGAACAGTGGGACACAGATACTAACTTCTTCAAGATAATAATGTGGCCTTGCTCATTGTAAATTTAGCTCAAGAACAAGTCAAATTTAATGAATGCAAACATCCTCTCAAACAGAAGCACCTAGATGAGTGGGGACCTCAGACCTCATGAATTAGAATGAGACAAATACAGAATCCTGGGCAAAATACCACACGGCAGATTCTGGGTGGGGGGTAGTGAGAGCTCAGGAATCTGTAGTCACACAGGCCCCTGTCCATGACTCTGAAGCACACCACAGTTTGAAAGCCACTCACCTAGATCGTGAGTATAAATTCTTCAGGAAAAGCGATGTCAGCACAATTGTCTGAGGGCAGTGGGACCCGCTTCTTGCTCAGTGTGTCAGGCTCCTACCGAGATAGAAGCTTATCTACTTATTCCTCCATCCCTACTCCAGCAGCATAGCCTTTAGGGAACTGTGGCCAATCAAAAATCTATCAAAGTCTATCTGCACCTCCTACTTCCTTCTGCAGATCACCATCTTTCTTCAATTAACTTTTTATCCTCGCCTAAATAATTGGGGACTCAAAGCAGATATGTCCCCTCTTTTCCTGGTTAGAAACCTGACTTATAGCTTTGTACTATATCTAGAAATCAGATTTTAAAATTGATTTCTAAGTAGTCTTTTGCCTTGCTGATCAATTTAACACTAAATCCAATTTTATCTTCTTGGGGAAAAAATTAAAATAATAAGAATGGGAAAAGAAGCGAAATTCTCAATCCACAGATATGTGGAAATAATTGCCACATGCATGCATGAACATTAAAATTGTCTTTGTTATAGCGATTATTTGCATAACTAGTGGTGATATCCAGAAGTCAGAGGGTATGCTTAGGAGTTCTATAACAGCAGTGTTTTATCTCTAAAATTAAAAAAAAGTTAAATTAAAAAATTTTTAAATCTTAAGAACATAATGCAAAATGCAACAATTTACTAAAATTGTTTGGTATTGGCATGATATTTTTTTTAGAATTACCTATATTCTGAACTGGTTCATAATAAAAAGTGAAAAATATTTTATGCTTTTACATTCTATATCATATTTTTAAATACAATACTATTATATTGTTAGCTTCTTAGGAGAGGGAAGAGATAAATTGTATTGAGTACCTACTATGTGACAGCCACAGAACTAAGTGCTTTATATAAATTACCTCCTTTTTGGAGTCAACTTCGGATCCTTAGAACATAGAAGGCAAAGATTTAGGCAGATACTGCCCCCTAAAGGAAGTAAAACATAACTCCCCACTCCATAAGTGTGAGCTGCGCTAGTGACTTCCTTCCAAAAGGAACAGTATGAAAAAGACAAAAAGAGCAATTTTACAGAGAAGAAACAAGACAAACAATATACCATCTGACCAAGCTTAACTTCATCAGTGATAAGTCACGTTGATACTACATGCCTTTGATAAGAATGGGACTTTACCTCTCTGGTTTTCCTCCCTCAAGAGCCAGTCTATGGAAGGAGGCTTGCCTTGGGTGGAGGACACTCAGTGCAATGTACTGGTGTGTTCTAGAGTTGTATACCTGAACCATGTATGCTTTCATTGACCAATGTCAGCTCAATAAATTCAGTTAAAACAGAAAGAACCAATCTGGTCATGAGAAAAAACATCAGATTAATCCAGAGTCTGGGACATTCTACAAAATACTCCTCGAAAGGCCACCAAAAATAAGAAAAGTCTGACAAACTATCACAGTATAGAGAAGTTTAAGAGAACATAGTGACTAAAGGTAATATGATATCCTGAAGCAGGAAAATAACATTAGGTAAAAATAAGAAAATCCTTACCAAGTATGGACTTTAGTTAATAATAATGCATCCATATTCATTCATTAGTTATGATAAATGAGTCCTACTAATGTAAGAAATTAACAGTAGGGGAACTGGGTATGATGTATATGAGTATTAAATTTTTTAACTTTTCTAAAGCCTAAATCTATTCAAAAATTTAAAAGATTTTTCTAAGTAGGGGGAAAATATTTTTTAAAAAATGAACATGCAACTACAACTGTTGAGTGAATAAACAAATGAATGAATAAAAGAACAAATCAGTGAATAACAGCCAGAACCAAGGTTTAGCTAATGTCAACAGCAGTGTAAAATCAGTTTGTGATAAATTTCTCTGACAAATAAAAAAAAGTTTGCAGATTTAATTGAGCTTTGGGAGCTTTCACTAAACAGTGAAAGGGAAAATAGTTGTTAAGTTTTAAAGATGTTGATGGAGTTACTATGTTGCAAATATTTACTTATTTTTTCAGGATATGATATTAGTTGAATATTTATAACTGTCAACAGAATTGAGATGATATATAAATACAAGTGTAATGTATATGTTGTGTATGCAAAATTTTGAAGGTTATTATAGAAGTGAAACAAAATATGAAGTTAGAAAAGGAACTCAAAATGGTTGAGAAAGTTAGAAAAATGCCATTTATGACAGCGAGATTTGATTTCCTTCTATGTGCACATCTGCTCACACATAAGGACCACACAGATTAATCACAAGTGCTACTTTTATTTTTGACACTCCCGGAGCTTAATTAAGAAGCCACAGAAAGATTATTCACCCATTCTGTGCCCTGTTAAATGGGGGTAATCATTGTCTCCACTTGCTGTACCAAGAGTTTGTAATTTAATTTTTTTAAACCTACTGGAGAGATATTTTAAGATGCTTCAATTCAAAGACTGAGTGTGCAGCTTCCAAATGCAGACTCAAATCAGCTGTCCCAATTTTGAGTGATATTAGCATCTCTAACTAATCTCTGAATCCGATTTATATCATTCAAACAAATTTTAAGTTTTTATTTATTTTAATTATAAATTAATTTGTGCTTAAGTGGCACCTGTCGCTTTCTACTTACACGGCAACCTCTGTAGTCTGGGTCCTCCTCTCCCTTGAGACTGTCATGGAAGTCCTGATGATGGTCTTAAAACCTGCCCACAAATACTCTGAAACCCTCTAGTAGTGAGGCGAGGTCCTGCCCTTTCCCTTTGAATCTGAGCAGGCTTGTGACTCACTTGTAACCAATGGAATGCAAAGTCTCCGAAGACTCATTCAGAAAAGGTTCAACATCTGCCTTGCTCTCTGAAAACATATAGCTTGTAGCCCTGAGTCACCAAGCCTAGCTACAAGGAGAGGCCATGCATAGTCACTGGAGTTAGCTGTCCTAGTCTCCCAGTCTTCCTGCCCTAGCAACATATATGTTAGTGCATGAACCGGGAGATGATTCCACACTCTAGCCATGGTGCCTCTCCTAGCCTCCAAGTCTTTGCAGTGGAGTTCCAGTTATGGTGGAGCAGAGACAAACATTCCCACTGTGCCTTGTTTGAATTCCTAGCCCACAGAATCCAGAAGCATAATAAAAATGGTGAGTTTACTCTTAATTTCATTGTTTCTGGCTATATTTTGCTTGCTTGTTTGTTTTGTTGATTAGGAGCTGGGAGGGCATAGTGGGGTGGGGGAGGGAAAAAGGCTGTCAAGGAACATATATAAAGGCCACATGGACAAAGCCAAAGCAGGGTAGGATCAAGGGTGGGAGGTTGGAATGGGGGTGGGGGTAATGAATGGTGGGGGGGAAATGGAGACAACTGTACTTGAACGACAATAAAAAATTTTTTTAATTTTAAAAATGGTGAGTTTATGCATTAGTAACTGTCACCAATGACCTATATGTGTCTAAATTCCAAGAACATTTTTTCAGTCTCCATCTTTACCTGACCTCTCAGCAACACTGCATTATGCTAGCCCCTCCCTTCCTCTCAGAACATTTCCTTCTCTGACTTCAGGAAACTTCTCCCTAGCTTCCCCTTCAGGTCTCTGCCACCTCTTCCTTCTTTACCCAATTCTTTACCCTTGAGTTCCCTATGGGTAAACCACTTCTGTTGTTCCTCCAAACTCCTGTAAGTATCTCACCCATGTTTGTGTTTCTATGAATCATGTATACTCCAGTGGCTTTCAAAGCGATGTCTCTAGCCAAGCCTCATTCCTAGAGCTCCAGTCTCAAACATTCCAGCCATTGAAATGACATTTCCACATGGCAGCCTTAGAGGTATTTCAAAATGAACATGAAGCAAAATGAATCCTAGGTCTCCTCCTTCCCCAAATTGTACATAGCACCATGGTTCACATCTCACTCCCTTTGTTGCTCATGTTAGAACCCCAATTCATTATAGGAATCATGGTGTGTGGATGTGCCATCTGCTTTTTGTTGAGGAGCCAGGTGCACGTCTTTTTCTTCCTTCTAAAACTGTCAATAATTAGAAATTTATGAAATGCCAAAAGGTATGAAGATAAAAGCAATGTGCTGATAGAGAGTCAAATTCAGATAATAATGCATCCTTGAAATAACTCAGCCTATGCCTTAGCTGTTGTAAATAATGCTGCAGTGAACACAGGGGTACATATATCTTTACAAATTAGGGGTTTTATATTCTTTAGATACATACTCAGAAGAAGAATTCCTGGATCACATGGTAACTCTATTCTTATTTTTAAAAGAAACCTCCATCCTGTTTCCCACAGTGACTTTACCAATTTACATCGCACCAAAAGCATAATGGAATACTACTCAAACACAAAAATGTAAAACATTGCCATTCAGGACGACATGGTTGGATCTTGAGGACATTATGCTAAGTGAAGTAGATCAGATAGATAAGGACCAAAAAACATGAGTTTGCCCATATGTGGGATATAAAACAAAAAAGTAACAAACTCACAAACCAAAACAAAAATAAACTCAAAATTGCTGACAACAGAATAGTGACCACCAGAGGGCAAGGAGAGTGAAGAAAGAGCAAATTGGGTAAAAGGGGATCGAATATATGGTAGCACAAGGAAACTAAACTTTTGGTGGTGAGCACACAATCAATTATAGAGGTATCAAAATCTAATGTTATACACTTTAAATTTATATATTGCTAATAACGAATGTTACCTTGATAAATTTAATTAAAAATAGAATAGACAGTCTAAGAAAGTTTCTTTAGTTAGAGTTTGGATTCTGGCTCACATCTCAGCTAAAAAATCTGGTGATAGATCTCTTTTACCTTCTCCCAAGAGCTCTTTTACTTCTAATGACAATCTCTTTCAGCCCTACTCTATACTTGTGTGTCATCCATAATTAAAGTGCCAAAAGCCTACTCCTCACTGGAGATGTCAGGAATTCGATAGCATGCTCAGTGATTTGTTTCCTATAAATGTTATATTCAGAAAATCCTGAAAATACATGGACCTTTTCCATACCCATGTGCCCACACCTGGTGGGTGTGGGGAGGGGGTGCTTGAATTTGAGAAGAGAGCAGCTACAAGCTTTGAAGTTCCTCCCAAATACTGACACATGTAGGTAAGTCAAGGCCATGCTAATGAGCCCACCCCCACAGGAAAGGAGATGAAGCCTGGTGCATACCAAGTCATCAGAAGTGTTAGGCAGTGACTGTGCTCAAGGGAAAGTGAGGGGTAGGGGAAGTACATAAAAAACAAATATTTAGTAGCAAAGATAAAAATTTTCTCATGCATATTCTTCTCTGTAAAAACCAAAATGTTCTCCAAAACGTGCCACATGCTTTTGCATCTTTAAAAGATGGGTGCTTCTGTTAACATGGAGATTGTCTTGTTCCTGTGGTACCTGAGAACTTAGACAATCCAGGCTCATGCAGAGAGGGTTTTGGTGGAGGATAGAAGACAGACTGACGTTTCTCCTGAACATTTGAGGGAACATTAGGTTGTCTCCCAGCTTCTCTACAGAGTAGATTTCTGGGTCTCTATGTGGTTATTCTCCTGGTATGGAGGTGAGTAAATGCCAGTCCTATGTAAAAGATTGAAGGGTAAAGAGAAAGGGAGAGTTCATACTATGGTAACAGGCCACGCAAGCAGGACATGTCATGAGCCAGGTTGGCCCAGCTCTGGAGCAGACCCTGCAGAAGGAGCCCCAGAGCCTTCCTCAATAGAACAGAAATGCATAGAAAACAAAATTGCTGGTGACTTTTTAACTTCCTTAGTTCAAAAGATATGGCCTTTGGAGGCTCTTTTCAGGGAAGTTAACAGCCCACCAGAAGGACGATCTCTCAGGAACTTCTCTTTTCTGCGGACCATTGGAAATAAAGAAAGAAAGATAGAAGGACTGAACCAGAGATATGGAAATAAAGAACTGACAGTGACCAGAGGGGGTGGGAAAGGGATAATAGGGGAAAGAAGGAGAAGGGTTAAGTCAAGGAACATGTATAAAAGACCCATGGACAAAAACAACAGGGAGATGGATGAGGATTAAACATGAGAGGTGGGGAGTAATGGGGGGTAAATGAGGACAACTGTAATTGAACAGTAAAAAAATAAAATAAAATAAAGTAAAATAATAAAATAAAATAAAATAAAATAAAATAAAATAAAATAAAATATAGGACTGGAGAGGAAGGTGAAGAGACCTGGAAGAAAATAGTAAGAGAACAAAGGGGAAGAGAGGGAAATGAAGGAAGGAGGAGAGGAAGCTCTAGAAGGAAAGGAGAGAGAGGTGGCAGAAGGGGACAGAGGCGAGTGAGCATATAATAAGCCCAAAGAAATAAAACAACTCTGACCTTCCAGATTTCACTGCTGTGTGGCTATTGACCATTGGTGTATACTCAGCTCGGATATATAACTCTAGAGTCTTCACCCAACTTGGTGCTTTTGGATTGTCCAGTGATCCCTAAGCATTCCAGGAATGAAAAGCTAATGAAAACTATGCAATGAGTTTTTAATATTTAGTGTTAAATGCTTTTGCCACTATTTTCATGTTCCTTTCCCCACCCTATGCAGAAAGATTAATACTGAGAGATTGTGTAAAAATGAAGAGTCAAATAAGAAAGTGGGGAGAGAGATGGCTGAACACGCTATGTTCTCTCTACAGAACCTGATTTTAGCACTGAAAGTCCCATGTCCTGGGAACCCCCTTGTCCTGGGTTTACTGGGCATTTGGTCATCCTATCTGAAAATAAAGTGATTTTCTTCCTTCTTTAGATGAAACAGTTGAAGTGAAAAGATATGACTGGTCTTCCTTCAAGGACCACAATGACCGTGTAGTCCCTAATGAATATAGAAGCTCAGAGATACCAGAATATTCTTCAGAGAGACCTCTTCCCTCCCAAGCACAATATGAGAGATCTAATCACACTTTAAGGAAGAAATGGAGTAAGGCAGCAGTTTTTTTCTTTCCCAGACAGCCAGGTCAGGGCCAGCATGGAAACAGATGGGAAAGTGGGTGAGATGCTCCCAAAGATGAACGGTCTACATCTCCATCTTAACTTCGAGAAGGTCTCCCCGTGGGTACAAGAGCAAGGCCTCCCAACTGAATGTGCACCAGTCTGCGATGAAGCTTTCGTGGACTTTGGGAGAACTGACCTGTGTTCTGACATTGTATTCCTATATTTGCTGATAAAGTCCCTTACTTTATGAAATAACTGTGATGCCAGACAATTTGTTTTAATTTTTCATGATTCCTCAGATTTATTTTGGGAATTTTGCTGGCTTGTGACATCTACAATCTTAGAAATTTATCCCCATTAAAAGTTTCATTTTTGGCCCTGGTTGGTGGGGCTCAGTGGGTTGAGCATTGGCCTGAGGACTATTGGACTCCCTCTATTTTTGCCTCCCTTTTTCTCAATAGAAACGAGTAAATAAAATCTTAAAAAATAATAAAATTTCAATTGTGGAAAATGAGATAAACTATCATGTGTAGCCAAATAGGAAAGAACAGAGAGGTGAAAAAAATAAAACTGGTTCAAAATATTGCCATAGTCTATGAAATGCCTTTTTCTGATAAAAAGAGTTATAATGGTTGACATGAAATATATTTACAGTATGTGTCCAGTGATATTGTGAGTTTTCTAAGAGGTGATATAAAAACCAAGTTATTTATATTATTTCTCATTTCTGGGGATAAACTTAAAAATAAATTCTTAAATACTAGCATCTTACAGACAAACACACATTTAAAATATATATGATAGGTTCAAAAGAGAAGAATTAGATATACTTTAGTTACCCCATTTCTTATTCAGGTCTCTAGAAATAGCAGATAATACATAAAAATAAATTATTATACCCACAACAGCACTGAAAAACAAGAGTCCTTAGTAAATCAGATAAAGAAAGCTCCAGAAGAGAAAAAGAGAGGAAAAAGAACCCTACTGGAGGAAACCACTGCCTGGCAGGTGACAGCCGCAAAGGAGCATGTGGCAGCCAGACAGTGACCACCTAGACTTGGTTCCTAAGCAAACGGGAGAGACGGATTTGTGTGCCTTGGCCTGAATCACCACATGCTCACCCCCTCTCTGTCACTCCCCACCTTCGCCAGGTCAATGGCAAGCAGGAAATACTACCAGGCAGGTGCATTTGAGGACTGAAGCTTGATTTAGAAAAGCTGGGCAATGCCTTTGGCTAAAGAAATTCAAATGAAGTATGGACTTCAGGTAACAATCATGTATCTTTGGTTTTTATTTGATTGTGATGATGTATCACACTAATGAAAGATGTTAATGACAGGGGAAACTGGATGTGGCATTTAGTACAACTCTGTACAACCTTTGCAAATTTTCTATGAATCTAAAACTTTTCTAAAATAAAAGTCTGCTTTTAAAAAATGCCCTCCACCAGTATTATGCTAAGTGAAATAAGCCAGTCAGAGAAAAACAAAGTACAATATGATTTCACTTATACGTGGTATGTAATGAACAAAATAAACTAACAAACAAAATGGGAACAGACTAGGCAGAGAACAGGCTGACTGCTGTCAGAGGAGACGGGTTAGGGGTGCTGGGTAAAAAAAGGTTAGGGACTAAGTAAAAAACAAAAAGAAAGAAAGACACCTCATAAGACACAGACAAGAGAGTGGTGAGTACCAGAGGGAAAGGGGGTGGGGGGCTGGTGGGAGACAGTAAAGGGGAGCAGGGGTAAGGTAACAAAGGGAGACTTAAACTTTGAGTGGTAAACAAAACACAATATACAGATGATATAGAGTTGTAGACTTGAAACCTATATAAATTTATTCACCAACTTCACCCTAATAAATTCCATAAATATTTTTAAAAATAAAAAAGAGATTTTAGCCCCCAATGTGACTATATCAGATGAGCCTTGCAAAGTAGCTAGGTTATGAGGGTAGAGTCCTCATGCATAGGATTGGTGCCCTTAAAAAGAAGAGACGGGAGAGTTCACTCTGTCCTCTCTGCTCTACACCATGTGCGATCACAAGAAGAAGGCCATCTTCAAACCAGGAAGCAGACCCTCACCAGACAAGGTACCTTAACCTTGGACTACCCAGCCTCCCAACAACAACAAACAACAACAACAACAAAAAGCCCTCTACCTACCCCAATAAAATCCTTTTTTCTGTTGTTTTTTCCCAAAATTTTTAAAAAGATTTTATGTATTTATTTTTAGAGAGGGAAGGGAGGGAGAAAGAGAGAGAGAGAGAAACATCAATGTGCAGTTGCTGGGGGCTGTGGCCTGCAACCCAGGCATGTGCCCTGACTAGCAATCGAACCTGCGATGCTTTGGTTCACAGCCCACGCTCAATCCACTGAGCTACACCAGCCAGGGCATAAAATCTTAATATCTTTCAATGAAACGCCTCATTTCTAAACAGCTTCTAGGTCAAAGAAGAAAAAAAAATCCACTCACTCTATTTAGAAATGATGACCACTAGAAGAACCAAATATAGAATGCTGCAGAGTAAAACAAAAATAGTTATCAGAGAAATATGGGTTCCTTTAAAATTTTTTTTTATTTTTGGAGAGAGGGAAAGGGAGGGAGAGAAACATCAATGTGTGCCCCCTATAGGGGTTGGGGGAACCTGGCCTGTAACCCGGGCATGTGCCCTGACTGAGAATTGAACTGGTGACTCTTTGGTTCTCAGGGCTGTGCTCGATCCACTGAGCCACACCAGCCAGGGCATAAAATCTTAATATCTTTCAATGAAACGCCTCATTTCTAAACAGCTTCTAGGTCAAAGAAGAAAAAAAAAATCCACTCACTCTATTTAGAAATGATGACCACTAGAAGAACCAAATATAGAATGCTACAGAGTAAAACAAAAATAGTTATCAGAGAAATATGGGTTCCTTTAAAATTTTTTTTTATTTTTGGAGAGAGGGAAAGGGAGGGAGAGAAACATCAATGTGTGCCCCCTATAGGGGTTGGGGGAACCTGGCCTGTAACCCGGGCATGTGCCCTGACTGAGAATTGAACTGGTGACTCTTTGGTTCTCAGGGCTGTGCTCAATCCACTGAGCCACACCAGCCAGGGCTAAATGTTCCTATTTTTAATTAACATGAACTGAGCTTTCAAATCAAGTATTTAAAAGAATATAAAAGCAAAATTAGGGGTGGTTATACAGAATTTTAGGAGGAAAGTAAACTTGGAAATATAAAAAATAAGTTGAGGAAAAACATCAAAAGATTATTTAATTAAGCAACTAATTCATAAACTATAATAATCTTTGGATCCACAGGGAGAGCCATTTGATAACAGAGTAGGTTAATAAACTGAAGGAAAGATTTTTCAGAATATGAATAAAGTCCCTGGTGCATCCAAAAGTCTTGCTGTCTAGACAGCTTTTGGAAAGTTTAGGCTGAATCAATCATAAGAATGAAAATTTAAAATCAGTGGAAAAAGAAGTCAATGTTCAACCTTGTGTAGCAAGGGAAAGGGTAAAGGAAAAATTCATAATATTACATTACTCACCTTTAAATAGTGTTTACACAGCAATAAAAATGCAAGCACTGACTACTGATCTATTCAAAATTATGCTATTGGGAGAATGAAAAACTATGAAGGATGTAAGTGTGACATAGGAGTGAAGATGTGGAGAAAAGCTAAATCCTCATTAAGGTAAGAAGTTAATCCAAACATGTTATTTAGGTGCATAAAGGTAAGTGCCAAATTCAACAGACAAAAGTGTTGGAAGTGGTTGCTCTCAAAGAGGAAAAATAATGTGGAAAAATGGTGGTAGATTTCCTTAAGATTGCACATAAGGATATGTGTAACACTCCTTACATAGTTTTTTATGATCATGTATAGTTTAATTAAAATTCTTAAAGTAAAAGTAAAGTTGATCTTGTGTCATTAGTAATGAGAAGAATGACAATTAAAGCAAGATACAATTCCAACAATCAGATTTCAAAATCAAATGCTTGCAATTATCTAGTGCTGGTGAAAATGCAGATTCAGCTGATGAGTGGCTGTCTTCCTACTTTTCTGCCATTGAAAGCATGTACTATAATGGTACAGAAAGATGGAACTCTGCCCCTGAAAATGTTGTACAGACAACACCCCATCCCTGGAATGTATATCTCTAGTCTTACCTTATATAAGAGAGAAACACAGTGTACCTAGTTTAAGACACAATTGTTTTAGTTTCTCCTCCAGGCAGCTCAACCTGGATGATTAATTCAGAGAAACATTCTATTAACAAGTTAGCCAACACTTTAAAGTATAGAACCTCCTATACCAAGTGTCCATTAAACCTGGGAACACTGTGCTAATGTTTTTCTACAGACTGAAGGTGCCCTTGATGATACTATATGTTCACTTGCATTTCCAGAGTTTCTACATGTCCTGTAATTTGTGTGTCTTTTCCAAAACATCCTGACTTCATTATGCCATTATATTTACTCTACTTTTACAAATACTTCATGCTTTTTTCCAAAATACCAATAACTTTCATCTGACATTCACCCATTCAATACTTCAGAGGACCAACTATATTCAAAAGCCCAGGAAAATGTCAAGCTGGGAGTTTTGAAAAAAGGAGGAATTCAGAAGAATCTATCATTAAGGAAGAGAAGAAATGTCATGGCTATTAGAAGTAAAATGAGTTATGTCAGTACACTCAGGAGCAATTACACAAAGAGGTGCAGCCTTTCAGCAAGAGACTAAAAAGGACCAGAACGAAGACATGTTGGATGCTTCAACTGCAGAAGAAAAGTGAGCCAAGAGCAGTGGCGTTTAACCCAGCTGAGTCAGGATTTGGGGAAGGGCTGAGGTGATGCTCAGACTCAAGCTGGTTGATCTGCTTGTGGAGGTTGACCTTAAATATAGACATTATAACAATGAAAACATCCATGGTCACTAACTAAGAAGTAATTAGAAACAGAACCATGCTTTCTGTTTGGGAAAGGGTTAATATAACGTTGTGCCATAAACAATCAGACAAAGATTTTGAAGTATATATAAAAGGATTCACCTGAAACTGTGCTCAACAAAGCTTTTTGAATTCCATTTTTATCTGTTGTTCCTTCCATGGATTTTGCTTTAAATTGGTATGTGCAATAAATCATAAAACTATAAATCCAGGTGGCCCAACATACCGCTCTGGGCCAACCCACAGGGAACTCTGAGAATAGAACAGGAAGTCTGCAGAAATGTGTGTAAGGTTTTTAAAATCTTGAAATCCAAAATCAGTTGCAAAGTTGTTTGTTTTCAAGATTACTTTACCCATTTTAAACATGAGGAAACTCAGGTGTGGGCAGCGGCGGTTTGTCTAAGGTGACACAGCTAACTAGAGCGCAAGCTAGTATGGAAACAAGGTTTTCCGTCTTCACAAAGCAATTTCCCTTCTGCTATTCCAGTGCTGCCCATTGCACCCAAACTTCCTTTATCTGCTTTTGATGAAAAGGAAATTCTCTCAAATCCATTCATGATTTTACCTAACATGAAGAGTATTAATTTTCTCAGCATATTCACTTATGTGTTAGATGCTTGGAAGATGTTTCGTGGATTAAAATAGTTTTTCTGCATAATCCACAGAAGGATCATTTAATAGTGTTTTTCCCTTGGAGATGCTCTGTCAGAGTTGTGGTTGAATCCTTTCCAGTCTGGAATGTTTCCTATCTAATTAAGTATTTAATATCCATTATTTGCTGCTTTTAGTGAGAAAGACTAGGATTCAAGCTGCTCTGCTAGCTCTCATCTGCTCTCTACGACAGAGACATATGCTGATGAAGGTCTAATGCAGTTTTGCTAAAGGCTAAACTCAACACATCTGGTAAAAAGCCACAGAAGGTTCCTAAACCCAAAATTTGCTAATTCCAACAGCCTGCCATGAAACCAAGGCAAGGATTGGCAAAATACGCAAGCATCAATCCTGCAAGGGAAAAGCAGAATTGTGAGTAATTCTTTTTTTAAGGCTTTTCTTTTATTATTTATTTTCAGAGAGAGGAAAAGGAAGGGAAAAAGATAGGAAAAGAAACATCAATATGTGGTTGCCCCTCACGTGTCCCCCACTGGGGACCTGGCCTGCAACCCAGGCATGTGCCCTGACTGGGGATCAAACTGGTGGCCCTTTAGTTCATAGACCAGTGCTCAATCCACTGAGCCACACCAGCCAGGGTGAATTGTGAGCAATTCTTGATAGAGAAAGCAATTGCAGAGCTACTAACATTAAACATTTAAACAAATTTCAATATGATTTATATTTTTTAAAAAGATGAGTGCTTTTAGATTTCTTAAGGGGCTTCTTCAATTTGGCTTTAATAACATACAAAAAGCTGTACAAATTGTTTGTGGTATGGAAAAATATAAGGTATTCTCTTAAAGTGACCTTTTAAACAATCTGTACAATCTGGCTAGGTGAGTTGGAGCCTTATCCCATGCACCAGAAGGTTGCAGGATCAGTTCCGGGTCAGGGCACGTACTTAGGTTGCGGGTTCAATCCCCAGTCAGGGAACATATAGGAGGCAGCCGATCAATATTTCTCTCACATGGATCTCTCACTGTCTTTCTCTCCCTTCCCACCCCTCTCTCTCCCTCTCTCCAGAATCAATAAACGTATCCTTGGGTGACGATTTTTTAAAAAGCTGTTAAAAATAATTAAATGAGACTTAAAAATTGTAGCTTAGCAGACAGCTGGAAGATACTGTTATGTTCCTCAAGTGTAAATAGCCAGACAGGTCTGACTAAGAAGGCTGAGAGGCTGCAGAATTTACAGTTGAAAGAGAAATGTAAGTGACATTTATAGCTGTTGGCTGTGGAGTAACTTGAAATGATATAACATCAGAATAAACAACAGAATATCTGAGTAAACATTTCTTCTGTTGGAAAACTGGCATTATTTGTGAGGTCTATATGTATCCACCTGACACTACACACTCAATCATCAGAGAACATTCCTGATAGAAAATGGTTATTTGTCAAGCATCAGAATATTTTCCATCTTTGCAGAAATTATTTCTCGAGGTTATTGGCACTTAAATCAGCATTTCCTGAAATGTGTTCCATAGTATCACATTGTTTGCATGATGCTGTGAGGTGTCCTGTAGAAAAATTAAAGTACAATGTTTCTCTGGTCTAATAACCTTGGACAATAGTGTGTTGAGTCAGATTACATTTCTTAACTGCAGGATTCTATAACATCCTAATTTTTTACTATATATTTCCAAGAGAAAAACATAACAAGCAGAATCTTCCAAAATTGTTTGACTACATGGTCTGTCTTCTGTGCACTGCAGGTCAGGCCTAGTGTGCTGCTACCACTTTGGCCAGAGGTGAATCTGGTTCTTGTCATTGGCTTCTAAGGTACCTATCTTAGTGAGTATATTTAAAATCTAAATAGAAAAAAACAAATCTCATAGCTTTCTCGCTCTATCCATTACTGGATATATGCAAACACCAACAAAAAAAGGTCACTCTGCCTTTTTCTCAAGGAGCGTGAGGGAGGATGGGAAGATAGCTGAAGAAAGAGTGAGCCAAACACACAGGAGCTGGCAAAAATAGGTGTACAGTTGTCACTACATGAAACAGTTTATTCTTGCATTATTATTAATTATTATATTATTTTCCATACAAACAACTGTAAACCTACTTTTTAAACTTATTTTTAACTTACAATAGCTGTAATGTTGGCAGAGTAATAACTCATTTATCAAATGGTAAAGCAGACCAGGAAATTAGGATCTGTGTGTTGGCTGGATGAGATTCCAGGCACTGGAATCTCAGGGGAGTCTCATTGCAAATGATGCATTAGAAGGGCCAAAAGTTAGATGATAGATAGATAGACATAGATATATAATTTTATCTGTATTTCTTTTTCGTTTTTCTGAAGCTGCTACATTTGCTCGAGTCCTCAATATATAGCCATTAGAATTTGTTACAGAAAGGAAGTTAGTGAGTGGCTCAAATAAAATTAGGCATCTTGAGAAGGAATTTCCCAAATATTTGCCTCCCCCTCCACCACATCAACAGCTCAGGTGGTGGAAGTCTCCCATAGTGTAAATGGGCATCCCTGTCCACTACCGTAGCCTCTAATGCCCATGGCAGAGAGAAGTCAACTTCTCTTGTTCTCCTGCTGCCACAGACAGGCCAGTGGTCAGGCAATAAAAGCCTTGAGGTTTAGGTCCCTTGAGACCTTCTCATTTCCATGGGCCACAGTGAGGCCACATGGAGTTGCTGTGTGCCCCCACCACAGCACATGAAGGCAGTACCACTAGGCCACTGGGCTCAAAGACAGCCATAGAGAGGAACTTAGAAATCTGCATCTAATGAAAACCAAGGTGAATCTGGGAGGTATCCGCCAGTGTCCACCAGAGGTCCAGCAAAAGGCCAAGGAGTAACCTTCTCACCGAAATTATAAGTCCACAGCACTGTACCACAGTGCTGGATGCCCCCTTAGGTACAACAAGCAAAGGGAAATGCTGGCCGGGCACCAACACAATTGTATCTAAGAAAGCCTGTACACTATCCATTACATGATTAAACTAAAATATAAACTAAATAGGACAAAAATTTATTTTCCCCCAGATAATTACCAAGTGAAGACCTGATAAAGCGGAAAACAAAATTTATTATAGACTAAATAAAGACATTCAGTTTTTCCTTCACAAGTGAGTTGTAATAGAAGTTGAATCCATAACCCCATGTTTATCCTTCAGAGATCGGAGTGTAAAGTATATGTCATTGTTAAGAAGGTGACACTTATTACATTATGTGGGGCGGGGGAAATAACTAATCCTGTCATCTCACATTAGAGATCAGCATCCATTCTTACCTGCGAGAATAAATTCGTCATCTACGGAAAAGGTACACATGGTTCAGTCAGAGCTCTCCGCCCATAGTGTCACTGCCTGCTAAGGAAACTTATTGCAATGAAGGGTTGGATCTCAGAGCCACAAGAAGGGAAACTCGGTTCTGTTCCCTATTACGTGAAACAACCACGGAATAGCGCCAAATCAGTCCAGTCATGTCATGAATCTGACAAAATCCAGATGTGGCTGAAATCTCCCTCAACTCTTTGACATTTAAATAAATATGACAAATAGAGAAAGGAATGCAGTTTCATCCAGGTGCCTAAGAAGCATCTAGTTCTGTTAGAAATCTCCTCTGTGATGTTTGGCAATTTGTACTATCTTGTGATGTTTCTCCTCATGTAAAAATGAGGCTAATATTTTTTTTTAATCTGTCAATGTTGTGAGAATACTAAAATAAAGGAGAAGGAATACAAAAGAGATTCCTGATGCCTGTTTTCAAAAAAACAATGTAACTTTGCCTCCAACAGGCCTCAGCAACCTGGCTCCGTTCCTACTGGAGCAGTGAATCAACAGTCTGGAACTCTTAGTCAAGAAAATAAGTGATCTATTCTGTTTGGATACTAGCCCTGAATGGGAGGGGTGAGGGTCAATCCATCGTGAGAAGAGCTGTTTTCTTGGAAAAGACATGTGGAAATTCTAAAGCGATGTTAGTTCCTGTAATAACCACAAACAATTTTGATAATCCAGTGTACATCAGAAAGCCCTTCCTTCTGCTAGCAAAAACTACCAGAGAATGAATTGAGGTCTTCATCTCACACACTCCAAAATAGGAGGTGCCAGGTTCTAGAATGAAAATAGGACACAGAGTGGAATTACATGGAAGTAAACATTACGCTTAGACCATGTGCAAAGTTTATGACAGAAACAGCAAACTGGATCTGATTATCTGAGGCAAATGGCTGCCCAGTAAATGCCTACATTTCCTTGCCACACTTTCAGGCAGCTGCAGCCGCATGGGAAATTGTGACCAGTGGAATATGAGTGGAAATGATTTATGCAACTTCCAAGGTACAGTCTAAAGTGAAAGCCCCCATGCTCCCTCTCCTTCTTCCTGCTGCAGGATTTCAGGTGATGTAGTAAATTAATTGCTGCAAAGAAGGGCAAAACCCTATGGAAAGTGACACAGTAAGATGAAAGAACCTTAGGTCCCTGACACCATGAAATGACAAAAGTAGACCTTACATTGTTTATAACATATTGTTTTGTGAAAGAACAATCAGCTTCTATTTTGTTTATGTCTGTATTATTTTGGGTATTTGTTACAGTGTTCAAAGTGACTTCCGAATGATAACGAGGTGCTACTTACCTGGATTGCCCAAGTTATTCCTTCACTGAGAATTCTGATTATGTACTAGGTTTGAGGCGCTGGAGATACAAAGTTTACAGCTTTGCAGGACAACAAGAAACACTCGCCGTCCTGGAGCACTGTCCCCATGTCCGTGCTCATGGTATACAAAGAGAAGGAGAGAGGAAGTCATCAATTCTGCACATAGGGCAAAGCAATGGAATTTTGGATAAAGGGTATTGATTAGTCTGCCAAGTCTCTAAGTCAGTCACTTCTCCTAACAATACCTTATCTGAAGTGGCTTTTTTAAAAGATAGCAACGAAACAGAAAAACAAGAGTATTACCTCTGAAGTACACACACACATATATAACATGTATACATGTATGCTATATGATAATATAATGTATATAACATATATTATATGCATTACATACATATGTGTATGTAATACGAGTGAGTATATATATGTAAGTCAGCTCTCCACAGATTCAATTACCAGGGATGAAACACATTCTAAGGAAAAGTTACATTGTTATTGATGGGTACTATGTAGTTCAGCCTATGATGATTGTGTCTATACTGAACATGTACAGACCTTATTTTTGTCTTTCTGTAAATATTAGAGTATAACAATTACTTGTGTGTCACTTACATTGTATTAGGTTTTATAAGTAATCTAGAGATGATTTAAAGACTACTAGGCATGGGGGTAAATTATATAAGGGGAATTTAAGCATCCTTAGATTTCAGTATGGGGAGGGGCAATTCCTGGAAGCAACCAAGTTGGGATCCAGAGGAATGGCTGTATATGAACACACTCTATATGCACACATATTATACAAACAATTATATATGTATAGATACATACACACCTCACATATGTACACATAATAGACATATAAGCATAGGCAACATTTACAAATGCACTGCGAGGTTAACATTTCATGACCTCTTTTCAACTCCCAAATGCCTCTTATTTAACACATCCCAATATAACAGCTCACATCACACTTACTTGTGTACATCTTATTTTTGTTCAAAGACTGTAAACTTTTTTTTATTTTTATTGGATTCTTTTCATCACCATTTTGTCCCCTTACACCGCCCCCCAGCAATCACCACACTGGTGTCCACATCCATGAGATCTTTTTCCCTTTTTGCTCAATCTCTCCACCCCCTCCCCTCCCCACCTTAGCTGTCATCCTGTTCTCTCTGAGTCTGTGTCTATTTTGCTTATTAGTTAAGCAATTTGTTCATTAGATTCCACATATGAGTGAAATCATATGGTACTTTATTTCTCTGACTGCCTTATTTTGCTTAGCATAATGTTCTCCAGATCCATTCATATGGTTGCAAAGGGTAAAATTTTCTTTCTTTCTTTTTTTTTATAGCCGAGTAGTAGTCCATTGTACAAATGTTCCACAGATGTTTTATCTACTCCCTTACTGATGGAGACTTGGGCTGTTTCCATACCTTGGCAATTGTAAATAGAACTGCAAGGAACATAGGAGTGCTTATGTTCTTTCAAATTAGTGTTTTGAGTTTCTTTGGATATAGTCCCAGAAGTGGAATCGCTGGGTCACAAGGCAAATCCATTTTTTTACAACAAATTTAACCATTTAATAAAATGGAAAATTTTCAAAGCATACTACCTTTGAAGGCTAAATGATGGCATATAGCATTATCTGAACAAACCTATTACTAGCAATATATGTGGGGTTTTTTCATTTTATTTTAATTGTTGTTCAAGTACAGTTTTCTGCCTTTTACCCCCATCCCAGTCCACCTCCACCAGCCCTCCCCATGTCCCTTCCATTTCCATCCCCCGCTTGTTATTGTCCATGTGTCTTTAATCCTTGTTCCTGCAAACCCTCCCCCTTTTCCCCTCTGGTCACTGTCAGCCTGTTCTCTATTTCAGTGTCTTTGGTTATATTTTGCTTGTTTGTTTTGTTGATTAGGTTCCTGTTAAAGGTGAGATCATATGGTATTTGTCTTTTACCACCTGGCTTATTTCACTTAGTATAATGCTTTCCAGTTCTATCCATGCTGTCACAAAGGGTAGGAGCTCCTTCCTTCTTTCTGCTGCATAGAATTCCATTGTGTAAATGTACCATAGTTTTTTGATCCATTCATTTACTGATGGGTGCCTCGGTTGCTTCCATTGCTTGGCTATTATAAATTGTGCTGCTATGAACATTGGGGTGCATAGGTTCTTTTGGATTGGCGTTTTAGTGCTCTTAGGATATAGTCCCAGCAGTGGAATTGCAGGGTCAAAAGGTAGATCCTTTTTTAGTTTTCTGAGGAAATTCCATACTGTTTTCCATAGTGGCTGCACCAGTCTGCAATCCCACCAACAGTGAACTAGGGTTCCCTTTTCTCCACAACCTCTCCAACACTTGTTGTTTGTTGCTTTGTTTATGATGGCCATTCTGACCATTTTTAATTTTTTGAGGTATCTCCATGCTGCTCTCCATAGTGGCTGCACCTACCTGCATTCCCATCAACAGTGCAAAAGTGTTCCCTTCCCCCACATCCTTACCAGCACTTGTTTGTTGATTTATTGATGATGGCCCTTGAGATGATATCTCATTGTGGTTTTAATTTGCATTTCTCTAACAATTAGTGATGTTGAACATCATTTCCTATGTTTATTGGCCACCTGTATGTTCCCTTTGGAGAAGTGTCTATTCAGGTCCTTTGACCATTTTTAACCAGGTTGTCTTTTTAAATTCCTGATAAAAAGTATTATATCTTCTTAATTTTTGTTTCTCAGTAGTAATATATACAGTCCTGGAGAGATAAAAATAGCTTAATACACAATTGTGAATAAGTGATTGATCAACTGAAAAAATGAATGGGTAAAGAACTGTTTGGTGGGTTGCCAGGAAAGGAGAGAAGGCAGCTGAATACAGATTTTCTTACTGAGTGGGGGTTTCTGAAATAAACTGGTATACAACTAAAAATTAGAAACCACAAGACATACCCTGAAATGGCCACTTAACAAAATACTTATAATCCACATTAAGCCTTTCTAAGGCAATAATAGGTTAAGTCTTTCATACAAAATTTTGTGTTTATTTATGGAAAGTACCTCTATTATGGAGAAAGAGTTTTGATCTGTCCAAGTTAATAAAATGTGTCAAAGGCCAAAGTCGTGTTTTTTTCAGGCTCAATTGCAAGTAAGCAATTACACTGAAGTCCACTCATTCTACTAGAATGTTTAAATGTCCTGAGTGCTGATTTGCCAAAACTCCCTCTGCAAATATAAATGGCAGTGAAGTCCTAACAGGACTCCAGAGGAAATCATAGGTAATGCATGACCAAACCGAGCTACCCTTAGAGCTTATCATTTACTCTTCAACATCTGCAGTAATAAATACTGTCTTTTGCTATGTATAATGCACACCCCACATTTTTGGCCCAAACTTTCAGGAAAAAAAATATTTTGTTTCCATTTTTAATTCAATTATTTATTTACTTATTTATATCTAGATACTTGTTTATTGAATTATAAAGGAATTTTAGCATTTATTTTTTAACATATTAGGGTACAAGAAATTTTATGTAACAAATAATTACAAAGCACAGGGACAGATAAAAGGTATTTCAGGTACTATCCATGTGTAACGTGCATCTGTATTTTTCCCTCAAAAATTTGGTTAAAAAAAGTGTATTATACATGACAAAATATGACACTTGAGAGCCATTTGCGCTAGTGTTTCCAGGGACCAAGCAGACACCAGCAGCCCAGTAAGCAGTGGCCTCGGCCATCCCATGAGCAATGGCCTTGAAGATATTCACCTTCAACATCAAGGAACAAGGGATATGGACTCTTTTCTCTGACAGGTTCTTCATAATTCATACTAAATGTTTCTAAAAATAGAAAACGGTATGCCTATCACTCTCCTCTACAGGCAATGTTCCTATGACTTATACTGCACTTTGAATTTTTAGTTTAATTGATATATAGTACAGTGGGAACCTACTTTTATAAAATAAGAGACTTGAATTTGATGATCTTGGTAAATTCCTTTCCAACTCTAAAATGATTTCTCCACAATCATTCATCAATCCCAATAAAAATGCCATCCCAAGGAAGGTTAATACAGCCTTACTTAAATTTTTGCCCTCTTCTTTTTTGTCTGCCTTTTTACGAAGTAAGTTATTTAGAGGTCTTAGAAAGAAAATTTCAAAGTCAACAGTTACACAGACTTGAAATAACAGTACTAACTTGTAAGTGAATAGGGGTGATTTCATACAGAAGTAACTGAGAAGATGGAGGCAATTTTATATATCCAAAAGCCTTAATACTTTCTAATCTCATACAATTATGATCCAAATAATTACTAAATTCAATCTTTAGTCTAACTAGCTTTAAATCTGCAGACATTTTTATATACAATTGCACAGGATCCGAAATAATTGGTATGTTGAACTCTATAACTCTGCCCATTAGCTCTGACCATATGCCACCCACAGAAAATGTTTTTAAAAATAGTCCAGGATAAACGAGGGTCCAGGCACATCTACCATTTGTCATGTTTTCTAAAGGGATTAAAAATTTCCACCTATTCTGCCTGGAGTCTTCGAGGGCAGAGAAGTTAATATTCTGAGAGAGATAGGTTACTGAAGCTGAGGCCGAGTGCTCTAGAAGAAGATTTTTAAGCTTCCAGACTGAATTTGGTGTACTTGTGGTTTTCTGAGTGTCTGCTAAATCCACAGCCATTATTTTTCTAGAAGCAAAGCATGGTTTTTCCGTTACTCTCCAAATGCATATCTATTCCCACGCAGTACATTATTAAATGGAAATGAGCCTAATTATTCACCTGTTAATGGGTGGGGAATCAGGAAAAGAGAAAATGAAAAGAATAGCATTTCCCATTCAGCAGTTTAGTGCAGAATCTTTATACTATAGTCCTATGAATAGCAATTTGGCCTTGTATGTCTGTGTGATGGGATAATAATTATAGGTGATAACCAAGGTTTCTTCTCACCCACAATCCCTTGCTTCCATGCCTATATTCCCTATTTCCTACCCATCCCCCACCTGAGTGCACCTTGCAGTCAGAGGAATCCATTTTCCCAAGAGAGGACTGTTTGCTCAGAAAAGCCAAAAAAGCTGGACAGCCTCTGCTATGCTAAGATAGTATTTAGGCCTTCAGGAAATAAGACATGCTCAGAAAAAAAATACATTTTCTTATGTATACAACCTTGGAGCCATGTGAAATGTGTACCTATTTGCCAGTAATAATGGAATCATTTTTACCCCCTAATTACAATAACATACACTATTTTGCATATTGGATCTACCTATGTTTTGGTAGGACTCAAGCATACAATAGCGGACTTACTCTTTAGCCCCCTAAGGCACCCTAGCCAGTTTCCCTGAATCCTGACCCACTGCCAAGGTGTTCTGTGCATGGAAGCCACGGTGTGAGGCAACGGCCTGGGGAATCAAGTGTACTAAGGCTCTGTCACTTGCCCTTCCATGCTAAGACATCTGCATCCTTTCGTCAAGGTTAAAAGGGAAACTGCGTTATGTATTAGAAATATGGGACTTTCTGAAGAGTGTCAGAGATCCTACACTGCAAATGATGTTCACCGAAGACGAAAAGGACTTGGCATTTCATTTAGCCATTAAACCTAATAAAATTATTTCCTGCAAACTGTTTCTATGGGTTTTGTTTTCTTGTTCTAATATTTACCTGGCTAACTCAGGATTCTTATGAGAGTGAAATGAAGCAATATGGTAACTCCCTTAACAATTTTTAGCACACTGAGTTATCTGAATCAGAACCTCAAAAGCTTTTTTTTAATTTAAAAATGACAATGTATCGTCTTATACTTAACCCCTTGAACATTTTTTAAAAAATGTTGCTATGCCTCTTCTGGTTTCAAATGTCAAGTATCAGGGAGTTAAGATGAAGGCATTAAACCTGCTGGAGAAGTCAACAAAACAAGTTGACTTTTGAAGAGATAGCTCTTTACTGTGGATGTAGCTAAGGCCTCTTAGTGTTTGATTAGTCCTGAAATCCTAATCTGAGATGCTGCTGTCAAAAAACTTCTTACAAAACGCTGCCGTCTGAATCATGCAGATGAGCAGTAGCCCACAGCCTGAGGTCAAAAAAAAGATTCAGGTGCAAGTGTTGATATTCTAAAAGTAGAATCATCTCTCACTCTCGGCAATGTCCTATTTCTTGAACAGAAAGGTGGATGCATGACTGCGCCCTCTTTGTGATAACACATCAAGCTTTTAATTTACAGTGTATACACTTCTCTGTGTGTGTTTAATTCAATTAAACTTAAAAACAGAAAAGCACTTTTGCAAACTAGGAAAGTAAAAAGGCACTCCTGGAAATGAAGTACTAATTCTTTGGTAAGAGTGGAGCTAAATAAAATTGTAAAGACCATCCTGATATTTAAACATTTATAGTTTATAAAGCATCTCCATATTCATAGCGCTAGTTCTATGAGAGGTTTAGTATTATACTTCCATTTTAAAGAAGAAACTAAATTTCAAAGCAGATGAATGACTTTTTCAGGGTGGTTAATTTAATAAGCTTCAGAACTCGGTCTCATGCCCAGCCTTTTTCTGGCTCTGAATATAATAGTCTTTATTCCAGTTTCACAGTGGAGTCTGCTACAGAACCCTTATTAAAACTAACCCTGATTTTAAGCCAAAAGACAAAAGCTATATGATTATCCCAACAGAGGCCAAAAAAGCTATTTCAATAAATTCCAACATCCATTTCATAGTACTTAAAAAATTTATTGTTCAACCCCTTTCACATGATAAATAACACTAATCTCAAGGTAGCATTTGGCATTTTAATAGAAACATGATCATCAAAGGTGAAAACAACCTGACAATGTCTACTATCACCGCTATTCAACACTGTCCTTACTACATTATTGACTACATTGCCTGTGCTGTACTTCACACCCCCTGACTATGGACAGTGCCAGACGGGTGCTGGAAGTATCTATGGGAACACTTTGTAAAGTATACGATTGTCTAACCACTACGCTGTACACTTGAAACTAGTATCAAATAATGTGGAACGTAAACTGTAATTTAAAAATAAAAGTAAAATAAATAAAATAAAAATTAAAAAAGCATTATCCTATAAATGTAAGTTAATACAATAGAGGGTGAAAGTGTTGAAAAGAGACACATTTATACATCATTTTGACGTGATGAACTACATGGATAATCCTGGAGAGTCTGGAAGAATACTTTTAGAACAAGTAATAAAAGAGTTGAATAAGGCGAACAAAACAGTAAGTACTATACAAGTTCTATGCAAGTTATAAAACTCCACTGAGTAATGAAAAAGATGACTTGAATAAATGCAGAAATATACCAACTTCCTGGTAAATAACTTGCTGAAAAGTGTTCACTGAAGCACTATGATCATAATAATAAAAAATAAAAGCTAGCTAAAAATTTGACAATAGGACTAGATAAAGCAAAGTAGGGTGCAGCCATACAGTAGTATGAACAGCCATAAAAATATATTTTTAAAAAACTTCATGGCTTGGAAAAATGTTCAAGGAGGACAGTAAATGTTTTAAAAGTAAGTCACAAAATAGTTTTTTGTTTAAAGAACAGAGAGAGAGCGTGTCTGTATATACATACATACATGCATGCATGCATGCATACACACATGCACTCAGAGTAAAACTGGGAGGCTGTGTCTCAAAGTGTGTTGTGGGATTATGGACCATTTTAAATTTCTGCCTCTGATTTATCTGGCATTCATGTGTGTGTGTGCCTATATTTCCTTATTTTACACAACATGTATTATATTTGCAATAACAATTAGAATACATACTTATCTTAGAAAAAGTATCAATTCTATTGTGGCTGGGATAGGATTCAGATAGTTGCCTCTCCCTAGAAATAACATCAAGTGGAAAACAAAACCTCAATAACATAAATTGAACTCTGTTGGAATTCTCTTGTACTTACATGATCATAGGTGGTTATAGTCAAAAATCACTTTTATGGTAAAGTTTTAACTCAAAATTTCAAGGCACAATAAGAAACAATATGTTCTTACCACATATGTTTATAGTGTTTTGTTGTCCCAAGGGTAATTTTCATATTTGCTGAATGGCTTCATTGCCACTCCAACCCTTTGAGACAAGAAATTGTCCCCATTCGTGGAGAAAGGCTGTGAGGCACACACAGTTCTGAATAATTAAATACATGGGTAGTTAATGATATTGTTACTAGTATCAGTGAAACTAGGGTTTATAGCTCTGAATCCAATGGCTTTCAAATGGGATTTCACTTCTATTCAAATAACTGTTTCTTCCAAGAACCAGGTCCTATATTTTGAAAATTGTGTACAAATGTGTTTAAAACACCATGCAAGTTTAAAACAAATTCTAGGAGTATTTTAAATTTTTGAGAGACCAGAGGTTAGGGTTAGGTTGGGTTCTTATTCCAATCATACACAAAAGCTGAAATGCTGATTGCTGATGTCAGCCATTCATAATATATGGATTCCATTCCTTGAAATTATTCACCAAGAGTATCTCGCTCCTGAAACAGGCCTCACATACAATCTAAAAATTATAATTGTCTTGGTCCCAGGAAATCCATAGGAAAGAATTTTGTCTCCTTTTATAAACCCACTATTTTGACTTAGAGAGTTAACCTTCCTTTAAAAAAAAAGATTCATCTTAGAAGTGGTGCATTTTATGCATACATATGTACCAAAATAATTGAAACACAATCAATATGCTTTCAAGGGACATACCCCAGCATAAGACATGATTCACATTTTCTCTTTTCTTTGTATGTAACATTGACTTTAGATTACAGTGAGGAAGTAAGCAAAATATGATTTCCAAGTGTACCTGTGATACATTAAACCACCTTGCAAATCTTTGCATACATTATGCCTTGCAATAAACACTGACATTTATAATCTAAATTCTCATTTGTGCTAAAGGTAGTAAAATTTTAATATAGTATGTGCGTGAGAAGGGAAGGGGAGTATCAAATATATTAGGTAATTCACTTGGCTATTAAACTACCAGAAACAGGACATCATTTTTATTTTCATGTTTCTCAAGCAACAGATTTTGCAGTAAAGTCGTCAACTCATGAGAGGGTTTTAGGCTGATCTAACACATCAAATTTGCTGAGAAAAAAGAGTTCTGTGGGTGATTTCAATTTTCTACTCCCTCAATATTCAAAATATTCCAGTGGAACATCCAAAATAAACACCTGGTTCCCCTCATCCAGACCATGTCAGCCACCTGTGGGCTATTTGAATGGGCCCAACAACAACCTCCACCACTACTTACGCTGGTAAAAAATGAATCCCCCCCCCATCACCCATGAAGCAGTTCCCTTTGTATTTTTTTCTTTTTCCTGTGCATCAGCTAAGATGATAGTGCATCATTCCAACGATAGCATATCATTTTCTAAGAAAATTTTCCAAATGAATCACAGAATTATGAGGCATGGACACATTTGGAGAAAGCTAAAGAAGAGGGAATATTCAAGGTAAGATTGAGTAGTTCGATGGAAAGTCAATTTTCTGTCAAGTATATATTCTCTTGATTCCAAAGAGCTCACAAATATGCAAGAGGATAATGTCAAATGTCACTGATTTGTGCATGTGCTGTTCATTTAAGCATTTGATTGCTGGCATTTTTCTCGGTGGATGTTGCCAGTTCCACCTGAGCTAAGTTTACTGCTTCACACTGAAATAAATCTGCACCTTAGGTGCAGTGAAGTCCCACTGGAATATTCCCTGTGGGCACATAACTTTAGGTTGCCTTACCACAAGATATTTGAAGTTCTTCTAAAACCATCCTCCAAGGATATCTTTGAAGACAGATTCTGCCTACTAGTAAAGTTTAGACCATAAATTTTAAAAATGGAGCTCCAAAATTTAGAAATGAAATGACTTAGATCGTTATCCATCAAATATTTCCTTTCCCGTTCTGTGAACAGAATGTATGTTTCCACCCCAGTGATATTGGGTTGGGTCATGTGACTTTTTTGGTTAATGGAATACGTGTTGGAGTCGTAATAAAAACAAAGGCTTGAAAAATGCTTTATACAGTAAAACCTGCCTCATCACACTTTTGTCATCACCATGGGCTATGGCCCAAATGTTTGCAACCCTCCCAAATCCATATGTTAAAATCGTAACCCCTACAGGTCATGGTATGAGGAGATTGGGGCCTTTGGGAGGTGCTTAACTCATGAGGGTGGAACTCCCACGAATAGGATTAATTTCTTATAGAAGAGGATCAGGAGAGATCCCTAGTCCGTGCTGCCATGTGAAAATGCAATGAAGCCTGTAGCCTGGGAGAGGGCCCCCACGTGGCCATGCTGGCACCTCGATCTCAGACTTCCCGCCTCCAGAACTGTGTGCAAAACCTTTCTGCTGTTTATAAGCCACCCAGTCTGTGGTATTTTGTTACAACATCACGAATAGATTAAAACACCATGAAAACTACATTCTTGGCCTATGCACAATTCCAAAGAATGGAAGAGGCCCATCAAACTCACTTAAACTCAGCCTTTGATTTGGAGTCAAACCCACCTGAGCCCAAATTAGACCAGCTGACCTACAGCCAATGTACACATGTATAAGTAAGAATAAGAGCTTTGTTGAAAGCCACTGCATTTGGGCTACTTTTTCACCAGCATTACTGTGGCCATAGTTGATTGATATGATATACACCTGGCAACAAATACATAGTTAAAGTAGTAATTATAACATATAGCTAAATACTTATACTGATCTAAAGCAGTTATAAGGTAGTAAACTTGATGAATAATCCCATTGTGTGCATGTAACTAAAAATGTGATACACATCAAGCAATAAATTATTAAGATAATATTGTGTTAAAGGAGAAATGACTACATGTTTTGAGTTAGTAAGACATGTCTGGGTAGCAGTCCTCTTTCTAAATACAGGGGTGGGCAATAAGTAGTGTTACAGTTGTGAGTACACATAATCATAACCTGTGTATCTTTTTCCATAAGAACAACGGTAAACCTACTTTTGCCCATCTCTGCAGGTGGATTAAATATTTTCCCAGTCCAATTATAAATGAGGAATTCAATGCACTGTTGAAGAACAAGGAAGGCAGCTTAATTTTGAATGACTGTTCTGATGTGTTCTTATCCTGATGCTTAGGAAACTAATGAGGGGGATATTTTCTACACTGAGTTAACAACAACAACAAAACTAATAATAAATGAATACCAATTAAAGCTGCTACTAAGAATCAGATTAGAAGTATTAGATATTAGATATCATTTTAGACAAATCTAGCATGATATAAAAACCCAAATAAAAAACTCTCAAATGTTAATACAGATGAAAAAAATTGTTTCTTTATGTGAATAAAGTTAAATGTATAAAGAAAAACCATTAAACTATTTTTTTGAATTTTTAAAAATTAGTACTATAGCACCTTGGTTAGAATGTCAATTTCATATAACTACAAAAAAATACTAGTGATTTAGCTTACAGTAGCTTGTGGAATGTTCTTTAGTTTTAAAATCCATGAGTGGAATATTTGAAGTTTTGATTATTTCCTAAAAAATAAATCTTAGAGAACCACAGAAATGGAGATCACATTGGGGGTTAGCAACAGGGGAGTGGGAGGAGGAGAGAGGGGGAAAAGGTACGGAGAGTAAGTAGCATAGGTGGTAAGTAAAAAATAGACAGGGGAGGGCAAGAGTAGTATAGGAAATGTAGAAGCTAAAGAACTTATGACACATGGACATGAACTAAAGGTGGGAAATGTGGATAGGAGAGGGTGTGCAGGGTGGAGGGGAATGAAGGGGGAAAATGGGACAACAGTAATATCATAATCAATAAAATACATTTTTAAAAATAAATAACTAAATCTTACTTTCTTATTTCCTGAATAATACTATTATTAAAGTTTTATATTTTGAGTCTAAATTGTGAATCTGAAATGGAAGCTGTTGACAGAACTACAGAGCACCTTCGAACACACATTTTTTAAAAGATTTTATTTATTTATTTTTAGAGGGGAAGGAAGGGAGAGAGGGAGATAAATATCTGATGTGTGAGAGATACAGCAATTGGTTGCCTCTTGCACACTCCCAACTGGGCATGTGCTGCAACCTGGGCATGTGCCCTGACTGGTAATGGAACCAGTGACCTTTCAGTTTGCAGGCCGGCACTCAACCCACTGAGCCAAACACTGTATTTTAAGAACCCCAGCAAAAGGGAACTCAGTCTTAATAAAACAAACTGTGAAGTCAAGGATGAATTAAATATGGACTTTTGAGGAGGAGCCAGCAGGACAGAATAAGTAACAGTACTTTAACTAGATTGTTGCTGCACAATCAGCATGACAGCACCCTGAAGAAAAGACTGTGCTTCCACACGTTACTAACACTTCAGGGAGCTTGTCCAGTTGGGAAATAATTTATCAAAGAATTTAGTTCTCACTTTCAAATTATCTTCATGCATCATCTCACATGCAGTGAAATTTTATTATTGAGGTGTCATGAATAGAAACTTCCTCTTAACATCCATAACTTTCAACCCCATTACTTTTTTATTCTATGCATACATATATATTTAACATGATTAAAGAAAAAGAAGATAATTAGTTTTTACTCTCTCTGTGACACAGAAGGATAGAATTTAGGTTTAAGATCTGGAAAAAAAATCCATAATTCAATAAATTTACAATGTTTTTTGTGAAAATTAAAGCTTGCAAAATGTAATTGTTTTCTACTAATCATTAAATATAGAAGTAAAAATAAACTAAAAAATAAGTGTTTCATATATTTTCATGCAATTTTAAAGTCTCCAGTGAATGTTAACCCTCATTCCCCAAAACTGAGTTGGATAATACAGCCTAGTATACCCTAAAAAGGGTTGATCCTTTCACTTTTAATTAATAAGATTACTTAATAAACATTTGTTCTGTTCACAGATGTTGGCATTATACTCACAGAATGAATTATTTCTGTATTACCTACCATAAGATAAAGGTGAATTTTCTGAAGAATCAATATAGTAATTTCTCTCACTATTTCTCTTGCTGATGGAATTTCTTACAAACATATGCGTACAACATTTTCTAAAGATCACTGACAATTTCAAATGCCTAAAGTTAGTTCCCACTTTGGGAACAGATTCTTTTTCAATGGCTAAAACACAAGAGCCATGTGTCAGGAGAAGGTGAATTCATGTCCTAGTTGCAAAAGGAAAACTCTCTTATCAAAATCTACACTATCTCTTCTTTCCCAAATCCTGCTACCAATGTCCCTCCAATATATGTACTTGATACAAAAAAAAAAAAAAATCAGATGAAATGTTCCAGATAACATGAGGAAGCTTCTATTTATAATCAGTGCCCAGGATTCCAGCAAAATACACAATAAAACAGTTCAATATCCATTATACGATCTGTGTGAAACTTTCAAAGCAGACTTTTTCTATTAGGCTGATAGTAAACACAACAAAGATTTTTTTTTACTCTTGTTGAAGTATGTAAAAAGAAATTGTGCTTAAAATTAACAACTCTATATTTTAACTAAGAAGCCAAACTGTCTAAGACTGGGTTTGGGAATATTTGTATGCTTGTACGTGCCAACCAACAGATATTGGACAGAGAATAAAAGTAGAATTCAACAAAAGAAGAACATTATGGAGAGACATCTTCTGGGATGCCCATATTGTGAATGGGTTTTATATGCAAATGCGCAGAGGCCAAGCAAGTTTGGTGGAACCTAAAGCATATAGTTATAATTTGGTGGTATCCTTTTTTTTAAATAGTTCAAAACTATAAATATATAATTAGATATGGAAATAAGTATGTTGAAGGATAAAAGCTATAATTTACAAATTTAAAAAGCTAATAATTACCACTAACATCACCAATCTGAAAAAATATCCTAAGAATTTTATTATTTAACTCTTTAACACAAACATACTTTTTTCTACAATGTTTGACAGCATAGTCTTCAGACACCTCTTCACATGATTTAGACATAGAACTTTTAATAGAAAGGACAGATAATTTGATCTTTTCTCTAGCATAGTTAACTAAAATTTGCTGATTATTCATAATGTAGAAATGTTTCAATTTTGCAATTGTCATTATGGGTAATGTCATTCTAGTGGATTGAATTGTGCACCTATAAAAGATTTGCCCATGTCTTAACCATGGTATTTATAAAAGTGACCTTATTTGAAAATAGGATTTTTGAAAGTGTAGTTAAGGACTCTGAGGTGAGATCATCTGGGATTTAGGGCAGCCTCTAAACCCATTGACTAGGGTCCTAAGACAGACAAAGGGGGAGCCCTATGAAGATGGAGAAAGAGATTGGAGTGATTCTTCTATAAACCAAGGATCGCATGGCCAGATCCATGAGAAGCTAGGAGAGAGGTTTCTCCCTCAGAGCCCCCAGAAGAGACCAACCTTGCCAACACCTTGATTTCAGACTTCTGGCCTCCATAACTGTGTGAGAAAAATAATTACTCTTTTAAGCCACCAAGTTTGCGGTAACTTGCTAGGGCAGCCCTAATAAACATGCACTGTGCCTCTAATTGAGTCCCTGAAGGTCCTAGACAGGCTCATACTCGGCATTGTGTTTAATACAGTTCATAGCCTGCTCCCCTTACTAGACTGTAGGGGACTGGTTTGTGTTAGCCTGGCAAATGTGACTCAGCTCTGTATGATAAACCTATAGAAGTGAAGTGGTGAGCCGGAGCCAGACCTTCAAACCGAGTTTTCCCATGGGAATCGGGCCTAGAAAATACATACAGACTGTTATGGCTTGCTCTTGCTAAAACTCCATCACCCTGGTCTAAAACAACAAATGTGTATTGTCTATCTTCAAGGTAATTTCCAAAGCCTGTGTGAATTTTCCCAAGGATAGAGCTAATCAGCTCACCACCATTCCCCTCTATGTTATTTTCATTTCCTTGATTGTAACTAAAATGTAGACAATAATATTCCATGTAGTAGATAATAAATCTTTCTTTGATGTAAGACCTGAGTAAAGCAATAAAAGCCTGTCTAGGCAAGGGTCAAGGTGCTCTCCTCTTGAGAAGGTGGCTGAGGTACTCACAGACACTCTCCCCTTGAGACAGTAGCTATGCCGTCTCCTTTTTCTCCACAGGATTGCTGTCTCCTGTGCACTGATTTTCTCTTTCAGCCACAATAGGTGGGCTCTGCTGACCAGAGTTGTTTTGTTTGTTCACTTAGATATGATGGAAATTTAATTTTAAACAATATGTTAAGTTTGAGATATTGAGTGGAAGTATCAAAAATGGAAATATTAAAAAGGTGGTTGGAATACAAGTTGAAGTTTAAGGTAGAGATCTGGAATGGAAATATAAATTTGGTGGTCAACATAGTATAGATGGAATTTAATTTGTAAGACTTGCTAAGCTTTCCAAGGCTATAAGTATAAATTAAAAAAGACAAATGTTAATGAACCAAGCCCTGGAGCACTTCAACAATTAGTGGTTGGGAAGATGAGAAGGAATTAGCAGAGGAAACAGAAGGGCCAACTAATAATGTAGGAAGAAAACCAAGCATTTCATACTTTCTCACTGAAAAGGTATGACAGTCAAGATAATCAAAAAGGAGAGAATGTCCAGCTGCTGCTGAAAAGTCAGATGTTACTGAAAAGATCACATAAATTGGGAGTGAAAATTGAGTATCCAGTTTAGCAACATGGAGGTCAATGGTGGTCTCAAAGAGAAATTTTTTAGCAGGGAGGGCAAAAGCCAGTTTAAGATAAAATGGAAATAGAAGAATTGGTATTGACACCTCTTTAAGGAGTTTTGCTTTAAAAGGATGCAAGGTAATGGAATGGTAACTAGAGAGGAAGTGAGGGAAGCAAAACAATGTTTTTTAAGATAGACAATGGAACAATAAGTCTCTATGGATGGCAATACTTTAATGTAGAGGTGGGGGAGGTAGTGACATAGGTAAGGAGAGAACTGAAGGAGGGATGTCCTTGGGTAGAGAAGAATCGGAAGCTATGGAGGAACAGCCTTACATAGGAACACAAAGGGTCCATCTAAAGAAGAGGAGTTGAATGTTTGAAGAGAGACAAATGATGTGAAGTCAGAAAAATAGAAAAATAAACTAAGAAACTAAGAAAACAATTATTACTATGCAGCATTAAAAGTCCACATGAGACCTGTGGTTGTAAAATTTAAGTCAGACCAATAAGAACATATGTTTTTCTCTATCTATGCTCTGTTACTTTGGCTCTAGGTATAGACTATGGAGAAAATGTGAATTTATCGAGTGAGTATTATAAAGTGAGAAAATGTCAAGGAAGTCAGACATGTTGAAATGGGACTGAATTAACTATTAACCACAAAATTTAAGATATCTAAGGAATGGAATGAAAACTCCAAGGGATTTAGGAAGATGGACATCAGCAGAATGATTAAATTGGAGGTCCCTGTAAGGTTGGAGGATTTTAGTCAGAATACTGTGAGAGTGAGCTGGAAAGATGAGAGGCTATCAGGAAGTGTGATGCATGAAACTGAGATGATAGAGAACTTGTAGTATTAGTGATGCAAAGTCTGAGGCATGATCATGAAGTGGCTGAGGTAGGGGAGAGGAGAAATGTTTAAGTAATTAATCATTCAAGGTTTGGAAAGGATCATCTGTGTATGATAAAATCAACTGAATTAAAACAAACAGATGGACTATAGATAGCAATAGTAATCCAGAAGCTTTTTTAAAAAATAGAGAAATTGAGAGGAATGAGCTAGGAAGTTAAACAGAACAATGAGGAGCAGTGGGTAATTTATAGGCCAATGACATGATGTTCAAAGCTGGGTATTTTTAGGACTGATGGGGGGATAATGATGTAAAAAGCCTGGTGAAATACTGAGGGTGGAGGGACAACCACCATGTGAGAAACTACAGGAGAAGCAGTGTCCTCAGAGCGCAACCAGCTTCAATGAGAGCAGGAGGGTAAGAGCAATGTTCATGTAAGTGTTAGACTATATAGGGCAATGTGCTGACATTGGACCATGAATTTCAGAAAGCAGAATGAAAGAGTTTCAGAAGCTAGGGAGAGGAGAAGGAGAGCATAGGATAAAATAATCTGCAAAGCCATATAATGATTAAATGTTGATAATCGGGAGTGTGCTGGGAGTCTGGGACTTTTTACAGTGACTGACAAACAAGAACAAAGAGGAAAATAAGGTAAATCCTAGTGGATTCAAAGCAGATAATAGTGATAGAAGCTGTTCAATGAAAGTGGTGTTAAGAAGTAACAAATAGAATATTAAAAGGACAAGAAACAGCCACAAGAGGTCACTTCCATGGAAATTCATGAATTCTCTCTCTTTCCTTTAAGATGTGTAAGGAGCAGAAGTTATCTGAAGTAACTCTTGTTGCCCGATCTGCCTAATCTGCTGAACAAAACCAACCTGTGGGACTCATCAATGGTGGAGCATCAGGAATAAAACTGATATTTAGCCCAAAGTACCCACCTCATATCTGACTGCTATATGCCAGTCTAGTGCCAGTACATAATTAATATTCAAATATTGATGGTTTTTTGTTTTTTTGATACTCATTTTAGTGAAGAGTTGGAAGAGAGGAGCATGGGACCTATTCCAAAGGATAGCATTCTCTCAACAGTGGGAACATAGTCACTGAGTTTATCAGTCATTCTTGCCCAATGAGTAGGATGCCTACCACTTCTAAATTTTCTTATGAAGTGATAACACTTGGGCCCTCCAGTTCTCTGGGTCTATTCTTGGAGTATTTCAGCCAATGAAAGGTATGTTGCCCTCCTTGATTATGACAACCTTGAGATAGGCTGTTGAGGAACTGACCTACGCTAAAATAAAGAAAAAGGGAGAGTGAATACCAAGGAATGCTTGAATCCCAGTAAAGAGTATAAAATAATGAAACTCGTGATCCTCTGACACCTCACCTGACACATTTAACTTTCTCTACTGAGGACCCAGTACCTTCAAAGCATGGTCTAAGATAAGTTTCTAGAACCATTTTTATTATCAGCTCATGACAGTAGGGTGAATTCTTGGACCATGAGAGCATCCTACCATGAGAGAAGAGTCTAGATTACCCCCAAATCAGTCTCTTTTTGCTATCAAGTTTCTAGTGTTAATGTTGCTTGAGTGATCACACCTTGTGGGTGACTGAGGCCATTTCTCTACCAAGCTAATGACAAACCATAGCATGTAAAATAAGCATAAACTACTCATCAATTACTGAATAACGACCTTTACACTAACAGACATAAGCCTAGGTGGTCATAGAAAACAAAATAGTGTCTTCTCCTTAGTTTCTAGACTTTTAAGAATCTCAGTTATCTTTTCTTTTGTGGTTAACAACAGATATTTTAAAGTTTTTTGTTTAAAAATGTGGGTTTCTCCTGTGCTAGAGAAAAGGGAAAAGGGTGTTAGAGAGATTAATTTTATTATATTTATATATTGAGGAACTGAAATTCATCCCAGCACTGGACCCCATTTAGACCTCTATCAGCAGCCTCTGCCAACCTGCAGGAAATCCATAATTAGAAGACTTGACACTGAGAAGTCTAAATTGTATTACTTTAGCTTAAATACTCTAAGCTTGACTTATTAGTTGCCTCTGACAGTGTGAAAAGGTATTTGAAAGAGAATGCTGACCAGCTGTGACCAAAATGACAGAAAGCCAAATTAAGTTATAGCATGAGTGCAGTTTCTCTATATAATTGATTGAATGGCAAACCAAGATACTGTCAATGATTGCATTCTCTCTCTCTCTCTGAAGACCTTTAAAAAGTAAAATATAAAAGTACTTTTGATGCTCATTACAGGCCTGAGCAGATACAAAAACTAAGTCTGGAAATCCTTTGGAATACACAGCTCTTGTTACAAGATGTCTCAAGGGTAGAATTGTATTTAAATATATACATCAGATTATAAAAGTAGACACTTTGGTTACTGGTACTAGTCAAGTAAAGGTTTTGTAATGTGCCTATGTTTCTTCATTTTCTCTTAGCACAATAATAATTAACCAGACTTTGCAGATGCTCTCAAGCACATCCATTTAGTCATGGTGTATGTTTTAGTTTAAGTGGGTAGAGTATAGAAAGTCCCAAGCCAATGAATCAATGCTTAACCCTATAAGATTGGTTCCAATTATTGTTCCGTATCTAATACCAAAATTAAGAGAGATAATTTTGTTAGACTTCTGCATAGAGCTTCCCAGACCCAAGCCATCTAAAATGTGTAAGTGAATTCATGATGTTGCAATGAGAAATTAGAGATGAGTGTGGTACAGTCCCTGCTCTTGGTAAACCCACAGTCTCATGATAAAATAGACATATTCATGATTCACTATGTTACAGGAAAGACGTAAGAGGTTATCTGACCATGGGAGCCCTGGGGGAAGGCATTCTGATTTCCTGTGTCTTGTCTTCCCTCATTTGGCTTTGCAGAGGAAACACTCAGTCCTACCCAAGCTGGATACCCTAACATTCATAATCTACAAAAGACAGAGATAGTCTAATTCAACTTTATCATTTCAAAATGAAAAACCTTTGCTGGAGAAGACAAAGGTTGTCTAAACAAGTAGTTCATAGAAATTAAATAAAAGTAAAACAATCTATCAGGCAGAATAGGCTAAGTTTTGCTGCAATAACCAACAACTGAAAACCTCAGAGCCTAGAACAGCCAAATGTATACCTTGTTCATGTTATACATATCATAGCAAGGAAGCCACCTAAGGTCAGTTACCTGGCTAACAGAGGCTTCATTTCAACATTTGAATCTGTGGGAAAACCACACACCAGGTCTTAAAGTTTTTGCCAAAGTCCTATGGTATTGCCTGTTATATCTTGGCAGAAAGTAAAATCCTGTATGTAAAACAACAGCCTGGTCACCATCTGACCAAAGCAGAGAACATACATGTGCTGGTCTCTCTTCATGTAGAGCTCTACATAGAATGCAAAATTATATCAAAAGGCTAGTCTTCTAATTCTTACCTTATCTCATTTAGAGGTAACATTTTAGAATTTTTTTTTCATTTTTCTGCCTACACTAACTAGTTTGAGACTTTTGTAATGAGGCAATGTCACTACTATACAAGAATGCCAGGCAAAATAATAGGAATTGTTCAACCAGTCAGTGCTAACCTTGAGCTCTTGAACTGTGCCTCTGAGCTGAACATTGTAACAGATTCTAAACTGCGTCACTCTACAAGAGTCCATTCACTTCCAGAAACTGAAAATATAACTTACCACTAAGTGATTGTCTGATATAATATTGTATTATCAGTTGATGCATTGCTCTAAAACAAAATTGCTTTAGGAATTTTATAGTTCTTGAGGTTAGATAAAGAGAAAAGACTTCAAATTTTTTTTTCAGGATGTAAAGTACAGGAAAAATAATGGGCCTTACTAAGATGAATGGCATTATAATTGAGATACTAATAACCTAACTGGTTTATTAAAATATAGTGTTATAGACAATATTATAAAAATGTGTTAAGAAGCTAACTCCAAGTTACTCACAATACAGTTTTTAAAGGGTCTTCTACAGAACCCTGATTTTGTGAAATATTGAAAGTAGACACGCCCTGGCTGGCATAGCTCAGTGGATGGAGCGCAGGCTGGGAACCAAAGTGTCCCAGGTTCGATTCCCAGCCAGGGTACATGCCTGGGTTGCAGGCCACAACCCCTAGCAACCGCACATTGATGTTTCTCTCTCTCTATCTCTCTCCCTTCCCTCTCTAAAAATAAATAAAATCTTTAAAAAAAAAAGAAAGTAGACCATAAGAAGGGAGTTTGGAATCAAATAAATTTGGAAAAAGAAGGTATAATCAAAGGTAAGTGTATTTTCTTCTGCAGAACAGTTCAGACACTTTAAGATACTGATGAAATTATAGATCTTCAAGACAGTGATACAATATGCAGTGGTTTCCCCAATTTAATTTGTCATAGATTATTTTCACACAATGTCTATTAACATCACATAGAATACAGTTATTTGGTATACAGTTTGTGAAAGAGACAATTTTGCAGACAAGGGGTTCTATAGATTAGCATTTCTTAATATAGTCGGGGACTATAACTCAAAAGAAATCAGCCTTCTAGGTATAGTAATTTATATTCAAAAGTGTACTATTAAATTTTGTTCTACGTACACAAAAGAAAAAAATTGTTCCAAGATGTTATAAGGCTCAAATATTTTCATTATTGAGGTTTTAACAAGTAACTCTTTATCACTAGAAAAACATTTTTCCTTGAAGACTATTTTGTTTCATGCTAATATAACTCTACCATTTTTTTTACTCAGTGTTTGCATAGTTTGTTATTTTAGCTTTTTAACTTCCTGTGTCATTCTGTTTTAAACATGACTCTGCTCAATAGTGTGGAATTAGATATCTTTTAAATTCAGGATACATTTTTCTCTGCCAAATTAAGCTCACTGACATATAGTATAATTATTGATATATTTTATTTTAAAACTATAATTGATTTTCTGTTTTCTATTTGAAATTTATCTTTTCTTACCTTTTTTGAACTTCTTTGATATATTTTTATTGTTCTATTTTCTCTCTACTAATTTGAAAATTATAAACTTTTTGTGCTTATTCTGTAAATTAAGGCATGCATCTATGATTTATAAGACAAATCAATAACTTTATCCTCCTCCATGATAACAAGCACACTGTAGAACACTCTCTCCCAAGCTATATGCTATGTTAGTTTTTTCATGTAATTGTGTATACAAACACAATTACATATACATACACGTAATTAGAGGGGGTTTTTACACAGGCAATATTAACTTAGATATACCCAGATTCAACTTTGGTTTTCACTTCTTCTTCTATCTCAGACCTTCAGTATGAATAATTTTCCTTTTACCTAACATATATCAAAAGAATTTCCTTGGCAGGTCAACTATGATAAATTTTATAGCTAAGTCAGTAACTACCTTTAATCAGGTTTAATTCACAGTTTCCAGGACAAAGAAAATGATATACATGTACCTGGGCTGCAGGACTTCACAAGGGATGGCTCACTCACACCCTGAGACTATACTACTTCTGCTTACAGTTTACTGCAGAGAGAATCCCCTACTTGATTTCTCTACTGTGCAAGCTTTGAGCTTTAATTTCCACATTTCTCATCAAGCAAGGCCATCTAAAATAAAGTTCTAATTTTCCCAAATCAGCATGTCCCCTCAGGGCAAAAGCCATTTTTATGACGTTTCTTTACCTTTCTTGGTTCCCACGTCCTCTTTTATTGGGGCCTGGCAATCTCTACGGCCTTAGTTCTTCCACGCCTTTAAAATTCTTATTTTTAAGTTTATCAAAGATTTTGGGCTGGTTTCAGAATGAGAGCTCAAGTTATCAAGTCAGCCATCCTCAGAAACCAGACACCTAGTTAGTAAACTTCTGAGGGGAGTTCTTGTAACAAATGTTTACTGAGTACTGGAAATCCACCAAGCATGGTGTTGGGCATGGAGAAATTGATTGGGACCCGAGCAAGAAATAGTTCATAATAAAGGGCTCACCCTGCAATTCAAACTCCTATCTTCATGTTGGAATACAGAACATCAGGAGAGAAGATACCATAGAAAATATCAGAGTAGCAATAGAGCAGTGTTTGCGAGCACAGGCACTGAAATACTATTCCAATTCTTACTAGCAGCTTGACCTTGGGAAAATTGCTTATTCTCTCTATGCCTCAAGTTCCTTACTCATAAATTAGGGATAATTGTAGTAATCGTCTTAACAGGTTGTTGTGGGATTAAATTAGTACATACAAAGTTCTTGGAACATGTCTAAAACATAAGTCCTCAAAAATATATTAAATGCCCTGGCTGGTGTGGTTCAGTGGATTGAGTGACGGCCTATGAACCAAAGGGTCACAGGTTGGATTCCCAGTCAGGGCACATGCCTGGGTTGTGGGCCAGATCCCCAGTTGGGGGCGCATGAGAGGCAACCACACATTGATGTTTCTCTTCCCATTTCTCCCTCCCTTCCCCTATCTCTAAAAATAAATAAAATTTAAAAAATATATATTAGCTATTTTTATTATATCCCACACAGAATATCAACTAAATCTATAGCATTCTTAAGTTTTTTAAATACCAACTGCTTTTTAAAAAATTAGTGACTTTGTATAGCCTGAACTGGACATATATTCTGGGAATTCATCAAAATGTATTTTGTTTATAACCCCTACTTGGCATTCGGCAGTGGAGCTCACCTGGTCCACAACTAAATAAGCTAAATGTATTTTACTGTTCTCTTGTTTGGCCCTCAAGTGGAGAGGGTTGAGTAATTATACTAATTAGTTATAGCACAGGTGTCGAGGGTTGAGTAATTATACCAATTAGCTCATACGCACTGACCTCACTGGCCCATGCAAGGTTCCTCTTGTTTTATTTATTTACATATTTCCTTTTACCACTCTTCTTGATTAAATTCTCCCTTCCCAAAGCAACCATTCTAGTGCTTTTTTAAATGTCTCCTTGAATTTGTGAATACCTGCGAAAAGACTGTTGATGCTATAATAATTCAAATCGACTCCAGTGTGTATATCAAAGCCTCCTACAGGGACATGTACAACAAATGCCTACCAGCCTCACAGGCACCAATATCAGTTTTGTGCCACCTACCCAGCCAACCAAGGTGGGAAATTCAGAATGCTCCTTTATTTCTCCATCTCTGTCGCTCCCTCCATCAAATCCTGCCATTTCTACCTGTCTGCAAAATCCATTTCCTTCCCTCATCGCCACTGCCACTGAATTATTTCAGACCCTCATCAACTTATTTCCTCACAGCGACATCAGCCTCATGTCTCTCCCCAGCCAAACCTCAGCCCTAGATGGCCAGGGTGATTTTTCTAAGTAAAATTAATTAAAAGCAGATTGTTATTCTAACTTAATAATATCCAATAACTCCCCATTGCTCATAAGATGAATTCTAAACTTTAAAGGTAGCTTTAAAAACCCCTTACAATCTGTCCTGCATGGTATGGCTCAGTGGATTGAGCATGGGCCTGCAAGCCAAACCATCGCTGGTTCAATTCCTAGTCAGGGCACATGCCTGGGCTGCAGGCCAGGTACCCAGTAGGGGGCATGTGAGGGGCAAACACATATTGATGTTTCTCTCCCTCTTTCTCTCTCCTTTTCCCTCTCTCTAAATAAATAAATAAAATCATTTTAAAAAATCCTTATAATCTGGCCCAAGCAGTGGGCTTGCTGCCTCCTACCCTTCCCCACACCCTCTTCCCAAGTCGTTGTGGAACCCAAAGGCCCTCTTGTGCATCAGTGATCATGCTCATATTGTATCCTCTATTTAGGGGGCTTTCTTTCTTTGTACTCCAGGTGAATACTTTTTCTTAAATTCTGTTTTAAATGCCATCCTCCCTGAAACCCCTGAGCCTCCAACTGCCACCAACACTACCACCATCTCTGCCCAGGAGAAACTGCTCTCACCCCTGTGCTTCCTCAGAATCGTGGACAGACCACTGATACCGCATCTGTCATATTACATACCTAGGATGGTATGATGGGCTGAATTGTGTTTCCCCAGAAATTCACAGGTTGAAGTCCTAAACCCTGGTACCTTAGAATGTGGCTGTATTTGGAGATAGGGTCTAAAAAGAGGTAATTAAAATAAGATGACTAGGATGGGTCCTAATCCGACAGAACTGATGCTTTTATAAGAAAGGGGAAGTTGGGCACAGGCATGTACAGACAGAATTCTGCCTCCAGATGCTTTCAGATATGAGCTGTAGCACCAGCTCTTCCCTGGTCTCCAGCCTGTCAGCCTGCTCTGCAGATTTGAGCCTTGCTGTGGCTGGGTGAACCAATTCCTTAAAATAACTCTCTATCGATCTACTGCACATATATACACATATCCCATATATATTGTATGTATATGCATGTATGTATACACACACATTATATATACCCTAATATATGTGTGTGTATACCCCTATACATGTATGTACATATTCATGTATCTGGAGTGTATATGCATACGTACACACATCTATATAAACACACACACACACACACACACATTCACACAATGCCTTACTGGCACTGTTTTTTGGGAAACCCTGGCTTATACAGATGGTATCTGTCTCATCCACTCACTACCAACTTCTTAATGTCAGAACATCTAATGAAATAAGATAATAAGACTATGTGTATGTGTGTGTGCATAAACTTTCTCAGGCAGTACTATAATTTCTTCGTACATACTAATGCATTTAATCCTTACAAATGTCATGAGGGAAATACTATTATCTCTAATTTACTCATGAAGTTAAGTAACTTGCCCAAAGTTATTCAGCTGCTAAATGACAGGAGTAGACTGCAACCTGGTAGTCTGGTTTGAGACCTCCTTCTTACCACATGATAGACTATAACACATTATGAAAATATATTTATCTTTTTTAAAAAAATGGCATGACATCCAATGCCTAGTATACTGTATATATTTGATAAACATAAGGTATATATTTGATAAATAGTAATTAAACAAATAAATGAATAATATTAACAAACATCTATTTAGAAAATGAATAACAGCTTATTTATTTTTACTACATATAGTAACCACATATTATATACACACATATGTACATATTATAAATATGTAAATATTTACTTACAGTGGAGATTAAACCATTTGGGAAATGTGGCTTCTGTTTTAAGGACCAAAGCATCACAATATAAAATTCATATATTGTTTATTCATCTGCTCAATATTTTATGGTGATAAAAGGTAACAGGCATGCAAAGTACTTTATAAGACTTATAAGTATCAAATGGTAATATACCCTTTAAGTAATTTTTTAAAGAATGGAATGAGATTCCATTGAATTATTTCCTATACAACTAGCCAACAAAATAAATAAGATTAAGTTTTGGTTTTTGTTTTGAGTCAAACAGAATTGAATTTTATCAATATTTATATGGTCACTATTGATTTTATTCTAGAATGTTTTACAACTTTGTATGTACTTTTTTGAGGCTGCTGGGGAATTTTATAAAGGCCAATAGATTTTACACCTGGAGATTTGTTAGGAGGCAGAAAATGTTTTAGCCAGATAGAGCTATTTTATGAACTGTCTTAAATAGTACTAGCACACAAGGATGTAATAGGAAGTATCAAACATTACAAAACTAACATCCAAACAATTTAGTAGGCTTCACTTTCTTTTCTGAAAAGTCACTCACGAAAACAACAATACATTATTGATTCCTGTCACCCGATGCAAAGCTGTCAGATGGGTACACTGACTGGCGCTGAACTGGAAAGAAAGGGAACAAAGGCCTGAGTGTTTTGACTCACTTGCTTCCCCACGCAGATTTCCCATCTCCGTATTGTCTGCACACTGATTGTCCAGGCACAATGACAAGTTGAACAAATTGCCTGTTACTGTTGCTTTGATTTGTACAATAACATGTTAATTTCAACCTTGAGCTCTTCTTCTGCCCTATTGATTACATAATCACCTTTGCCAATTGATGCTTCCCAGAATGTTAAAAGACACTCAGTACAATGAAATGCAAAATGAAACCTTTCTCTGCCCACCCCTTCCCGGTAAATACAGTTTCAAAACATCTGTAACCTCAAGATTGTTGACAGAACACAAGGTCCAGTTTTAAAACTATAATGGAATGTCAGAAAACAACTTTTTTTTCCTGGCAAGTACTCCCTTTACCAACTCCAGTATTTCAGATCAGGTCTTCCTTCCCTAACTCACTGACACCCAAGGGCTAGATTTGCCAAGAGGAATTAATAGTGATCATTATAATATGGAAAACAACAGCTGCACCTGCTCAGCCCTGTGTTAGTGATACAGTTATGTGGTGCAAGGAGAAGGCAGCCTAGACAGCGGGGCTCAGTAACATTATCTTTCACCTAGAAACAAATATCTTGCTGTAAAGATATGCACATAGCATGTTTGGCATTTACCTTATTTGAATAGTGATATTGACAATACTACTGTCCATATTGAATCTCAATATGTTGGAGACAGAATTCACAGACACAGGACAAAGTTATTGTGTTTACAAACAAGTTTACTAAGTACAGTAATAGCTTAGCTATCAGAACATTCTCCTGGCATTACAACCTATCCAGAACCCACCAAGATTCAGGAATCAAACACAAAATGGCCTCTGAGAAATAAAACTGAAGTCACACCTTCTATATGACTGTCTGAGGAGGAGTTGAGGAAGTGGGGAAAATGAGACAGAAAAGGACAGAAAACTGAGAAGGATGGTTGTTTTTGTTGTAAAGATCACTCCTGTGGGCACTGGAGCCTCAAGTCCATCAAGTGGACTGAAAAGTGGAGGGAACATCTCTCAAAACTGCCCTCCCCAAAGAAAGGCAGCAGGTGCATCAGTCAATGGGGGGGTGCCCCCACACTTCTGAGTTGCTCACATACACAGGTGCAAATCCAGAGGCTCTCATCATCATCAAGCCATGAAAGAGTCCAGGGCAGAAAATGAAAACACAGCACTTGTAGTTAGAAGATTCCAACTCAAAGTTATCCAAAGCCATTTCAGGAGTAGATAAAATCCAAGATAAAGCCCACATTTGAGATAGGGTACCAGATTCAGTCTCTCCTTGCTATCTATAACCACCAGTCCTGACAGAGATGGAGCACAATGGGTATGCTTTCATCCATTGCTTGAACAAATACATATCACCACAGCCTTTTGTAAAGCCATTTGACAACATCAATTGACACTAGGAATACATATTTTTTGTCCAGAGATCCATTCTCTGAAATATAAACTATACAAATAAAGGTAAAAGTACATGAAGATAAACACAGAATGATGTTTGTTATGGCATTCTAAAAAGTAAAGGAAAAAATAGTTGACTACAATACAGGAAGTATTATTTTATATGTACATCATGGAATGCTGTGCAATCATTAAAAGAGTGACTTAGCAATTGACTTGGATAAACTTCCAGTAAACTATATTTCATGAGAAAAGCAAGACTGAAAAAATGTGTGATAATAAAAACTTCATTTTGTAAAATGAGCAAATACTACGATTTTCTGATTACATATACATGAAGAAAAAGTGAAATGATAGAAAGTTGTTTACATGGGTAACCAAGTTTGATAAGAGGAAGGATTCATAGCAATGTACTAATGTACAAAGTAGCAAGAAAAGGTACAGGGATTAAGAAGCATAGCTGGTAGGTACAAAATAGACGGGGATGTTAAGAACAGTATAGGAAATGGAGAAGTCAAAGAACTTATATGCATGACTCATGGACATGAACTTCTGGGTGGACTGATGGAGGGAATGGGGGTACCATGTAGTGGGAAGCAAGGGTAAAAAACTGAGACAACTATAATAGCATAATCAATAAAATGTATTTTAAAAAGTATTCTGATATGATTACATTTAGGCATATAATTATGTGTCTGATAATTGTTTAAATAAATTATTGTCACAATCCTACTGGAAATAATTTAAGAATGTGAAGGGACTTCCTTGTACTTATTTCATGTTTTTACAATAAAAATGTATAAAGAATGGCAATGTGTTACAAACTTTTTGGCTTTAAGATCTCAACCCTGTAGACAATGAACAAAAATGTGATGTTTTTTAGGTCACTGAGCATAGAAGACACAGGTTCAAATGTTCAGTAGGAACTAGAGAAAGAGATTGGAAAGTTTTGCCTTATCTACCAATGGACTCCTTTTTCATAGAGCATGTGTATATTAACATTTGTGATAACATGACAGAGAGAGAAAAAGAATGGGGGGAAGAGAGAAAGGAAGAGAGAGGACAGGCGCAGAGAAGAAAGGGAGAGAGAAGGAGAGTACACATGTGTGTGAGAGAAAGGGTGAGAAAAAGAGAATGAGAATGTGAGAGAAATGAGGGAGGAGGAGACAGAGAGGAATGATGACAATATTGAAGAGGACAGGAAGATAATAAAGAAACATAAGGCAAGGGGACAGAGAGAAGTGGAAGGAAGAAAGGAAAGAGAAAAGAGGAAGCAGAGAGAGAAGGAAGAGAGGATGGGGCAAATTTTTTTCCAAAAGAGAAATTTTTCACAGCTGGGGATACATTGCAGAAAACAACCATAGCATTCAATGAGATGAGGAAAGTTATAATTAAGCTCTTAAAAAAGAATAAAAATTCTTAAGTTTGCAGATTTATTAATTTCAAAATAAGAATTCCACATACATCACTTTTGTTTTCATTGTTAATGAGGCAGAAACACATTTGTTGTTTGAAATAAAATTGTACATATGGTATTGTTTATTCTCAATATTTTCATATTTGGAAATATTGGTGAACTCAATATAACAGTAAGAATTAAGTTTTACCAACACCTGCCACCCAACAGAGCTAAATCTTAGTGAAGAAAATAGTTTGGGCTCTTTCTGCATGCAGCAAAAGCCATCAAACTAAATTCATGTTCATATAAGTAAAGCCTGAAAGAAAATCACTGTATATAGTGAGCTATATGAAGTGTTAATCACCAACCTCATCATTGTCAATATTATAGAGTAATTTTTAAAGTCATTGTATTTCAGAGAGACAAGGAAACAATCACAACTTCCACCTGTGCTGCCGTGCCCACTCTTCCCATCCCCCCTTAATTATTTGAGGGAAAAAATGAGACCAAGAAATAATATTTATTTGTCTTTAAAAAATATTCCAGATACTGATTCCATGGGCTTTCCTATACTGTCCCACCACAATGTTGTGAATAGATCATAATTACTTTTACTTTTACAGACAAGGAAATAAATGTTTTAGGTTAAAGAATTTTCCCACACTGACATGACCATGGAATATTAGGACTATGATTTAAACCCAGGGAAATCTAACAGAAAAAGCTCACTTACTTCCACTTACTGTATCATAGTCGTTTTGTCTTGTAGTTAAGTGCTGTGGAATTGTGGCAGTCCAAAGAACTGCATAGAGAAAACTTCTCCCTGTAGCTCATATGTAATCTAAAACTACATAGACAGTTAAAAAAAAAAAGTTAAACAGACTGCCATTTAATGCAAAATTTCAGTATACCAAACACCATATCAAGGGCTTTAGCCAACGTTTATCATTTAATACTTATGCAAAAACAAGATACGGTGATATGGACTCTGACTGATGGAGAAGTTGAGTCCCAGAAATGTAATTTTTTTAAGGTGGCAAAGGAAGAAAGCAATGAAACCAAGAGTCTAAGTTCAGTCTACTTTACTCTAAAGCTAAGTAATGGTCCTAAACTAACCCTCCTTCCTCTCAGTGGGGGAAAAAATGTGTTTCAAATGAAGAACTAGAACTTGTAAAAATAAGTACATCTACATTAAAGGTCTTTCCACTTGAGAACTAATGCTACAGAATAGCAGAATTTGTTATTGCTATGGTTGCTATACTTTAGTCTTTAAGGAGGGTCTTAATTAGAGGATATTTTGTTCTTCTGAATGTGAACAAAGTCAACATTCAAAGTATAATGTCCTTCAGGGATGTGAAGGTTTATGACACCCTGTGATACACCCCGTGATGTCACTTACTCTCCTGCCACTGCATATGCAAGAACTGAAATCAGCACACACTAGTGTCAAAGAATTATCAGTTTACCTACACCTATTTTACTTCTTCGTATATGTCTTGTAGCTGTGTGAAGAGTTATCTTCGTATGTAACTTGTCGCTGTGTGACCTTAAGCAAGATATTTCTTTGTGCTTTGGTTTTCTCATCAGTAAAATGAATCTAATGAGGGCACGTAGTAGGAATGCGATAAGGGGTAATTAAGATACACTGTAAAATAGTATCTGATACATGGTAATCACTCAATAAAAGCTTCATTTCAAAGTCAAAGAATACAGAAAAGTGCTACTATGTTATACATTAGTGCTTTTCAGATTACCTATAATGAAGGATCAGATGCTCCCATCTGCCCACCTAAGACATCATGGACTAGTATTTCCGTATCGCTGTGCTTGAAAGTCAGGACAATGTCAAACTGTTTTAAAACTTTCAAAATGTATGCTCTCCATTTCTGTGCACATTTCATTGTAGCTCAGTACGTTTGGAAATCAACATCCATCCATGAACCATACTTTGAGTGGCACTTTAATAGAAGACCATAACTGTCTCATAAGATCATAAGGTTAAAATAACAGATCCATTTTCATCATTCCATTTTCTTTATTGGAATTCTTTACAATTATAGTCTATACAAGAATAATAAAATAGATAAGTCCTAGCAATATGGTCATATCAAGCAAAAAATACACTTGCCTTATCTGTCTCTATAATTGAAGCAAAAGAATTTTAGGGAGTAAAACTTATTAAAAATTATATATTGATAATATATCAAGAATTATCTATTAAAGCCTTTTCAACTCTACGTATAGCCACTATACTTTAAAGTATCAATTCTTCCATTAGGAAAAAGAAAACAGCTCAAGTGCTCTACATGGCTATGTAATGCTATAAAAAAAAATCAGGAGAGTATAGTAAATTGCATCATTTATCAAAGCAGTTGATAATAATGCACCACCAGACCGGTATTTGACACAGGCACGTAACTTATTACCAGTCCCAAGCCACCAGAACACACACAGAAGAGTATTTTCAAAAGCACTTACCATTTATTCAAAGTGTTTTGAAGTATGAGAAGAGCCAAATTTCTAGGCAGTCAGTATATACTATGTTCCAAGCATTCTTAAAATCACAAAGGAATAGATCTGACTAAGAAAAATAGTCAATAATTAATTCTACAATTACTTTTCATTTGCAATAGTATAAAAGTAATATTTGGAGTCCAAAATATTGCATATAAATTACTGCTCATAATGAAATGTACCCAGGTTTTTATTAGCCTAAATCATTATTTTTAGAAAGCAAAACCACCATTCAAGTAAATACCTATTATGGTTTGAAAATGTAAATTACAGAACTTCAAAGAAACTAAGAAAAGCAATGTTTATCTCCTTAAACAGTGCATCTACCCACAAAGTGCAAACTAATATTTTCCTGACAATAACTAATATACATTGCTTTACATATGATGTGTTAGATAACTTTAGAAAAATCATGGTTGAAAAATTTAAAATATTACCTAGTTCAATATTCAATCCTATTAGTCAGTTTTCTTGAAGTATAACAATTTCCTATCTCTGTGGCTAGGGAAATAATTAAAATCACACTGAAATAACCTATAACCCTTCACCCAATTAGAAGGACCAGGAAAAAACAAATAACAAACACAGCCATATACAGCGCTGGCGAGCACCAAGGCCTACTAAACTCCCATGCATTTCTGGCAAAAACAAAAGTGATACAGACATTTTAAAAGGCATTAAGGTAATTTCCTATAAACAGTCACTTATCATGTCACCCAATAACCCCATACCTAAGTACCTTCTAAACAAAACTGAGAACATACTTCAGATTGGTAACATTGTGTGCGGTTGTGATTGGGTTAAAGCTGCAGTTTGCAGCAGACACCAATAAAACCAAGAAGGTGTACAATGGTTAGCTTCCTTAAAATAAATGCCACAGCAGTTCTCAACTGCACTGAGAACCAAAGTCAAAAGCTGCTGTGACATGAGCATGAACAACAGATGTGTGCAAATGCAGACATGGCAAGAACATGAAGGTATATGCCCGTGGTACAATGATCTAAGACAAAATCTTTGCAGGACTTTTTTAAATAATAGGCATAATTAAGGGATAAATCCATGTGCCAGACACTGTCCTCTAAGAAACACATACTTCTGGTGTAAGTATCAACACAATAAGCAAATTCATTTATTTAAATTTTTAAGCTTTCATTTATTTATTTTTAGAGAGAGGTAGAGGGTGGGAGAATGAAAGGGAGAGAAACACCAATGTGTGGTCGCTTCATGTGTGCGCCCTCAGTGGGGACCTGGCCCACAACCCAGGCACATGCCCTGACTGGGAATTCAACCAATGACACTTTGGTTCGCAGGCCAGTGCTCAATCCACTCAGCCACACCAGCCAGGGCAGCAAATTCATTCATTTAAGGGATATATATATTTTTAATCAGAGAATTATGCAAATTCAAATTCACTTCATCAAAAATATGTAGCATAGCACTAAATAATGAAGCCTTTTGAATTAACATACCTTAAAATTAACCATCCACATGGATCTTAGGGAACCAACTTTAGAAACGATTTATCAGTTAGTGATATTTCTGTACTCAAACCTTTCTAGTTATATCTTTGGAAATACCCTCAGAGCTTCTTCACAACTCACATGAAAAAGCAGTCTTTATAATGTTTTACCTTTACCAAGGTTATCAAGCTTTATCATTCACGTCACTTCACCTGACTTCGCTTCAAATAGCTTTTGAAAATCTCCAAAACAAAATCCATTTTTGAGCACAACAACTTCCCATCTGGTTCTTATCCTCAAGGCCATGTAGTGGTTCTAAGTTTATAGCACCAGCCAAGAAAACTATCGTTACAGTGAAAACAAAGATTTAATACATAGACTTTCTGCAGAGCAAGGGGAGTAAGGCACTTACTTCACTAGGACAAAAAATTTAAGAGAAAGAGTGTCCCAAAATCTCAGCTATCAAGATAACTAATATAATAATGTAATATATTTTTTAAAATGCAAAGTTGATGGAAGAACTCACAATGAACAAGATATCAAATTTTAAATGAACCCAACACAGAATCCAAATCAGAGCTTGGATACCTCACCTCACTTTACTGATTGCTGAGAGAGAGAGAGAGAGAGGAGGGAGGGAGGGAGGGAGGGAGGGAGAGAGAGGAAGGAAGGAAGGAAGGAAGGAAGGAAGGAAGGAAGGAAGGAAGGAAGGAAGGAAGGAAGGAAGGAAGGAGGGAAGGAGGGAAGGAGGGAAGGAGGGAAGAGAGGGAAAGGAAGAAAGGAAGAAAGGAAGAAAGGAAGAAAGGAAGAAAGGAAGAAAGGAAGAAAGGAAGAAAGAAAGAAAGAAAGAAAGAAAGAAAGAAAGAAAGAAAGAAAGAAAGAAAGAAAGAAAGAAAGAAAGAAAGAAAGAAAGGTAAAGGTGTACAGGGTAACAGCAAAAGAAATGAGCAACTAAGTAAAATGGCAATCTACAGTATGGGAGGAAATGTTTGCAAAGCGCATATCTAATAAGGAGTTAATATCCAAAAATATATAAGGAATTCATATGATTCAATAGCAATAATAATCCAAGTAAAAATGACCAATGACATGAACAGACATTTCTCCAAAGAAGACATAGAGATAACCAACAGACATGAAAAGAGAGCACCACTAATCTTAGGAAAATGCAAATCAAAACCACAATGAGATAGTACCTCATACTGTTAGAATAGCTATCAACAAAACAAGAGACAGTAAGTGTTGGCACAGATGTGGAGAAAAGGGAACCACTGTGTACTCTTGGTGGGATTGTAAACTGTTATAGCCACTTTAGAAAACAGTATGGAGGTTCCTCAAAAAATTGATAGAATTACCATATGATCCAGCAATTCCATTTCTGGGTATATATCCAAATCAAATGAAACCACTATCTGAAAAAGACATCTGCACTGCCATGTTCATGGCAGCATTACTTACAATAGCCAAGATATGGAAACAACCTAAGTGTCCATTGATGGACAGACAACTAGATAAAGATGGTGTGGTGAATATAGGCAGTGGAGTGTTACACAACCATAGAAAAAGAAATCCTGCCATTTGCAGCAACGTGGATGAAACTTGAAGGCATTATACTAAGTAAAATAAGTCAGACAAAAGCAAATACTGTGCGATGGATCTCACTTAAATGTGGAGCCTAAGAAATCCAAACGCATAGAAACAGAACAGAGTTACGGTTGCCATGGGAAAAGGTGTCTGGTGGTAGGGATGGGGGAAGAAATTGGGGAAGGTGGTTATAAGTTACAAACTTCCAGTTATAAGTTCTGGGGATATAATGTATAGCATGGTGACTAGAGTTAACAGTACTATATTTATATTTGAAAGTGGCTAAGAGAGTAGATCTTAAAAGTTCTTATCATAAGAAAACAACAATATAACCATGTGAGATGATAGGTGTTAACTAAACTTATTGTGGCAACCAGTTTGCAATATATACACATATCAAATCATTCTGTTGTACATCTTAAACTTATACACTATTATATGTTAGTCGTATCTTATTAAAATTGGGCTGGGGGTGGGGAGCTTACAGGGGAAAAATAAATCATCTGATTACCTTGTCATCACATCTTGCCCTACTGAGCCAGTTACCAAGAGTTCAACCGGAACTCATCACAGGAAAGATCCCAAAGAAAAAGAAATCACAGATTTCACACCATGTGGGAGTGCAGCCTGGTTTCCTCAGCTCCACTGGGAATATCAGTGTGGTTGCATGAATAGTACAATCCAAATTCCACCAGCCTGTTCTCAAACTGGGCAAGGGCAGAATTTGGGGCTCTTGCAAGCACCTCCCCCACCCCCACCCCCACCCCCAGGATAGCTCACATAGTCAGGAACAGCAGCTTCCTTGGGGGCTGAGGTGCACACACTTAAAGTTAGGGCTGGAGAGGGTTAGATTACACCTATATCCACATACAAAACCTTATTTCATAAACATGCTTGGAGGTGGCATAGGGGCTGGGCAGGGGCAGTTTTCTTGACCCATCAACTATTTTAAAAGAACTCATTTATTTAAAAAAAAAACTTCTCAAGGATGCTCAAATAGCATGAATGTCCAATCTACAAAATAGGGTGCTATAATCACATAATAGCTGTACTCTAGGAGTGCAACCCTTAGCCACAGTCCTGTGCTGACTCAATCTTGGTATTTCTTTGCCTGCAGAAAAGACTTATGAGAACTTCAGAGAGGCACTTGGGTTGGGTGGCTACAAGATCTCAACTGGATTCTCTGTTTCCCATTTTATGTCCTTTCTGCTGAGAAGAACTCTCTGTTAGGGTTAATGTAGGAGCTAACTTACTTCAGAGGGGCACTGAAAGGAGCAGTCAGCAAAATTAACACTGAGGCTAGCCTAGCAAAGCACTTTGTAAATGAAAACTGTTCTCCTTAGGATGTCAAGTGCAGAATCAAAGCTATTATTTCAAATAATTCAGCTCTTTCACCTCAATTACACACATAATTAACTGAATTGTGTCATTTTTAAGGGGCATTCCGGGTTAGGACACACTGGTTTTGTAACCACAAAATCCTAGGGATTTAAAGAGGTCTCTCCTTCTGCCAAGTTCCTGATGAAACTGCCCCAAAATTCTCTATATTCTTGGCCATCCTATTCACACAGGTCCAGGAAAGAGAGTCCTCATTCTATTGTGCATGTTCCATGCTCAGTCCCAGAGTCTCCCCTCCTCCCAGCCAGCTCTCTTAAGCCATCATTTACACCGAGTCTGCTTTTTTCCCATTGATATATAGACATCCTCAAGTTTCTCCCATCTTCTCTATTCATTCATTCAATTATAAATGCAATGAGTCCCAGCTACTTTCCAGGCACTCGTGAAGAAGTTTACAGCAGTCAACAGGGCCAGTGATGTCGCTGCTCTCATAGACTTTGCATCTTCAGAAAGAAACATACTTTATTCCTCCACTTCTTGGACTTTCCCTTCAGAGGCAATTGTCTCAAACAGAAAATGCATAGTCCCATCGTCACTCTCTTTCACTCCATAGCTCACTGCGTTCTGGCTTCCAGCATCACTTTTTTTTTATTCTAGTAGAGAGTTAATTTTGTGTATCATTTTTCCTTTTGCCTTCCATGGTCTCTTTGCAGCATTTATTAATATTGATCATTTCCTCATTTTGGAACCTCTACTTGATTCCAGTGATATCATCTTTGCCTATCTTTTCTCTAGCCTCCCTGGCATGCTGAATATTTTTTCTGGTTTTCTTCCTGACTGTTTGCCCTCATTTCATCTGTTGCATATCCAGGTTCATTGGGATCCATTTCGGGTCCAATTTTATTTACTTTCTCCAGAGTGACTAGATCTAGTTCTTCAACTATAAATATGTAGTTAAAGGTCCCAAGTATGTATTTTGGGCTCAGTATTTTTTTTAATTCTGAACTCAAATTTTCCAACTGTTTGGCATATTTATTTGAACCACATCAGCATCTTAACTGTATTTAATTTGGGGGCACATTATATCTTTCCTATTGAACAGCCCTCCCATCCCTACTCCTCTGACTTCACGCTCTATCATTTCCATTCAGGAATGGCACCACCAACTGCAAGCCAGAAAGATGGGTGCTATCCTGCATATCTCCTTCTGGGTCATCCCCATGCCACTAAGCCTTGTTCTACTTTCTCACTATGCCTTGACTCTAGCCTTTTCTCCATACCCGACCCCTTGCCTAAATGTAGGCCATGTTCATTTCCCATCCAACTTCCTATAGAAAACTCCTTTTGGTTTCTTGATCTTAATTTGCTCAAATCCTTCTCCACATTGTTATTAGAGTGATATTTTATAAAAGCTAATTTCATACTATTCCCATTTTAAATACTTCAAAGATCCCTCCTACTGTGTATATAACAACAAGGCCCTTCCAAGTGACCTTCTACCTACTTGTCCAGTACTGAGTCTTCCCTTGTCTGCCCCACTGCTCGTCCTCAGGTCACACTGCCCTATAGTCTTAAATTCTGTCTTTCAGGCCTCTTGACCTTTGCATACAGTGGTCTCTACCCAGAACACTTATCCCATTATCTCCTCTCACACATCCTTCCAGACTTGACTCTAGATTCCCATTGGAAGCCTTCTCTAACCCTCATTTTCCCAGCCCTAACCATTGCCCATCATGTTCCTACAGATTTTGATTCCTATATTTAAGGCATCACCTTTGACGATGTATTATGATTGTACATTCACTTTTCTGTTTAATAGACTATGAACTTCTTGAGTCATGGTCTGTATATAATTTTTGTGTATATAGAGAGAGCTTCACCTAGTATTCACCAAATTATAAGAACTCAATATGTGCACTATGGATTGATCTTCTTACTGATTTCTAGCTGACAGCAATTGCTATAATTTAAAGACTTGTTGCTCTACTGCATTCACAGTGCTAATCATTCCCTCCTACATGCTGACTGTATACCTTATGCATACTTCCATTATTACACAAAGCACCCTGTACCCTCATCATTTCATTTCTCATCTGTCTCCCTCTATTAGACATTGCACTCTCTAGGTAGAGAATCTATCTCAATCTTGCTTTTCCCAATAACCTAGCACAATGCTTGTCACATGAGAGGAAGTCAGGAAATAGTCACTGAATGGAATTAAGTATTCAAAGGCATTTGAAGTCAGTTTTCCAAATACAAAACAAGGTATAAATGTATTAACTTTAACAGCATTTGTCCATCTTAACAGAAATTTTTAGAGTGACATTGCAATTTAAAAATAAAGATTCCAATGGCAGGCAAATTCTGGATTTTCTACATTGTCACTTCTCTGAGGAGGTATGCCATTCTACTAATGAAAAACTTTGGATTAAAAAGTGTGAATTAAAACCTAGCATAGCTTTGAGGCCAGAGGTGCTGAGTAGAATTTGAAGGTCGTGTATAAGACAGTACCAGAGCCCACAAACTTACAAAGGATAAAAAAGAAGTTCTGGACTTGCTAACCTCCTGGGTGCTTTATGATTTAAAGTAACTCCTACCCAGCAAGTGGGATGCCTTGGAGACTAAGCAAACATATTATCTTAAATATTTATATCAACTTGAGTCCTCAAGAAACCGTTCAGTTTTTAGATAAGTGGGATATACATGGTTTAAGATTTTAAAAAATAACTTTTCTTCTACTGTAGCAATCTGCCAGTACAGAATAAGAAGGAATCATATTAGTAGCCTGTACCACACAATTAATTTCACTAGAGTCTTGTTGAAATAATAAGGAAGAAAAATAAAAATGATAATGGTGAGTCAGGTTGGAGTGTTAGGCTGTCTTCATAGTGACAAGCTTGGTCGAATTGGTTACAGCACATTTGATGATGGGCAGAGCCACACCCTCAAATTAGGCCACAGACTATTTAATCCTTGTTACATTGCAGAGGGACACAGAGATATGAATAAACGAAAGTGAAGAATTACTTATAATCAGATCTTTTTATGCAGAGGACCCAGATAAGTAGAGCCCAATTTCTTTTGACCAGAATTATATGAATAATTAAGTCAAGTAATTCATTTGCTTATATATACACTGAAAAAGAAAAAATGATATAAAACATGTCCTATAAACATAACTATATTACTGTGCATGTATGTGTATGCCATAAAAACACATGAATAAGGTATGATGAAAACAATTGTGGGATGTTAAGATTTTAGAAAGACAACTTTCTTAACAATCATGAATGTCACATAAGTACGATCACATGGAAAATATTTTAAGTCAGTAATTAGTGAGGAAACTAGAAAGATGTTACAAGTCCAGAGGAAAACTCAGGATGAACCTATACACGCAATCAGGAAGACTTACATAAATTGACAAACAGGGGCAAAATTGGTCAGCATCTATGGATAATAATTAATTTCATTTGGCTAGACACAATTCATAAACCAGCAACTTTGTATCATTATCAGTTTTCTACAATTTATTTTAGGATATTCAGGAATCACTTTTGAAAATTTCAAAGACTTCCATGTTTCCTGACAAGACCTTGGCTCTAGTTGGTTAAATAAAGACTCTTACCATCACCCTCCCCACCCTCTGCACACAAGCAGTTGTCCTTATGTGATTCACTCCCATCGCTCTAACTGACCAAACTTTATTCTTGCTATGATTTCAGAATCCATAAGGAAAACCCTCCTTACCCAACATCCAAAAGAACTTTCCCACCTACTGACTTACATCTGATTTTTTTTACATAGGAAACTGTCAAAGACTAAAAGAAAAACTACCAAAGGTGGGGAAAAAGCTGAGTTCATTAACTTGCCAGACAAGAGAACATACAATGTCAAAATTCACTAATAGTTCACTTGGGGTGGGGTTTGGTGAGAGAATTCAGAAATTTCAAGGATGGGCAGTTTGAAAATGAACAGTCTAGGTAAAGCATAAAATAAACCCTCAGGTCTATAGAATTGTTTTTAAAAATCCCAGTATTCATTGGTCAAAAATGAGTTTTCAAAGGTCCAGTAAGGGTTTGGTATACTGAAGTCATTCCAGCTTCACAATTCTTTAACAGATTTAGCTGCATAGAAAAACTTTGGTGAGACACAGTATTCAGCTTTGATATCTCCTAGGTAAGTGTTGTTCTAAGTAGAAAAATTTTCATTCTCACAATGTGTATTCTCATCAACTAGAGTCAGAAATACACAGCTGTGGGTCAAATCTACAGCATGTTTTAGTGTGAACTGTGAACTAAGAATGGTTTTTCACATTTCTACAGGGTTGTGTAAATATGTATATGTATACACATACACTACAGAGACCATATGTGGCTCACAAACCTAAGACATTTACCATCTGGCCATTTACAGAAGAAACTTGTTGACCACTGTCTTAGGCCACAGTGTTTGATAAGGTGTATCTGGCAGACACCCCCAGAAAATATAAGATGGATTGCACTTTACAGTGAAGTACAAACAAGACATCCAACAACCTTTCCGGAATTGTAATGGATATAAGAGGGAAGTAGCAGGAAGGCACTGATTTCCTAGAAAGGGTAAATTTTTACAAAAACTCACAGAAGGGGTATCAGGAATGGAAAGTAGAGTTACCAGGCAAATATCACAACTGGCCTGGCTGGCAAGGAGGAGGGAAGGAAGAGGCATAAAAGGAAAAAAATGAAGGTAAGGTGACCCATTATGCAAGCAAGGCCTCATGTCACATCTCTCAAAGAACTAATGAGTGCTCATTTGTGGACACACAAGGGAAATTACACTGAGAATGAAAACCAAATTACTTTCTAAGGAATACTACACTATATTAAATTTAAAAAGGTAGGCTAAAAGCAAACGTAAGTGCATAGTGGAAATGTTTTTCTGCCAAACAGGACCTCTATCCAATACAGAATCTGGGTTTGAGAGAGGGGCAATTGGGTAAATCTTTAAAAGCCAAGGACTAGGAAATGTCTCTGTCTCATATTTGGAAGGTCACATCTTTCAGTGCTGCTGTTTGGGTGGCCACACTTGAACTTTTCAATTAGGCAAGTGCTCCTCAGGCTAGAGGTGGTCTGGCTACAGTATAACTGGATGATTCTTGGAGGGTGGGATTTAACAAATTTTCAGGGGTCACTCTTTAGTGCTATGCCCCTCAATCTAAGTAAGAGTTTTAGGAATTATTCCTAACTATATAATCACAGAGGTGCCCAAAAGCATATGAATAAGAGTGTGTAGCACAATAATGTATACACTAGAGGAATCAAAGAGAAAACCTAATTAATAGGAAAACTGGTTAAACCAGCTATGGTACATCCACATGAAGACCATGCTGAGAGAAACAAAGTGGCAGGATTGATATTTATGTGTTAACATGGAAAGGTAGCCATGACACATATGTTGTTAAATAGAAAAGTAAGTTATAAGCCAGTGTGTTTAGTGCAAACTCTTAATTCTTCTATACAATTAGAAAAGGGTTTTAATTGTTTATTTCTTACACTTCAGTGTGATTTGAATTTCTTACGAGCATATATTACTTTTGTAATAAATTAAAATACTTCTTTGTACCTTTACTCATGGTGACCCGATACCAGCCAACCTGTCTTGTCTTTCTCCATAGTGTCCTTCTTCTTTTACTCTGATCTGAGTTTACAGTTGCCAAATTATGCTCTTTAATGCCCTAAATTTGGCATTTTGCTCAAAGTTTTTTCCAGCCTGGAGTGCCCCTCTGTTCATCTTTCCAGACCTTCCTGCAATTCCTCCTGGAAGCCTCCTCCAAGCAGTCTACCTGAGTTGAACATCCGTGCCTTTAAACTGGTACTTCCAGTTTGTTCTAGAGTTTCTTCACCTGCAGTCAATATCCCTTATGGGTGTGCTTCCCTCAGTTCCTTAACCCTGGGAAATCATAGGAATTTCAGTATATGCATCTGTGCATTTCTTATGGTGCTCACAGCTCTCATCAAATGGGTGCAAGGGGCGTAAGCATGATGCTTGCTTACATACCTTTAGTTTGCCAGCATATCATATCCAGCTTGCTAATATTTCTGTATTATTTTCTCAAAACATTACTTAAGGCTTACATTATTATCTATCACACACATATCTGTTTCCTCTCCCCAAATATGTTATGAAAAATTTGAGAATAAGGACAAGGGGTGGGTGTGGGTGGGTGTATAATCCATGATTAAAATTTGTACAGTTCAAAGTACCTAGCAGAAATTCAAAAAAATATGTGTTAATTTGACAAATATCTGTACCCACAAGAGTATGTGTGAACAATCCTGCAAATTAACGAGACCCAAAGCTTGAAAGAAAAAAATGGGGGAAAGAACCAAAATAGACACCTTGCTGTCAGTTTGGGGACAGCAGTTCTCCAAGGTCTTGCTGCTCTTTGGCAACCAGGCTACTCACCAGCAGGACAAAGGAAAACACAGAAATACCAGGATATAACTTGGCAAGTAGATAAGACTTCCTCATGATGGCACATATTTAGAATAGCTCTAAAATTTTCTGGCGGTAATATTTCCCTAAAGAAATCACAGCTAGGTCAGTGCCAGTACAAATGAAAGGAAAAACCACGTCATTGGAGTTTTAACTGGACTTTTGTTAGAATACAACATTTTTTTCTTCCAAACCTAAGCACACGTTAAGGAACTCTTAATGGAAAGTAGAGATGTACTTGTGTGACAGAATTTCACTAACAGTGAGGAACTCACTCTGTCTGGAAGAATGAGAGAGAGTTTTGTAGTCCCTTTTAAATGTTCTCAGTTTAGGGACATTAGACAGATCATGTTAGTGTTCTGGATTTGCATTTCTCATTTGCAATAGGAAAGAGGCTGAGAGAGACCAACACTGGTATGCCCGGAAATAGACCCATCTTCTCAAACTGGATTACTAGGATATACAGGATAAGCACAAAATTACAAGGTAAAATGGCCACATGTTGTTGAAGTGGGGAAGTATACTAAAGATGTAAGAACAAACTTTTAAAAGTAACATTGGTATAGCATGGAGGAAAAACACAGACTTTTTATGGAATATCTCAATTTAATAAAACAATCTTGTTCGAGGAAGCATCTTGATGGAAATATTTTTCTATAAAGGGATGCCTAATGGAATAGCCCCAACTTTCTGAGGCTAGACAAGAAGAAAGCTAAACAATTCTGGAAAAGAAATTAGCAAAACTTATGGGCAAACTCAGAGAAGATGGAGCATGTGTGGGAGGGAGTGATGGAATAAAGCCACATAATAGCAGGACAGGAGCCCCCCTTACAAAGGTTAGTTAGTGAGAATATGCTGGCATCCAGGGCAACAAAGTTGGCTTTAAGAACAAGGATGGCCAACATTTACTTTTAACATACACATAGCTGTGTTTTAAAGCCTTTATTGCAGATATTTTTACTGGGGTCTGCTATTCCTACATATGCTTGGGATGAGTTGAATTATGGGAAAATGAAGTAAACTATTCTACCCATAAGGGCCACTGAGAGATAATAGCTAAAGATGGTGACATCAGCAGACAGAAAACACAGTAGAAACGGGAAATCAGAGGGACGAGTGTTCTGAAGCACAGAAGTCCTGAGGAATATTCCAAATAGTTTGAGAAAGACACTGAAAATTCTTACAGGACATGGGATGAGGATCCTTGGCTACCTTTATTTAATTCATGTAGATAAGGTGACTGAGCTGACATGAAATTTTGGTTCATGGACATGGGTGTGTTATGAATAAAGGTTCAAAATCTTATGACCTCAAATAATTTGTTTAGTGCTCTTCCCACAGACTCCAGGATGTATGTATTCACCTTCCTCTAACACTGGGAAAGGTTTTGAGAAATACTGGTTGGTTAATAACAAATGGTCCATTTAATTCTAACATTCTCCATCTCTGGCAAAACATGATACAGCTATTAAGAAAAATTGGTACCTTTCTTCATAAAGTAGTTACAAGTAGAAGTAAGACCTAATAACTGTAAAGAAATCCATTTTAAGTAAAATTATATCAAGATACCAAAGCAGAGACTGGGATTTGTTCTACTAGAGAAAATTCATAGTATAATTGGTTGCATTTATACCACACATGATATGAAGCTTAATTCAAAGAAATGTTTCAACAGTATTTCTATGACATGGAACTGTAAGTCAGAAACCAGTGTCTTAGATTCAATCCAGGGACACTTCTGAAATTATCAATAATTCAGTATCTTTAAACAATTCATTAGCATTAGTGTCAGGTTGCAAATCTGTCCAGGCAGACATATCAATCACATATAGTAACGATGACAGTAGCTGCAAATCAGGGAAGTCAAATTACCTGCCAAGGGCTCTCACACTTAAAAAAAACATTTAACAAAGACAGCTGATTAACTCAATCTCACATAGTCATTTACCCAGCCTTGCAGAGTTCATTCAAAAGTAATTTTCACTACTTTAATAAGCAACCTATATAACTTGCTAATGAGAATATGTCAGAATATGTCTTTACAGAGTCATTATGTAAAATGTCACAGGTATAGGGTGATCAAATCTCCAAAGGTACCTGGTTCTATCTCAAAAAAAAAATTTACACAAAACTGTCTAGTAAAGAGTCTCCTGGAGATTTGTCACTATTCCATAACAGTTTGGCTGGAATTATCTAGAGATTAAGTAAAATCTCATGTTCATTCCAGCAAATGAATCAGAACTGTATTTAGTTATTTTGTTAAAGTTCTTCAATAAATCATATTCTAAATGTTGTTTTCATAAAATGTTGGGTTAAGAAAATATACTTTCTTTACTGTGTCTGTCTTTGGGTGGAATTTTGTTAGATTGTGCATGCTTGTATTGACTTCTTACCATTTAATTACTTTAATCCTATGTGTCAAAGTTGTTTAGAAAATTATCAGATCATTTTCAGAAAGTTGGCAAAGTAAAGAAGTGGAGGCAGATGTTGGAATGTGAATGACTGTTTTAAAACAGTAAAAAGATACAAAAAATTGACAAGCAAGTGGGTTGTTCTATTTTAACACAGAAAGCAGAGAGCTCTTCTTAGGCACTGTTAAGATGGAGAAATCTTACTGGGACAAGGACAAAAGACATCACTATTCATGATATAAAAAATTCACTGGGCAGTAATTCTTCACTCAGGCTCCAGTTCATAAAATTTGCTAGGGATTGTAGCCAATGGTTGACTATCTGGAATATAGTACTATGCACTGATTAAAGATTTATTGGTTGGCCAGATTTATGAGCAAATGACCTCTGAGAATATAACCTTCGGCCCCTTAATATTCCCTTCCTCCATTACCTCTTGGATATAGAAAATGCAACTTCAGTTTTTCTAGGAAACACAACCTAGGAATTCTGTGTAACATTTGCCCATCACAAATGTTTCAACCATCAGATATTTGTCCAGTGTTAAATGTTCCCTGGTGGCCCTCCTACTAAACAGAAACACACACACACACACACACACACACACACACATTAACAAATGCACATATACTATTACTGTCATCTTTTTATTATAGTGCCCACATATATGATGGTAAATTTCTCTGATTAGAATTAAACATTTGCTGAAGAATTGCAGGTGTCTTTAAAATAATCAGGTTAGTCCCAAATACAAGAAAAAAAGAAAAATAATCTGGCAATCAGTACATCATCAACATCATTAACTTAATCTCCAGAGTCTATCTTTTTAGATGGGAGAACAAAATAAGAAAATCTCACAGCTATACTATTGTGACAGTCAATTACATTTTGATAGAACAGCTTCATGCTCCCATCTGTAATTAAAGTCAGCAGTCTTATAAATTAAATTCCTACAAAGGGGAAATTGGATGAGAGCAGAGGGAGCACTTCATTGTTTCTAGGAAAAAAAGCTAGGAAATTGTGTATAAGACCAACTACCTCTGAATAGTCAAGTTATTGACCTGCTTACTGGGCATATTGTGGTTAAGACAGACGTATAACATCATAAGCATGTTAGAAACTATTTCTTTTATTAGCAGGCTACACAATGGTTAATTTTCATTTATTCTAATTCAGTGTGGGCTCCAAATAATATATAAAATTTGTAAATTTTAAATGTTATACAATAATTGGTAAAGAAGCATAATACTGCTGAAAACTATAAAGGAACATTGCCCATTAGGATAGATTTGATTGAAGTCTTAGCACTTCTTTTTATAAGTTTAGCCAAGTAATTTGCTCTGGCTTTGGGGATGTTGGCAGACATGAAACAAGCAAAACATAGAAAACTGCTGGCATAGTGGTCTTTCTCTCTTTGAGGTTTTCATCACTCTTAGAAGAAAATTCCCAGGCTGGTCTCCTGATTCCAGAAGAGAAATTTAAAAAGTAGAACAGTGCCAACTGTTCTATGAATATAGAACTGTTCAAAGTGAATATAACCCAAGACCAGCTTTAGACCCACACTAACTACTGATACAGGTAGTCATCTCCAGTGAGAACAGTATATTATCCATTGAATATAGCCTAAATGAGCCAACCATCAGCCACTGATCTTCAGATGAATGAGAAATAGTTGTGTAAAGTTATAGTATGACATTGTATTTTTGTGGCAGTAACTAAATGACACATCTACCAACAAAGTGTAATTCCTTAACACAGAATCTAAAGTTCTCCCTAGCTTACTTTTACCTAAGTTAATCATTCATTCATTAATTCATTGAATTAACAAGCCCTTAAGTACCTACTAAATGTCAGTCACTATTCTAGCACCAGGGATATAGTTATCAAAAAAGCTACTATGGAGCTTAAATACTAGAAGACAAAGAAAGCAATAAACAAACATGACAGGTAGTTATAGCTTCAATGAACAAAGCCAAATGAAAGTAGAGAGAATGAAATAATAGGGTGGTCAGAAATTACCTTTCTAATAAGGTGATATTTGAGAAGATATCTGAGTTAAAAGAAGGAGCAAGAGATGTGTATATCTCAGGGAAAGAATTCCAACAATCAAAGGGAACAGAAAATGTGAAAATGCTGGAATCTGCTATTTTGAAGCAATGAAAAATAAAAAAAAAAAACAAACATATCCACTTATAAAATAGTGAAATCACAAAGGAGAATAGTAATAGAAAGGAGAAACAAAAAACTACAAAATAGGCAGAAACAATGAACAAAATGGCAATAGTAAGTAAAAAATTACTATCAATAATCAATAACTATCAATAATTACTTTAAATGTAAGTGGATTTGACTCATTAATCAAGAGATAGAGTGGCTTAATGAATTAATAAAAGTGACTTCCAGCTATATGCCATGCACAAAAAAAAAACACTTTTGATTTGAGGACATACACTGGCTAAATGGGATAAAACAAGATATTTCATGCAAATGGTAACAAAAAGAGCAGGGATAGCTATACTTATATCAAAATTGATTTTACATCAAAATGTCACAAGTGACAAGGAAGGTCATTACATAATGACAAAAGGGTCAATTCACCAGGAGACAAGACGATTATAAATATGTACCCAACATCATAGCACCTTTAGGAGCTCTGACAGATCTGAAGAGAAAATAAACAGCAATACATTAGTAATATCAGACTTTAACACCCAACTTACAATAATTGACAGGTCTCTTGGACAGAAGATCAATAAGAGCAGACTTGAACTACCCTATAGACAAGTGGACCTAATAGACATATGAAGAACATCCCATTCAACAGAATACTTGTTCTTCTCAAGTGCATGTAAAACATTCTCCAGGATAGACAACATGATAGGTCACAAAACAAGTCTTAACAAATTTAAGAAGATTGAAATCATTCCAAGTATCTTCTCTAAACACAATTAAATAAAATACAATCTATAACAAAAGGTAAATGGAAAAATTAACAGATACATGGAAATTTAACAATACACCCTTAAACAATCTCTGGGTCACAAAAATCAAAAAAGAAATTAGAATATATCTAAAGACAAATGAAAACAAAAAAAAACAGAATATACCAAAGTATATGAGATAAAAAAAGAAGTACTAAGAGGGAACTTATTGATAAATGACTACATTAATAAAGAACTAATAACAAGTAAACAACCTAGCATTGCACCTCAAGAAGCTAGAAAAAGCCCTGGCTTAGGTGGCTGGAGCACAGTCCCGTACACTAAAAGGTTACAGTTAAATTTCCAGTCAGGACACAAACTTAGGCTGTGGGTTCAATCCCCAGTTGGGGAGCACACAGGAGGCAGCCAATTGATATTTCTCTCTCACGTTGATGTTTCTCTCTCTCTCTCTCTCCCTCTCTCTCTCATCCCCCTCCCCCACTTCCTCCCTCTCTAAAATCAATGAACACACCCTCAGGTGAGGATTAATAAACAGCTAGAGAAAGAACAGACTAAGTCCAAACTTAGCAGAAGAAAAATAAAAATTAAAGCAGAAATAAATAAAAGAGAAACAGAATAGAAAAAGATTGACAAAACTAAGATTTGCCTCTTTGATAGATAAACAAAATTGACAACACCTTAAATAGACTAAGAAAAAGAAGAGAAACAATTCAAAGTAAATGCAAGAGGCCACATTACAAATGATGCCACAGAAACTAAAAAAAAAAAAAAAAGATCATAAGAGACTATTAGGAACAATTAGAGTAAGTCCTCATTTAATATTTTTTATAAGTTCTTGGATATAGAAACTTAGCAAAATGGCACATAATGAAACCAATTTTACCATGGGCCAAATTATATCGTACAAAGAAGAGTTAAGTCCCTACGTCATATTTCTGGTCACAAAACATCAAAAATCTTCTAAGTAAAGACCTAAAATACTTCTAATATTAAACACAGTGAAGTAAATGTAAGCTATATATACAAAACACTCCTGATATTAAACAATGACAAGTATGTGGGCTACACATACATTTAAGAAAGATTCATAAACCAATATAATTATCTTTTAAGTAACTTAGTTCAGTTCAGGGTTGCAAGTGTCTAGAGCCTATCCCAGAAGCTCAGGGTGCAAGGTGAGAACCAACTGGGGGAAGCATACCCACCATTTCGTTGCAGAGCACACTCACACACATACCCACTCAATCATAGTGAAACAACTTAGACATGCAAATTAATCTCATGTGCACATCTTTTGGATGAGAGAGGAACCAACACGGACATGGGGAGAGCGTGCAAACTCCACACAGACAGTGGTCATAGCTGGGAATCAATTTTTTTAATGGTATCACAAAATGTTGAACCAAATGACATTATTTGAGGACCTGCTGCATACACCAACAAATCAGACAACCTAAAAGAAATGGATAAATTCCCAGAAACGTGAAACTGAATGAAGGAGGAACAGAATGCCTGAACAGACCAATAACAAATAATGAGATTCAATCAGTCATCAAAATCCTTCCAAATAATCCTTCCAACAACAAAAGCCCACAACGTTATTGCTTCAAAAGCCAACTCTACCAAAATTTAAACAAGATTTAATACCAATATTTCCTACATTCTTTAAAAAATATTAAAAAGGTAACACCTTCTAATTCACTATGAGGTCAGTATCACCCTGATAACAAAGAAAAGACACCTCAAAAAAAAACAAAAAAAAACTACAGGCGAATATCCCTGATACACATGGATGTAGAAATCCTCAACAAAATATTAGTAACCTTAATTCAGCAGCACATTAAAAGGAACATACAACATAAAAGTGGACACTTATTTCTGGGATGCACAGATGTTTCAAACTACACAAATCAATAAATGGATCAATCACATATACAGAATTATTTAAAAGGATGAAGAATTTTTTTAATCACATGATCATCTTAATAGATAAAGAAAAGGCATTTAACAAAATTCAACATCATTTTATGAAAGAAACTTCCAACAAATTAAGTATAAGAGGGGGCCCAAAAATGCCATTTATTTATAAAAAATTGTGTATTTATTCTTATATGTTTAAACTTTAGTCACCTTCAAAATACTCTCCATTTGATGTAATACACCTATTGAGACCTTTTTTCCACTGCCCAAAACAGTTAGTGATCTGTCGTTTTTGATGCCTCTTAGTGCTCCTGCCACTTTCTGTCTCACCTCTTCCACATTGGCAAAATATTTCCATTTGAGGACTTTTTTCATCCGTGGAAACAAACAAACAAAAAAGTTACTCAGGGCCATATCAGGTGAATAAGGAGGATGGGGCATGGGGGTCATGCTATTTTTGGTCAAAAACTGCTGAACACTCAGTACATTATGAGCATGTGTGCATGTAAACCACCCATCCTGAAATGGGCAAACACAATGAAAGAGTCTTCAAAGAATTCACTGAAGCAGGATACAGCCTCTCACAACAACACCAGCTGGTACACAGATACGGATAGGTTCCTAGAACACTAACCTACTGGGGAAAGCCTGTACTATAAGGGGCCTGCCCTCCAGAAGATAATTCTGTTTTTTGGGGGGTCCCCCACCATGAAGGATTTTAACTGAACACAATAAAGTTGACACATCAAATCCCACAGTTAACATCATGCTCAATGGTGAAAAACAGAGCTTTTCCTCCAAGATCTGAAACAAAGCAAGGATTTTTACTCTCAACACTACTATTTAGTATACCAGAAGTCCCAGCCTATGCATTTAGGCAATAAAAATAAAATGAATATAAATAACAGAAGTAAATTTGTCTGTCTGCAAATGACAATCTTATATTAAGAGACTCCTCAAAACACCACCAAAAGAATCTGTTAGAACTAATACACAAATACAGCAAAGTTGTAAGATGCAAAAATCAATGTACAGAAATCAGCTGTATTTATATATACTAACAGTGAAATTATTCAAGAAGAAAATTAAGAAAGCAGTCCCATTTACAATGGCATCAAAAATAAATACTTAGGAATAAACTTAACCAAGAACATGAAATACTTGTAAACTGAAAACTATAAAACACTGACAAAAGAAATTAAAGCAGTCACAAGTAAATGGAAAACCATGCCATGTTTATAGATTAGAAGAATATTGTTAAGATCTCCATACTACTCAAAGTGATCCATAGGTTCAATGTAATCTCTATAAAAATCTCAATATCATGCTTTACAGAAGTGGTAAAAAAAAATCCTAAAATTCATGTGGAACCACAAAAGAGCCGGAATAGCCAAAGCAATCTTGAGCAAAGAGAACAAAGCTGGAAGCACCACACTCTCTGATTTCAAAATATGAGTATGTTACAAAATCACAGTAATCAAAATAGTACAGTACTGGCATAAAAATAAACACATAGATCAATGGAACAGAATAGAGATGGCTGTCATCAGAAAACAAAATGTTGGCAAAAATATGGAAAAAACAGAACTCTTGTACACTGTTGGTGGGAGTGTAAACTGATACAGCTATTATGGAAAACAGTATGGAGGTTCCTCAAAAAATGGAAAATGGACCTACCATATTCAAGAGCAATCCAGCTTTCAAATTGAAATTAAAATCTTGAAAAGATATCTACACTCATATGTTCCTCAAAGCATTATTATACAACAGTTAAAACCTGGAAGCAACTTAAATGTCTATTGATAAATGACTAGACTTAAAAATGTGATATATACACATAATAAAATATTTTTTAACCCTAAAGGAATTCCTGGCATTTGTGACAAGTGGATGAACCTAGAAGGCACTATGGTAAGTGAAATAAGCCAAACACAGATACATGATACTGCTTACATGATTATCTAAAATAGTCAAACTTATAGAAGTAGAAAGTGGAATGGTGGTTGTCTGTGGCTGGGGGGGAGGGAAACAGAGAGATATTGGTCAAAGAATAAAAGGTTTTGATTATAAAAGGTAAGTTCTAGAGATATGGTGATTATAGTTAATAATATTGTATATATACTTTTTTTGCTAAGAGGATAGATCTTGATTTTTCTTATCACAAGAAAAAAGTAAGAGGGTGGGAAGAAGCTTTCAAAGATGAGCAATAGGTTTATGGTATATGTTGTGGTGATAATTTCACAGGTGTGTTTTTATTTTTAAACAATCAAGTGGTGTATATAAAGTATGTACAGCTTTTTATGTCAAAAAGAAACAGGAAAGAGTGGATATGGTGTCAGAAGAGTTGCAGGACACTAGACCATGTAGTCCTTGAGGCCCTGCTTTTACCCTAAGAGACTGAAAACACCTAAATCATTCATATCTACCTCTTATTGTCAATCCATCCATCCGTCTGTGTACCATCCATGTACCATCCATCTGTGTACCTATCTATCTAGCTATCTATCCCACTCATCTGTTGTCTGTCATCCATCAATCTGTATTTATCTATTTATCCACCTACTATAGCACTGTTACCTATTACAAATATCCATGTCTGTGACATAGCTTCCCTGCTAGATCTTGAGATTCCTGATGAGAGGAGTTATGTCTTACTCATGTCCTTAAGCCACAAAATGGCCAACCCATCACGAGCTGTCAAATAATGGGGGAATTAATAAGTGTGCAAATATGAAAGCATTAAGTAGTACAAAAAATCTCACTCCTCATATTTCTAATATAATAATACAGGGTTTTTGGATTCAGTTGTTGATAGATATGTATTCATTGCCCTTCTTTGTTCATAGCTTTGATCTTCTTTTTCTTAAATAAGTCCCTTTAACAGTTCATATAATAATGGTTTGGTGGTGATGAACTCCTTTAGTTTTTTCTTGTCTGGGAAGCACTTAATCTGCCTTTGGATTCCAAATGATATCTTTGCTGGGTAGAGCAATCTTGGCTGTAAGACCCTGCTTATCATGACATTGAATATTTCTTGTCAATCCCTTCTAGCCTGCAAAGTCCCTTTTGAGAAATCAGCTGACAATCTTATCAAACAAGAAGAACAAAGACAGAATCACAGATACAGAGAGTGTTTTGATGGATGCCATATGGGAGGAAGGTGTCAGGGAATGGGTGGAGAGCTGAGGGGATTAATAAGTATAAATAGGTAGTTACAGAATAGCCATGGGGTATAAAGCACAGTATAGGAAATGGAGAAGCTGAAGAACTTATGCACATGACCCATGGACAATGGGTGGGGATTGCCTGAGGGAGTGGGGAGTGCTGGGTGGAGGGGAGCAAAGGGGAAACATTGAGACGACTGTAATAGCATATAAAAAAAAATAATTTAAAAATTAAAGAAAAAGAAAAACGAATACATAATTGATAATTCCCTTGGTAGCATGGCTCTTGGAATCAAAGGCTACACACCATGCAACACTGAATGGGAGCAGGGTAGGAGAGCCTCACCTGATGTTCACCAGAGGCTCCCATTAGGAAACTCATCACCTATAATATACAGCAATAATCCAGAAAGTTCTACCACTACCTTCTTCTACATTCTAGAGCCTGGAAGCTTTTGTCTTAACAGCAATACTGACAGGTCCTGTGGATGGCATCTTTTCTTTGACCCTATGCCTAAACAATAGAAATAATACATACAATGTTGTGGTATATCTGCATGGTAGCTACCTGCATTTCCAACCAGCCAGCCCTATTCTAGCCATGATGAAAAACAACAACCCTGAAAATCCATGCCGGGAATTGAGCTGGATGAGAGAAAATTCCACAAAATAGATTGCATGGCCCAGGAGAAATCAATATGACTTTATTTACTTTACAGAAGGTAACTTGGAGTCACAGCACAGTTACATATATAAAGAGGTTTATTCTGAATTTTATGAACTTCCTTTTCTGGAAAGAAAGCATATAAGTTATCCAAAAAGCCAAACATTATTGAGACTAAACGAAAACCCAAAAATTCCCTCACTGCCCACTCATAAGTAAAATCAACATAAATGAGTTTGTTGCAGAGCAGAGAGGAACAAGAACAAACGGGAATGAAGATGGAACTGTCTTCTTAGGATCCCATCCTATGACCTGGCAATATCCATAAACATTCTTAACATTCCTCCACAAAGAATCTGATTTGATTATTCCAGGACTCCATGGATAAAATGCAGATAGATTTCTTATGAATTTTTTGTTTCCCTACAGAAATTTTTCTAAAACTTGAATACCCTTCAAGATCTATTTTGGATTATTTGGAATAAAATAGTATCTGCCCCAAATTCTGAAAAGAATTGTTGGGCTTTCGATAACAGATATTTGGGCACACACACAGACTCTTCTGTATCCCGAGCCTGATTCAAAATTCAGGCTGTGAGGGCAGATAAGAGTGTGTGTGGGGTTTTTTTTTTTTTAAACTTCAACTTTGAAATGAGGTAATTTCATGCTTTTAAATCACAGAGAGAGAGAGCTTTGTAAGCAGTTCCCTCACAGTAAGCCCCTGCCAGATCTCCAGAGATTGAATTCTGTCCTAGCTGGGGAAATGTCTCTGGAACAATAGTGGGAGTTCATTTTTCTCCTCAGTCAATTCTCCCCTTTAACAATTAGGATGCAGTGAGCTGCATTTGAGCAGGCTGACGTGGTGGGTCAGAATCCATACTGACTAGATTTCGTCGTGTTTCCCAAGATGTTGTTCTTGCTGTGCCCTTCAATTGTGATGCAGGGTCACATCACTACATTGCTTGTATAAGTTGATTGTTTTTCCTGCTGAAGTGTACTCACCTCAGGAGATGAAAAGACTGTCACTGAGTATTTTGATTATTTTTGTGTTTGTTTTTTCTCTGCAGCTTCCCTGGAGTATAAATTATTACCACAACACTCCACAATACCACCACCATTGGCACACATCCGGACCTGTGTTCTTTTCACATTTCACCCACAAAACAGTATACAAACGGGAAGTGTCATTAAGGTTTTACAGTGCCCAACTCTGTACCTTCATTTCAACTGAGGTTTTGTCTTTTCACTTTTAATCAGTCTCTCCTGTTTTTCTAAAGTCCATTATTAGTGCCTCTTCAAAGTACTTGCGCTGTTTCTCCTTCCTACTTCATTTCTTTCTACCCCATAGAATATAAATTCTTTCAATATTTTATATACCCTTGCATCTTTCTCAAAATATAGCTCAGGCCCTGGCCAATGTGGCTCAGTTGGTTGGAGCATCATCCTGTGCACTGAAAGGTTGTGGGTTTGATTCCCAGTCAGGGCACACCTAGGTTGCAGGTCCCCAATAAACACCTGGCTGATATGGCTCAGTGGATTGAGCGCCAGCCTGTGAACCAAAGACTCACAGGTTCAATTCCCAGTCAGGGCACATGCCTGGGTTGCAGACCAGGTCCCTGGTAGGGGGGCGTGCAAGAGGCAACCACACATTGATGTTTGTCTCCCTTTCTTTCTCCTTCCCATCCCCTCTCTCCAAAATTAAATAAATAAAATAAAATAAATAAATAAAAAATAGACATCTTATCCTCAGGCAAGGAGATATATATATATGCATATATCTCAGTTGCTGTCAATTACCACTAATGAACTAGTAAGTAAAAGAAGAGAAAAGGGAATGAAGAAACGAAGGAATAATGGCATCATACATCTTTACTCATGTTGTACAGCCAACGCTATTTTATCAATGAGTTTCTTTGCAGGCAGCAGCTGTCCTTGCTGACTGAAGAAAAAAAATGCCTTTCGCTCTTTTTTTCCTTCCCTCAGATTGCCAGCTACACTTGTTTCACACTTTTGCACCAATCAGAACTTACTTTTCTTCTGATCCTAGAGATTAAAATCCATTGTTCCTGATCTTGAGCTTGCATCACAATCATCAAGGCTCCTTATAACACAGTTGTCTAGGCCCATACACAGTTTCTTATTCAGCAGGTCCCAGGTAGGGTCTGAGTGTTTGTTTTTCTAACCAGCTCCCAGGTGATGCTCATGCTACTGGTCCAGGACGACACTTTGAGAACCAATGTATTAGCCAATCACCCAGGATATTTCTGCCCCAAATCTGCCCCCTTAGTTGTTCATTAGTAGTAGTAGAAGGGTCTAGAAAAAGGGGAGTAGAGCCAGCCAAAACATTTTCTAGTCTTCTGGTTGAAAACTTTGAAATCATCATTGAGTACAAATGGAAAACCTGAGTGAAGATATGCACCAACCATAGTCCTTCTAGCCAAGTCCCAACTACCCAGGATCATCAATAGAGAGAAAATTGGAAAGGACTGTGTGTGCTAAGGTTGGCAATAATTTCTCCATAAACAGGGACCTACTTCCATTCTTGCTGCTTTCCAAATCACTTACTGAATGACATGCTTTAAGCATGTAATGAGCTTAACATTGAATCTGTAGAGGTACAAAGATTATCAAGTTTAATCTGTACCTTCTTTTTGCTTGGTTGAAATCTACCTCTGTTATTCAGTTATTAAAAATACAAATGTGAAAAAAAGTTCATATGATCTCTTAAAGATAAGGCAGTTTGGAAGCCTGGTGTAGTGACATCAAATTAAAATAGATTTATATTTAAAAAGCTAAGCTTAGAAGTAAATGTAGATAAGACAAAAATGATTCACTTAAGATATCCTGGGATTTTAAGCCCTATCTAGATAATACTTCCTAATATACATTTTATACATTCATAGTAAAATAGCAATGAAAGGAACGTTATCAAGTCTAAAAATTAAAACTATGATTTATTGTCAATCAATATCCAAAATCTGGGAGGTATTTCCACTCCAAAGGCAGTGGAGATGAAATTGGTATTAACTAGAGAAAAAATAAAATAAAAAATGAGACCCCCCATTATACTCCAGGTGTAACAATTAATGATAGCATTTGGCTGTGAATAACAAAATATTTGACAAACAGGGACTTAAACAGGTTTTTTTATTCATATTCTAAGTCTGGAGATGGGTAATTGCTGCTGTAATTAAACAAACAAAAATATAGAAAAATAAAAATGAATTGATCTGAAAACATAGAATAGAATAAATTTAAAAGCTAATTGTTTAAAAAATTTAACATGAAAGACAACCAGGAAAACTGAAATTCACAACAGGAATCTGGAGGAGGCCCTAACCCCTCCTCCCCAGCCCACATGTTTCTCCCAGTAGCTAATCCTCCCAGGAGTCATCTCAAGAAGATGAGAGAAACAGAGATGGAGGCTGAAGTATTTTTAATTCCTTTGTGATGTACACAGGCACACCTCAGAGATTGTGGGTTTGAGTCCAGACCATTGAAATAAAGTGAGTCCCACAACAAAGCAAGTTGTGATTTTTTTGCTGGTAAGAGGGTCATGCCTTCAGTTTGTAAAAAATGCAATATCTGGGAGGCACGATTGAGGAAAATGCAATATAATGAGGTATGGCTGGGTGGACAAGGGGAAAGGGCAGCAAGATGTCTCAAGAATAACTCAAAAGGGTCAACTTACATCTGACTTTATAAAATAAAAAGCCCTCCAAGGTTCACCATTTCCCTGAACCCCCTCCTGTTATGCCATTCTCCCATCACCATAGCAACTCTTGTCCTTTAATAAACAGCAACTGCCGATGTAAGAAAATAGAGTAAACAAGCCTGAAATGTGATTTTCCTCCCAAGTCATAGGAATTTCCTCGCCCGTGGGTGACCCTGTAGACCTCCAAGTTCCCAGCCCATCAGGTTTAGAAGGGCTACCTCCTGGGTCTGCACCTCCAGACTTCTTGTATTAGTGATATTCACTCAGACCATGTATGTTCTCCCCAAGGCAATGTCACTTAAATGTTATATAGCATCTATGAGGAATGTGACCATTTAACTGAGTCTTTCTTAAATGTTACAGTGGGAAGAAAAAATCAGAGATGCCTAGAAAATGTTTCAAATTTCAAATCAAACTGCTCACATCTTCCCATGCAAAGATTTGGTTTTACCACCCCTTGTCCCCAATACTGCAGCCCAGAGTTATCTAATCCCTGTCACAGTCAACTCCTGTTGGAGGTGCAGTACCTATGGCCCAATTAATACCACAATCAAAATGGAGAATGAGAACAGTATAACACGAAAGACAAGGTTGGAGGTCACTGGGATGCACCAGCCAACAGCAAAAGTCAATATGCAGAAGGGACTAGGAATAAAGGCAAAATGATGCAGATAAATTTGAATTTGATCTTTTCCTCTGGAAACCAATTATATTTCACCAAAATTCTGTCATTCCTTTTTATCAAACATTTCTAAAAGGTATGTCATCATACACTGATAACAAATTAAATGTCAATATTTGGGGAATCTGAGTGAAAGTACACAGGTTTTTCTTGTTCTATCTTAGCAACTTCTGCTTAACTTTAAAATTATTTCTAGTGAAAAGAAAAAAAAATTTCAAAGGGGAAACATGGCTTCTGGTTCCACGTGCAAGGAGCTTGGAAGTCACAAGCCCAGCCCAACAATTGAACAAACTGAAAAATTAATTTCTTTGAGTCCACTCAAGAGAGTAGGACACAGGGCAAACCACTACCTGCAAGATTAAAAGGACAGGAGAATAAAAAATATCACAACTCACCAGAGAAGAGATGCAAGAGCAAAAAACACCATGGGAACCAGTGTCTGGGCAGGAAAACCTGAACTCAAACTGATGAATTGCTGGAAGCTCAGTGTGGACAATTGAGCTTTAAAAACTCAAGGGTGGACTCACTCATAAGAGTGGCCCTCACAATATGGTGAGATTTATCTCCAAGAGCTCTACCCCCAGTAAATTTCAGAGCTTCCTTATCTTCAGGTAGGAGTAGGGGGAAACAAGCCATTTTCAAATACTCTAGAGCACTCTGTTTTTCTTAACAAGGTCCGTCCTCAGCAGATACTAGTCAACCAAAGCCCAACCCATAGAGGAATGATCAGGGCCTCACTCACCTGGGGGAGGAGAAACTCCGAATTCCAGCCCACTCTAGCCGTCCTGTCCCACCTAAGAAAGAGAACAACACTGAGAAACACCTGTGAAGTTCACAGTCCAGAGGCACAGGTTCCCTAAAGGGCTGAGGCCTAGTCACAGAACTAAAGAACACGTCCCCTCCTGCTCTACCTCACATCACATTACTAAAGACCTATTTATAGATGTTCTTTTACCCACAACATCGTGTTTATCTACCAAGAAAAAGTCAAAAGGCAAAAAACCAATTTAAAGAGACAGCAAGTATCAGAATCAGACCTGGAAGGGATGTTGGAATTATCAGGCCAGGAATTTAAAACAACCGAGATAAAAATGCTAAGGGCTCTAATGGATATAGCAGGTAGCATACAAGAATAAAGGGCAGTGTCAGGAAAAGGTGGGAATTCTAAAAGAGAAACCAAAATAAAGGCTACAGGTTAAAACAAAAAAAAATTAAAAAACATAACAGAAAATCCAAGGCCCTTGAGACAACTGCAAACCGTTGTGTAACATGTGGGTAAATAGGAATGCCACAAAGAGAAGAGAAGAAGAACAAGAAATATTTGAAACAGTGACTGAGAATTCTCCAAGTCAATATGAAACATCAAACCACATATCCAGGAAGTTCAGAGAACGCTAACTAGGATAAAATGCCACAAGAAACAAGAAAACTGAAACTAAACAAAATTACACCTAGGTATATTTTCTTCAAATACAGGACAGTCAAGATAAAGGAAAAAATTCCAAAGAAACTGCTGGGCAGGGAAGAGGAGGAGGTGGGAGGATGGTAACACTACCTACTGAGGGACAAAGGTAAAATTATATCCAACTTCTCAGAAACCATGCACACAAGAAGAGAGTGGAGTAGAATATTTAAAGTCTTGGAGAGAAAAACAACAGGTTCTATACCTGGAAATTATCCTTCTAAAATGAAGGAGAAATGAAGAGTTTCTCAAACAAAACTTGAGGGAATTTTTTGCCATGAGACCTGCCTTGCAAAAAAAAAAATGGTTAAAGAAGTTATTCAGAGAGAAGAAAATATGTCAGAAATTGAGCTCTACCTAAAGAAAGGAAGAGCACTGAAAAAGGAATGAGTGAAAGAAAAATAAAAACTTTTATTTTTCTTATGTTTAATTGATCTAACACATAACAGTTTATTCAAAATAGCAGCAGTGATGTATTTGATCATGTGTGTTTATGTATACATCTGATGTACATTTACGCATGCTGTGTCTGCCAACATACAAGGGTACAAGGGACAACAGCAAGAAATTTGGGTCACTGTATTTTGTTATTATAAGGTATTTATACTACCTATCCAGTGGTACAGTAGGGATTTTTTTTTGTTTGTGTGTTTGGGCTTTTTTTACCTTGTAATAGAAAGAATATATTTGCTAAATTGGTATAGTGTTATTTGAAAGTGAATCTGGATTATTTGTAAATTTATATTGCAAACTTTAGGGCAATCACTAAAAAATAAGTAAAAAAAAAACAAAGTATAAGTGACATGCTAAAAGGGAAATACAAGGCTAGTAAACATATGAAGGCATTTCAACTTAATCAGTTGGTAGAAAAATACAACCAAAAATACTGTAACATTTTAAAATTATAATATTCAATACCGGTGTCCCTGCGTTATATTAGTAGAACTCTTAAGTGTTCATACAATTTGACTCTATCTATTCTAGGAATTTACCTTGAAGAACTATAGAAATTCATTCAAAGATTAATGTGGGAAAATGTTCATCATAGTATTATTTATAACAGGAAAAAATAGAATTGATCTAAACATACAACAATAAGAAAATATTTTTTAAATTATGGTATTCCATACTAATCACTGTTAATAATAATAACCACATCTAACTTTTAAACATGAAACAGTGTAGTTTACAATAAATAATTTTTATAATATGATATGAATTGGAAAGAGTGGGACACAGATCTGTATGTAAATTATGGACCTAATGTAGTATATTTTTCTCCAGTCTAAAAATTTTAGTTTAATGGAAATATACTATTTTCTGATTTTAAAAATTAACATTTTTAAAGATCAAGTTACTTTTCTCCTCATGGCATAGGATGGATGGTTTCCTAAACACATTTGTTGTGGACCTACAGAAAGGAAGTATCTAGACATCAGGTAAATTGTCTAGAATACCTATGCTGATGTCATTAAAAATTGGAGAATCCAAAACTTAAGATACATTCTGCCTTCTATCACTTCTAGTTTATAAAGGTCATCAATTTATTCAAGATTGTTCTGCATTAAGCTTAATCAATCAATAGAAAAGTCTTATTTCTTTAATTTTGAAGTTGAAATTGCAGGTAACTGCAGCCTGAAAATCCAGCTGACCCAAAAGTTCACTATATACAAATTAATAGGTCAGTATGAAGCCAACCCAGTGTTTGTAAAGATAAAAAAATGTTTCTTTTTATTGTTTTAACAAAGTTAATAACTATTTAATTTTGAAGAATCAACCAGTGGGATAGGCTAATCCCAAAGCTGTGTGCAGAGGGTGTCCAAGTGATCATGCTAAATATAGCCTCTTCTGCATGAGTGGGCAGAATTCAGGATCCTGCATTTCTAAACCAGTGTTCTTCAAATGTCTTTGATTATGCCTTTATCAATTCTTTTAATTAACACGCCTTTCCCCATATTTTATATGTGTACTTCTGTTGCCACCTAATATCCTAAGCTAAAATAGAAGACAGTTTATTGATATTAGTGATGAGTGTATAGCTATACTTCAAATAGCCTTCCTGATTGGTTGAATTTTTTACAATGTCTTGTCAGATTATTGCTTTTACTACCCAGGTGACAGCTAAAGACTTCATTCAACTCATAGAGAAGAAGCAACTGTGCCTTTTTAGGGTTTCCAGGTCTGTGTGCATTATTAGAACACACTTCATACTACATTTTCTCAGAAGGATCTTCTTAAGTTATTTGTCCATTGTTAAGGATTACTTCAGGTTAAAACTAGATAGCTCTGGCTGCTATGGCTCAGTGGTTGAGCACCAGCTTCAGAACAAAGGGTTGCCTGTTCAATTCCAGTCAGGGCACATGTCTGGGTTTGGGCCAAGGTCCCCAGAAGGGGGCATGCAAGAGGCAACCACACATTGATGTTTCTCTGTCTCTCTCTTTATCCTTTCCTTCCCTCTGTCTAAAAGTAAATAAATAAAATCTTTAAAAAATTGTTTTAAATAAAAAGTTGAAACTAGATAACATCAGGCATTATTCCACCTAACCAGTCACAAGTAAATCAACATGTATCACAAAACACTAAAAATAAACAGAATGAGAACATTCTTGGCCAACTGCACTCTAATTTTCTACTCTGAATTATTCAATGAATCTTGTATAATAAGTCCAGCTCCTTTTAGCTGCTATTAGGGAAACTCCAAAATTTCTCTAACTCAACACAAAAGTCCAAAATGGTTGTTCAGGGACAGCTTTCCTCCAAAAAGTGATTTAGGGACCCAGATCCCTTCCTTTCTCCAACATGTGGCTGCCAAGGTCTCCATGTTCATGTCCACCAATGAAGAAGACCCTGATAGGAGGTCTGTTATGAGATGATGGGTTGAGAATAATGTGCATCACTCACATTCATATATTATGGCCAGAACTCAGCCAAATGGCCACACCCAACTATGTAGTCAACTTTGTGCCAGGAGGAAGAAAGGGATTTTGAGAAGAGCTAGCCAGTGTCCAACCATTTCCATAGCAGACAGACTGAATTATGGTATCAGTTGTCAAACTGAGCATTAAGAATGTCATGCTTAACGAGTTCTCTTGAAATAATCATATCCATAAAGGTTTTTAAATGTTCCAATATACCAGTAAATAGAAGGATGCCAATACAAAATGAATGGATATCTACCTTCTTTTCTTCTGCTGACATTACTGAAGGTATGAAACCCATAAAACTCAGGAAACCCTAGTCTGCAATCAGAAAACGCATATCAAGATCAAGCTATCATAAAACAGTGGCTCTCAATCTAGAGTTCATGGACCATCAAAGATCTATGGGTTTTGTGTCAGAGGTCATACTGTTTATGTTGTATGCAGGTTGTGTTGCATATGAGTTTTATGTGTGGGGGCATGTATATGTATGTGTGCATGTATGTGTTTATTTTTTGCAGAAAGGATAAGTATCATCATCAAAATTTGGAACTGGGGTTGTAACAAAAATAATATATTTTTTAAAAACAGCAATTAAGAGTTAAACTTTTCTCAAACTGATGAACAAACATATATTTATTAATCTATTTCCTAGGCACTACTGAGGTCATCATACATAGAAGCTAGGATAGTATGTTGCTACAGTACTGTTCTATTATCAGTAAAGCAAAGAAACAGTTATACCATTATATGTGAAAGGATGGAGATCACTGTAAAAACAATCATGTCCACATGCTTATATTCTATGCATCTTACCTTGACAGCGTGAGAAACTGAGGGATTTGTGGGTGGTATTCAAATAGTTATTGGCAACAGGAAGGTTAACAATCCTCCAACTGCAGCTTGGCAAAATCACATTTCATTTAACCCTGAAATTATCCCCTCTCCTGGGAGAACTTGGACCTATAAGATAATAGTCCTTTCCATAGGGTGAATTATTATATAATGTGTATACATGTGTTATAATACAAATGATAACATAAATCCATTTTTCCTAACATGAGTGCTATAACACAATTTAAGACACACAAGGGAATCCTAACAGAATTTTGTTTTAGTATTTGCAGCCTGGTTCCTTAGTTATTAGAAAGTTAATAATGTATTATTTTTGCAATATTTAAAACTCTTCTGTCATGTGACTACCCAGTCCTTCAGCTATGTTTTGCAAAATAGACAATACCGTATTTTAAATTTCCTGGTCATCTGTCACCCTCTCCTTAATAATCTTTGTGATTTTAAAACCCATTCACTTAGCTGGCCTGTGTGGTTGAGTTGCTTGGAGCAACGTTCCATAAGGGAAAGGGAAGGGTTGCAGGTTCAATTCCTGGACAGGGCGCATGCCTCTGTTGCCAGTTCAATCCCCAGTCCTGGTGCGAACGATCCCTGGCCCAGGCACATACAGGAGGTAACTAATCAATGTTTCTCCCTTCCTCTCTCCCTTCTCTCTTTGCAGAGGTCCCAGCTGATCTGAGAGACACAAACACACTTTTCCTTAAATATTATTACATATATTGGGTACATACACATTTGTACATGACTAATATTAAGCCATAGTGTTCAAGCTAGTCATGACCTTGAACCTATGCACCTGATATATGTAACAATATTTAAGAAAAGAGTTTGTTTGTATCTCTCAGGTTGGCCATGACCTCTCCAGGGTAAAAGCATTGAAAAAATGTCCTCTGGTGAGAAAAAACAATAACAGTCACCTAAAACTTAGTGCTTTCTCAAGAGTTATACAATAAGTATTGGCAAAACTAACATTGCCCCCCCCCCCGCCGAATAATTTTTTTCCTTCCAGATTAAGGACATTTTGAATAAATTACTTGAAGGTCATATTTGTAAATGAGATAGGAAGAAGGAGATAATTCAGAATTAGGTTTTCCTGACACTGTAAATTCTATGGTCTGAGGCTAAGGCCCTGTCATCCTGGGAAAGGGAGATCTTTGGTTTCTTGGGAGGTACTGGCTCAGGCTAAAAGTTCAACTCAGAGATAAGGAGGCCAGAATTTGATAAGGTGGGCTAGAAGAGTGGACTACAGCCATACTTCAGGGACCACAAGGCAGTGTTTGTGCCGCTGAAGTTCTCTACTGCCTGCTCTGCACAGGACAATACACATGCCACTTAGAACAGAATAATACTCCATGCAGTGGGGGAAGAAAGTATCATCCAGAAATCTTTATTTTCTTCATAATAGGTGTGACTCTATGATGGGAGTGGACTAACATGAATTAGCTAAAAAAGTAAAGCAATAACTGGTTTTAAGGTGTATCAGCCTTCATCCCTTGCTGGATTAGTGCTGTAATAAATTTGCATTTCAGAAAAAAATATATGACTTGATTGCCCCCTGAATATAGTAGGCATAAAAATAGCCAGGAATTAAGCTGGGCTAGAATAATCTACTTGTTAGAAATATAGACTGATTTTTGCGTATATGTATTTGTATGGTTTACATTTGTATAATTTACATTTATACAATGCTATTCTTTAGAGGATAACTGAAAAAAACTTTATTAAACTATGTTCATGTGGATTATTTAATGTTACATCATCTGTGTTTATCTAGTGAACATATTTTGAGTAGCTTCTCTGTTCCAGGCATCATCTGAAAGGGCTTCTTCCTCTGGGTGGTCAGACTGCACGGGCATTTAAGTGCAATCTGCTCTAGCAAAGCTTCATTACCAACAACTAAGGGAGCTGGCTGATGTTTTGGAAGAATAGCAACAGAATGGCAAAGCCATTCTGCCACCACTTTGTAGCCAAACCACCCCCCAAAAGAAGCCACCAGGGCCACTACATTATGTCATCCAGAAGTGTCTCATTTCAACTACCTATGTGCTCACTCCATTTCTTAAGGTTGTCCTTATTTTCTCTGATTCTGAATCCTAACATTGCCTCTATTATGTAAAAATATGTCTTAAGTTTTGGGGGTTCATTGCTGCAGCTCTGATACTTAACTTGGCTAAATTCTTCACACACAGCCCAGATCATGCTTGTTTAAACCACCTCATCCCAACCCAACCCATTCTATCTCCTGGCAATCTGGCCCACTCATGATGAGTCACTCCACCCCCAGCAGGCATTGCCTGGTGGGGAACACCAGCCAAGAAGAACTCGAGATGAGAAAATTGCAGCTATTCTCCCAGAAAGGAAGAAGGATGGTCCTCTCCTCTAAATAATTTCAAAAGTGCTCAAAGGCCTAAAATTCTAAGTAAAAGGGAAAGAAGCCAATAGTCAAATAATTTTTAACTACAAATTAACTATTTCATATTCTCAGTTTCTTTTCTTTCCAACCTGATATATTCCAGGTATGAGGTACTAATTTGCTTGACTGTGTTAATAATACCCAATCACTGACAAATTTTAAGTATCAGTTTCTAGGTGAAAGGCACTAATTTCCTTTGCAAATGACTAGAGCCACCTCTTTTAAAATAACATTTTTTAAGATTCTGCTCTGACTACTTGCAAATTTAAGTGAGATAAAGAAGTAGGTTTAGTGTATTTCTTAAACTAGGGGTCAAGGGTGTTTTTTGTAAAGGACCAGATAGTAAATATTGTAGACTGTGCAGGCCATACTTTCTCCATTGCAACTACTCAGCTCAAGTATTGTACCACAAAGCAAAATAATATGTCAACAAATAAACTGTGTTACAATACAACTTTATTTAGAAAAACAGACAAGTAGGTAGGCCATCATTTTCTGACCCCGGTCACAACATCATGATTTTTCTTAAGATGTAACATATCCTTCTCATTTCATTTGCGTAAAAATATCTTACCGATATGTGAGTTCTGATAAGAGAGACTAGAGATACCCAAATCTGGGAAGTTAAATAATATCAGAGAAAACATCCTCCATATCTGGCATACAGTAAACATGAAATAAATGTTGGCTGAATTAAAAATCTAGTTCACATATCAAAAATATATAGCACCGTTAGCCAAATTCTAAAATAACAACCTTGAAAATAATTTTCTCCTTTTATGACTTTTTTATACCTTTACCTTCCAATTACTAAACTTTTTTTTAGGTTGTCTCAGTGTCTTCATTATTATGCATATCCATTTTTTATCATTATTCAGCAACTATAAGCTTCCATCAAACTGGGACTCTTCGATATTGCTGTATTAGGGGAAATTATAATAGCTTATTGACCACAGTTCAGTCAATGATCCATTCATTATTCTGTCTTGAAGGCTAAGTTTGTAAAATAATGGATGTGATTATCACAAAAGTCAATATAAGTATAAATGTGAGGATGGAACCAACAATGAGCCCAAGCAGATAAGTGACATTTTTGTACCATTTCACAAGTACATGCAAATGGACTTGGACATCCTCCTCCATCCGTGGTCCACTTCAGCAATCCTCTAAGTGAGGTGTGGGCATGTCAACAGGTTGGCAAGGTGTTTTGTTGTGGTGTCGAGCAAAATTTTCAGTCAGAATGACTAGTTTTATCTCATTTATCTATTTTCTGTTTTACAAATTTTATAATTTACTCAATGTATTAGTATAGGTGTACATGTATGTAATTGGTGTTACAAGTTCAAAGAAGTTTGGAAAACTATTGATGTACATAGTGCCCTGTAAGATTGTCATATGCTCTTCTAAATGCCTAATGTAAATATTCAGAGAAATGCTCGTTTTAACACAATTTATATGCCCTTTATATAAAAATATGCATATATTTTATAAGTGGATAGGGGAACCAGATTCAAAGATGGTTTGGATTGTGTAATTAGAGCACTCGGCAATTTCATATTATAATTTGTTTGCTAGTCTGAGTATTTTATACATACATGCCTTAAAGAAAGAATAAAGAAGTATATATCATTCAGAAAAATTACAATGAAATTTGCTGCCTCAAAAACCAACCCAAACTTAGTGGTATAAAACAGCAGTCACTATATTATGCTCATGAATGGGTTCGTATGGATTCCACAGCACTGTGTAACTCCACACAATTCAGCTCTTACCTGTTTCACAGCACTTAACATACACAGCTTTACAGCCATGCAGCTTTGTGTCTCCCTTCCCCACTAGACTGGATCTTCCCTGAAACTTAGAACTTCATTATACTCAGTTGTGTGTCCCTTGCACCCGATATGATCAAAAAAGTTGCTTGATTCAGCTGAACTCTGACATGCATAGGCTTAATTAATTAGAGGCAACCAACGTGCAAGAACCACCAAAAGCAAAGTCTCAACAATATTTATTTCAGGGGTAGAAGTATAGTTGCTATTGATTTTCTTTCCTAATTATTCCCAGCTGTCTATTGCTGGGCTATTCCTGACATCCTCCCCAGTATCTGGACAGAATCATGGGACTAGTTCTACCCAATGAGGTACGAAGAGAAGTGCAGAGTGTCACTTCAACGTCAAAGCATGAAATTGCTGGTGTGAAATGACCCATGACTTTATTTTCCTTATGCAGGAGGAAGTAGCAATATCCCAAATGGTGGCTGTTCCATCCCCTGAATCTCAGTATACATCTTAAAGATGATATAAGCAGAAGCACTTGTTTATCAGCAATAGAGATGAGATCTAATTAAGCAAGAACAAACCCTTGTTGTTTTCAAGCTACTGAGATTTGGGTGTTCTGTGTTACCAGAGTGTAACCTAATTATCCTGATAGAAAAATGGACAAAATCAGGACCTTCTTTTCCCTACCTTGACCACCAAATCACTTTTAACATAGTAATAACTATTGAAAGAAGGGATAAACACAAATGATTTAAGAAGGAAAAAAAAAAAAAAACAGAAAAGGAAAAGCCAGTACCTTAGAGAACAGGAAGAAAGCAAGCCGCCCTTGTGGAGATGAGCGGGACACCGCTCACGTGCTCGACATGTGAGCTGCACAGTTAAGAAAAACGGAAGCCACAGGATGAAATCATGTAGAAATGGGGCGTTCATTTTTGGCAGAGAAGAGGTGACAATAGTAGTTAAAACTATAAGCATAAAAGCAACAAACCTTCAAAAAGGCAATGAGGCAGAAAGAAGGCCTAATAATAGACTGAAAGGGTTCCCCCCCCCCCTTTATAGTGGCTAGCTGGTATCTAACAAGACTGCATGATAACACTCTGCAGATTCCAGCAAAACTTCATTTCTTTGTTCATGGTCATTTATTTTCCATGTAACATTTACATAAAATTTGAGTGCTTTTGGAATGCTGGAATTTGACTGTCATTTTTGGGGCCTGAATTACTAAATTTTAATGAAAGAGCAACTCAAGGTCTGACATCTCCAAATTTGTATTTGCAAAAGTTCCACTGCTTGACACACTGTTATTGTTAAAATGGGCTTTGTGCTGAGGCAAATCACTAAGTCCTTACACAGTCTTTTAGGGCTGTGTGTTTATTTCTAAGAATGCTTAATTTTTTTTTTATTGTAGTCCAGAGCTATAGAAAACAGGGAAAAAACATAAAGAAAAATAAAAGAACTCAAATCTCATATTTAGAAGAAACTAAGGTGGTCATTTTGATGCAAAGTCATACCAATGTTTTTTTCTAGGCATTCATATGCATTTTAATATGATTTTAGTATTTAGGCCCCTGTATTTTTCTTTATAAGGCATTTAATCATGGGCACTATTATAGAAGATTAAAAATATCTTTAAAAACATGTACAATTATTTATTGAATTATGCCCCTGTTATTTTGTAGGTCAAGAGCTCTCTTTCAAGCCCTGGCTGGCGTAGCTCAGTGGATTGAGCACAGGCTGCGAACCAAAGTATCGCAGGTTCAATTCCCAGTCAGGGTACATGCCTGGGTTGCAGGCCACGGCCCCCAGCAACCGCACATTGATGTTTCTCTCTCTCTCTCTTTCTCCCTCCATTCCCTCTCTAAAAATAAATAAATAAAATATTTTAAAAAAAAGAGTTCTCTTTCTTTTTTAATAGTTATAAATTACTCTCAGATGAACAGAAATACCTTCCACACCTCTGATTATTACCTGGAAGAAGAACTAATGAAGGAAAGGATGGATATTTTAAGATTCCTAAAATAATAAGACCAACTAGTTGCCATAAAGTCTTTTATAATGTTTAGCAATTTTTTGACAATGTTATTGCAGTACTGTATTAATTTGCTTTGTTTGACTAATAGTAAACATAAACATTTCTTAATGTATTTTAAAAGTTATTTGCATTCTTATTTTTTGTTTGAATTTCTATTCCCAATTTTTTTCTCTTTAGACTCGCAGTAATGTTTCTATTGATTTTTAAATTTCCTTTACATAGTTAGCCCATTAAACTTTGGGTATATTATTTCTTTCCAAGATGAGCTTCAAGATATTTGGGGGGTCAATAAAATGAAATAAAGTATATGAAAGCTGCTTTTAAGCATGAAATACTATAGAATTATTTGTTTTATTGATTTTTTTCAGTTTTTCAAATTTTCAATGTATAAAACTCCTGTTTCTCTTTTGAAATTACCAAACAAGTCAACCTAACACCAGGTATTTGATTGGCATACACGAATGCGACATAATTCCATTTACAGATAGTTTTTAGAGTTCCTTAGCATTAGTATTATGTTGTGGCAGCAGAGAGTCGGACTGCCCTGGTGTCAAACCCAGGTCTGTGCTCTTAGTTGTGTGAACTGGAACAAGTTATTTAACCTCTCTGGGCCTCATGTATACGATCTGCAAAATTGTCAGAATAATTTGTAAAACATGGCAATAGAAGACCTCATAGTATTAGTGTGACAATTAAATAAGATAACTGATACAACTACACAGCGATTTTAATTAAGCTTGCAAACTGAGGCCGGGTATCTACTAAACCTATATAAGTGTTAGCTCTTGATGGGACATTTACATGCTCATTAACTAGAGACAAGCCTTTGATTTAGTTTATTTTTTTAGGCATTTGGAGTGAAATATATTTCTCCCTCTAATAGCAATAGTTACCATTTTCTGGATCACATTCCAAAACTTATTGATATTCATTACTCACTCAACAATTAGTCACTAAATACCTGAGCTGTCAGGCGATATTCTAAGGACGTCAGCTGTGAACAAAACCAATAAGGTCTCCCAGATATGGAGTTTTCATTCCGGAGAGAAAAAAATAAAGAGAAGAAAACATGCAAATAAATAAGTTAATTTCAGAGCGGAAGAAATGACGTGAAGCAAATGAGGCAGGAGAATGCACTGGATGCAGTTGTTGGGGTAATCCCGTCGGGTGGTCCGGGCAAGCCAGAGTGAGAGGCAATGTTCGAAAAACTTAGTGAAAATCATCCTCTGATATGCCCCTCACTTTTACTCCCATTTTATAAACAGAATGATTAGGTTACTGAAACCAACTGATTCTTGCTTTAATAAAGTACATATGCTTTTCTCTGCCAATGGGATGCTTGTTCATAATAGAAAATGTAGCTCCAAAGGAAAAGAGAAAGCAGCTGTGACCCAGTGGCTAACACTGTGTGTGTGTTTTCTGTCCTTTTTCTGCATGTATCCACACAATATTTTTAACAGGGAAAATGGTCCTATGCATAATCTTTGTAACCTGTTTCACCATTGAGAAATATTTGCCGTGTCATTAACAAGTCCTCTGAGAAAATATCATTGTTAATAGCTCATATTATATGAAACCATAATGGCTTCTTTAATTAGTTTCTTACCAATGAATATTTATGTCATTTCAATTTTCCATTCTAAACAATGTGATGGTAAATCACAAAATATTAATAATTATAATTATTATTATCGTATACTAGCTAATATTTATTATAGTGCTTATATATAGCACACATTGTGCTAGGCAATTGATAACCCTAAATTAATTTAATATTTACAACAGTTCTATGAAATAGACACAGGGGTTATTCTTCCTTTAAAAACTGAGGAAACTGACAAAAAAGAAGTTAAATAATTTGCTCAAGGTCACGTATTTAATAAATTACAGATCTAGGATTTAAACTTGGACATTCTGGTTCCAGCCTGAGCAAACACTTAACCTTTGCACTCTATTTCAACCTCTGGCAGTATTTACACATAAGTCTTAATCCTCATCAGCCTTATTGCTGTAGAATAAATTTTTAGAAGTGAAATTAATCAGAGCTTGAGTCTAGATCTAATGCTTCTGTAGAAGAACCACAGCTCCTTTTATCCAAATCTAATGCCCAAATACAAGATTTGAAACTCTGTTTCAGATTACACACCAGACTATAAGAGAAACACAGAGAGCGTTGCAGTAGTCTAAGTAAAACAGATTGCAGCCCCTGCCACCCACTTCTTCTTTTGGTTCTCTTCAAAGCCTTTGCCTAGGAAAGCTGAGCAAAACAAAGAAGTTCCTGAAGTTCAGCCTGTATTCATTCATCGAGTCCGTGGTCCCCTAAAGAACATTCTCTGCACACATTTCCATAGTCAAAACAGAGAGAGAAATGAAAAGGCAGAGGGAAGACACGAGTGGCTTTGAACTCAGGAGGTGGTGGCTTTCCATAATGCCCAGGGTACTCCTCTTAAGCTGGCCGTACCTCCTTTGTAACTTTCAGTGCCTCTTTTCCTCTCTGTGTGGTCCTACAAAGCCATGAAACAGATTCGGTAGCAGATAATTGGGCCGCTCTCAGACAACTGGAGGAGCCCCATGAAGGCTTGCTGCTAATTGAAACACACAAAGCAGGCCCTCCTGTGTGCTTTGAGCTTGCACTAACCCGAAATTATGACTCACTAGACACCATTTTATCTCGTTTTTCAAAAAGTGTTTTTTTTTTCTCGAGAGGCTGCTTGGTCAAAGAGATGAAACAATTCATCTCTGTTACTTTTTCCAGGCTTCAAAGGTAACCTAGAATCATAGGTTTCTATTTCACCAAGGAGGCTCCTGAGCATAGTAAACTCTCTGTTATCTCATCTGGTCAAATGATACAGGTTTTACTGGGGAGTGAAGAAATCAATTGGGTTATTATATCTGCCCTGTATAGTATAGATTATCACTCTTCAAAGAAATAGAATATGGAAAAATAAATCTAAAAAATAGATTAAGGAACAGGTAATCATTCTTTGATAATTCAGAGACCATTTCTGAATCTTAAAGAGCTTCAAGGTAATCATTACAATCTTGAATCATTGCACAAAAAAACGTCTTATGAACAACCTTGGGTTTCAACACTCTGCTTGTCCATTTTCTTTTGGAGATCAAAGGTTACATTTGTAATAAATAGTGTTGAGGGCCGAGGGCAGCCCACACAAGTGTTCTTCAACCCATAACGTAGCTGAAGAAAAGGACTAACCATACTAAAGACCCTCACTATCATTTCTCCTCTTATTCTAATGTATCTACCAAGAAAGTGTCCTTCAAATCAATAAAGTGGGACACCAGAAACACGTTCCCTGCATCTGGTGGCAGACAGAGGAACCTGAACTTAATGTCTTTTGTGGAAGAGAAAGAGTCTCATGGGCTCAAAACACTTGGGACACACACAGCGGGGAAAAGGCACAGGAGCTGGAGTTCTATCGAATGGGTGGAAAGAGTCACAGCTGCCAGCGAAATGCAAGTTCCATGAAACAGCGAAATGCGGTTTCATCTGTCTTGTTCACTGCTCTGTTCCCAGAACCTAGAATGGTGCCTGGGATGTAGTAGGTGCTCAAACACAAGTTTTAAATGAATGAAGGCACCAGTGGTAGAGGCAAAGACACACTGAGGAAGAAGAATCTAGATGCAAGAAATAGTTTGAAAAGCAGTCAGCTTGCACCACAGTGGAGGATAAATGCTAGGTAATAGAGTCTTGTCGACAAAATGTCAAACAACAGAGAGATGGTATGACAGCACAGGCGCACAGGAAATTTGGCAAACCAAGCAGATAATGCACACAGTTTCCTAAAGATCTGGGAATGAACATAGGTATCAAGGATAATAAAATATATAACCCAATTGCAAGCCAATAATTATAAGCCTGACTTGGCTGTGTTATTCTGGATTGATGAAGATGGAGTATCATGTGCCCTCTACAAAAAGGCAGGTAGAAGAATAAAACCAAGGGATCATATACATGAGAGTTGAAATGCACTGGAAAATGAGGACGGGAAGAGCTACAGAAACCACTCCCTCTGGGTGCATCAGTGCTAGAGAATTCTACTGAAGGGTAGACAGCTTATTATACCTCTATTACCCATGAGAGTGTGGCCAAAGGGCCAAGTATCATATAGTTCAATGTGGTATTTTACAACCAATTTTAGACACAATCCACCTCTTTAAAACCCTACAGAGCACCGAACTTCATGAGCCTAAGATCATGTTATAAAAACTAACAACCTTGACAATATGTAATCACAAAGACTTGGACTGCCACTGAAATGTCAGCTACTCTGGAAATGTGTGTCATGCCCTAAGTCTCCCTTAAAATGACATCGTGGCCATCAGGCCATGGAACAAACCACAACAGCTTGACCTTTTCTCTAATCTAAGCTGGAGAGAGAAGCTCTGGGCTCTGGCTTGGACAGAGGTGCCTTGGTGTCAAGCATAGAGAGCCCATCACTTTTCCTTGGGATGCCAAACAGGAGTCAAGGAAGGTGAAATCCGAAGAACACCCTTGGGAAAGAGGAAGCTGGCTGCAAGTCAGAAAATGCTGTCAGTCTGCAGAGATTCAGGGAAGAGACGGTATAAATATGTGAAGCAGCAGAACATAGACCAGGGACTCTTTCTGAGTTCAAGATTTCTAATTAAAGGATGGGAGGCAGTACTTGGAACAATCCCCCAGATAAAAAGGGAAGCTGCTTGTTTTTATAGAATGTTCTTAACTTGGGCTTAGGCAAGGAGAGACATGTTGAAGTTGCCAAAGTTATTTTTAATCAGGAAAGGATTCACCATTTCTTTCTTCTTTTTTTTTCTTAAGAATGGTATAAGTAGGGGGGAGGAATGTGAAGTAAATTACACAGGAATTTGGATTTTACCCCAGTCACATTGATACAGCTGAGTTAGCCATTTATTAACTAACATAAAAAACATTTGGTATTTCTGCTATGCAGTCCACTACTTTTAATCATCATCTACATTTTAGTACAACACTTATCTTCCTATTCTTAATCTCCAAGAGTTTTCTAATTAGCAGAGTGAAGCTTAATAATAATAAAAATATTCTAATAGGAAAAATTATCTACATTATCTTATTATTCCTTTGCAGAATATTATTATTATGGAAAAGTACAATGCAGAATATGAAAATGCACTAATTTGATTTGTCAGAGAAATGTTCTTTCTTTTAAGATCCAAAATAAATCAGCAAATGCCTTCGAAGTTGACATTTAATCCATGAATTCAAATCATTTCCAAGATTTATGATCCATTAGAAAGACAGTTTCAATTTCCCTTGCCCTTGCGAGAGTCTAATGTATAGCTGGCAGAAAATGCATCTACACTACACACCCTCCATGATAACAATATCATTTATTGATAAGGCTTTCCAAGTTTAAAAAAATGATGTTGCTAGTTATGTTCATTTTGATTTGTTTATATGTAAGTAGTAGATAGATGCTTCACTGTGCAAAAGTTTCCTAAAACGTAGCACAGGAACAGATATCCATGTAATGAAGATTGCCTGCTAAAGATTAGAGGAAATCCCCCACAATAATTATATCAATCAAGATAGCTACAGATATCTAGAGATAGAGGAGAGGTCCATAAATAGATATAAATTCAGACACAGATAGAGATAAAAACACAGAGATAAATAGGATAAAGAATCAAGCCACTCAAATTCACAAAAGGATGTAATCAACCCAGTTGTAATTTCCCTTTTTTCCCCCTTCTTCTATTGTTCACCAGGATGATTCTGCCTGTCAAAAATACCAGCAAAATTTATTGGACTCTCAAGGGTAGTTCTCAAAGCACATTCACCCAGCCTTGTGATTCACAGTCAATATCAATGGATGTCCTACCCAGGAGGGTCGACGCTACTCTTCTCCAGCAATTCAGGTTTCCAACATTTAACTACTCAATAGTGCCCACATCAATTACTGGACTAGAAGAGCAGTTATAGCAGTGCACAGGATAGTCCTGCCTTTAAGGAGGTTAATATCCTTAGATTATAAATAAGTAGATTTTATGTTAGTGGGTAAGTTAATGTATCTGTAGTTAATTAGAGGCAAAGAAATGTTCTCCTTAGGAACGATTTGACTCTGGCATCATTAGGAGTTATAGAACTTGCTCAGTTCTCTACAGAGAAATTATACAGTGCTAGAATGTCAATTTCTTCACTATATGTATGATAAAAAGGAATTCCAAAGAGGAAAGTTATTTCCCCAAGGTCATAACCCAGCTGCCAGAGCTATGTCTGTCCCAACCTGTATATTAATTAGCAAAACAAAAAGTAAAAACTTATGTTAATACCAGCTCACTAACTCTGTCTAACACCACCCAAAGGTGTCATAGAACAACTATATTAGTTATCTATCGTTACATAACAGACTACACCAAACTTAGCACTTTAGAACAACAAATGTTCATAATGTTACAGTTTCTGACTGTCAATAATCTAGGAAAGGCTTAGTTGGGTGATTTCAGCTCAGGGTCTCTCAGGTTCCAGCTGCATCTTGTAAGGCTTGACTGGGTCCGGAGCATCCTAGCTCATTCGTGTGGCTATTAAGATGATGCATCGGTTCCTCATGGGGGTCTCTCTGGGGCTTTTACCAGAGCAAGCAGTGATCAGCAGGAGAGAATGAAAGATCATCAGAGAGAAACTGTATTTTTTATAACTTAGTCTTAGGAGTGGCATGCCGTCATTTCTACCACATGCTATTGATCTAGGAGACCTACCCAGGTACAATGTGGAGGAGACTATAAGAGGGTGTGAATACCAGACAGAAATCAACTGGAGGTCATCTTGAAAACTGGCTACCACAAGAAACATCTCAAAACCCTGGGGTCTTGTTCATATGTGAGAAGATGCATTACTTTCAGTGAATCTTTTCTGATCTACATATGACCCAGAACTCTTCCCGAATGATACTTTCCACACTTCCCTAGATCCAACCTGACTGCCTTACAATTGAAAAGAATAAGAACAATAGCAATTCTGGATGCTTCGCTCATATGTTCATGCAAAAAGACTTTTTTTTTAGTAACTACCATATGCCAGGAATTGTCCTAGAAGCTGAGAATACAATTGTAAAGAAGGTATAATTTCTGCCCTAAACTTATTTGACACTAAAGAGATAAGAGAAAAAACTGAAAGGGGAGGAAGAGGAGAAAGAAAATAAAAGAACCGGCGAGGAAGAGGAAGAAGGATGTGAGGAAGACAGGGAGAGGGAGAGGAATGGAGATAGAAGCCAACATTGGTGGGAAATAGGGGCAGTCATGGAGGTGTTTGCTTGTGATGTCCTGCATTCAAATTCAAATGTTGAAGTTTCCGAAGAAAAAAATAGGGAGATGTTTGCTTACCACATACAGCCACATGTTCAATGTGTAAGTGCACTGGCCACGTTTTTCCCGAATGTGTGCATTTCTTAATATGCAAGAAACTCACACCTCAAATCAGAGGTTCTCAAGTCTTTGAGTAAAGAAACTGATGAAAGCATTGTTGGGAACTACTTACGTGCCCATCAGTAAATGAGTGGATCAAAAAACTATGGTACACTTACTCAATGGAATACTATGCAGCAGAAAGAAAGAAGAAACTCCCGCCCTTCTTGACAGCTTGGATGGAACTGGAGAGTATTAGGCTAAATGAAATAAGCCAGGCAGTGAAAGATAAATACCATATGATCTCACCTGTAAGTGGAACCTAATCAACAAAACAAACAAGTGAGCAAAATAGAACCAGAGACATGGAGATAAAGAACAAACTGACGGTGACCAGAGAGAAGGGGGGAGGGGGATAATGGGGAAAAGAAGGGGAAGGGTGAAGGCAAGGAACATGTAAAAGACCCATGGACAAAGACAAGGCTGGGGAGAGTTAGATATGGGAGGTAGGGGGTGGGGGGAGCAGGGGAGAGTGGTAGGGAAAAAATGGGGACAACTGTAATTGAACAACAATCAAAAAGAAAAAGCATTGGACACTTTCCTTTTCATAAGGACAATGAGGATGCATGCACACGCATATACACATGTTTGTGGAGTCCATGGGCCTGAAGTTAAGGACACTTGACCTTAAAATTATTGTAAACTAACATTGTATATAATTTTCCATGTTAGCTGTCTTTGTCAATATTCAGGACAGGCTCTAGAACAAGCCTTGCTGGGTCCTCAGAAAACGACAGTGCTTAGCCAGGAACAGGCTGAATATTAGAGTACATATTTGCTCTTGAGGATATTTTGCTAAGCTGACAGTTTCCAGCCTGAATGTAAAAATCTTGGCAAGGCACAAGGTAAAGGGCATCATGTCAAAAGACAAGCTGAGGTCAAAGTTAATCAATCTAGATGTAAGAGCCATTTAGTCTAATTCTTTCATTTTACAGATGGGAAAACTAGAGACCCAGTGGCTGACCAGGGCACGCTGGCTGCTAATGCAATACAGACAAGCATTCAGAATTGATGTAACCTTGGTCCAGATGGCAGGAGGCTTATCCACAGTGATCAGGATCACACTTGGTAAATTGAGGTTAAACTCTCCATTCTAGAAGGAGAACACTAAATGAAGCTGGATTACCTACAGACGCCTCAGTCCACCCGGCTCTGGGGTGGATCTTGAATCAACCAAAGCAGAAGTAAGACTAGGCAGACAGCCTTTGGGGTGTGCCCTAGTAGACATTTCTATGAATCTTCATTTAATAGTCTGGGTTTCCTCCCCTCCAGCAGCCATCCTGACACATTTATTCTGCACTGCAGTGATTTTATACCTGGAGGCAAAAGGAAGCTTGAGTTTGAATGCCAACTTCTCCCTTGGAAATATAATTGAAAGTCTTCAATGTACATGCAATCCTGGTATGCTGCCACTTAAGCCTGGCATTTATGCCTGGAAGACTTAGCAAATGCTATCAAAAGCAGGTGAGTCAATGGCTGCTATTGCTATCCCACTGCTGATAAGTTAGAACTGACTTAAAGAGGCACCGTGTCAAAGCTTTGCCAGACCTGCAGTGCCTAGTTACATAAAACCATCCCTGAGAACACAAACTGCTGTTTGAGCAGTTATAAAGCGATGCTAAAGGGAGCTGTGGTTTAAGATCAGATTACTTTCCAAAAGCTTTGAATGAAATCTCCTACATCTAAACTACATGTAGAGTGCTTAGGGCTCTGCGAGAACTTTGTAGGCGTAGCTTTGGAGCCCTTACCTTTTTCCCATTCCTCCTTAATTTTTCATGGATTAAAAAAAGAAAGAGACTAAAAGATTGCAAAATTCATCCACCAGCTTTTACTCCCAGTCACAAATTTGTGAACAACAGTTTATTTTCAAATTGTTCCCAGGTATATACAGATTCTCCAAATAAACAGCAAACAGCATTTTTTCCTTTGGGTTGCATTCTCTCTGCCACCTTGATCTGAGCTGCTATTTTGTTTTCTGGAATTTCCCAATGGGCTTTTTTCAAAAGATAGAGACTGTGCTGTGTGAGGGGTAGGACTGCACTGGGCGGACCTGTTGAGGGCAGCACACATTTCAACTTTGTTTTGTTCTTTGAGCTGGAAAAAAAATGCCACACACCATTTAGATTTTATTTGAATAAGAAATGACAATTCACCATATTTATGCTAATATGCAAAAAGGGACATTCCTATAGATTGTGATAGTTTAGGAAACTCCCAAAGTGTCGCTAGACATAGTCAAAAACTAATGAGATAGATAAGAGACAAAGCTGATTCACTGAAATACAAAGTGAATGTCGCTGTGCTTATTTTTGTTACTGTATATAACATATTTTATGAATCTACTATAATTGATTTATCCAGTCCCTTCTAGTTTGGAGTAACTGTGAATAATCTTGCTATACATATTCTTTTTTTTTTTAATTTTAATCATTGTTCAAGTACAGTTTTCTGTCCTTTACTCCCATTCCAGCCCACCCACCCATCCCTCCCCACCTCCCTCCCATTCCCACCGTCCCCCTAGTCTTTGTCCATGGACAAAAGCTATGCGTATTCTTTACAAGAGTCCTCATTCACTTGTGTCATGGAGTCTCTATACCATGTAGATAAGAATGGAGCACTGGGGTCTTGCCCATCATGGTGCCAGAGAGTTTTCAAAACTGGTTGTACTATAAATTTTGCTCCCACCTGCAGTGTCTGAAAATTCTTACTGTTCTCCATTCTCACCAATGTGAAGTGTTGTCAAAGTTTTCATTTTTTTCAAATCTGACAGATGAATGGTAGGATTGTCTAGTGGTTGTTGATTTGAATGTTCTTTGTTGCTAATGAGGCTGTGCACTTTTTAATATAATTCTGGCCATGTAAGTTTTTTCCTTTTTGAAATTTCTACTCAAGCCTTCTTCCAATTTTTCTGCTAGATTACAGATAATTAACCTGTTTACTTATATCTTCTCAAAACCCCATGAATGAGTTTTACAACCATAATATTAAGCAAAAGCAGCAAAATACAAAAGAATAAAAATGTATGTTTGCACTTATATTAAGTTCAAAATCATGCAAAACAGAACTATTTGTTTAGGAAGACATAGTGGGCGGCAATACTTTTAAAAGCAAAGAAATAATTACAACACAATTCAAGAGAAGTTTCTTCTTACTCTAAACAGATTGTTCAGGGAAAAACAAATCCTGTTTCCAGAGCTGCCACAGTTTCTAAAATTTGGTCAATAAACCCACCATGCTCAGGCTCTCGAGCACTATAAATTAATCAAATAAAAAACGTATTAAGATAATAAGAAGAATCTCTATAATTGTATGTGTAGATCAATAGTAAAAATAAAGCACGTAAAAAGGGTAATGGCAGGTAGTGGTAAGAAATTCCAATTTTTAACATTTTATTTCTATAATTTAAAATACATATTCAATTTACACAGTTACTTCAAGAAGACTTAGAAGTCTCACTAATGTGTACTCCTCTCTCCCCATAACTCAGTGGGAGGGCAGGGCAATGTAAAGCTGATTTAGAGTATCTCAACTTGAACTTCAGGCATATAAATTAGTATGTCTTTAGAGGAGAATATAAGGTCATCTCTAGAGAAAGCACCCTGAAAACTATTTTCAAAAATCCTAATGACTCATGGGCAAGCCCGGCTTATCGGGCCTAACGACGGCCCACATTGAGGCAGCGGATTCTCTTTGACAATTCATTTCCCTGCACACTGCCCCTTAAAGCCACCCACAGTTGCATCTACAACAAGAACTTATTGTCTAAATATTCACAGCAATGACAGAATTTGTCTCGTTATTCTAAAATCATAGTGGTCTCCTGCTTTAAGGCTTTCTGAACTTCTTTTATCCACTTGTTCACTGCTATGCGATCCAAACCCAGATGCCCTCCAGTGCCGGAGATCAGAGCACCAGAATATCTCGGGAACACACTCGGAAGCATGCCAGGTGATGCTGCCTTCGAGTCCGAACAACCTGCATCAGAGCTGGAATGAACTCTAAATTACTGTTCCTTTTTTAATTTTCTTATCTGGCTGGTCCCCTATCAGATGTCATCTTATTTTTTGTTTACCTCCCTCCACATATCCACATGTTCATCAGAGAAGACCTAAGTTCTTCCAGCTTTGGATAATAATTGTTTTTAATTTTTAAAATGTTTTTAAGATTTTATTTATTTATTTATTTACTTTTAGAGAGGGAGGAGGGAGGGAGAAAGAGCAGGTGAGAAACATTGATGTGAGAGAGAAACATCAGCCCACTACCTCCCGTAGCCAGTCCGGTCCCTGGTCAGCTACCTTTCACTTTGTGGGATGGCACTCAATCACCTGAGCCATGCAGGTAAGGGCAATAACTGCTTTTAGAAACTGTAAAGTAGTTACAAGAGAACACTTGCCCCAGATTTAGAATTTTTTTTAACTGGAGCATGTGTATTATGAAGCCAATGTCTCCGCTCTACCTTGGTTACGGGACTAAAACCATTCCTCACTGCGCTTACAGGCTGAAGAAGTCATCTGAAGGGGAGGGAGATGGATGCTCGGTTGCTGCAGCAAAGGAAGCAACATTACTCTAGCAGCATCCATCCTTGATTAAGCCTTCCACTGTTAGAGATCTGAGGTTACATAATACACTTTAGGCTGATAACTGATGTGGCTAGAGAATTGGTATTGAATTTATAGCATCAACAGAACAGAAAATGTGATGCATTTTATGCATGTCAGTAAAGAAATGACCTGCTCTTGTTCTACAGAGAATGAAAATTGGAAGTCAAATGCGCTTTGTGTTTCAAAATAGGCTCTCGAACATTTTCCAATTTTTATTTAAATTGTTAGGAGGCTTGGAGCTATTTATCTATCTTCCAAGACAGTGTAATATAACACTGAATAAATGATGCAAGTTGTCAATAAATGAGTGATCAACTAATAGCTCTGCTAGTAATTGATTTATTTTTCTTCAATGAAGTTGCATAAATCAAAAAAAACATTCTATGAAGATATATAATTTTTAAAAAACTGCAAACAAAGTAAAATGTAACTCAAAATATATTCAAGTAACCCCCAGGTAAGGTAGAAAAGGGGAGAAAGAAACATAAAACAAAGAGAACAAAAAAAACAAAGTGACAGATGACTTAAAACTTAACATATCAAAAATTACATTAAATATAAAGGGCTTAAATATATCAATTAAAACAAAAATCAACAGAATAGGCTTCTTAATTATCCAACTCTACGCTATCTATAAGAAACTCATTTTAAATATAATAATATATTAGCAAAGATATATGTATATAATATAGTAGCAAAGATAGACATAATATTATAGCAAAGATATATGTACATATACATATATGATATATGTATATATAACATAATCATGGAAACACCAGTTAACAGACAGCTGCATAGCTATACTAATACCAGATGAAGTGAGCTTCAGAGAAAAGAAAACTACCAGGTGCAGAGAGGGTCACTACAAGTGACAACAGAGTCAATCTACCAAGAAGACACTGCAGTCCTTAATGTATCAATAACAGAGCTTGAAGAAGAAGATAAAAAGATGAGAAGGAGATGAGAAGTTTCATTTTGAAGGCAGCTAGTGTATGCTGCTAGTATGTGCTAGACCCTGCTTCAAACAGTCTACATCCATTATCTTTATTAATTTCTACCCAAAGAAAAACAATTACAAAGTACACTTTATTACCTCCATTCCACATGAATAAATGAACTCTAAAGAAGTTAAGTATCGAGTGCAAGATCACACAGTTAGCAATTCTCAGGCCAAGTTCTTTTCACTCTCAATCCTGCCTCCTTTAAACACTGTTAGAAAATATGCTGTGTGATTACCACATACAATACTGCAGTTCAGTATCTCCTCTTCCTGGCTGTAAAGCCTCAAGTCAACTTTTAATGAAGAACAAACACTGGATTCTCAATAAGTCATAGGAATAAGGTGGCCCTAGAAGACATCAGTAAGTACAAGGCGGGAATGAACAGAGCCTGAGGCAAGACGCAGCTAACTACAGGGGAGATGGAAGTCACATTATGGCCACAGTGACCCAAACAATGTCAAAACTGCCACATAAGGCTGGGAAAGCTGGGCACTGCACAGCATTGGGCAATTCCACAGATGCCATGTACATAGGCCTAAAATCGACTATCGTGTAAATGGCATCACCTGGCATCTCAATCCACAACACTCCCTGTACCATTCATGGCATCCTTCACAATAATCAAGTTATGCTTTTGAAAGTAATAGACTCAAGTCTGCAAAGAAGAAAAATGGTCATTATAGCCTCTGTCTAGGCCCTGAACTCAAGGGTCCAAACAACTGTCCAATTCAGTGAGTCTAAACCCTGGCAAGCTGCAAGAGCAGCGCCCAGATGGTGGTATTTCGTGAGCCAGGAAAAGTATCCAAAAAGTGTAATGAACCTACAAAAGATTGCAAAACTTTATTTTGCCAAGCAATTACTTTCTTTTCAAACTGTCATTGTCACCACCATAATTTCCTGAAAAAAAATTTAAAACATTTTTTCTTATTTTGCCAAGACTTGAAAAATGTAATCACAGATTAACATTAATGTATAATGGAGCACCTAAAAACCACTGAGCTAGCCATTCAGGAGGGAAGAACCAATGAGGAAAGACAGAAAGAGAGTATTTTCATGTGTATCTCTTCCACACAACCATGTTCTCCTTCAGTAAGGCCAAAGAATGCTCATTAGACTTAGAAGATCATTTCTAAGGTTTATTCAAACTTTTGACCCATACATTACCGGAGAAGCCCTTCTTCAATGGCAACTATCAACACCAAGCCTTCATCACGTCTTTCCAAGGATATGATCACCAACCCTACTGCATGGGGGCATGGGCCTCAACAGACCAAGAGAGTCCAGGGGAGTCCAGGACCAAGAATAGCAGCTAAGATGCCAATTTTCTAAATATCAAATGTCTACAATAAGCCTACCCTTTTACACTAGGTGGGATACTTTGCAGAGTTTTGAACACATCCTAGGTGCTCAAAAATGTTACTTGGATTAATTGCAATCATTAAATTGATAAAGCAAGACCACAGGGGTCATTTAAGTAACGAAATACCCATGATTACCAAGATGGGGCAAGAATAGAGATAGAGCCCAATGTTCAAAAACAACAACAACAAAAAAGAGGACTGGGGAAGAGGGGGAGAAAGGAAGGCAGGGGGCAGGGTAGGACAGATTATGTGCATTTGAATGCTGGCCTTGGTTTAGAAACTGTGTGCTCTCTGATGTGGACTGTTTGGCCTGCAAAGTTCGCTGTAGCCTGAAAGAGGTAAAATTCTGCCTGAGTGAGCACAGGAGCACAGGTGGACAATAGGGCTTCATCTGAGAAAGCTACCCTTCCTGTCTGACTGATTCTAATGGCAAGGAGCCATTGTTTCTGATACCATTGGTTACATCTGTGCATTACTTCAGCAGGGGGAAAAATCAGTTCAGAAGAATTTAAAACGCACAGACGTTGAAGTCAGCATTTTGAGTCTGAACTCTGCCCCTTACAGTTAATGTCATGAAACTTCCATTTTCAGCTTGTGAGCCGGTCATGGGAGCATCCACCTCACAAGGTTTTGAAAGTAAAATGAGATCATCTAGCACGTTAAAGGCGCTTTCCATTCTGAAAGGTTTTGTGAATGCTAGTTATTGTCACCCTTTGGATAACCCAATTGATCAGGGATTTGGAAGACTATTTCTGAGCTTTGATGTGTGAGAGCAACATTTTTCTTTAAGACTTCAAAGAGGGATTTGAAGTTGAACAAAGATAAATACCACAGTGAGAAGTTTAAAAACATCATTTCTGATCAAGGAAAATAAATTGACTAATCTCCATTAGTGTTATCTACTAATTAATAATATATTTTATTTTTAACAGATCGGTTATTTAATTAGGCTCTTTGTAAGAAATTTAGAACACAATTTTGTGAGAATAAAGCCCATGTGTGAAAGCAAACAGAGCGGAAGCAGCCCTAGAATTGAGGGAAAGTTTTATTTTTAGCAGAATTTGCAAGTCCACTGCTTTCTGATCAGCCTTGTGCTGCTCTGTAATCTTGTATTTCTCTTTCTCTGTGTCAAAATTCTCCCCCTCCTGGTGTCTTGGCTTGCACAGCTTCTTGAAGTAAGATGTTTGGGGGTTTTCACACCACTGATACAAATTTTGGTGGAGGAGGAAACAAAAATTTCTGTGTGTTCTATGCAGAGACCTCAATTAAGGGACAGAGATCCAGTCACAAGTAGCAAGACACTGCTCAGATACTTGAGGAAAACCACCCTCTTGGCTCTGTAGCACCCAGTGAGGATGACCAGAATGGTCCCAGGAGTGACTCTGGCTATAATTCTCTGACATGCTGGCTGAAGGGTTTCTTGTGGTGGTTAAACTGCTTTTGAGGCACATCTTCAGTAGGATAATATCTAGGCACATTGCGAAGTTTAACCACTCAGGTACCACCATTCTTGTTGCCACTGACTGGTTTTGTAGCAGTGGCAAGAACTTTCTCCTTTCTCTTTTCAATCCTGGATTCAGCTGCTGAATACTTCCTCTTGTACATGGCCTTTTGGGATCACATCGCTGACCAAGAGTATCTGTCAATTCCTCTGAATAGTACAGGGTTTTAGCCACAATGGGGCTTCCCCTTCTTAGGTGTCTTGGCCTTGATGTTACCCTTCTTAACCTTGCCACCAGCATCAGCCTCCTTGGCTTCTGGTTTCTTCTCCTTAGGATTTGGCTTCTCGGGTTTTCACATGCCATTTGAAAGATAGGAAAAGTTTTAATAATATATTTTAATTTAACAGAGTCAGAGGAGTTTTCATAGCAAAGAAAACATTCTTTTCATTCATCTTGATCAATTCCTACTGCCATGTGAAAAGCAGTTCATTTCAAGTATCAAAAAGCTCTGATGGACACTAGGGAATGGGCACTGAATGTAAGCATCCCTGCCACCTGACCTAATGCTTCCAGTGAACAGTCTTCTTGTGTCTTGTAATAAATAAGAATTGTTAGGATTCTCCACCATGCACAGGTTCTTACTGGGGGTAAACAGAAAGTGATACTTGCCCTCTTCTTACAACAAAGAGTAAAAAAAAAAAAAAAGCCTCCCAAAAGAAAACCCCTCCCCCAAATACCAACTTGAAGTGGGATAATAATGATTTCACCTGACTGAAAGCTTTTCCCCCTTGCTTTTTCCAAAGAAAATAATTTTTCAAGCAAATAGATAAGACTATATCCAAGCTAGAGAACAGAAAGTTGGATCTGAAGAGGATTTCCATAAGTATCTACACAAGCAAGATAAACCAGCTTCTAGCTTTTCCCCTTACTCTGTTCTTCACTGCACTATTTTAAAAACTCTAATAGCTCCACAAAGTACAAGCTTTTTAGCTGGTGACAGTCCTTCAGAATTTTGGCTTCAGCCAAACTGACTATTTCCCAAAGTAGTCATAGTCTCAACTTCATCTGCAACTTTGCTCACGTTTCTCCTTCTGCAAGAAACATGGCCTGGGGCTCCTATCCTCTACCTGGATAAGTTCTCTTCTTCAAAGACTGCCTCTTCATGAAGCCCTCTTCTAAACCACCTCTTCTGGCCCTCCAGCACAGTTATGTATTCCTTATTCTAAACTCATTGGCTACTAAATTCACTTTTAGAGCATTTATTCTGTGGTTAAGCTATTACTGAAGTGTCTGTCTCTCCCACAAGACTGTTAGCTCTTGGAGAGAAAGTATTATATCCTTTATACTTAGATCCTATATATCCGGCACATAGTAAAATTTTACACACTTAACAAATATATCTTAAATGAATGCATAATTCAGCATTTGGCAAATTACTTTGCAAGTAAATATTTTAGGTTTCATCCATTTAGTACATAGTAATTCTGCTATAGTAGTCTACTCAGCCAGGATAGAGGAAAATCAGCCATACTTGATATATAAACAAATGAGTGTGATGTGTTTCAATAAAACTTTGTTTACTAAAACAGACTGTGAGTCAGATTTAGCCCAAGGGCCATAGTTGGCTAATTCCTGATAAACTAAACATAGAATGGATTAGAAGGCCCTCAAAAATTTTCCTCCAAGACAAAGTCAAATCCAAGAGGATATATGATGATGTAAGGGCAGAAAATGGTAACAGATCCCTTCTAAGCAGAAATAAAAGGGAAGGAGTGACATCATAACATTCCCTTGCCCTCATCCTGGAAACTAGGATTAATCTAGGTTAACATGCATACAACTGGGAAAGTAGGAGTCCATCAACAGCCTTATGAAGGCTGTAAATCCAGTGTTTGCTACTACCATATTCTAGTAATTAAACTTTTTAGTTTATAGATTAAGAGTGCCTACAAACAGAGGGCAACAGACTGCCTTATAGGGGAGCTTTTTTTCCCATATGCTCAGGAGAAGCTATATACCAAGGGAAAATATTAGGCCAACATATGATTGCCTATACCTGAGAAAGGAAATAAAAGAGATGGAAATGTGAGTTGTGGTCTCAAGGATGGACATTTGGCAGAATTCCAACAGAGAGTTCAGACAGGTAACCCTCGAATTAAAATGCAGAGGCAATGTAGGTGACACTGAGTGTGTTTTTAATTATAAGCCAAAGTGTCATATTAACATCATTGGAAAAAGATACATATAGAATCCAACAATCTTTGTTTTAAGGCATAATTCTGATGCATATATTTTTTTCATCTCTATGTTATATTTTCTTGGGGAATTTGGGGGGCACAAGAAGGATAATCAGAACAAAGAAGAACACTATAAAAGAAAAGTGTTCATTTAGGTGTCTATCTTACATTCAAATGGAGATCCAAAGTTTGAGATGTATTTCCAAATGTAAACAATGCGGATTAAATGTTGGCATAGTGCCTGATCCGTATAATCCCTTCCTCTGGAAGGTAAAACATCTGACAGCACCACAAATGCAGGAGCCAAATCCTCTTGTTGGAAGCAACAACATCACTCCCAGCAGCACCACCTGGCTTCTGCCGGATGGAGTGGAATTACGTGTGAAGGGAGATCCAGAGAATGGAGTTGCACAAACATAAAAAGGCTCCAGCCATAAAATAAGTTAAGCATGTTTACTGCCCTTTCGGGAGAAGTGTCTGAACAAATCAAATGATCGTGTATGTTACCAGCCTCCATACTTCTGCCTTTTCCTTCCTTCTGCAAAAAAAAGTATTTCCAGATTTCAAGAAGGGAACCAAGCTGCATAATAGGTGAGAAAACAATTTATCAGAAGAAGTCAGTAACCCATGAAAAAATGTTGATACCATGCCTTTTCTGTTTAATGGGCTTCAGAGGATACATCCTGAAATGCTTTTCAAGCATCTCTGCTATTTTTATCTGGAAATGCCCACTGTGATAGAATTAACTCACTCAGGGAGCACAAACACTATAGATAGCAGCCCACTGACCTCACTTAAATACATACCTTTTAGTGGAAGGGCCCTATAGGAAACTGCTTGGAACCCAACAAGGAGCTTTTGGCCTTAATTTTCTGGACTGTTAGCACATCCCAAACCCACCTGCAATTTTTCCACTTCGACTCTAAAGACACAGCAAAACATAATAAAAGCTTTGTGAATTCTTTAGTCCCATTCTTTTCTCAATGAAAAATGATTCTAGTTATCAAAGCCATGAAAATATCATCAATCTAATTTACCATTGAGAATAGAAAAGTTGAATTTTGGTAAAGAACTTCTTAACCTCTTTTCTAAACCCTGAGGCCACACTTTAGTTAGTAGTCCTTAATTTTTTTGTTTCTATTCTATCAATGTCAAGGATCATAAATTAATATACCTTGATGGCCAAACAGGACAAAACTAAGTGAGGCAGGTTGGGTGGAAAAGTACTTGAGAATACAGTAAACCAGAGACAGGGCCACTAGTTAGTTCTAACCAAATATTGCCATACAAGAGTGTGTGCAAGTATTGTTAGCTATTTTGACTTTCAGAGATTTTCATAATCTAGATTGTTATGTATGTGTGTAGATTTTTTAAAAAGATTTTATTTATTTTTGGACAGAGAGGAAGGGAGAGAGGGGGAGAAACAACAATGTATGGTTGCCTCTTAAGTGCCTCTTACTGGGGACCTAGCCCATAATCCAGGCATGTGCTCTGGCTGGGAACTGAACCAATGACCTTTCAGTTTGGAGGCCAGTGCTCAAACCACTGAACCACACCAGCCAGGGCTATATGTGTGTAAACATTTTCAATTAATTTTAAAAAAGAAGTTTTTATTCTCAGTGTGGCTCAAAAAACATATTTAATGATCATGGATCACTCATGACTCATCTATGTACCACTGTTCCTTAGTATCAGCGAAGACAAAAGTGACTCTACAAGTTTACCTATCGCTAATTGTGTCAGAAGAGAAGAAACACACCAGACAAAACAGAGGGGCCAGTGTTTGAATTTGCCATTATCTAACCTTGGGGAAGTTAGATACACTAAGAGTATTAGGCTATTCATGCATTATCAATATTGTCAAAGTATCGTCTACAGTGGCAACTAACAGAAGGTCTAATTTTTTAATATAATTCTTTTTGAATCTTAATGTTTTTTTTCCTTCTGATATTAGTTGAGAGCTCAGCAATGTTCCCAACATAATACTCTAGATCAGGAATAGGCAAACATTTTTTGTAAAAGACCAGACAGTAAGTATTAGAGGTTTTGTTGACCAGACAATGTTTGTTGCAACAACTCAACTGCGCCATTGAAGGTTGAAAACAGCCAAACACAACACAGAATGAATGAGTATGGCTGTGTTCCAATGAAACGTTATTACAGAACAGGTGGTTGGTTGGATTTGACCCATGGGCTGTAGTCTGTAGTTTGCCAGCAGTGAATCTTAGTGTTTTAAATATCAGTGCGAATAAAAACAATGATTTTGAAAATCTGAAAGTACAAAGATATTAAACAAGATGAAGAAACTCGTCAAATATACTTAGAGTTCAATTGAAAATGAATCTGCCTTATGGTGATAGAATAGTATGTTCTTTGGGTTCCACATGACCAAAAAGTATTTATTGTTCAACATCAAATAGGGATAGGATGCAAATTGTATATATTTATAAACAATATGCTCTAAGAGCTTACACAAAACAACAAGGTGATTCATTGCCACAATGTTTAATAGGGCATTCTGTAAATAGGCAATACCTTTCAAAACATTCAACAAAATTTTTAAAATTCATGAATTGTCAATCATCTATTTTGCTGGATATCTCTATGACTGCCAAGAACTTGCCTGACATTCAGAATCCAGTTATTAGAAGACATAAGGTTTTGAATCTCCTGAATCAATTCAGAAGTTAACTCCAAGATTCTCTATTAAATCTCTGTTTCCTTTTTCAATAAGGTTGGAGCTAAGTAGGAAATTTTTAGCTACACATGGAGGCATAATCCTACCTCATTCAAGAGACAAGCCAACCATCACATACAATAGAGAAGTGACATACCAAGGGGGCCTTAAAATACATGCACAAAGAATTAGCATATATATAACATATGGACAAAACTAAATATCTATATTCTAAGGCCACAAATTCCCACATATACCTGTTCCTTGTTCTGATTTAGCCTCTTTGATTTCATTCTCTCATATTTGAGCAAATTGAAGGGTTTAAACTCCTATCAAATTTCCCTTCAAACTATTTCTCCTCTCTTTCTTTGACATAGTTCAAAGAGACAAACTTCACTTTAGAACAAGTATTCAGAAGAGAGGCTCTCTGTATTAGAGACAGTTGGCATAACAAGTTTCCATCATAGAACTATTTCTCTAAGCCCACTATGATGACTGATAACTTTACAAAACCCTTAAAAAAACTCTACTTGAATACACTTTTTCCTCAAACTTCGTATGACTGAAATGAGCCGTGTTCAGGTACCAAATGAGAAATCATTCCTAGTGATTTCTCCCTACAGTCCATTAATCTTCTAATCACTAAGTCAAACCACAGCATCTTTTTTGAATTTTTTTAAAGATTTTATTTAATTTTTTTAGAGAGAGAGGAAGGGAGAGAGAGAGGGAGAGAAACATTAATGTGTGGTTGCCTCTTAAGTGCCCCCAACTGGGAACCTGGACTGCAACCCAGGCATGTGCCCTGACTGGGAATTGAACCAGTAACCCTTTGGTTTGCAGGCCAGTGCTCAATCCACTGAGCTACACCAGCCAGGGCTCCTTTTTGGATTTTTATTGTGATAAAATCTATATAACACAAAGTTTACCATTTTATTTATTTTATGTGTACATTTCAGTGGCATTGAATACATGTACATTATTGTGCAACCATCACCTTTATCCATCTGCAAAATGTTTCATCATCCTGTACCCATTAAATACTAATTCCCTGTTTCCTCCTCCCCAGCTTCTAGTAACCCCTATTCTGTTTTTCACCTCCATGAATTTGACTTCTAGGAACCTCATAGAAGTGGAACATACAATACCTGTCCTTTGTGTCTGACTTAATTTCACCTAGCCCACAGCATCTCCTTGGACTTCATTTCCCTTGCTTTGAACTTCACTCACAAAGTGTTATGAAGTCATCCTTCTCTATTACTTTGCAGCTGTTCTTTTTTCTCAACATTCCCTACCATCTCGTGTGTCCATTCCTGCAGGAACCTTCTAACGGGTGCCACTCTAACTTATTAACATTGAACTTTACATAAGAAAAACCTGCTGGAAACACATTGCCACTTCAGAAACTTTGTCAGTGTCCCACAGATCCAGAGGAAAATGCCCCAGCTCTTCAGCCTGGTATGCAAATCTCTTCACCGTGTGAATCTGCCTCAGGCCAGACTGACATTTACCCCATGGCACATCTGTACCTAATCGGAAGAGCAAACCCTCTCTCCAAGCAAAGCTCACTTGGGTATTTTCTGCCACCCCATCCCCACCTTCTACACTCTTGTTTGCTTATGTCTATATAAAACATGCTCTCAGACTTCCCTGTTAAAGCCTGTCCCAGAGGGATCGCCCTGTCACCATGTAACCCCATGGCAGCTCCTTCCTAACGAATGCTTGCAACTTCCTCATCTCTGTCTCTGCACTGTGGATCCTCCGATGTTCGCCTCGTCCTCCCACCTATGTCAGGATTCTGAACCCTACACCCACAGCTCCTGACAGAGAGGGAGTGCTCCATCAGCATTTATTTAATTTATGAAAGGGGAACTCAACACTTCCAGACCGCTGGTTGTTACCTTTGTTAACTTGGTTACCTTTTACCTAAATTTTTCTCAGGGTTTTCCTTTAGATAGAAGTAGGCAACATTCAATCTCTTATGACCAGAGTAAACCTCACACCTTTACCAACACCATGGGTTACAGTTGAAGACTAGATCTGGTAAAAAAAAAAAAGTTACATGAAAGTTTGACCATTTAGCACACTGCTACAGCTGCCGCTCCCACTGATGGGTTTGCTCTTAACTTCATTTAAAATCTCTTTCCCAGGCTGAATATTTGGACTTTATTGCAAATCATTTTCTCTTCATGTTTTAATACATTTCCACTTGCTTACAATTTATTATGCCTCTATGGACCCAACAAATATATTTTTAACAACGTAATAGTGCTCCATTACACAGGATGGTTGGCATCTCAGAGAAAAGTTAATTTGTGTCCAATGACAATGATTATGAACTTAGCTAAGTCATTTCCAATGACAGATATTATTCCCCAAAGGATAAGTATCCATCTATTTCTCTCACTTGGCATCAGTTTGCCAGATATCTGCTGACTACATTTCCCTTCTGTGTTTTATATATTAAGGCCAAATGCATAATTTCCACATTGGATTATGCATTTGGTCTTTTGCTCCTAGCCTGAGCTGCTCCATTTCTCCTACACATTCTCTCTCAGTAAACCACACAAGGCTATTACAAATGGTTACACTCTGTTCTCTCCTTCCAGCCCTGCTCACTGTGACCCAGGCAGTTAAATGGAATGCCCTCATTGCAGACCGTTTGGGATGCTTACTTAACCCACGAGAATGAGTAGTCACATGGCAAAAGCTATCATCTGAAAAACAAATCCATGCAGGAAAACACCTTTTGCCCATCAGCAAAAGAGCTTCTCACACTGCAGACCAGAGTTAGGTAAACTGGTATCTTGTGCAGAATTTAAGCTGTCTCCACTCACTTATTAGAAAGAGTCCCAAGTAAGGAACCTAGAAAGGGACATAAAGGACAAGCTCCCATGTGCTTTTATCTTGTAAACATAAACAAGCTTTTCTAGGCCCCTCCCACATTCAGTTGAGGGAATTTTAAGTCAGAGTAAATATATTCTATCCTCACTGATTTACTCACCAATCTAGAATTATGCATTCACCTTTCACCTTTGCTCAAATCATCCTCCTCTCACCCTTCCTTACTTGAATCCATCCTCAAAAGCCCCAATCTGCATGAAGGCTTCCCTGACTTACATCCTCCCTTACCCAAGTCTTCCAAAGCTTCCCGCCTCCACCAGAGATTCTGACTTGGTTATTTCCTGTCATCACGTGTGATGGTTTCTGCATCCATGCCCTCTAAGACAATCTCCCTGAAAGGAGAAAGCTTGTCTGTATTTTTTCAGGTTTAACACCAATGCCTTACCTAGAGTGAAAATGTAAAGAATAGTAGTGGATGAATTTATCTTCTTCTCCCCAGTCCAAATTAGTTTCTCCTGCCCCAACACTATATCTAGAGCATCATTTATTACAATGTGTCTCTATGACAGTGAAGTATGTGTGTCTGTGTGTGCGTTACATCTACCAAAGTTTGTTTTGATTTCACAGAGGACTAGAACCAGCAAGCATGGATCACATAAGTATGTAGCATTCAATAAAGTTGCTAGCCTTACTCTGACCCCTGGAAATGAAGTATCATAGAATAAAAGCATCCTGGGTGAGGAATTTACTGAAGCAAGAGACAACATAATACATAGGAAATGGGCAAAACTTCAGGTGAAAAACTACAAAGATGATTTTGGAGAAGGTGGAAAAAATAAAAAAAAAGAATAATAATAAAAGCCCATCGAGCAGGGTATGGATACAGCAAGAGAATCCAGGCTGCTTCAGACCTCTCCTAGGATCTCATCTGTTCCTCAGCCAAGACAATGCAATGACTAGTAGAAGAACACATTGTAGATCCTTCAAGGCCATCGTTCTTAAGAATTACACACCTTCTCTTTTCTTAGTGTGAATTCCAACTAGACAGAGAGAAAGTGTGAATGTCAACTAAACAGAGAAGAAGCAAAGAGCCATGTTGCCTCCTCATCCCCTCCTCCTCTTGATGTAAAGCCCTCCCTCCCTGTGCTGGGGTCCTGTTCAGGATTCCAGACACCCACAGGAAACCAGAGGGGTTTATCTGGAGCATCACCAGCTCAGCCTTGGAGAAGATAAGATTTCCTGAGTGATAGGACTGTCTATTAGTGAATTACATACAAACACTGTGAAGTACATTTTCCAAATCCCATGATGCTTGTCTACAGTACAGGAGAGGAAACAGGGAAGAAGAAAAAATGAAATAAAAAGCCAATCATACAGAAACAGAAACGAACCGAAAAAGCAGAATCATCAAAACAGGATAAGTGTCAAGGGGCTCTGGCTTGGAAACTCCTGTAGAACAGCATACACACTTTCATATCTTACTCCTGCATATCTAGGGAAAGTACGGAGTAAGATAGCTCCTAATCTTTCCTACTACTGCTACACTAATTTTAGTCAGCAAAATTAAGCAACTTTATTTTCTTGGCAAGTGAATAAAAGGAGAACTTCAAAGCAGTGGGAGCTTTAAGCTTTCACTGAAAGTTACAGGTAGCTGCCAAAGGAAAATCTTATCTATTGAAAAAGCAAGTTCAGCACTTAGTTGTAGAGCTATGAAAGTCTGAAGATAAGAAGATGTGGTATCATTTAATTAACAGCCACCCAATGATGGCTCAGAAAAGATTAATTCTCCTCCTTAAGAAGTTAACAACAACCTTGGTCTCTACTAGAAAACACACTTTAACCTATGCTGTGCCTTTGCCTTTTTCCTCCCCCTTTCCCATGCTTCAAGGATTTTCATATTCTCTCCCCGTCCCTTCTCCCCTTTCTCCCTTTTTTCCTCAATAAACCAATCTTTTATTTTTTAAGTGCCTATTTTCAGTTGCTCAAGATATTCTAGCAACATATAAATTTCTTTATTCTTCTTCTAAAACACAAGCAATTCTCACTAATGATCTTTAAGAACAAAGAAGGAAATCAATTAACTCAAATTTATACTTTTAGTGAAAGAAAACGGTGTTCTAAAATCTGAAGGGATACAGACATACAAAATTTTTACAATGACTAAACCGAAAATGAAACTTTCAGCTAAAACATAAAAGAAACTGACGTCCCAAAATACTAGATTTATGTAGAAATATATAGTGAAGAAAGGTGACTAAAACTCTTAGAAGTTCATGAAAATAAAATGTATATAATATAATATAATATAATATAATATAATATAATATAATATAATAATGTCAGGGAAAAGTATAACATGTCACTTTGGTTTTTGTCTTTCTTCCTTCTTCCCATTTGGCTGCTCCTCTCCTTTGTCCCATTGAGGGTTTCTAACCTTGTTGAAGATGCTTCATAGGAGTAAAAAGCATCCAATGCCATTTATATGTGCTTATAGCAGAGACTCCCACAAAAATAGAGTTTTTTTAAAAAAAGATTAATAAAGCCTAAAAGAGAGCCATAAATATTTTAGTATTTGAGTGACAACAAAAATGGATGTGTGTATAAATCTGAGAGAGATTCTTCTCCTGAGACATGATTCAATATACTGTATTGAAAAGATATTACAGCTAGGCTCAAGAAAGAGTGAATTATGGTGTCAAAAAGAGAACCTTCATCCAGTAATCTACCTGTGTGGGTGTGAATCAACATGATACTAATAACTACATAAAGCTACACGGCCTAAATAATTCTTAAGTACACAGAGACCACATTATAGGAGAAATAATAAAATTTAATTTAGCCACTAGAGTATTTTCCTGGGCCAAGCATAATTTTTTAAAATACTTGAATCTCCCACCTTATATAAGTGAAGTATTGGGTTTAGTAAAATTCATTAAATATACTCCCCTCTTTATCCCTTCTCAAACCACAGGGTACTCTTACAGCTCCTAAATGAAATAGAATAAAATTGAGTGTCTAGCAGTAACAGAAATTTTGACAGAGTGTTTTATTATTATAGTCATATAAATATATTAATAGATTTATAAGTATCAGATTTTTATAGCTTTATTATTTCTGTTAATAAAAGCAATAAATGGTTGTTACAAAAATAATATTAAAATAAAAAACATCAGTAATACCACTAACCCTAGTATTATCACTATTAACATGCCAAAGTAGGAGTATATCCCCCAGATATTTTCCATTTATATGTATATATGCCTTTGTGCTTACCTATCTTACGTGCAACTTACTTATTCCTTTAAGAATATGTAGCAGGTTTTTATATTAACAATATAGATCTACATAACTTCAATGTATTATATCATATATTTGTACCATAATTATAAAATAAATCCCTTAGTGATAGATATTTGAGATTCTTCACCAATTTTGTTATCACAATCAATGCTTCAATAAATGCCCTTATTGAATATACCTTCACTTTCAAATTAAACATGAAATTTTCATCTCACAAATATTGGAGAGAGCAACATCCCTACAGTCCCCTTTGCTGATTTCCAAGTTGTTGTTTGATGACTCTACACATGGTTAAATTCTTGGAAAACACACACACACACACACACACACACACACACTATTCAGGAAAATCAAGGAAACATCTTTAAAAATGAAGGCAGATAGGTGACAACTCAAAATATAATTAGTAACTATGAAATGTATCACACAGCATGTGATACAAAGTCAGCCCTGAAGATGCTAACTAGGCTTTTGTAAGCATGGCTATGGCATTATAGTGGCCTTCTACAAGGGTAATGTATTATGACTCTTTAAATTCGAATACATTTGATGTATGAGGAATGATGTATGCTGGATGAGGAAATGTACCTGCAAAAGCTATCATGACTTAAATATTTTAGATTAATACTCTTAAACCAAAAACTGCACGTCCACAATTTTACATCATGGACTACTCCAGTTTTCCAAGAAAACAATGTAATATAAGTAATCATAGCTAATAACAAAAGTAGAATAGAAAACAAGACAGATTAGGTCTCTGTTTTCCTATTGGTCCCATTCTAGTTGGAGAGAAGACAACTACCCAGGAAATATATTAGTAGCAAGATCATTTTTAAGAGTGATAACTAATTGAGGTGGAGGAGGGAGCAACATCAGAAAAGCTTGTCTGGGGAGTCCCTGTGGGTGACATCTCATAGGCAACAAAGTCCATGACAAAGAGGCAAACACGGAAAATCAAGGAAGGGCATCTTTGGCATCCAAATTGACTGGTACAAAAGTCCTGAGGTAAGAGTGAGGTTGGAGTGTTCAGAGGCAGATGAAAGGCCAGTACATCTAGAGGACAGTGAGCAAGAGTAAAATGTTAGAAGGTATGTCCATGAGGTAGGGATCTTCTAACCGAGGGCTGGCAAACGATTGTCCACCTGCCAGATCTGGACTACTCCCTGTTCTTATAGATGCAGCAGCTAAGAATAGGTTTTACATTTTTAAAGGATTACATTTTAAATAGTTATATAAGTATAAAACGTATGTATATTTAATATAAGTAAATATATGGTGGGGAAAAGTAGGTTAATAGTTGTTCATATGAAAAATATCCAATAGTAAATAAGAATAAGTATATTATAAGATTAAATATTAATCCAATATTAATAAATAAATATAAGAATTCATATCCTCACAAACTGTAAACCTACTTTTGCCTCACCCTGTATGTGTATGTATATATGTATATGTGTGTGTATGTATATATCTCATATACACATATACACACATATACATAATCTTCTTGACTCTCAAAGCCTAAAATATTTACTATCTTCCAGTCCTTTACAGGAAGGGTTTTGCTGCATCCTATTCTAGACCATGGTAAGGAGTTTCTACTTTAATCCAAGTGTTGATATAATAGGAAGGTATTAAAGGTTTCACATGAAGACAGGGTGGAGAGCACGTTTTGAAGATCATTCCCCTTCAGTGCAGGGATTGGACACAAGGCGTGAAGAAGGCGCACAGTTTGAGGTAGAGCAGTCATCCAGGTGAGAGATAAGTGGCCCAAGAGAGAACTTCAAGGGTAGAAGGGTTTGGAATTGGAGCAAAGAATAAGAGGACCCTGCAAGTTGTGCTCTATCATCTACACATGATCTGGATCAGTGCTCTCTGTAGCCTCAAAGCTGGAAGTCTAAGCTGAAGATGAGGGAAACATGGTCTAGCAGTGATTCAATCACATGTCTCCTAACCCAAACATCCTACCCTTCCCTGTAACTTCCCTGATGCAAGGCCAATTTCCACTCAAATTATTTCCAGAAATGAGAAATTCATTCATGACATTACAGCAGCAAATATGGTGTGTGCCTTGTTTTGATGATTCTGAAAGGAGATCACTTACTTGGTGTTGGTCACTCTGGGCACCAAAATTTTGATTCTAAAAAATAAGAGGTTCACTGCTAAAGAACTTTTGGGAGAGTGATGAAGCCAGTTGTTTGAACTTCATGAAGATATCACATCTTTCTTCTGCTATCATGAATCATGATGTGTTGCTAGCATTGGTTCAAGAGTCAGAGATGGAGATGGAATATAAGGACAAAGAAGAATAAAGGCAGGAGTGGGAAGAATACTGTCAGGAACAGGTTGTGCAAATGATAACCTGAACCCAAGATTCAGGTAAGATGAGAGATGAGTACAAGAAACAGAGAGCTAACATAGGAAAAAGAACAGAGAACTAAGGAAATAGTCAAATCTGGAGATAAAAAAAAAAAAAAAAGGAAGTCACCAGTGTGACTGACAAATGCACCCAAATGGCATTTTTCTTACTAGGGTAATTTCACCAGCAATGTTCATGTTTCAGTTCTTATTCCCATAATGTCTTACAGGGCAGGCTCAACAGTTGAAGAAACCTAGCCACCAGTATACGTATATAATTGATCTTAAATACAGGGGACCAGGAAAGAATTTTTTTTCCATGGCTTGTAAGAGCATGGTAGGTCCATCTCCTCGCTACCCATCCCCCAATCTTCCTCGTTTACATCCAGCTCAAGAGATTGAGTTTACCTGAAACCAGGGACTTTGTCTTGCACAACTGTTATCACCCAAGGCTAATCACAATGTATTCTCATTATAACAATTAATTTAATGGAAGATAGTTCAGTGAAATACAATCTCAACCCAGGATTTGAGGTAGTTAAATCAGATAGATAAGTCTAATGTCCTCCTTTCACCCACTTCTGCCTCTTCAAACACATATACAAATACAGAAAAAACGAAAAGACCTATGGACAAAGACAAAGGCAGGAGGATTGAGGGTGGGAAGTGGGGGGTAGAAAGTGGTGGCAGAAAAATAGAGACAACTGTACCTGAACAATAAAAAAGAAAAAGGAAGAAAAAGCAAATACAGAACGTTAAGTTGACTTGAAGATGGTGATGCCTGCCTGGTCCCTCATGTATTTCACTAAATCTAGTATCTTAACTTTTTAAAAACATAATGAAAGAAAAAATCTCTTTGCTGTCTTCCCTCCTTCCCATGGTTTCTGACCAGATCTCAAACACATAACCCTAAAGGAAGCATAGAACTATTTCTAGAGAAGTCCAAGTTCATCAGTAAACATGTCCTTCCAGCCTTAGTTGCCAAGCCCAACAGTTCTCTGGGAAATTTTTGAAATCAACTATGGAGAGAAGTTGAATTTGTTAATCAGATGTGATTTTCAGTTTTGATGTTATAACTCTTAAGTAATATGATTATTGCAATTTGAGACTTAGCAGCTTCTTGGTTTTGGTCATCTTTCTCTTTGCTTCAGTGGTCTAAAAGTCCTTCACAGACATTTGCCTGAAAGCAAGGAATTTACCAGAGTAATGCTTAAACTTCTAAATCCCATTAGCCACTAAGGACTCCCAGTAGAATAGGACATTGACTGAGTGGTCTTTTTAAATAAGTAAATGTGCAAAGATTTACATACTAATTATCCATCTTTCAGGTGTTGAAAAGAGAAAGAAAAAGAGTATTGCCTAAGAGGTTAGGCAATACTACTTTGACAAATTTATCTGCTCCTTGACTTAATTATTCAGATTCTTATGTATGGAGTTTCATTAGTGCTGGAGACAAATTTTTAGCACACATCTCTTAAGTTATAATAAAAAGTAACATTTGATTAAATATACAAATATTCATTTTATACCTTATTATAGAAAGCACATGTAATTTATAAAGCAAGATCAAACCATGTTCTTATTGCAATCCTTCACTTGTATTGCTATCAATTGCTGATGCTGAATTGAAAGTCAGTAGCCTGTTAGGATGAGTACATTTCTGTTATTATGTGTGGCAATAGATACAATATCAAAAAAAGCGTGAATTGAAAGATGAATTTTAATAGTTTGAGATGGTTCCAGCAAATAAGATAGTAAAATGTTCATGATATTTAGTATTAGAATATAAAGTGGTATTTCTTTCATTGCTCGCTTTTGAAAGATGTTCCATTAATATAGGTGATTATATTATAAAACACCTTTAAGAAGAGATAACAATAAAGAAAAGAGTGATTAATTATGTGAGGTCTTTGAAGCTTATCTTGATTGCTTTCTATTGTAACCCAAGTGGAAAATCCCTTTAATATGGCAGTTCTGATTATTCAAAATTATCAGATCTAGCCTTAAAATACTGAAAGCAACAGTAGGGAGAAACAAAGTCCAAATTAATAAAAAGAAAAGAAAAACTTTCCCTGGTAGTTAAATGATCCTTATTTAAGTGCTAACAAATCAGGCCATTCACATTTTTCTTTCAGTGGGATGACCCCCAACCCTCTGAGTTGATAAAGAATGGAGGAAATTTAAGAAATAAATTTGCCCCCTTTTAGTGTGCCATAGGTTTGTTACTGCATCTTTTTTACTGCTCTCCAAGCAGAGTTAGCACAATCCAGTAAACTGCTGTTCATTAAACAGCAGTGTATACTGCTCACAAAGACACAGAGCATTCAAATACTGATACAAACATTTTACTCCAAGCATGTAGCAATAATAGACACAATAGCTTAGAAAGAAAATTTAAAAAGCCATGAACAAGTTCAAACACAAGTTAAGGTCTTGGTAACTGAATCTGTGAAAACTCCAACATGACCACTGGGTGGAAAATTTGAGATGCCAACACTATGAAAGGTTACTGGATTGAGAGCCCCAGAGCTGGTCAAATGGTAAGTCAACATCAAATGGCAAACACAAAAACTGATCAAGTATGTTAGAGTAAATCAAATTATTAAGTATAAAAAAATAACTAACATTTGTGAGTTTATACTTTGGTTAAGATAAGATACATACCAAAAAATTTAAAAAGGAGAGCAAATAAATGAACAAAATGGTATATAAAGTCCTTTTATATTCAGGAATAAGCTATATATTTTATAAAAATAAATAAATTATATATATATGCATACATACATATAAATATACACATAGTTTAAATTATAGTTTAACTATATAATTAAGTATGTATGTTATAAATTTAAGAGTAATTACTAATAGAGTAAAAATAAAATACACTATAAATTTTCCAAACCAGCAGAGAACAAAAAAAAAAAAGAAAATACAGAAAATATGTTTAATTCAAACAAAGACAGAAAAGAAATGAAAAATCGGGACCAATAAAGGAAATTAAGTATAAAGCAAAAAAAAATCCAAAATATCAACTAAAATAAAGTTATTAATAGATCTATTAAAGGGAAGATATAATTAGGTTAGATTTTTTAACCCAGTTTTTTAAGTATATTTTTTTTATTATGCTATTACAGTTGTCCCATTTTTTTCTCCCCTTTATCCCCTTCTATCCAGTACCCTCATTTCCTCCAGCATTCCATCGCCCTTAGTTTATGTCCATGGGTCATACATATAAATTCTTTGACTTCTCCATTTCCTCTACTATTCTTAACCTCCCTCTATCTTTTTTTGTACCTACTAATTATGCTTTTTATTTCCTATATCATTTCCCCTTCTCCCCCTCCCTCCCCACTGATAACCCTCCATGTGATCTCCATTTCTGTGCTTCTGTTCCTGTTCTAGTTGTTGCTTAGCTTGTTTTTGTTTTTGCTTTTGTTTTTTTTAGGTTCAGGTGTTGATAGTTGTGAGTTTGTTGTCATTTTACTATTCATATTTTTGATCATCTTCTTTTTCTTAGATAAGTCCCTTTAACATTTTCATATAATAAGGGCTTGGTGATGATGAACTCCTTAACTGACCTTATCTGAGAAAGCACTTTATCTGCCCTTTAAGACTAAATGATAGCTTTGCTGGATAGAGTAATCTTGGATATAGGTCCTTGCTTTTCATGACTTTGAATACTTCTTTCCAGTCCCTTCTTGCCTGCAAAGTTCCTTTTGAGAAATCAGCTGACAGTCTTATGGGAACTACTTTGTATGTAACTGTTCTTTTTCTCTGTGCCTTTAAGATTCTCTCCTTATTTTAATCTTTGGCATTTTAATTATGGTGTGCTGCCTTGGTGTGTCTCTGTGGATCCAACTTGTTGGGATTCCCTGAGATTCTGGATTTATATGTCTATTTCCTTCACTAGCTTGGGGAATTTTCTTTCATTATTTTTTCAAATAGGTTTTCAATTTCTTGCTCTCCTCTTCTCCTTCTGGCATCCTTATGATTCAGATGTTGGAATATTTCAAGTTGTCCCAGAGGTTCCTAAGCCTTTCTTCATTTTTCTGAATTCTTATTTCTTCATTCTGTTCTAGTTGAATGTTTATTTCTTCCTTGTTCCAAACTGTTGTCCCGGTTTCCTTTCTTTCACTGTTGCTTCCCTCTATATTTTTCTTAGTTCACTTTGTATAGCCTTCATTTCTTCCTTTATTTTGTGGCCATATTTAATCACTTCTGTGAGCATCCTCATTACCAGTGTTTTGAACTCTGCATCAGATAGGTTGACTATCTCCTTGTCACTTTGTTCTTTTTCTGGAGTTTTGATCTGCTCTTTCATTTGGGCCATATTTCTTTTGCCTCAGCATACCTGTTATGTTGTAAGGAGCATAGCCTTAGATATTCACCAGGGCAGGGCAACCTACTGGTGGTGCTGAATGTGGGGGAGGAGTCAGAGAAGGAACAATGCTGCTTTCTTGGCTCTGGTCACATTTTAGTCACTTCCCCTTCTTCCCACTAGCAAATTGCACCCATCAAGGTGCTGACATGGTGCTGACTCCCAGGTGGTGGGGGTCTGTACACTGTAGGACTCCAGGGCTCCTCCAGTGGACTCTTCTGGCAAAAAAGGGCAATAAATTCACAACTATCAACAATTTACTCTCAAAAAACAAACTAAGCAAACAAGCAAAAGAAGAGCAGAATCATAGATATGGAGATTGTTTGGAGGGTTATCAGTTGGGAGGGGGAAGGAGAAGAATGAGGGGAAATGTACAGGGGTTAAGAAGTACAAATTGGTAGGTACAAAATAGACAGGAGATGTTAAGAACATTATAGGAAAAGGAAGTAGCCAAAAAACTTATATGCACAACCCATGGACATGAATTAAGAGGGGTGGGAATTGCTGGAAGGAATGGGGTTACCAGGTGGAGGGGGTCAAAAGGAGGAAAATTGGGACAACTGTAATGGCATAATCAATAAAATATATTTAAGTAAAGAGACTTACAAATAGAAAATGGAAAAAAAATTAATAGTACCAAACCTAAAAAAAGTGATGCATAACTATTATCTGAGGTATCTGATTTTGAGATATAACACAGAGGAGTGATAGTCTCAAGGAAAATATCAACAGGACATATTTTGGTAAAAAAAAAAAGTCTTCCTAAAGAATCTGATAAAATAGATACATGGGGAGCCTCGTATTCATAACCATTCCCATCTGGGGAAAATTACTCCAGAGATATATTTACACTCCGTTGTCCTATCAATATGGAAGACAAGGTAACCCTAGAGAAAGTGAGAGGGAAGAGAATAGAGGTGCAGCCCACAGGGAATGCTGGAGGGTCAAGCTGTGAAAATAACTTGCAATCAACACAAGTTATTATTGTAGCAACAAAAAGCAGCAATGAATCATTACATGGCAAGCTTTCTGTAATCATTGGAAATTGTTTCCACATTTTAAGAAAATAAAAAGTAATTCTTTGTTTTTAAGAGTAAATAAATGCAAACAATCTTTTCAGTTTAGGAGGAATCCTCTCTAGAAAGGATGGGGTTCAGTCTACAAACAGATACATTATTTTGGTGGTCAAAAAAGGGAAATATTAAAAAATGTGGTTATCCATAAGAAATTACATTTGTGGACACTGACTACATATATATGGTCATATATATATGGTGTGTGTGTATAGATATAAATAGATACAGATATAGATATAGATATTCAAATGCAATTAAATGAAAGATCATCTTGCTTAAAGGAATCTCTATAAATATTTGCCATCATTTTATGTATTTGCATTTACCCCAAAAACATAATTTTCATCTCAGCATCCATTATCATATTAGTGGAGACTATTCTGTCATCTCAGGACACCTCTGGGAATGTCATCCATAAAAAGTAACATGTAGTGAAAAAAATAACAAGTCAAAATTCCCTTTCTAGGACTATAAAGAAGTGTTGGGTATTGAGCTCTGTCATCTGCCTGTTCTGGCACATGTCATGGCTATTAGAAAATTAGCCAAATGTATAAATGGGTAGAACTGGTTTATGCCTTCTTCTTTAATGCCAGGGTTACCGATAGGCTCTTGGCCTCCCAAGCATTTTTCCACCAATTATGTTGCTTGCCTAAAATAGCATCGTACCTTATAGTTAACCCAACCATCTCCCCCATTTGTCATAAACTTACCGATAATCAACTTTCTGGCCAGTGACCTTTGGAAAATTTTAAAGGATACTAGTTAATAAAAATTCTCAATCTCCACTTAAAAACTGTAACAGTGTCCCTTAACCTGATTCCATAGCTCAAGAGAGTAATAGAGTAACATTTCTTGGCTGAATCAATACTGCATTAAAGAAAGGTGCTATCATTGAAAAGTTATGAATACAAAGCAGCTCAATGATGTATTAGTGCCATTGCTTACTGTCTCTTTCAGTTTGCTTGCATTTCTGAACACAAGCAAAAAAGAGGCTTTCTCTCTCAGGTTCAGATTGGTCAGCGAGATCCTATTGGTATTTCTGCCCTGTGTAAATGCTTTTTATATCTTCCATTCAAAGCACTGAAGATACAAAGAAGCAACCTAAATATCAGAATTACCATTGAAGTCTATTTGGTATTTGTTAGTTACATTCTCAAAGGGTTCATGTTTTAAAAATCATTTAGTAACTTGTTTATCAAAGAAGGCAAATTATTCCTGCCGTAGCTCTTTTTCCTTGTGATCCAGAAAGTCATAAAGCAATTTTTCAAGGTTACTTAGTACAAACTTAGGTACATTTTCAAACATTAAACTTTATAAAAAGCTCCATATTATTGATACAGAACTCTTATAAATCAATAAGGAAGTGACAAAGCCTACATAAAAGCTATATTACCTGGTGCTAATGCAGATTTATTAAAACCGGCATTCTTATCCATTGTTGTGGAATAGTAAAGTAGCAAAATCCTTCTGAAAAATAATTTGGTAACTTCATACCAAAATCCTTAAAAATGTTTTTACTCTATGATAAAGCAATTGTACATCTATGAGTTTACCCAAACAAGGGTGAAAAAATTTCATGCATAGGTAAAAATCGTTGATGTGCAATCTCTGAAAGTATAATTATATCATCATTAGATTCCTGGAATATTAGACGTTACACTAGGAACTAACAGTAACAGATTATCCCAAGCAGGCACTATAGCCCACTATCCAGCACAAAATCTAGCATATAGTAAAACACTATATATCAAAAATCATTTATTGACTGGTTAAGTGAATATTCATTTTACAAACTAGGGCTACTCAAAATAAGGTCCACAGATTGGCAGCACCAGCATCACCTGGGAGGTTGTTAGAAATATGTAATCTGGGGCCCTAGGCCCCACACTTTTGGGGCGGGGCCAAAACTATTGGCCCCGCCCCCAAAACTATTTTAGTAAGCCCTCTAGGTGATTCTGTAGAAAAAGCCCTGTGAAACAGGGCCCTAGTGAAAAAAGCCCTAGTGAAACACTAGGCCAGAATACTATGCAATCTTGAAAAATGAAAGCATCTCAGCTTCATTATGTTTTTAACAATTTTTTCTGCTTCAATCTCTACCAGCAGACTATGCTACTGAAGGTTCTCCCAATAGCAGAAGACTAGTTCCCCTCTAAGCCCAGATTCCTCTCAAAAGCAAACACAGATTGGAGATGAAAAGTAGGGAAGATTTTATTGAACTTCCCTTGTTGAATTTTATTAGGATCCCTGCCAGGGACTGTGACTGAAAGTTTCCACATGTGAGAGACAGAACTGTGTTGAAATTCTGACTGTACTACTTACTAATTTGGCATCTTGAACAAATTATTTAACTTCTTTGAGTTTCAGTTTCTTCAGCCATGTAATGGGGCTAAAGATACCTATGAACCAATGTTTTAGAGTGGGGATGAAATATAAAGTCTATGTAGGTCCTTGAATAGCATATATTAAATCCTCAACAGCTATTAAACTTCTTTCCTTAGATCAGTGCTTGTTTCTTTACGACACTATTATGTATGCTTAGTAGACAGAAAGTTATGTGAAGACATATCTAACCATTTTTGGTATTTTTCAGTGTTTATCACATGGTAGGATGTTCATGAACACTCAATGATTGATTGATTGACAGCTGTAGTGAGCCAGAGTGAGGCAGTGTTAAAGAATCCAGTCCTTTGAACCTCACTGCATTGCATTAAACCACTTGAAAGAGAAAAGGAATATGTAAGTCTGTTACCACAGTAAAATTCACACCCCTTACCATGCACTGCTATCCTCCACTATCTGTGCTTTCCCATTTCTGAATGAGACCAGATCTCTTGAAACATCTGGCAGGCTGCCTCTAATGCAGAAAAACCCGCGATGATATTTACCAAGCCATAATAAGAGATAACACACAACTTCCAGATGTCCTCCGTATTGGCAAATGAAAGTGTTGAAAACACTCAAAAACATAAAAACTAAAGGAATTTAGGTTTTTTTTTTCCTAATTGGCAACACAAATTGAAAAGATGACATTATGAGACCAATTTCAACATGGAACAAAAAATATCTATCAAAATATGGCACCAAATCCTTCTTTGGGAACCCATTACAAGCCAGAAGTTTTTGTGGAAAGAGACTCTATCCTTCAACATAATGAACTCTCTACATTGTAACCTAGTTCCTGTGAGAAGAAACACGTGCATACACACTCTTAGAGACGGCGTGATGCAAAACGAGAGCAGATGGACAAAATCGTTAAGTACTTACTATGTTCCTACCACTGCTGTAGTGCTACGGGGATCCAAAAAAAATAAAAGAAAAAGTAAGACATGGTCCTTGCTACAGAGGAGCTTATAGACCAAGAGGAGGCACATGAACATGTAAATAAAAGAATGGCAGATACATTTATAAAGGTTGGACTAGGACACAGTAGGTGCACAGAAAAAAGAAAGGGTCAATTCTGCTGGTGGGTGGGGAGGACAGATGTTTAAATGGCTTTTCTTGATGTAAATAGCTAAAGACGAGTGGGTCCTCAGAAGCCTTGTTATTCAAAGTGTCGGCCCTGGTCCAGCAGCATCCCATGAGAACTTGCTAGAAATGCAGAACTTGGGCCTCACCCCAGGTCCACTGAATCACAGTTCATTCTTCCATTAAAAAAACAAAAAACAAACAAACAAAAAAAAAAACAGAAGATTCATGGGCACATAAACCTTTGAGACATGCTAGTCTAAAGCAGTTTCTGAGGAGTGTTGGAGAAAGAAAACTGGTTGCAGGAGGTTGATTGCATGAAATGAGATATCAAGATAGCACAGGCCAAGTTCAAAACTGAGGTCTACAATATATATTCAGCCAACATATGTACTTCATTAGGATTGCACAGTGTTTTAAACACTGAGAAATTTCAAAAAGAAGTCCAGATTTCCTGCTTCTTTTAGAAAAAAAAATAAGACAATTTTGGCCAAATTGGACCCCCATTCCCATATGAGATTGGAGAGCAAGATTGAATGTCAGTTTCAGACAACCGTGAGCTCACGATTACCTTCAACTCAGCCCTCTTCGGGCTGTAGTAGTATTGTTATTACTACCTCTTGCCCCAGTAGACATTGGAGACTGTGACCCTTGGAACCACCTCTGTGGTACAGAAACTGAGCGAGGACTGAATGAAGAGTAATAGGACAGCAAATGAAGTGGAATACAGAGTTGATGAAGGGATTCTTTGCTTGAATATGTTTTAGGCTGTGGAGAAAATGCCAACAGAAAAGGAGAGGGTGGACATGTGAGAAAGAGGAATAAGGAACATGGTTCCTGAAGAAAAAAGAAAAATGGAGATCCTACCAAGAGCACAGACAGGCTGTAGCCCACCTCTCCCTCTGAGGTAGGTGGAAGCAGAGGAGGCAGGTCAGACATCATTTTTCAGGTGCCCATGAATAAGACTAAAGAGTCTCCGCCTGAGAGCACCAGACTATCTGTGCAGAGGCAAGCCGCTCTACTGAAAGGGAAGCAGCAGTAACGGGAAATTCAGAAGAGTGGTGAATATTTAGGTTGGCGACCCACTGTGGGAACAGGAACAAGGAATCACTGAAACAAGAAGGTGAATGTTCACCTTTTGGGGGGCCCTGCTGAAGTCAGCAAGCAGAGAAGAGGGACAGCAAGCTCCATGACAGTGTGATGTACTGGGGGTCTTGGTGCCAGCCGCACTGAGGACCACAGGAATGAGAAGGTGGATATTTGGATGGGCCTACATGTGCAGGGTGAATACAGAAGAGTGTCAGGTAGGTATGGATGCTAAGAGTGCTGATGAGAGTGGCCGAAGGGACCTATCTTGAGGTCCTGAGAACAGGGTAAATGAAAGAAAACTCTGAAAGTAATAATACACTTGCAAAGGAAGAGGAACTCAAAAAATAAGGGATGTAAAATGTCAACCAGCAGTCACTGGTAGAACCAGAACCTGAACTCGGGGCACCTGACTTCAAAATCTATACTCTTTCTGCTATAACCTGCCAACTCTATGAGTTACATAGAAATGCAAAGATAAGTCTCGACTTCTCTTACGTGGCATAGGGGGGTTCTGTTTGACCTAGAATCCCTGGTCAGAATCACTAGGAAGTCGTCTGTATGTAAAGAAATGGGAGCTTTCATTTCTACTGTCTCCTGTTTCCTTTTGATATCCTATTTCCTCATGTCAGCTGTTTTTATATTCTATTCAGGTCTTCAAAGTAGAACAAGGGCAAAGATATTTATATATCATCATTTCTAGACCTGCCAGTTCAAAAGAGGACAAATAAACAACTGTATTTCAAGTTCTGTGTGTTAGGAGACAGAGCCGTCGACACGAACATTCCTGGCCTCAAATTACTACCTTTGTAATTATAAAAATCTCTATTGTGCACCCTGCAGGTTCACTAAACATCATGATGACAACAGTCACCACTATTTTACTCTTACTATTAACACTAAAACATTTGAAACTTCAGAATGTAAGTATCAAAAAATACTGCCTGGATAGTGGGCCCACTGAAATGAAAGAATAAGTGATTATAAAAATATACTTAATTCTACTTTAAATCAGTGACCATTATGGTCATTAATTTATTACTTGAATTTTACAAGGTGCTTTTTTTCCCAAATGACTTTCTCGTGCTTTATTTTATTTCATTGGGTTCATGTCAGTGACTATAAAATGTCATTGCTACATGTCTATTCACTCAATCACCCAACAATTAAAAGTAAAGTAAGTTCAGACTTGGACAAAGTATAATCTCCAACATGAAATGGGTTTGCAACAGTAACAGAGCAAACTCTCAGGAAGTGGGAATTTTTTATACTCTAGCAGTTGAAGAAAAATCAAAAAATGTGGAGGCAAGGAACTGAAGAGAAAGAAAAGTTAAGCAATGAAGAAATGTGTTCCAGGTCACATTCATCCCAGGAAGTACATTTCCTCTGCCTAAATCTAGGGACCCGGGGAGAGAAAAGCCTTCAGGAGTCTATAAACCCGCCCCTGTTATGACTGCAGAAGTATGTTGTAAAAGATGGTCACCATGTTTGCAAATTATCCAAGAGTCTCAATTCTGCATTAGACAACTTTGTACCCTAAAACAGGGAATAAAAATAGGTAACACCAAATACAGCCATTTAGTTAGCTCTGTGTAGTAAAGTAAAACACACCAGTGAAATTTAATTACAAACTTTGTCTGGTTGCATAAAAATAGACTAGGATGCACTCTAATTTTGATACCAAAAAAAAAAACTTTCATTCAATGAAGACAATTAGGTATCAATATGAAATATGCAGATGTCAGCAAAAGTAGGTTTACATTGTGAGTACATGAAACAATTTATTCTAGTATTAGTTACTAATTATTATGTTATTTATTTGTATTATAACTATAAGCCCACTTTTCCCACCCCTGTATAAGCAAGTGATGTTAAATGATCAGGATGAAAAGGGGGTCCAGGTCCACGGAGATATTTCATCAGCCACCTGACGCTTTTTCATCTATGGCTAGTGAGAGCCCTCTACTTTGGCTATTCTGCTCCAAGAAAGAGCTTCTCCATACAGTCATGGACCTTTGGAATGAAAGTAGATTGACTGATGATTGAATTAGTCTACATCTACATATTCTTTGTTTGCTGCTTTAAAAAAATAACATTCAGTTTCTTAGAATGGATTCAGTTTTCAGCTAATTCTTTTACTGTTTTACTACATGCTGAATTTAAAGAGAACATCTTCAAGTGTTCATTAGAAATAATTACCTGGACAATAATTGTTATGTTATTCTCTTTCTTCTGTATTTTTAAAATTGAACCAAATCCCTCATATAAACATTCCTGGTCCTTTTCTTCATGTCCAAGTAAGTACCATATTTTGTGGACTATAAGATGTACATTTTCCCCCCTAAATTTGGGAGGAATAATGGTTGTTAATGCTGCTGTTGAGTTCTGTTTACATTTACATTGGTGAAATATTATGTTATTTATGTTATTAAATATTTTACCACAGTTTTTGCTTCAAAATTTTTTTTCCTATTTTCCTCCTGTAAAACCTATGTGTGTCTTATGGTCCAAAAAAAGGTACGTTCCTTCATAATGTCAACTGAAAAGCAACCTGACTTTGATTGATTTGGATGAGCTATCTCCTGCCCAAGACTACATTAGGTACTATAAAGTTCAAATGGGTGTAAAATACAATTACTATATTCAGAAAACATACAATTTGGCATTAGAAATAAATATTTTTATAAATAAAGGATGGGCTTCTGCCCATCCCTCCAGCTCTGTCTTTCAGCACATTATTCTACCTCTGATCCATGAACACAGACACATTTGTAATGAACCCAGAACTTTGCACTGCAACAATGCTCCACACTACAAACCTTGTCAGGAATAACCTCATTTTCCACAGACACTTCTTTCCGGCCCACTGGTAACATTTGTAATTCTGGTGTTGTCTCATCTTTGAAGCCGTTTTTGATCTATAATGAAAGAAATGACTACTCTGTCTTCCCTTCCTCTATTATATCCTACCCTGGCTTCTGTACACTAACACCTTTAGAATCCAGAGAGAGCAAATTTAAGGATGTGTTACACAGGCTATTGGTGCTCAATTCTCTGGAATCTTCTGAGTGCATTTATGAGATAAATATTCCAAACTGTCCACCAGGGGTATGAAGGAGGAAAACCTTTAGTCATGCATATGTTCTCCATCGTTCATGGGTGATCTATGAGCACTAACTAGGCCACATTCCATGTTACACATATGTGAATGTTGAACACCTTTTTCTTCATTAGTATCAAAAGATCTACAGGGAAGGAAGCAAGAGTGTGTAGCATGGGTATAAAGCAAAACACTATCAGGTTACCCCTACATGAGACCTGTCAACATCTCTTGCAATAGTTGGACATGGTCACCATGGCAGTGCCTTGAGTAATAGTGAGGCTGAGAATGTGGCACAAAGTTACAACCATGATTATGGGTAATTCATCAAATGGTTCTCCAGCTTGTCGCACATTCCACCACGATAGCTCTGATGTGACTTTTGACAAAAGTTCTGTATTCTAAGAGAAGGAAATGTTCATATCCAGCATATATATTTTCTACATCCACTGATTTTTCTGTTTAAAATGAGTTATGTTTTGACTCTGCCTAATATCTTTCAGGCCCCAACCTTTTGACATCCATAATGTATTTTCCAAGTACTGTCTGATAAGGACACATGTTCTCTCTTCTTTGTAAATCCAACCAATGAACCCACTTTTGTTATCTTTCCTACATCTCCCCTACAGTAACTGAGCTTGAAAGCTGATATGGCCAAACCTAAAGCACATTTCAAGCCCCAAAAGGGAACTGTCGAACGTGCTTTCTAGTGTCATAGTCTTCCTCTGTGTTCATCTATTTCCCTTCCAACTACCTCCTTTTCAGCTCCACAAAGAAGTTTATCTTCATAAAAAATGTGCCCCTTCATCCAATCCCTAATAAATTAAGTTTGAGCCAAAAATGAGAGTTTCCCAATAAATAATATAGTGCCTTAGTGTCAGTTTTTAAGCATAAAAGTTATAACTGTATAAGAGCCGGGCACAATGAGGATTTGTAGACTTGTTTTCTCAATTCATTTGTTCCCTCTGAATGCAAGAAATTCTTAAACTGTGCCAGGATTAAAGATGAAAGAGACCCATGAAGGAACAAAATATGGACCAAAGTGTTCACATCTGGCTTCATCCCCCATGATAACGTCTATTCATGGTGAGAAGATATAAGCAGTTCACAACTAGGCTAGGAAGATTTCTTGGATAAAATTCTCATTCTTTTCTGGAAAATGACACTACCAGATGTCTTTTTTCTACTCCCATATTCCCTAAATAGATCAAAGCTTCAATATAAATAAAAAGGAAAGGGGTAAGGAGGAAGGAAATGTCTCTAAACCCTGCTGGGAAACAGGCCCATCAATGATCATGATGAAGTAAACCAGTGATTTCTCTTGATAAATTTACACCCAGCCCCTCTAGAAACCATTTAGAAGCAAGAGGCAAAGCCAGGTCTATTTTTCTTTCAAAGGCTAAGAATTCTTATATCTGCATAAACATTTTTTAAGAGAGTCCCAGCAGGTCCACGAGAAAGTATTTTTATTTCTCACCATTCAAGACAGAACACTCTCAGTCACCTGGATAACATCTGGCACTGTACACATCCCAACATACTAGTCCTTCTCTTTCACATTCAGGAAGTGCTAGGAGATCAATGCATAAAGTTTCTAGCTTCAGTAAAGTGAGGAAATAACAGCAAAAAAGCATGGACGAGAAAGTTTTTCAAAGCCTGTTTTTTTAAGTACTTTACTAAATATTGCTAAGACCAATCAAAGTGGCAGAGATGAGAAACTCTAATTTGCAAGGAAAGAAGCCTGGTTGAATTAATACTTAATATAGAGTGCCTGCCTTCCTGACTTTGATATGTACTAGATAAAAGGAAGGAGGGAAGGAGAGAGGGAGTGAGATTTTTGTTATCACCTACTATGAGCCAGGTGATATACAAAATATTTTCATATTCACTATGATTTTAGTCCACCTAACTGTTGTGTGATGGACTGGGTATCTAGCAATGGAAGGCTGTTAAATTGTGGAGAATCCATTTTTAGAAAAATATGATAGAAAATCTATATTAAAGATGAATGTGTAAGATAACCTTAAGCCATTCACAAATCTCTTCATGCGTTTGTACCCTCATCATTAAACTGAAGGGGTCAGCCTACATAATATTTAAGGCTTAATATTCTATGGCTTATTGATAAACTTCAACAGAAATCTATGCTTTGAGCCACTTTCCCATCTCCTCTCCCTTCCACCTCATTGATATTATCAGCATACATTTCATTAGGTTAACTTCTATCATTTATGCAATAGCAAGTGTTTCATCTAAAGAGATGAGAGTTGTCCCTGGCTAGTCAAGGACTGGATGACAGAGGCCACTTCCTGAGAAACTGCACATAATACACACGGGACATTCAAGACATTTCTCTTCCAGAAAACCCAATATTCTAGCTTGAGAACACTTATGCACTGTGTAATCCCAAGAGTTACTATGATCACCTGTTTTTAAACAAGTTTCAGCTAGGCTCTAGCACTTGAACAGGGAACGAGGCTCATAGGAAGAACTATCCACTGCAGCAATGGATCCAAATCATTCACTCTCCTCACTTATTCTCCCACAAGGACAAGTCTACTCACACCCAGGCTTCTAAAGCAGAAGGAAAATGAGGCACATGGAACAAAAAGTAGCACAGGGTCTATCCCTGGACACAAAAGAGGCTATGGCCCCAGCATTCTCCAAAGTGAAGGATGTGGATGGTGGCAGGTGCAGTGGTAAGAGATGTGCCTGGCCCACAGACTGGTCATGCAGGTGCCCTACCTCATGACTTCTATCATGAGGAGACACTAGAGGTGCATTTCAGGCCATTGTTGAGATAGGAAATACTCAAAGTCATCAGGGACAGCCTTGTGTGCACATTTAGCACTCAGTCTTTTTCCCCTATTCTTAGGTTAAATACAAATGATAGCAACAAAGTTAATGAATTCTTAGCTGTGAAAATAACAATACTAATTGCTTTATAAGCTTTGCCTTATTTAAATTGGACAATAACCCTCTCAAGGAGTTACTTATAATTATATGCCTTACAGGGCTATTATCACCCTCATTTTATAGATAAGAAAACTCAGTAAAAAAGAGGTTAAGTCAATGGCCCTAAGTTATACTGCTAATAAGGGCAGTATTAATACTCACACATTATACTTTGACAAAAACAGTCCTCTCTATGGACAGGGTCTGGTGTTCTAGGTGTTGGGAAAGCTTATTTTAAAAACATATTCTAACAAATTGAAGTGAGATTTATTGGACATCCAGCTTGAAAGTTAGAGGTCTACAACCAGCCTGCCTCCCTTCCCTTAATTACCTTGGATGGTGTTCTTATTGCACACAAGGACCCTGTCTTCCTTCTATCTTAGATTTTTGTTTACTTCAGGGTATAGTAAACAGAGCTGGAATTCTTTATCTTGCCCATTAGGCTGCAGACAGAGGAAAACCTGAACAGAAATCCTGACTCAAGTGGGCATTTAAAATACTGTCATATAAGTCATGGAGATATAATGTACAACACTGACTGTAGTTAATAATACTGTATCACATATTTGAAAGTCACTAAGAGAATAAGTCTTAAAAGTTCTTATCACCAGAAAGAAGTAGTAACTGTGTCATAGTGATAGACTTATTATAGGGATCGTGTAAACAAATATCATTTTCGTTATAATGTACACCTGAAACTACAGAATGCTATATGTCAATTGTACCTTAATAAAAAATAAAAGCACCAATGGCCCATTGCAGGTCAAGGCCCTATCAGATGACCCAGTGATACAGTTTGAAATAACTTTTCCACATCAGTGGGGTGGAAGAAGAGCCCCATTTGCAGGCTCAATTCTGACAATATGTCCAGCTTCTCTTCTTTGAGAACCAGGCATCGTGTTGCCTTCTCTCACGATGCCCGCTGGGAAGACTGCAGATACTTAAGTGAAAAAGTTGCTAGTGGTAATAAGACTTTTAAGTCTAACTCTGACTATGAGTGTAATTTAAATAGGCAAATAAAATTCTGTGTGTGTACATAGATCATATTATATATAGAATAGATGAATATGCAGAATATAGATAGACATAGATGCAGACATAGTCAAGGACATAGACATGGACATCAATATGGACATAGATATGAGTTGTCAGGGTTCAAATCCCAGCTAACAGTTTCCAGGTCTGATTACATATACTTCCTAAAGTTCCTAATCTGTGAAATGGCAACTATGATAACTATATGATTAAGGGGGCTTATAATCTTAAACCTGCCTCATAAATTTAGTCTGTACTCTGTGTGACATCCTACATCCCTTTCTATTTCACGACTTTTATGCTGAGGATATGGTTGTGGTCCAAACAGTTGCTCTGGAGGATCAATGTGATTTTAGCATTAGCCTTTTCTTTGATGTGTTGATGCTAAAGTTGGAGAAGACATTACTGCTCTGGGTTTTATTCCTGGAGCCATAATAACAGGAGCACCTTGGTCCAAAGAGCAATAATTTAATGTGCTGTTGGCTAGGGCAAATATGCTGATATCTCAAGAACCTAACCATAACATTCCAAGTAAAATTCTAAAATGAATAACTACATTATTTCCGTTTTTTTCTCTTTTACCAATGGTTCCAATTGTTGATTTTGAGATGTGGGATAACGTAATGGTTGGGAAACGTTGAATTAGTAGGAGATATATCAATATCCCCACAGTTTTTTTCTACATAAAAAGGGGGTTCCAACACTAATGGTGCATGGAAGGCCAGTTAATGGGGACAACAGTTACTCAACTCTGCTTATTAGTGACACAGGTAAGCCTCTCGTATTGTTAGATCATCCAGTTTGTTTGTTTGTTTTTCATGAGGCACAAATCAAAATTTATGTGTGAAATCTCCAAAATTTTAAATATTGGCATCCATCTATAATTATTTTTTTTAGTAAGGTGAGGACCAAATATTCATGTCAGCGAGCCTAGCACCACCCATTCCAACCTCTGATATCAATTATTGTAAATGACTCCTTCCCTGAATTGGGTGTCAGGGAATGCCTATGTGCTTTGTGAGGGGAATAAATTTCTCAGATGCTATTTGTATGACTTCCTCTTTCTCTCAGTGAACCTTCAGAAACCATGACTATTGAAGGGGTTCCTTCTACCAATTTTAAACAGTGCCTACATTCCTAATTCTACTGAGGATCAAGGGAGATCCCTCCACAAAATACTAAGCAGTACTTGTATTCTATACAGTACATTCTATAAACATTTATTTAGTTCCTTCTTTAAGCTATTATGATTACTTTCCAATCAATCTCCAAGTCATTCGTCAGTGATTCCCATAACTAATTGAATCTCCTTCAGGTAAGAGAATTGAGGGCTCATCAGTAAACCATTTCACAATAGGAGCTTTGAGATTGGACTTCTATGTGTGATTAGAAAATTGCAAGGTGGATTTTAAGCACAATGAACACAAGAACTCAGCCTGCAAGTGCGTGCCTTTTGTCAGCAACAGGAAGATAGATGGCTGTCCTCAGGACACCTAGAGACCCTTTCTTACATTTTAAAGGAACTTGCATCCTAAATGACAGTCATCTTATGCAGAAAATGTAGATGACATCCTTTCCCAAGAATAGATACTAATTACATGTTCTGTCAGTATCAAAACACTTCACTGTGCTTGTATAGGTGACTTAGCCTCTGAACAGAAGCATCTGCAATGTCCTGGTTATCAGCAGCAAAATGATGAACCAGCACCAGGCACAACCTTAGGTTAGAGGCAATAATGAATGTTAGTACAAACAAGTGCTCAAAATCTGAAATAGTTTGAACCCAGAATGAGGTTCTAATTGTAAGAACACAGATATACAAAAAAAAAAGAGAGACTTCAATTGTTTTTCCAAAACTGAATGGTTCTGATTAATTTCACATTTGTTTGTGGTTAGGTCAAATTCTCTGAAATTATAAAATATGGTATATCTGCCATGGCCCTGTATCATGTTGGAAAACCTGCAATTTTCTTTTAATTCTCACTTTCATTTAGAGTTAAATGGATTCGCCCTCCCAGAATTTTCAGCAACACGTCAGTAAAATAACAAAACCAAAGGCAAAACAAGATCAAAAGCTACTTCCAATGAATAACTTTTTAAACATGTCCATAGATTGAGGGATTGGGTGGGTTTAGCTTAACATTCCATCTTTAGTTCCAGGTGAATTGGCTTGAAGAAGAGCGTGGAAAATGCCATCAGGTTTTTGTAAATGTGTTGAGCCCAACTTCTAACTATTTATTTCATGCTATTTTTCTTATAAGCATCTGAAATGTGGTCAAAGGCAGGAAAAAAATGGAAAAAACAAAGCAGAAAAAAACTGTTAAATCATAAATTGACATATAAGCCAGGCTACAAGGAAGGCTACAAACACAGTACATCTCGACTTCATATGATCAAGGAACTCACCATCTTTTCATGTATACAGGATAAGAGAGCACACAAGTAATCCAAAGACATTCACATAGCTGATAGTTTCACCTATCTTTGGCAATATACCTTATTATACTTAATAAGGTATACACTTATACCTTACCTTATACTTAATATACCAAAGTTCTGTTTTAAACTTAGTAGGTCCTAGGAAACATTCCTCACTGCTGTCTAATGTCCTACAATATATTTCTGGCCCAGTTTTTCTACTGAAATCATCCTCCTGGAAATCACAAGAGGCCTAGAGATCTCCAGATTGAAAAACCTTTTCTGACCTTGACATTCATTGACTGTTAATCTTTTCTTCTTCCCCTGGATTCCTTCCCTTCATGGATTTCTGGATTTGTTTCCTTTTTCTCTCTATGACCATTTATTCTTTGTCTTCTGGTGATTCATCCTATGACAACTTAAATATATTCTGCCATCATCTTTATAACAGTAACAATAGCTAATGTTTGCTGGTTTCCATTGACTGCATTACCTCCTTTAATCCTTGCATCCATTCTATGAAGTAAGTGTTATTACAATATTTCAATATGGTAACTCAGTCTTGAACGTTAAATGACACATTGAAGGACAAATGGGAAGTAGAAACAATATTTTAATTCAAGTCCACCATACCTATAAGCTCAGTTCTTAACCTCTGTCATATAATACCTATTGTTTCTCCTTTTTAAAGATTACAACTACTTTACCTACTGCCTTTTACAAAATCCAGATTTCATTTACTTCTACCAACAGCTTTCCAGGGGATCAAGCCTGCTTTTTACATGCCTCCATTATTTGTCCTCTTAGCCTTCAAGTTGAAATAATAAAATTGAGTTCATTTTCTCTCCTCAATTTCCCTACACCCCAATTTCTGTTAATAGTGTCATATGTACCCAATCAGGTAGTTTGGTAAAACATGCTTGGGAAACTAATGTGTTCTTTTGTCATAAACAAAAGTTCTTATCAAAACTACTTAGTAAAGAAAATGATCTGAGTGGTGCTTCAGACAGTGAGGTCACCGTTGTCTGTTTATTGACCTCAGTGCAGTCATAGGAAGCATTGAACTAATTCCAGCTCGAATAAACAGGGGACTTCAAACTATGCCCAGGAAGATGGAAGACAATCAACTATATAAATCAGTTTCCTGGTTCAACCTCTGTGAATCAGGAAACTCTAGGCAATACAAACATAGGTCGAAACCTACAGAGGTCAACAAAGAGCCAGCCAGAATTGGGACTAGAATTGGTTAAACAGCCATTCATCTTGTAGCATTCCTTCCAAACTGGGTAAAAATGACAAAGTCACCTGACCAAAAATGTCATGAGCAAATCCTCTATGAGGCCAGAAGCCATAGCTCCATAGGCAGAAGCTAGAGTTAGATTAAATAACTTAAATTGTTTTAAAACAAATGATTGACTGTTATATTCATCTGAAAATGCATTGTAATATATGTCGACATAACCTAGTTTTCCAACCATTTTGGAAAGCACTTGGAAGCACATATTAAAATAAAAAAAAGTTCACATTTTTTAAGGTAGTTAATCTCCTTCTGAGGAGTTACAAATGACATAACTAATACAGAAAGTAGATATCTGTAATCTAGGTAGCTTGGCTGGATTATTTAATGATTCTAAAAATTGGTAAATAACCTAAATGTCCAACACAGGGGAATGCTTAATTAAATATGGCAAGATGCTTGATCAGAAAGCGATTAAAAATACAATTTTGCAGGCATAGTTAGCAAAAAAATTAAATATGATTTGAGAGGTGAAAAAGTAAACTACAAACTTGTATTTATGACATAATTAACACTACACAAAAAGTATATTTCACATGAAAAAATATGAAAAAATAAAATAACTATACTTGTAAAATTATAGTTTTTAATTTAATTTTTTAATTTATTTTTATTCATGTTGCTATTAGGTTGTTTGTGCAACACACTGACATTTGTAAACTATTGGTGCCCACCCTGTAGATAGGCAGCCCCAAAACAGTTGCAGGGAGCTTTCTAGATGTGGCTGAACTTTCCCCACCCCCTCCTCTCAGGTTCCCCACTGCCGTTAGAAATTGCAACCTGGCACAAAATTGATTCAGTGCTAACAATGTGGGCTAGCTTAGCTTCTGAGGTCATCAGTATAAAGCAACCAGGAAAATGAAAGAGTGACATTTGGTAATTAGACTGTAAAATGACTGAAAAATAACATTTCCACTCTCACATAGGCATTTTCTAATTCATTCATGGCTTATCATTAACCAGTATTACTAGGGCTCAACCAATATTTTGCCTTGTGTCCTCAGAAAAGTTTTCTTATCATTGGTGCATGCAAGCAAGTGCTGATCTTGAAGGTCCTGTTCTAATCTAGCCTCCTGTAATTGCTCTGTCATCTTCATGAAAATGGAATACAGAGTTCTGGAGGGAGAATAAATTGGCACAACCTTTCCTGAGGGCAAGCTGGCAATATATATCAAGAGTCTTAAAAATACCCATACTCTTTGACATAGCGATTCCATCTGTGGGATTTTTTTTCTGAGAAAATAATCACAGATGCCCACAGAGATTTGTGAACCAAGAAAGTTGCTTCATGCATAATGACAAAAAAAAAGTGAAAGTAAATGTCTGATAGGAGTTGGTAACTCCTCTGTATACATATGATGTATTTCATGATCATTATAAACAGGTTTTAAGGGAAAGGTTAATGACAAATACACAATGTTTAGCATAATACATTAAGTAAAAGAGCAGGTGGCTATAATCATGATATATAGAGTAGTTATACATATATTTATACATGTATTATATACATATATATACATATACATATACATACACACACATATATATAGTCTGTCTGGAAGAAGTCCAACCATTCTAAATATAACAAGAATGGTTTGCACAATATCAGTGTAACCTGGCAGCCAAGGAGAGTGGACTCGAATGCATATGCATGAACAATGATGACTTCACTGTACTAGTTAGTGGGAGTGGTAGACACCATTGAGTGAGCATGTGTACTCTGTGGCCATCACATTCAAAATGACTGAGTGAGTAGAACAACAAATCTACACCAAATTTTGTGTTAAGCTTAAACATTCCTCCATGGAAACTATTTGGATGATTCAGAAGGCCACAGCCATGTGCAACTGGTGATTAGCATGCTGTCATGACAACACACCCATTGATGCATCATGTCTCAGGTAGAGTTTTTTGGCAAAATGTCAAATCACCCAGGTGACTCAGCCCCTCTTGCAGCCCAGATTTGGTGCCCTGTGACTTCTGGCTCTTCTGAAGACCAAAATCAAGCAAGGCCTTCAATAGCTCAGTTGGTAGAGCGGAAGACTATAGTGGATGAAAACCAAAATTACCTTTGAAAAGGAAGAGATTTCAGACCACCAGTGAGATTCAGGAAGCTGTGACACAGAAGCTGGTGGCATTTGGGAGAACTCTGTCAGGTCCCAAGGTGCCTACTTTGAAGGTGACTGAGGCATCACTATCCTGTGTACAACATGTCCAGTATCTTGCATCTTCTTCAATAAATGTCTCCATTTTTCATATCACATGGATGGATACTTTCTGGCCAGACTTCATATATTATATAGAGAAAAGAATAGAAAAGAGAAGAAAAGAACAGAAACGAGGAGAAAAGGAGAGAGAAAGGCAGGAAATAAGACAAAGAGACTAGGTTTAAATCTCAACTTTGCTACTAATTAGCAGCTTCATGAACTTTGGGAAGTTATTTAGTTTCCCTGTGCCTCCATTTTCTCACTGCAAAATTGAGATAATAACAGTACTTACCTGACAGGACTATTTTGAGGACTGCATCAATAACTTAAAGCTCTTTATTTTCTCGCAGCCTATACTGAAGACACAGTAGATATTGGCTGGGTACTCAGCTGAGACAATGGAAAACTATAACAAAAATCTTTTAGTCTCTATGCACTTAAAGCATTTTCAGACACCAGATTTATTATGGTCTGACAACAATTCTAAAGAGTTATTAGGCAAAGATTCCCATTTCCAGGTTTTAGGTGAAGAAACTGAGACACACAAAGGTATCATAATGGGCCCAGTTCCACCAAATAAGTCAGTGACAGAACTGGAAGTAAAATCCCTTTTATTTTTTCCTTTCTGGGGCTCTTGCCATCATTTAAGAAATACTAAAGAATATACTAATTTGAATTTTTACCACTAGCATATATTCCCTGGTCCAATAACTTAATGTTGACATATTTTTAAATGACAGCATGTTAAGGGAACATGCGGTCTCATTAAAGGGGAGGAATGGACTCTGCTACCAGCTCTTTGCCAACCTGCCAGCCACTAGCTGACAGCCTTGCCAGGTGTGCACAGGCTCTATTAAATTCTAAGCACACAGTTCCCGTCTGACTGCTTGTTGCCCGGTGAGGCATAAGGAGGAGAATGCTGAGACAGATTACTAGAGATTCCTTCATGTCCCCTGAGTCCCTGGTAGATCGCTTCAGAGGAACTGAAATGGAACAAGATCTTTCACTATGGGTGACCTTCTAGGGATCTGTGGAGATGACTGAAATTTTCACTTGCTTCTACTATTAAAAAAAATACCTTAAAAAAACCTGTTGAGTCCACAATGTCATAATATAAAGAGATTTTGCCTAATTCTTCTTAGAGATTACCCAGTTTACTTGGGGCAGGAATAAGTCTGAGTGTGAAGCAATGGGAGAGGAAAAGCAGGCAGGACCTCAGACAGGTGAGGCACAGCAGGAGTCCTAACTTCGGTTCAGTGATGAAAAAAGGCAATCTGCATAGGAGACATTTAGGAAGCCCTTCTCTAGTAAATTCAGCAGGTTAGGTGGGATTCTGCTGTACATTCTGCTTTTTCATAAGTGCACTGAACAGTGTGAAGTTGATCCATTCACCCCTCTGGGTCACACACCCCATTCAAAAAAACAGGATCCCTTCTATTCCAACAGTCCTAAAAGCAAATCAATGGGCGATGTAGAAAGCTCCTATCAAATTGGAAGTTTAAATGGAGAGACCACCTAAATTTCTACTGCAATAAGACACCACTAAGAGTGGAAGAAAATAATATGGAAGCATTTCTTTGCTAGTTCATGCAAATTTGCTGCTGATGTCAAGGCTGTTGAACAGAATAATGGTGTGTCTGACTCACTGCCACAAAATGTAAAATGCAAAAGAAAAAAGCGGAGGCAGGAAAGGCAAAAATCATTATCTTCAAACTTGAAAAGAATTGGACTCGTAAATTCCTCTTCTTCTGCTATCCATCAAGGATTAAAATACTTTCAGCTCATTGCTCCAACCACATTGATGTGTTTAATGCTATACAGGGAAAGACTCTGAAGCATGAGCAGCTAATGCTCATGGTTCATTTTGGAGTATGACTGGGAAGAAGGGAAAGGGGCCATTTATTCAGTTTAAGAAAAAAATCTATTCCCTTTACTGCAAATAATTTCTTCCAGAAATATAGAGTAGGTAGTGGAGTACAGATATAAAACATACGATAAAAAGCAAATGTAAAATTGGTAAAAAGCAAAATAGAATCATTACCTAGTACATATGTGACAGTAGCTCCTTTTACTCTCTCCTCAATTCAGTTAACAGCCTCACGACCTCCCAGGAGTCATTTCTGATGGTATCACAGCCTTATTCCCGCAGCCAGTGGTTACCAAGCAGCTCAAGGCTCTCATCTCCATCCTTCTTCTCCTTCCCACCTGCCCCACAAATGCCTGATGTCAAGCCTTCATCATCTCTCAGACTCCAGCTGTCCAGCCGTCTCCATGCCTTGTGTCATCTTCCATGCAACTGAGTCAGCTCTTTGAATGTAAATATTTGTAGGTTCCCATTTTCCTCCTTCTGTAATACAGGCCGCTAGCATGTGGACAGATATAAACCTTAAACTGGCTCTTTTCCACCCCCAGGTGTTTCCAAAAACTTATTAGTTGCTAGCGTTTAAGTATCATGAGAGATCACATTTTTTTAAAGATTTTATTTATTTATTTTTAGAGAGGGAAGGGAGGGAGAAAGAGAAAGAGAGAAACATCAATGTGTGGTTGCTGGGGGTCATGGCCTGCAACCCAGGCATGTATCCTGACTAGGAATCGAACCTGCGACACTTTGGTTCACGGCCCACGCTCAATCCACTGAGCTACGCCAGCCAGGACATTTTTAAAATATTTATTTATTTCTGTTTAGAGAGAGGAGAAGGGAAGGAGAAAGAGAGGGTGAGAAACATTGATGTAAGGGAAACATCAATCAGTTGCTTCTCAAAGGTGCCCCGACTGGGGACCACCTGCAATCCAGGCATGTGCTCTGACTGGGAATCAAACGGGAGACGTTATGCTCTGAGGGATGATGCCCAACCAACTAAGGCACACCAGTCAGGGCGAGAGCTCATATATTTAGAAAAGAGAAGTCAGTCTCCTCTAAGAAAATTGGGATATGGGGCAATACAGGATTCTTACACTAGAATAACCTCTAGCTATGGGAGCAGAGTCTCAGCAGCCTTCCTTAGAAGGGACCATACTATTCAAGTTACCACAGTCGCTATCTGGTCAGTGTCACTCCTCCATACTACCTTTGTGGCCTCTGCCTACAATTGAGTCTGCAACCTAGGACCAATAATATCAAACCCAAACTCTTTTTCATGACTTTCCAAGCTCTTCAAAATATTGCTCCAACTTAAATATGCCAGGTCAAGTTTCCAGCCACGCCCCTCCTATAAACACCTGCCACCACACATCCTCCTCCACTACATGTCACACCTTTGTGCTCACTATCATGCTGGCTTTTATGGTCAGCGAACCCTCCCTATCCTGTCTTGCCTTCTAAGATCCATTACTCAAATCCCCATGGATCAACTCAAATAATATCACCCACTTATCATTTCCCTGGTCATTTCCCCTAGAAGTCTCATCATTTGTATTTATAACATTATTACAACACTTCTAGAAATGTATTTTAAAATGTTATGGATCAGTACCCCTAAACCTTGATGTGATGGTGTCTCATCTTCATTTTCTCCACAGAATCTAGCATGAGCACACAGACTAATAGATGTTCTATAAATACCTGCTCAAATAAAATTGGGTCCTTCCTCACCTTCTACAGAGCTGCAGCCAAGGGAAACAGCTATTGTATCTTGCGCCAAATCTCCCCAAAACTTATGAGGCTCATTCTATAATATCCTTGACCCATGTCTTCTCTTTGAATATAATGGTCTAGATGGAATTTTGTATTAAATCCTTAGTTTATGTGAGAATGATTTGGTTGCAACTGATTTCCCCCCGTCAAAGAGAAAACTGAGTAATTCATGGAGGCAGCAGAATGCTGGCCAAAGGTCCATTCACGGTCTGTCTGTGGCGGGGAGGGGGACAACAGGAGCAGACTTTGTATGATTTCCTCTCCTGCCCTATCACTAGCAAGCCACACTCCCATCCTCCCCAATCAAAATGGACTCAACTCTTTTAATGTTGTTCTGCTGAGACAAGAATCAAGATCGTCACAACCATGGTGTTAAAACCGTTAAAGGCTTCGTAAAGATCATCACGTCAGCTATAAAACAGTAGGTGATCGAGGCTGCTGCTCCACTTTCATCATGACTTAGTTTGATGCGCCTGGATGGAGAAACAGATTACAGGTGATTCCTAGCCCACCTTCCATTATTGTGAAAAATGATACACTGCACCTATTCCCAGGCAGGCTGCCACAGTGGTAAAGAGAGAATAAATGTTTTCCAAATGATAGGAAGTAAGACTGGAAAAAAATCTTGCTGGGTAGATTTAGAAAACAGTAACTGAAAATTGGAGCCATCCCCAAATTGTTCTGGGGGATATGGGGTTCCAAGAGATAATTAACAAGTCTCAATACCCAGACTCCTCATTTATAATGGAAATAGCGTACAGTCCAGAATCTGACACATCTTACATTGCCCACAGTCACATTGCTGGTCCACTTATTACATGTATGACCTTGATCAAGGTCCAGTCTGCCTATGGAAAATAAAAAGTATGAATCCTACCATAGAACCCATTGCTGTATAATTTTGTGGAGTTCTTTTAAGGGTTTAATAAGATATGCATATACAAACCCAATGTATGTAAGATAGCAGGTTCTAAATAAATCATTGCCAGTTAACTTCTACACACATGTCTGCATTCAAGATGAACTACCTCCCAAGTCCTGCACCCTCACTCACGCACACACATGCATATAACACTCCCATACACAACTTACACTTTCCCTTGCTTTGCCCCACCATATAGAGAAGCCCCTTGATGCATGAAGGTGTACTTACTAGGGTTTTATATAGTATGCTTCTATCAGCCTATCACACCAAAGAGGAATTTTGTTGCAGGATTTTTTAAATGAACCAACAAAAAAAGATTAGGAAGTTAGAAGACTTTGCAAAAGCAACCCAAGGTGGAGAGACTCAAATGTCCCAGGCCTCAACTTTTTCATTTTCAGGCCTCCCTAAAAAATTACTTGGACGCACAGTCATGTCTCATTGCACTACTTTGATCACTGCTGACAGATCATGGAACCATTTGGAAGCTGATGAGGTATGAGCATTATGGTTCAAAACTCAGTGACACAGGTATTACAGTGACAGATGGCTCAGCGAGGTAAAAGAGATAGAATGCACAGGGATGCCTGACTAGTGCAAGTCCTATTAATGCAGACTGACTGCAAATTTGGAGACTGTCAGGAAAAGTTAAGCCCATTTCATGAATCAGCATGGTTGGGGGGGTCACTATTTTAATGACAACTATAAACAATGGAAATATAAACAGTATTATAAATGTAAATGATTCCTTCCTGGTCCCAATCTTTCAATAACCTGGGCACTGGACCCTTTTTCTAGGAGTGTGAGTATCATTTATTTGGGGGGTAGGAGCACCCCTTAAACAAATAAACCTATTTGTTCTCCTTGCTGGGGGCTGTCCCTAGGTGAATCCATACAATAAAATTCCAAACAGAGAAAGCTGAGAGAAGTTTAAAGCCAGGTACGGTGTCCCCTTGTGCTGCTAACTTGTACTTGTGCCCTGCAGAAAAGCTTGATGTCTCACTGCACATCAAGCAGTGTTTTATCTAGTGGGGCATTCCTTAGGCCACAGAAGAACTCCTACACAGATGCCTTTGGCTCTTTACCAGGCAGATTCTATATTCCTGCCTCCCATGCTCCTCGTGGATCATGGAAGTTTGCAGGCCTGCATTCAAATTTTTACATCCCAGATCATCTTTCCCATATTCATTTCTGTTCCTGCATAGAGGCAATGGGATGGGTTTCATGCCAATGTTCTGGAATAGATTCTGTGGGGGGTGGGGGGCAGGTGGTATTCAACTGCAAGGTACAATTTGCTTTTTGGCCTGTTTACCCTTTTGTTATCTAAATACATTAAACACTTTATTTTTTGAAGGTTAATGATCTACTAATAACTGTTGATGTCTACATATGAGATTCCTATTTCCCCAGCTACCACTTTTTTCTGAACCTTATGTTGTTAAACAAGTATACACATATAGATGTACGCCTTCCTCATGTCTGAAGTAGAGTGCAGTAATGCCTTTACATCACATCTTCCCAAGCAAGGAAAGCCCAGTTCTAAGAGGGTTCACCGTCAAGCCAGGGTAAAGCCAGGTGTCTAGATGGGCGGGTGCGGAGCACAGCTGGAGCCCAGCCTTTCATGTGGAACAGAGAAGACTGAGTGCCTCAGAAGAAGGATGAAAGGGCCTACAGGGGAAATAAATGGGGCCAGCCCAGGTCACAGAGCTGTGACAGGAGGTTGATGTACCCATAATGAGAAGCTTTAGTCAATCCTTCAGCTAAGTCATTGTTTTTGGTGCCATCTAGCAGCTTTCCTTGGCTATTGATAAAGGGAGAAAAATACTATTTCCAACCAATACCTCTAGTGCAATATTCCTAAATGTTTACTAGGCTAAAATTTCCCTGGTTACAGGCCCAGGTGTGAGTAACAGAGCATGGACGCATCGACTAAAGCTTGGGCCACTGGGGGAAAGAAGGAGGAAAATGGAAAACAATTTCTAAGTTTTCTCTAATGTCAACTCTTGTTGTATTAATTCATATCAATAAGTATAAGCTGGTAGAGCTCTCAAGTAAAGGACAAAGTAGATACATTTCAGAAATAGGTTTCAATTTCTTTATTATTATTATTTTTATTAAAATATAATTGACATATAACATTGTATAAATTTTTTTGTCTTCTTTTACCCTCACCCCAGGAAGTTTGTTGATCTCAGAGAGAAAGAGAGAGAGAGGAGAGAGAAACATCGATGTGAGAGAGAAACATCAATCAATTGCCTCTCATATGCACTGCAACCTGGGATCGAATGGGCAACCTAGGTATATGCCCTAACCAGGACTCAAACCTGCAACATTTTGGCGCATGGGACCACACTCCAACCAACTGAGCCACCCAGCCAGGGTGACATTGCATAAATGAGATAAACAGTGGACTGAGCACCAGCCTGACAACTGGAAGGCTGCTGTTTCAGTTCCAGGTCAGAGCACATGCTGGGGTTGCAGGCTAGGTCCCCAGTTGAGGGTGTGTGAGAGGCCACCGATCAGTGTATCTCTCACACATCAATGTTTCTCTTCCTCTTTCTCCTTCTCCTCTCTCTAAAATAAATGAAAATATTTTTTAAAAAATATATACAATGTTTATTTGATACACTTACATAATGCAGTACCATTATACCATAGTATTAGCTAACACTTAACATAATATCACACAATTATCATTTCTTTTTCTGTGATGAGAACATTTAAGATCTAGTCTCTTAACTTTTAATATATGATATAGTATTGTTAACTATAACCACACTGGTGTGTATTAGACCCTCAGAACTTGCTTACCTTCTAACTGCACGTTTATATACTTTGGGCTACATCCCCCCAATTCCCTCACCCCAGATCGCAGTGACCACCACTCTGCTCTCTGTTTCCACAAGCTTAGCTTTTTTAGATTCCACACAGAAATGATATCATACAGTTCAGTACTCTCCTTTCTGTCTGACTTATTTCACGTAGCAGAATGCCCTCAAGGTCCATCCAAGTTGTTGCCAGTGGCAGGATTCCCTTCTTTCTAGTAGCTGAATAACATGTCATTGTATACATAAGCCACCTCATTTTTATACATTCATTCACCCATTGATGGCTGTTTCTGTATCTAGGCTATTGTGAATGAAGCCACAATAAACAAGGGAATGCAGATATCTCTTCAGTATCCTGTGTTTATTTCTTTTTGCTACATACCCAGAAGTGTGATTGCTTATGGTTGTGTTTTTAATTTTTTGAGGAACCTTACAGTTTCCCATAGTGGCTGAGCCACTTTACACCCCCACCCACAGTGCATGAGCATTCACTTTCCTCCACATCCTCACCAACACTTATTTCTTGTCTTTTCTGTGACAGACATTCTGACGAGTGTGAAGTAATATCTCATTGGGGTTTTGATTTGTATTCTTCTGATGATTAGTGATGGTGAGCATCTTTCCATGTACTTCTTGGACATCATATGTCATTTTTTTGAAAACTATCTGTCCAATTCCTCTGCAGATTTTTAAATTAGATCATGTGAGATGTTTTTATGGAGTTGTAAAGAAAAAGTTCTTTAGACATTCTGGGTAGTAACCCCTTACCTGATATATGGTTTGCAAATATTTTCTCCCATTCCATAGCTTGCCTTTTCATTTTGTTTCTTTTTCTGTGTAAAGGCTTTATAGTCTGACGTAGCCTCACCTGTAAACTTTGGTTTTTGTTTCTTGCACTTTTGGTGTCATATTTAGAAAGCCACTGCCAAACCAATATTAAGGAGCTTTCTCCAGTTTTCTGCTAGAGTTATATGTTCAGGTCTCATGTTTAAATCTTTAATCCACTTCAATTTTTGTGAGTGGTATAAGATGGAAGTCCAATTTCATTTTTCTGCATTTAATTTAATTTAAAAGGAATAGTAGCTGGATTGCTCATCTATTACACATATGAAAACCACTGAAGAGAGAAACCAAGATGTACAGGTTTAGTAAGCTGATTAAATGTTTAACTAGCTGATTACTATGAATGTTTCTCAGTCCTGTAGCAAGATTAAGGTCAATCAAAAAGATTTGATCTAAACCTGACTCTGTTATTATGTACATCCAAGAGGAAGACACATTTTAAAAGTTTGCCCTAAGCAGATCCGTCTGTAAAATAAGCATAGCTTACCTACTACTCTTGCTATAACAGAGAAGATATATAAATACATTTTTCAGTGAAAAATCTTTGCACATTTTAAATAGTCAAGTACCCATCTAAATATAACATTTCCTATTATTATACTCCAGGCGTGACTCCTATAGATGTTACTCCTGGTTTCTAATAGTTGGTAGGAAGAAGAGCATGTTACCAACTTCTCCAAAGCTGAAGAACCAAGGCTATCTTCTCCACAACTGAGAGCTGGGAATTCCACACAGCAAATCAAGCCATTCAGCTACTAACAGGTACATTTTGCAAACTGCTTATAGTTAAAGAATTCAACTGAGAAATTTGTTGTTAAAATTTAAATACTCTATGGGGAATTTGGGAACTTTCTTGATAATTCCTCAGGGCTGAAGTAGGCATGTGGAAATATTTTCCACATGAAAATTAGAATGGCCATGCTCTGTAATGTCAAGTTAAGAGGTCCCAGGTAACCATTTGTTCATGAATTGGAGCAGATTCTGTTTTCCTTTCCAAGGAAGATCATGTCACTGCCCGTGGGTCTCTTCTCAACCCATCTTTCTGACAGGTTAAGGTTTTTTCCTATCGAGCCTCTCAAATTTCATGAGAAGATGTCTACATTACCCAAAAGCAGCAGAACACTAAAGCCATAATAAGTGTGAGAGCAGATTTCTAGTCCAAGTGCTCATCAGAAGGTATAACCTCAAATTCACTGATACATCAAAATTTTGGTCAAGGGAAATTATATTTCTAGAAAATTTCCTGTAGAACAAATAGTCCATCCATACCTTTAACATTCAAAATATTCAAAATATTATCCTCAGACTGAACCATATGATTACAAAGCTATACATAAAGGGTATCTTCTTCCCTGTATCTTCTTTCTTCAAGAAAAAATTCAAAACTGCCTTTTTTGAATCACACTGTTTTATACCACCCAAACACACAAAGGGATATTGTTGAGATCATCATTCATGACATATCCTATGTCAGTATAAGAATGATCTAAAGGAAAAAAATTATTCTCAACAATTAATAATAGAATCCTTCATTTGAAAAGTGTGTTATTTTATATAACAGATATACAGACCCTTTGTCTTCATTGCTTTCCTCTTTTACTGATTGCCAGAAAGTTTAAAGGCAAATATTGGAATATTGGAATGGTCCTGCCAGGATCTTATAGTATATATTCTGTGTTTTAATTTTATCCATACACACACACACACACACACACACACACAGATATGTAATATATAGAGAGAGGAGATTAGGGATATATATGTGGATATACATGTGATATATAGGAACATACATGTGTGTATACATAAATATATGTTTACATATTGTACTTTACTTGATTACTTTCATGTTGTATTACATTTTGTCATTTTTTTAAATGATACTATTAAAAAGTAACTTAACTTACTTAACTAAGCATTTGCTATTTTCCCAGCATTTTCTTAGGCCCCTAACACATTTCCTATAATTTATCCTCTAATCCAGCTACCTTTACTAGGATCTGAACATTTAATTTATGCCCAGACAAACATGTATCAATAGCGACAATGGATGGAAAACTCTCCAAGGATTTTCAAGATTATAAAGGAGACCACATTAGAAATGTTTAGAACCTTATTATTATTTCTCCCCAAAAGAAAACAAAAGCTGATAAAGGCCCTTATTTCCCTAGTAAACTAAGTACATTTTATTTATATATTTATAAAAATAAATTCTACTAAATCATATTCCACAAAGACTGAGGGAAAACTTCAGAGACGAATGCAAGCCTTGATAAAATGTTCCCAACATTAAATTTAGGACTAAGATAAGAAGAAAATTACTGAGTTATATCCATGATATTAACAGGGCTTTAAAGAAAACTGTGCTCTCTTCCTCATCAGTAACAAGTATGTGTTGAGCATTTACAACACTTAAGCCTCTATTCCTATTCTCAAGGGACTTGAAAGTCTCTTGTTCCATTTTCTATATCCCATTGTAGAAGAGGTAAAGTTTTACTAGCTGTCTTTCAGTTTTCCTCATCTCTACTTTTATTTTTACTGTGCATCTAAATTTGAATGCTCTCTTGGATTTGTTTATATCCAATATACTTTAGCTAATTATCCCAATATTTCAGGATTAATGAACCAAAATAATAAGTTTAACTAGAATTTACATACTAAAATGAAGCAGAATCATTTTACTTCATGATTCTCATTAATTTGTTACCTATTCTTACTTAAAATAAGACAATAACTATGAGACTGCCGCTTCTCATAGCATGGTTGTGCAATATGGTTCATCACTGAGGATGCACCCTGCTGGACCTCCATAGATGTCCATCTCCATGGGAATAGTGCAGCCAATAAAAACTGAAAGCATGGCAAGGGCAGTACCACCATGTCTGCTATGTCATGAAATCCATTACCAAAGCTGATAGTGAAATCCATTACCTCTTTGTCCATGGCTATCTTCACTAGCAGCAACTGATGGAGGCCATTCTCATCAATAAATTCATGACACCAGGAATTCAAAAGCCTCCTTCAACAAGACCCCCTTGCAGTTGATTTTGTTATTTGAAGTTGTGTGAGAAACTTGTGCCTGGAGCACTGCTTGATAGCCATGGCTATTTGTGAGTGAATTTCTCCTCTTTAGCTTTCTAAAATGGTCAGCCTATATAGCCTCATAAGTCTCTCTCCACCAAAGCAGCTCCTTTCTGTTGAAAGTCAAAAAATAATGACTATCAAAGTTCACTAGATCGGAAGTTTCAACTGAGCCTCCAAGATAGCACAGATATCAGATACCAAAGTGTGCTGTCAAAGAGAACAAAATGTTGATTTTCAAAGGAGGCAGCATAAAATCAATTTCATGGCCAATTCTCAGTGAATATTTCAAAGGATCAAGCAAGTTAGATATTAGAATATGTAAAGAAATTTCTTTGGAAAGAACTGCCCTCCTTCTGCAATTCTCAAAACCCACTTTTTCCTCCCATCACCAAGAGGGAGGGTAGAGTGAACTCCCCTCCTCAGCTCAAGCCAAGAAAGTGGCTTCACTTTTTTATTCATACTAGCCAAAATCTGAAAAATCTTGGTGCCCATAAATAGGAGAATGCATAAACAAACCATGCTATAGTCATAAAAGAGATACTACTCAGTAAAAAAAAAAGGAATTATGATACATACAACAGCATAGTTGAGTCTCAGAAACATTATGCTAAGTGAAATAATCCATACATGAAGAAATACATACTAAATCATTTCATTTATCCAAGTTCTAGAATACTAAGTCTGACCTATAGTGGAAAATCAAAACAAGAATGTGTGAGGATTAATGTTGAAAAGGTATGCAAAAGCTTTTTAAGATGATGTCTATATCTTGACAGGATTTTGGATCATACGGCAGTATGTATTTCTTGAAACTCAATAAAAGAACATTTTATTTGTATATTTCATTGTGTGTAAATTTTATATGTGAAAATATAAACATATATTGAACTGTAGTTGATAATATGCATACTGAGGTATTCACAGAGAAGTATCCACATGTCTGCAGTCAAAATAAATTTGAAAGGCATCAAAAATAAGATGGATTGATAGATGGATAAAGAGGTGAATAAATTGGTATATACATAATAAAATAAACATAGTAAAATGTAATGGTAGATATAAGGATATTCACTGGAAATATTTTTCAACCACACTGCATATTTGAAAACTGTCATGATAAACTAAATAAATAAGTGTGGCTTCAGAAGGATTCTTCATTATCAGGCTCCTAGAATTAAATACACACAGTTACTGTTGACTTTCTCTTGTTGGCAAAACCAGAGGGCAAGAAAGACAGGCTGACCAGAATCTTTGCCAGTAGGGACAAGGTAGCTGCTGTGTTTGGTTGGCCCATCTAGGTTACAAGAACAAAGCATGTGTGAGTGAATATCTCCTGTGGACCAGTTATGGGTTCTATAGAAAAATGATCATCTCAGACCCACTATAATTCTTGCCCAAGAGGACCATGTGGAAGGGCAAAGGTGAACAGAAGACATTATCCAAGATGGGAGGTTTAGAGTTCCAAGGACCCAGCAAGAGCATCTCTGAAAAACTCAAACTAGTATTCATGACAGAAAGTATCCATTTACCAAACCCAGAGAAAATAGTCATCTTATACTAGCACTGGTCTTGGAAGAACTTCCACTACCTTCTCACTAATTTCTGATCCATGGTAACCCTACAAGGGTCAGTAACAGCAGCATGCTGAGGGATGTGGTGAGCAAGCAAATACTCCTCTCACCTTTTTCCTTCTGAAGGCCCGTAACTAGCTGTCCCACATCATGCCTGGGGGAGCTGGCATGGTGGTGGGCAGGGAGGGGAGATAAGACTTGTCTTAGAATAAAGTAATACTTAGAAGCATTTTTTAATATGTTGACCTGGACATTCTAATGTCTTAATCAACATGCTGTCTTTCAATACAAAGAGACCATGGGACTATCAGTTCTCCGGAAGTGACCAGAAAATCTATGGACCATGGTGGGAGGGAAAGATAGAATCCCATACTAAATAAATTTTAAATGGACAACAGACAATAGATGTTATGGATGACTTTCATGTCCCACCCAGGTCCCCTTCAACAGATCATTGTGCCCACCCCACTATCAGTGCTGGCTGTGCATGGCCCACAGCAGCTTTCTCAGAGAACTGTCTTCATCAGAACAGAAGCCACCTCACCCAGACACATCACTGTCTACCACCATCCTCAAGTAGAAAGTAGCCAATGACAGAGTACAAAAGGTGGGGTCTCAAGGGGGAGCTCAACTCCATGGTGTAACGTGTGCCCCACCAGGCCCTGCAGGGCAGACTCAGCTAAACTTCAGTCAAGACCACATACTGTCTTCTTTGCTCGCCCTGCCTTGCTTCCCTTATTCCCCTTTTCCTAAAGACTCCTCTCAATAAGTCACTTGCATAAGAATGCAAATCAGGCCCTGCTTCTAGAGACCCCTACTGAAGACAAACATAAAGTGCCATTTTCATTGTATCTACCCAGGCAGCTGGAACAGACAGCTTGATGCAAATGCAAAGACAAAGTCTCACCTGCTGGCTGATGTTGTGAGGCCTCAGTGCCTTGTGTGCTGTTGCTCCCCCAGCTCTCCTCATCCATCAGACAACTGCACCCACTTTCCTCAGGGTCCAGGAAAGAACCAGCATCTCTTCATCGTCTCTACATACCCATTTGCCTTTAGATGGTTCTACATTTAGAATTCAATTTTTTGGTTTTCTCATCATAGAAAGTTGAATTGTAAAATTTTAACATGTTCATCTTTCTAGGGAAAAAAACTTTATACCCTTTATGCACAGACATTTTAGGAAAATATTTCACTAAGCATTAAATGAGGGATCCAGACCTCTTTGGTGTAATAGCATGACCTCCAGCTAGTGGACAAACCCTGGTTTAGGAAGGCATTACAGTGGAGCCAGGACAAACAGATGGGGCAGGTGCTGCTTCCAATACATTTCTCATAGGATCCTGAAAAAAATCACTTTTTACATTAAATAAAAACAAGAAACTATATTGGGGTAATGCAACCACTTACGAATTAACCCATCTGAAAATGTACTTTGTACATCGACCATCAAAGCAGAGGCCCAGTTCAACAAAAGTTTGAAAGGACAGCTAGAGTACGGTGAAATTATAGTTAATTTGGATTTTTTTTTCCTCTATGTTTTCAATGACTGAGGTTAAAAGACAAATGATATAAAGGCAGCTATGCTGCAAATGTCACAGTCCTATAGCTCAGGAATCTATTTATGTCCCCCAGAATGGGGTCAAAATCCTAGAAACCACAATCACATCTTTCTGGTGAAAAATCTGCCTTGGAAATTGTCACTTTGGACCTACCATGTAAGGGAACATAAGGTTGGAAGAAAATACAATGTGCAGCTAGAGGTGTGGTGTGTAAGATAATAAAGAATTACACAGGGTTAGTGGCCGTTCAAAAGGAGAACTGGGAGATAAATATTCAACAATCAAAAGAGGAAATGTACCCAGGATCCCTCTTTGTTCTCACAGCTACTTTTGAATATACTATACATCATCAAAAAACTAAAGTAAATCCTAAATTCAACCCAGAAATGTCACATATTTATAGCAATTTCTAGGATATGCTTTAACATACTGCCAAGTTAGGAATTCAATGATCAAATTATATGTTTTCTGTAATTAGCTCAAGTACCTTCCAGAGTTTGGGGGACCTAATTCCTCAAGGAAAATTTTATTCTTCAGTTTACCATGTTGTTTTAGGTTTTGTATTGTTTCATTTCAAAGTATGTTCCTTGGATCTTCAGTGTCTGGATCAACTGAGGAGCTTATTTAAAATGCACCTTCCAGGCTCAACCAAGGTCTAACACTTCTCAGCTCTGAACTGAGGGCTTGGGGATCTGCATCCATAACAAGACCTCCAGGTGCATCTGAGGCACACTGATTTGCAATTGAGATGAAGAAGAACAGAAGACTAAGGCTTCCCCTGCATTGGACCCCGAAGTCAAGAAGGCAAGAGTAAGGACTCTAGTGCCCATAACCTATCTGCTGTTTCCAGCTCCCAATGATGCTGTCTAAGACACCCCTGTTTCTGGAGATACCTACCAAGAGTTAAACAGATCACTGTCCCTCTGCGTGCCAACCGCAAGCAATGACCATTCTATGTTCTCTGTTAGCTAAAGTTGTACATGCTTTCTGTGAAGTAAAACATCTTCAGGACATTATTTGAAATCTTCTATTTAGAATTTCACTTAGAAATATTATTTCATTCTACTCCACTTGTAAAAACTTTTACCTCTCTTTTATTTTTCTCTAAACCGAGGCCTAGCTATACTAAATCCTAACTGAATAATTCTGTAATGAGAATTTACTAAGTGCCTACCGTGTACCAGAAAGGGTACTGAGGACTATAAACACAAAAATGAGCCCGTGCTGCCTGCAACTCACAGTGTAATAGGAAGAAAAGACAAGTAAACTCATGATTACAGCACAGTGTGATAGACAGCTATGGGATCTCAGAAATGGCATCAAAATCACCCTAGGAGTTTCAGGGAAAGTGTCTTGGAAAAGGCCCTGCCTATGCTTAATGTGGAATTATGAAGAAGAATTTACCACTCACACATGTAAGAGGGAAGATGATCAGAGGACTTATCAACACATTCGCCCCATATGATGAAGGCACTTATGCAAATCATGTCTGGAGTAACCTACAGTTCTTCAAGACAGTATATTAAACAAGCTCTGATGTTCCCATTGCTGTGCTGCATAACAAATTACCCCAAAACACCGTGGCTTAAAACTTCTTTCATGGTTTCTGTGGGCCAGGGAAGTCTTACTTTTGCTCCATGATGTCTGTCTGGGGTCTCAGTCAGAAGAACTAAAGGTTGCAGTTGGAGCCATTTGAAGGTTCCTTCACTCTCATGTGGCAGCTGCTGCTAGTTGTCTCTTGGGAACATTACCTTCTCTCCACACAGGTCTCTCTATCTGGTCACTGCATGGGCTAGTCTGGGCCTCCTCACAGCATGGCTACTAGGTGCCAAAGTCAAGCATCCCAAGAAGAAAGAATCAGGCAGATGCTATCTGTTTTTGATGACCTAGTTTTAGAAGTGGTTCATAGCATCACTTCTGACACTATTTGTTAGCGCAGTCACAGGCTTTCCACTCAAGTTCAAGGGGAAGAAACACAAACACAGTCCACCTTTCTGGGGACGTGGCCGTAATCAAACAATTGGCCATGGTTCCCATTGTTGCAACGAGCTCTACACTGGAGGACTCATTCAAGGCTAGCCTGGACTCTTCTACACCCACACAGAAACTTGCAAGAAGAGAGTATCACAATTTTGGCTGCCACTGCACCATTCCCCTCAATTCTCCATGAAGGTTTAAATGTGATGCCTGCCCAAACAGCCTTCCATCTGCAATGGGGCTGTTATGTTGGCACATGCTTTATGTCTGACGCAGTGAGGGAGGAAGGGCAGGGCGCACTGAGATGATAGACAGGTTCTGTGGCTTACCCTTTAAAGCTGCCAGGTTCCTATTACACCTGAGTAATCGCTGATGTGACCTGTGAAGTATGACCCAGCACTGGGTGGTCACAGACTGCCCATTAAACTTCAGCTTTAATCCTTAAGACTTTGTTAGGAGATTTAAAACCAGAAGTTCCTCATCTAAAGGTCATGAATGCATCACACTGATCCACCGGACAATGTTAAGAAACAACTATATGGCCCACAGATGTGTGCAACCAGTTAAGGACTAAGAAGAAGAAAAATTTCTCCAAGGTCCAATCTTTTTACATCTTTGAAATTTCCTAGGGTAGCTAGCTGAGACAATAACCCTTTCTCTCAACAGTTATAATAATTATATTAAAATAAGAATGCCATTTAGAAATAAAGTGAATGTGTTTTGGTAGTTTTATGTGTTGGTGTATTTTAAGAATAACTGCTTGCAGCATTTGCACATTAGAAAAATGCACCCCAAAGTGACAAGCCTAGGCATTAAAAAAAAAAGCTTTTAAAAGAAAATTGTGGCCTTTATAGAGGTCAAATACCAAAAACATCTATTGCTCTCAGCTCTTGTGACTATTTTAGGTTTAAATGTTAAAAAGATTGTGGATAAACAGATATAGATTGGCCCAAGGAAACAGTTACAATATATAATTTATAAAACTCTTTGACCTTTACATGTACTGATTTGAAGCTGGCCCTGAAAGTCATCTTGCTGATGGTTACAATGACTGCTATATGACTGAATGAGTACTCTTTATGTGAAAAGAGTTTGCCAGCCTGTGGGCTCAGGAACAGGCATATTCCACGGTCCTACTGCCAAAACACAGTTAACTCAGTGAGATTCAGTAATGAAAAGAGTGCTAGTCTGTATCTAGCCCTGGCTTAGAAGATCCAGATAAATGCTCAAATATTTAAGGTTGCATTCTTCTCCCCTTACTATTCTCTGAGACTGCATCTGGATATATTAGAAATGCAGCTTGCTTGTGTGACCTTGTGGCAGTGTGTGTGGAGGAAAATACAATCCTTGAATTTTCAGTGTTCTCTGAAGACTCTGGACAGTAAAGAGTTGGTCTCTGCCTTCCCCTGCACTGTGGCACTGAGCCAATGGGGGACCAGCCTTTGGATAGGGGAGTACTGAATACTCATGCACCCACCCTTGGATGGGATCCATTGTTTCTGACCATTTACCTGTGGTTGTGTTGCTTCCTCCCCCGGGAGACCCTTAGCTCTCTTGGATCTTTTGCATCTCTTCCTCGGGGCATTCAGGAACATTCTTGGCTTTTCAGCATAGAACATGGGGAGCTGGGAGCTCTGTCCAAACTCATCCAATTTCCTGCCTTCTGCCATCACCTCTGTACCACTGCTCCCCAGCCTTACTGCAAGTAACACTGGACAGGGCTACAGTTCTCACAGGAGCTAAGAACTTCTGCCTGACTTTTCCCAGGAAAGTAGCCCACTTGCCCTTATGACTTCAGGGGTTCACTACTTCTCTGGATGTTTCTAAGGCCACTCTCTCATACTGAGGTCCAGCCTCAAAAAGTCAGGTCAAGGAACACAAAGAGCACACACTTCTCCTTCTCATTTAGCCACCGTTCCTCTCCCATAATCCACTTGAATGATCAAGTCCACAGGCCTACATTTTGACATTATAAAATCCCTTTCTCAACACAATCTAGCTTTTAAAACTATTGTTTTGCTTATGGAGGTTTAAAAGAAACATCAGCATTAAAACTCAGCATTGGTGGATTTACCTTGAAGACTTTAAAAATTTCTTGGAATAGTGCCTCAGCAACTGTATTTTTTTTTTTTAAAGCTCACAAGATGATGCCAACACACAGCCAGGGCTGACACTCACTGAGCTCAGCCTTTCCTTCCCTGTGACATAAGCCTCCTGGATCTAGCCAGAGGGAGCTACATGACACATATTTTAAGGGGATAAAGATTTAATATTTACACAACAGAATCTCTATTAACCTCTTTGCATAGAGAGATCTGAAATAATATTCACTTCATATTAATTATCACTCTATCAGGATAGTGAAACTGGAGATGAATATTTTTGTTCTTGATACTTTACTTTTCAATGTTGTTCTTTTCTTAATTAATATTTATCAGTTTTATAAAATAAATAATACCTTTAGAAAGTGAAAACACAAAGTATAAAGAAGGCCACATTCATAAAGGTATCTAAAACAAAGATTAATGAAAAGTTGAAGGCAATCAATAAAAAGGAATAGATAAATTAATCATGGTATAGCCACTGAGTAGAATATTATGCATCTAGTAAAAATATCATTATAAAGTTTTATGTAGCATCATGGAAAATGTTAAGTAAAATAATACGAATAGAAGTTATATTTATAGAAACATAAAAATATTATTTATAATAATATCTCATTGCTTAATATCTTAATTATTATTTCTCCTCCCCCAACGTTTTAATTAAATAGCTAATTAAATATTTCAAAGTCATGAATCCCTAAAGGTGCAAAAATAACTGTCCTCTGAGACAAGAATGACTTACTTAGGGACAAACTATCTCTCAGCAGAAAGCTCAAATTAGATGTTTGGCTGTAATCACCTCTTTGACAGACAGATATGGTTAAATTAATTGAGCTATAGGAAATGTGGGAGCTACTTTGCAAATAGGAAGAAAAGAAGGGAAATAGGAGAAATCTAGGAAAGCAGCAAATACTTTCTTTGTATGGGGCTGAAAACCATCTAGTGTAGGAGTGTAGACAAGTCATGGTGTCTTTTTTCTTTGGTGGATTTTCAGTCATCAAGAACTTGTATCCACTGAAATAAATTATTATATCAATATTAAATTAAATGCCAAGCAAGAGAAACTTATCACACAGAATTCCCAAGTGTCTTAGGCAGATGAAATAGAGAAGAGGTTTACCCCTTAAAATTAGTGAGTACAAGCCAAGCCTTGAACAGTTGGGAGGAGAAAGAAGGCATAATTCTAGATGTAAGCTCCTCCTCTTCACAGGATAAACAGAAGAGTAGGAATGTGATCCAGGACCAAAAGAGAAGGAAATTTAGACAAATTAGTAAAAAGTAAATCAACAGATATGAGAAATGACATAAGTGACTATGTGTGATTATCTATTTCTGTAAACCTGGTTTAAAACTATTAAATGTAGCCTCTCTCATCCTAATTTAGAGTTATCACATCAACTCTTGTATTAACACTTGTGTCAATATAGGAAGCCCCCATAACATGGATCTTACTAGAATTCCTTAACCCATTGAGGTGGCCACTTACAGGTGTCGTACACCCCAAATCCCATAACATCCTAATAGTCACCCCCTTTCTTTGCAAGGGATCTAGTAACTTGCCTGTATAAGTGACCCATTTGTAACAATGACTAGTAGCTTGTCATCTTTCTGTTACTCTTACCCTAGAGGCAAATAATATGAAGGAAGTAATGACTTTTTGTTTACACACTATAATTCATTCAACAAATGTAAGCTGAAGTCTCACCATGTTCAGACACTATTAGTACAGCAGATACAGTGGAGAACAATACAGACAGATTCCAGTCTCACAGTGCTCACATATTAGCAAGAAAGAGAAACAATAAATAAGCAGTCACATAAGCTAGTATGAAATATGAGCTCATTTCATAATGCTGAAAAGAAGCCTACAAGAATTTCACCTTAAAGCTAATTTGAGAAGGACACAGTCAACCCTATTCATCACACTATGTCCTCTGGATAACAATATCTTGAGTAAGGTAGTGTATGAGTGTATGAGTACATGTATGTGTATGCATTCAATTATTATAATAGAATCATAGCTTTGTTATGATTTTAACATCATCATAGTATCTCATACCAAACCTGTACCAGCTTTTCTGATTAGCAACATAAGAGGTATTGGAAGAGATACTGTGAAAAATAGAGGTAAGTAGGTCATATTCCTCCCTGTCCTACACACTCAGGATCTCATGGTGGAAACAGGCATGTTCAGACATAATAACAGCAGAAGAAAAATGTAAGTCTTGAAAGAGAGGTACAGTCCAATGGCCATGAAAGCCTTGAGACCCAGAATGGTCAAATGATTTGACCAAAGTCACAATTCTCACTAAAAGAGCTAGAAACACAGCAACCACTTATCCCATAAATCCCCAGAAAATGTCAGACTGACACAGAATCAGTATCTTTCAACAGCCTCAAATTAGGGTCATCCCCTCCTCCTAGATTTCTTCACTGTCTGTAGGTCTGGGTTTGTTTAATAGAGTCAGTGTCTAGAATAGCAAATTGAAAATTAATGGGACTAGATTCTAATAGAAAACTTGGTAAATCCTTCATTTACGTTTTTCTTTCTCCATTTGCAAAATGAGACAACAGATTGAAGCCAACCCCCTATCCTGTGGGGAGGAAAGGAAAAGGAAACTAACAGACCAACTGCTAATTTTACACCAGACCATGCATTAGACCTAGCATCACATGTGTCACTTAATCTTCACAATGTCTTGGTGTGGTAGAAATTACTTCGTTTTTGTAGATAAGTGTAGGTGAAGAGAGGTTGAGAACCTTGCCCAAGTTCACACAGCTGTGCAAGAGCCAGCATTTGAAGGTTGACTGTCTGCTCCTAACCTCTGTGCAGCTAAGCATCCTCCCACTGGAATAATTTGAGCTCCTTATTAAAAAGGCATCATGTGGGCCCAAGACATGAGAAGCAACATCAGCCATGTGTAAAACCCTGTAATAATTGTGAATAAAAAGTCCTCATGGGAATTTTAATTTTAGGACTTAATCACCAAGATAATATATGCTTTATAAATATACAATTTAAAATAATTTTTCTACTGGTAAATTGTGTTTTAAGAAGTTTCCTATAATTATATCCACAAAAAGAACACTGACAGAATTCTTATAACCTCTGAGATGAAGGAAGAGCATCCAGAGAAAATTGCTCTGCCTGGAGGAGAAGCCAGAGTGTGTTAAATATTCACACACACCAAAGAGACTCCGCAGAGGCCAGCTCCTCTCCCTCCCTCTCCACCTCCTCCCACTCTCCTGCTATCCTATCCTGTGTCAGCACTAACTCACCAAGCTCTTCTCACTTCCTTTTACAACCTAGCTATCCTTTTGTTTGTTTTTCTCCTGCACTCCTGTTTAAGGACCTAGAGTATCAGATGGGGAAAAAACAATTGATGGCAGATGTGACCTGAATAAACACAACCAAGTACAGCCTGTGTAATTATGAGCAAATCGTTTCAACCCCCTAAGACTCAGTTTCTTCAGCTGTAAATGGAGAACATAATACCTACCTCTCTGCTGTTAACATGCCAAAGGGATAGGGGGACACTTCTGTGATGACTGCAGCTCAGGAAAAGTTTTCCCCTTTCAAAAATCAAAATTTCTGGGTAAGGACTAAAGACACTGGGCATTCATTTCTACTGCCTGGGCCCATTCTGCTCATCCTCAGCCACATGTAGAGGGGAAAGAAGGTGGCAAGCCTTTGTAAGTGAGTACTTGTTTGCTGCTCTCAAAATTGGTAAAAGCAACCTTGGAAATTTGCTACCTGAGAAAACTTTTGTTTACTATTATTAGTGGACTTTATGTACAGAAGCCAACTTTGCTCTTGTGCCTAAAGAGTCTTTGCTCCAACACTTGGTAGCCATGTAACCAAGCAAGCCTGGGTCCATCCACATGTTGCCTTGATACATGAACTAACAATTAGCACTGAAGAAAACAGGTTTTTATTTACAGGGTTCAGCCTTGGAGGGGCTAGGAGCACTCCTACTCAGAGCCCTGTTCTCCCACAAGACCCAGCACTTCCCTTGCCCTGCCCCCACGCCAGGCTATAAGCCAAAAGCATGCCCAAAATTCTGCATATCCTTATCTGTTCAGCTGCACAACGTTCTCCATCCCCCTGGAAAGTACGCTCATGTATTTCAGAGTCACTATCCTCTCGCAGCAGCTCTCTCCTTCAGGATCTGGGGTGCACTGGTCTCAGTCTTCATATAGTAGTCCAGAAACATGTACCATGTTACATTGGGTCATGGTGGAGTCCAGGGAGGCACATGTACCAAGATAGTGGCTTCTCTGTACATCATTCAGAGAATCAGAAGCCTCCCTTCCTGGTCACAGTTCAGATCCAAAGCACCTCCCACAAACCTGTGCTTGACTAGGCAGGTTCCCGCACAGCTCCATCAGCTCCCTCCTTACACTCTTCCCTCAGCCCACATGGCTGCCTTCCTCACTACCCAGGCCGGATGGCAGAATCCTGACTCCCAGCCAGCATGGCTTCTACCTTATGCACCAGCCCTCACGGCAGACTGCTTCACTACAAACTGCATAGCTGCTTGCTGCTTCCTTTCTCAGATCTCATGGCCGAATCCCCATACTTCATGGCTCCTTTGTCATGGCTGCCTCTCCTCTCTCTCTCAGCCCGCTCTTATTTTAAAATGCTCAGCCTGGAACTTCCTATGAGACCTCATATCTGGGCCCTCCTATGATGTATTTGCCAATTCCCCCATTTCTTTTAACTTCTTTAAGCTACCAACCTCAATCAGGGCAAGAGTTCCCTATGACACAGGGACATCCAGGGAGGACATTCACATCCTTTGGCTATGTCACAAGCCACCATACACTCTAAGAGTCATGTACTCCTTTCACCCTGGGTGACAGTCCCCTTCCCTTCAGGAAGGACACAGCTGTCAATTTGCCATTGTTATAAAACGTATCTCAACTGCTGTACCATCTGCTCCTCTTTCTCTCAAACGTGGGCTATGGGGAACTTCTCCTATATTCTGGGGACCTCCACTTTGCACCCCATTACAGCCATATGACCTTGGAGAAGCAAGGTCATATGTCAATCTGTAACTTGGAAATAAAACCACTGTTGGCCTAGCCTCACTCACAGGAAAGATGTGATCTCTGATGGCATCAGGGGTGTGAAGGCACCACCTATGCACTAGTCACAATTTTTAAATGATTAGAAGCACCTGGGGGGAAATGTTCAGGAGAGTGAAAGGTGAATCTGTTCCCACTTCTGGAAAGCAAATTACTTGTACCCCTGAAGACAAAAAGTACATTAGAATTTGAATTCTTAATAAAACAGGTGATTTCCAACCCTTGTCTCATATCTGTGTCAGTATTGGTTCTCCAAAGACAGTCTGAAACTCACTTCATAATTCACAGCCTCTACTTTTCTTTTATGTGATGCTGATCAATGCAGCCAATGTAATTTCAAAATCCACATGAGAAATAAGAATTACCACTCCAATTACATCTACTACATACAAAAACATTAAAGCTGGGGAATTCTACTCATCTTTTCATCCCAAGTGTTTAGCACAGCCAGTACAAAAACAGAAACTTAATAAATAATTGCTGAATGAGTGACTAAATGAAAATCTGTGTGTGTGCAGTGGGTGTGAGTATGATAAGCTACAAAATATACGTCTTGGGCAATTTTTCGAAATACTTAGACATTTGAGGTCTACCTAAGACTGAACGCTCACTTCTTATAACACTTGTGTGAGCATTTATTACAAATTAATAAAATATTTTAACAGAAATCAAGAACGTTCATTAAGTACGTTTGACACACTTAAAGAGAAAAAAACAAACATTCACCATATTGTTTACTCCACAGTTCTTCAGCTTCCCATGCCTTAATTTTGCTCCATCCAGATTGTATCCTTACTCTGTACCAAACATACAAGCCTTGCCAGAGGAGCTAATGCCAGCATAGTCACTGCCTGGGAAGTGTAATAACAATACCAACTATCCAACAGGTCAGCTCAGAACTCAAATACCTAACATGTATAAGGACCTCATGCTGTAGATTTTAACACTTTTTATGAATATGGAATAAATAATGGCAATGCCAAGCCAGACATTTGCATGGTACCCAAGTTTTATAATGCTTAAACCCAGCATCTGTTCCATCGAATGCTGGATCATATGCTATATATGAATAGAGATGTGGCCCTCACTGGCCTATGTGGGTATAAAAGCCCTTTGTCTACGTGGTGGAGGCTGCTAGCTAACTATACCTGGCCACCGTTGCATTGGAAACCACCCCCTGCAAGCTTTTTTTCAGAATGGTGCCTGTACCAGCACCACTGGCTACTACATTACAGGACTTAAAAGAGGTGTTGAGCTTCATCCACAGCTTTGCACCGATGAGACCCACCGATGAGACTGCTGAGTGAGATTGGGAGCCATTCGGTGACACCAATTCAAACCACTTGCTGTGTCCTGAGTACTTTCTATCCACCAAGGGTGGAACCATAAAATAGAAAACCAATTCCATCTTCCTTAGTTTTATTTTTTTCTTTTTTTTTGGCATATAAAATTTTAATTTTCAATTTCACTTTATTTTCTTTTATTTTTTTCAACTTCCTTTTCAGTGCATCAATAAAATTGTGTCTTGGTATACTCAATTCACTCTTAGTTTCTGTCTCCTTCTTTGTTATTCCTCTACTAAAAAAGTAAATTGAACAGCTTACTATGTTCCAGAGGGAAGCTACCAATTCTCGGCTCTCACTTGTGAAATATAACATGTGAGCAGGGAGTATTGCTTTTAAGAAAAGGTGGGAAGAGAAGAATCAAGAGAATATGTATCCCTGAGTGCAGTAGCCTTCTGGTTATGTATCAATAAATGTGTCCCAAATTCTTGTATGCCACTCTGAGAACTACAAACAGAATGTAGCTTCTTTGTTTGTTTTTATAACTGATTTGATCTCCCTAAACTCATTGCTTGATGGTACTGAAAGAGATGTAAGAATGAGATTTTGGGGAGAGACCCATATCCCAACAAAAATGATTAGAAACACTTTATGTAAATTTATGATTGAGCTTGCCTTTGTTAGAACTTTTTCCAGTATTTACTGTCCTATTAAGATACTAAGTTTCTGCCTCTGCAGATCCAACCTACTTTTTCTTAACCCCTTAAAGCCTTCATTGATTCCATTCCATGAAAATTATTTGTTACAAGTGGATACAAACCATAAAATGTACTCTTCTTATTATAAATACAATGGTTTCTCCTCACCATACTGCAGGAAGGCCACTGCCAAAATCAAGCAAATAAACAAGCTGTCCATCTTTGTCTAGATTTCTGATAGGCAAATTAAAGATACATGAGCATCTTAAGATAAACAGAAGTGTCACCTACAGTTATTACCCTTCTTCGATCTCTTGCCCTACACCATCCACACAGAAGCAAGCACTTCACAAAGTATAGCATCTGTTCATACAACTTCAAGAATTTGGAGAAATGAATTGATTAGCTCTGTACCTAAAATTCAATATCTTGGAAAACCTTAAGTGCTTCTTATTTTTGTTCTATCCTTATGCATCTTTTTGAAGAAATAAACCATACTTTGTTGAGGGCAAGGCTATCATATTCATCCACACAAGCCCAGTCGATATGTATTGATTTGTGTTCTAACTCATGAAACAATGGCTCAGTTCAAAAGCAACCTTCTGTATTTGGGTCCGCTTTACGCCACAAAAGAACAGCTAATAGAGGTCTGGTTAATGATGGCTACATCAAAGAGAACACTCATACAGCAGCCTGATTGACTGCAAGAAGCCTTGGAAGAAACATAATTCATGTTAAATTCTCATAGCAATAAATCTTCCCCTAACATTTTTCTGCAACCCACTGTGTGTAGACTGATGAATTGGGTAATATTGGAAGATGCAAAGGAATTCATTGATAACATTTTTGCCCTTGACTTTATAATCAAACACAGGACTCACCTTGGGTTTCCCTCTATTAAGTGTCAGATGCCCCATGTTTCTTTTTAAAATACTTAGCAAAGTATTTGAGGAAAAAAAGACTTTTTGGATATTGTGAATTGGATGTTGTGGTAGCTTAAAAAACAATCACAAATCTTTGATATTGCTCCAGTCAAGCCATGAGATCTGCAACACCTCCCCTTGAATAAGGGCAAGCCTGTCATTGCTTTGATTGGTGAAACAGAACAGAAGGAACATTCTGTGATTTCTGAGGCTAGATCACCAAAAGCCATGCAGATTCCACGGGGCTTTCTTAGAATTCTCCCTCCTCTTGGGATGATTCCATTCGGAACCCAGCCACCACGCTGTGAGAAGCATATCCGCATGGAGAGGCCACATGTACATGCTCCTGTCAGCACCTCCAGCTGAGCCCAGCCTTTGCAGAAGCCTGGTCCACATATCAGGCATGTAAATAAAGGAGTTTCTGAATAATTCCTGCTCCCATTAATCTGAGCCATTGCTCAGCCATTTAAGTCTTCCCACTTGAGGCCCCAGAATTTGAAAGAAAAACCATTCCTATGTACTCTGTCTGAATTCCTAATCCATGTTTGTTGTTGTGCTGCATTTTGGGATGTTTGGGTTTGCAGCAATAAATAACTAGAAATGGTGGTTCCTAAACACCATAAATGGTAACAATTAAAATAACCAACATTTAGATAACCTAAACAGACACATGTTTTCATGCTAGGAGCTATTACACTGAGCTTGTTTGAGTAGAAAGGAAGGTTTCCCAACATCAAGGTTGATCTCAATACCTAGAAAAGTTTTTAATGAGATGCTGGGCCAACTCATTTTTCCCCATGAATCTTAGGATGCGCACATGGTGTTTTAAATGCATTTGCTAATTTATCAGTTGAGTCAGAAAGACAAAAAAATAAATCATTAGTTTTTCATTGTCTTACCTTGGTCAGTTCAGTCCCATATCCTAGATACAAGAAACATGAATTGGAAAGCAAAAATGCAGGTGATTAGTATTATCTCTGTTAACTATAATGTCAACCCTAATGTTAGAAAATTACTTTTAAAATGTCATGAGCTCTTCTCAGTGTTGTAGAGAAAGAGGCAAACTCTAAGTTTTAAAATTTCAGATCTTAATAATAGATGTTAAAGGACAAAGACCACAAAAATATAAACTAAGTAATATTCATAACTGTGAAAATCTGTCTTTTCTAATATACAAAATATCATTTAATCATCAAGACTTCCCCATAGCCTCAGTTTAACTCAATATTTTTTTCCTAAAAGGCTTTTCATTACTAATAAACTTTCCTAAAAGCAGAAACTATATCCTTTTACACTGAAGGTTATAATTTTCCATAGCTTTGACTTTTGTTTAATACCCCATAAAGAATGTTGTATATTTTTGCTGAATTTCAAAATGCTACAATTCTGTGAAGAATTAAATGCTAAGTGAAATGTGAAACCAACGTCTTCCTTGGAAATGTGTTTCTCTGAGAAAAAAATTAAAATGTACCAAATATATCTCTACAAAGAAAGGGCATTCTTCCCGATATCTAGTCCAAGAATAACCTCCCTGGGGAGAATTTAGAAAAGATTTGGGCATTTTAAATGCCCTGAACTAAATTAGTTAATTAAAAATATGGGCGAGCAAAGTCCACCGAGGTTAAAGGAAGAATAGCCAGCAATCATTTATCACAGTGCCCTGTTCAAGGATTTCAAGATACCTGATTAACAGTGGCAATTCTCATTTAGATCTGTTATCTGATGGAGCAGAGTTGTTATTGATCCCAGAGTTGACCTCACTGTAGGCTTAGGGTATGACAATAATAATTTCTCTACATACCATGCCTGCAGCCATTGACAGGTTAAGTAATGATTAGATGAAACAGATGATTAAATAGCTAATTCCTAAAAACTCTCATTCCATTTCTATTGACGCTTTGGACTGTCCACAATTTTCATATCTTAGCTTTTTATCCTTCCTTCTTTATTTCTTCCTTTCCCTTTTAAAATGATTTATTAAGGTTTGCAAAGAAAGTTTTAGTAGAGTTAAAATTGTTCAGGAGGAAAGTCCTTTTCTCCACTCTCTTATACTCAGTTACCGGGGGACATGCAAATTTAACTGACAAATGACCCATTAATGGGAGAAAAATAATACAAGTGTATTAATATTTTACATTCACAGGAGTTCACAGAAAAGAAGTTAAATGCAAGCACTTAGACTCAGGGGGTTATTATACCATTGTAACAAAGGGAAGTGGGTTGGATTTTGAGGAGCGACAAATTGTAGAAAAATGATTAGGAAATACGTGAGGAAAGCTAATGGAAGAGAAGGAGTGTTTCAGAAAGGTTTGTTTGAGCAGATTCATCTTAGTGCAGACTGTGGTAATAAGAGTTGCTTTCCTCTTCCTAGCACAGGGCAGGGAGACACCTTCACAAAGAGGAAGTCATATCCTGCTGTTAGGCAGTTCAGGGGAGGGCAAAAAACTCCTCCTGTATCTGTTGATTCTCAATTGCTTTCAGCTTAAAATGACCCTTATGCCAAAGTAGCATATTTGGGGTTGAAATAATCTGGACCCCTTCAAAAGTCTTACTTTCATTTCATCATATATTAATAATAGTGACTAAGAACATCTTCTATATCCACTATATAAAATGGCAATTTAACACAAGGGTGGAGGAGAAACTTGACCAAATGTTAGGTTTAAAAGACTATAATTTTCATGAATAATGGAATGTAGACATGAAATCAATGCTTTCAGAACTTTTTCTACTAAAAATTCATGAAATGTCTGAGAGCAATGGGCTTGAGCTACATCAACACAAAGCTAAAACATCTGGAGAAGTACAAAATGCAAGCAATTATCCAGATACCTTGCTTACACCAAATTTAGCCATGCAGATGTTTGCTTTCCATAGACCAGACATCTAGATGATTGACGGAGTTCCCCTCATTTCTATTTGTGTATGTGAATATCCCGCATCTATTATTATTTTAACAATGAACCACATCCCCTGAAGTGGGACACTAATCTGTCTCTTTTACCCAACTCTTTTTCTTCTTTCAATGCATGTGTGTGTTTGTGTGTGTGTATATATATATTATATATATATTATATGTATATATATTTAAAAGAACCAATTAAAGAAAAATAGTAAATTGTCTGCATCTTCTTATTTTATAGTAAAGTAACTGTAGAACAATGGCTGGGTGGTTTGAATTTTTTTTGCAGCATCTAGCACACCAGGTGCAGTCAATAAACATTAAGCCATCAAATAAATCAGAATTCCAAGTGTGGTCTGCATTGAAAAATACTTTATAGTCAGTTGCTTTTGCAGCAGGGTGTATTTCGGAAAAAAGACTCAATTGATTTGCTTTTCTCTAACCTTAATGTGCATACAAATCTCCTGGGGATAGTAAAAGAATTAGCCAAAGAACACATAGGCATACCACAGACACAGACAGCAGTGTGGTGATGGCCAGAGGAAAGGGGGGACAGGGGTGGGGGCTGGGTGGAGGCAAAGGGGGAGAAGGTGGGGATATCTACAGTCATGTCAACAAAAAAAATAAAGGAAAAATGCAGACTCTGATTCAATAGTTCTGGGTTGGTACCCAAGACATTGTGTTTCTGTCAAACTCCCAGGTTAACACTGATATTGCTGGTCCATAGCTGAGTAGCAGGCAGACTGGTTATTGGCAAGGAAAAAAGACCAAATCTTCCCCTTTACCAATTCTAAGAATATCTAGTGTAAACAATTTCCCAAATACATTCAGTTATTAAAGAAAAACTTTTTAAACAAAACATCGTCGTTTTCAAGCCTGAAATTTTTTAAATAAATCTAAACCATCAAAATGTTTTTTTAAAAACTCGCAAAATAGAACCTGTAATCTATAATTAAAAGTACTATTTACCTGGGAAAAAATGGATTACAAAATACTAATCAGAAAAGAGTTAATAGAAGGAAAGAGGCAAAAAATATAATTTAAAACTAGATGTAAAAAGATAAACCAATAGTTTCCTTAATACAAGTCTTGAAACTGCTGCCTCCCCCACCAAAAAAAAAAAACTTAGTCTTTTAGGCCTACTTAAAACAAGAAAGATGGAATTATAAATTAGTTACATCTTCAAGTCTAGAATAGTAAGCATGATAAATGCATTCATGATTTCAATAGAACAGGCTGAATGGTCAATTTTCAGAAAATCTTTACAATTTAAAATTATATAAAGCGATTTCTCAAATTGTTTCCTTTACCATTCTAAAAGAATCATCACATAATGTTTGAAACAGAAAAAAAAAAGTTACTCATTTGATCAACATTTGACTCAATCACTTTGGAAAAACACTGTGCTCAAAACTCTCCAGGGTTGTAGTGCTGATCTGACACGGATTCCATCATGGATCTTGCAGAATAATAGGATCTCGTAACACAATAGGGAGAATACATAAACACAAATAACTACAATATAAATTCAAAGTGTAGTTGACAGGTCCCTTGAATCCCAGTTAAGAGGCAGAACTGTGAATCAAATCCAGCTGGTTGGAATGCCATTGTCAATTCCATTTCTGATTTATTCCATTCTGAAATTTAAACAATTACTTACTTGGCTATATTTTCATAAAAAAAAGAAAAGAAATTCTAGATTTACATGCTTCTCTTAGAATATCATTTTTTCATGCAGGGAGTACTGATTTTGTGCACATGCAAATGTAAATCAGATGTCAGCTGAGCACTCTTTGTCTTTTTGGAGATGTAGGAATAACTCTCTTTAGCTCTCAACAATTCCATTACTTACAACAAGGCCAAAGTATCGCTCCAGAGTTTCTGCAAATTCCCATGGTTCTAGTTCTCATGGCCTCCTTTGCCTTCTGGCTTTATGGTTTCTCTGTAACACACCACATTAACCCAGTCATAAAATTGGGCTCAGTTTCTCAAAACATGTATACTCTCCCGAGTTCTTCAAAATTTTTGAAAAATTTTATGTGGAAAAAAGGAAGGATTTACTTCAGAGCAAAGCAAATAATATTCACAATTAAGCTATAGCATCTTAAAAATATTTGTTGGTTCTCCAACCTGAGAATTTTCGCTGGCTCGTATCTCTCATCTTTTGGTTCTTCACAGTTACTCCTCCTCCTTTCTCTTTCCTTTCTATTTACTCACCACTTCTGGGTATTTTTCTCTACTGGGTATTTGACCACAAAATTCTCTCCTCTATGCTTATTAAAAAAATTATGCCCTGGCTGGCGTAGCTCAGTGGATTGAGTGTAGGATGCAAACCAGTATCGCAGGTTTGATTCCCAGTCAGGGCACATGCCTGGGTTGCAGGCCACAGCCCCCAGCAGCCGCACATTGATGTTTCTCTCTCTCTCTCTCTTTCTCCCTCCCTCCCTTCTCTCTCTAAAAATAAATAAATAAAATCTTTAAAAAAAATTATAACTTTCCTCTTGCCCTAGCATCATGGTTTCACCTAATATCCTTGATTGTGATATGCTAGGAGTGCTGGGAATGTGTTGGGGAAGGTGAGATGGTCTGCTATCCCAATCTTTCTTCCCATTAAGATAGGGCACACCGTCAAAGGAATCCAGGTGAAAATAATATTCTCTGGCTCATTAAACAATTATATAGCTCAATTAGAAGGTAATTGCATTTACTCAAAAAGAAATGATGCTAACTTAGACTAGAGTGGTGGCAGTGAAAATAGGAAAAAAAAGAACAACTACAAGAGACCATTAGGAGTTAGAAGCTACAGGTATTGGTGGTTGATTAAGTAGGTGGGGACAAAGATGAACAATCAAGTATAACTCTCATTTTCTGGCTTAGGCAATTGAAGAGTTGGTAGCCCCATTTACAAAGACAGAGAGTCTTAGGAGGGAGCAGGCTCAGAAGGAATAGGATGAGATTGGCTATGGAAATTTTGAATATAAAGTGTCCATGAAATGACCCCTCAAAGATGCCTCCTAGACAGTTGCACGTGTGTGCTTGGCACTCAGGGGGAGAGTCGCAAGTGAATAAGGGCCCTGCCTTTGAATTCAGAAGTATCTGGCTCCCAAGCCCTAGCTCTCCCATTTAACAGCTCCCTTGGGAAAGCTACTGATCCTCTCCATGCCTCAGTCTCTTCATCTGTACAAGGGTTACCACTACACTTCTGTGTTGTAAAGATGTCACAGGAGACCGGAGATAACATATGTGAAGTTCTCAGCACAGCTTAATAAAATAATCAATTCAAAAATATTTATTCAGTACCTCTTATGCACCAGATACTATTATTATCCCCATTTTAAAGACGAGGGAACAAATGCAGAGAAACTTACAAACAGGAAGTGACTGATCTGCACCCAAGTCAGTTAGCTCCAGAGTCTGCATGCTTAACCACAGCACTGGAATTTCTCTTAATGTTGTTAGCTAAAACCTTACCTATAGCTTCGGAAGTCACCAGAGCATGATGTGGGAACATGTGAGTAACTAAATAATGATACCACTAATAGCTAAATTTTATGGAGTACTCATTCTTTGAAGGCAACATGCTAAAAGTTTTATACGGATATCTGTTTTGATTTTTTCAATGTTCTATGAAGTAGGTACTATTATTTCTCTTATTGTGAAGATTAAGAAACTGAGACATGAAGAGATTAAGTAGCCTGACCAATGTCACAGAGGTATAAAGTAATGGGGTCAGACTCAGACCCAGGCAACTTAACTCTCACATATTGAAATAAAATATTGCTTCCATTATCCTTTTAAGAAATCTTTTTTAAATATAGGCATCACCTTTCATTCCCTTGGCCAAAAGGACTGCTGAACACTTCTCCCTCCACCCTTTCACAGCCCTTTGCCTCTGCGTGATTTAAAGCACCTGCTCACTGCCATCATCACACAGCCATTTGTCCCACCAGATGTAAACCCTGCCACGGCAGGAACCCTTCACTCATCACTCAATCCCCTCTAGCATTCAGTGCCATTTAAAGTCCCTTACCAATGTTTGCTGAATCAAATTGACAAGAAAATATTAGAAAGATGAGCCCTGGCCAAGGAGCTCAGTTGGTTAGAGCATCTTCCCCATATGTCAAGGTTGCAGGGTCAATCCCAGGTCAGGGCACACACAAGAATCAACCAATGAGTACATAAACAAGTGGAACAACAAATCAATGTTCGTCTCTCTCCCTCCCTTCCTCACTCTCTTAAATCAATCAATACATTTTTTTAAAAAAATTAAGAAAATATTAGGAAGATGGAAAACAGGGGAAAGAGCCAAAGAAAAAGAGTCAGGGGAAGGAACAAGAAAGAAGAAACTCTAAGAAGCAGCAAGAGAAAATATCATGCCATCTTCCTAGTCTGAGCAGGGGAAAATCTAGGGGAAAATAGGATGAGAAGTGAAATTTCCAGATCATTCTGCCACTTGGTAGGCTCAGCAAATCAGGAAGGTTTTCAAAGAGGAGGTGACAAAGCAGCAAATTCTGGAAGGAAGAAAAAGAGATTCCCCCAGACATGAGAATTGGGAGGCATGGAAAGAAAGAGGGAATTCCAAGGCATATTTGAGGAGCTGCTCTCTAGTTCTACATAAATGGAATATTAAGGCTAAAACTCAGTAGGGCCTGTGAGAAGAACATTGTACACCAAAGGCTTTTAGGCTTTTGCCTGTACAGCAAAGGGTGTCAAACTCAAAAGCCCAGAAGAGCCAGGGAGCTAAGATCAATAATAGATTAGGGAGTCTCTTGCACTTGCCCTGTCTACAGAAACAGCTTCTTCTCAGCTTTGGCCTTCTGGTACCATGCTAGAATGCAGGTCCATTGTGGCCAGACTTCAATTCCCCTAGAGAAACCAGAAATCTACATTTTTGTGTAAAATAATCCTAATTTTAAGGACAGGAAACCTCCTCACAGACAAAGAAGAATCATGCAATGTTTTAAGTGGAGAAGTAATAGCATCCAATTTTCACTTCAGAAGGATTATCTGTGCATCCATAAAGAGGAGGTACTACAATGACCTACTGCTGGCCACCTCCTAGGAGTGGCCAGTAATAACCTAATGGTCTGATGAGACACAAGAAGACTAATCCAGTGATAAAATTGGAAAATTGGGCTTATGAGTAAAAAATATGTAGGCAGCAGAAGGACTAGACTTGTAAACTGAATGGAAGTAGAGGATAGTAATGAGAGAGAGGCTGAGGACTTTTTCTGTCTAAAATCTGAAGGTGTTGAAAGGAAAAGCTGAGTCCACTCTTAGATTTATTAATTGTGAAATTCCTATCAAATATCCAAAAGGTAATGAGTTACACTATCAAAATAAAATTATGAAAATCATGTAGCAACTTGAAAAAGTGATCATGCATTGATGTCAAGTAGGAAAATGACTATAAATACATACCTCTTTGTAATACATATCACTACAATATCCAATGATCTACAAATTATATTTGCACACAAAAGGCTGAATGTAATTTTAAAAATGGTTCAGTCTGTTGAAATGACAGGATTTTAAAAGATTTTTCTTCTCCTCTTTTTGTATCATGACCTTGTAAAAATTGTTTTGTGGTGAAAATAATAAAGATGGCCAATAGTGTCTGTGGGAGTTAAGAGAAGACAAGCTTGCCATAAACGAAGGAATTTAGCAAAGGCTTCACTGAAGGAGGTGAGGCTTGAACAAGGCCCTGAAGGAGTGGAAAGTAATTATTGCCTAAAGATGAATGTTTTCCTTGCTTCTACATGAGAAACTGAACTATTTCCAGGAACAAAAAAAAACCACAATTCTATTCTATATCATGGCAAAGGGTGAATAAAGTCTTTTGTAATCTTGAAACTAATCTGATTTGCATCTAAAAATCCACTCTGAATTTCTAAAGATGAGCCCATCGTTTTTATTTAAAAGATGGCTTGATATAATAGAATTTTCAGGAACCTAGAAATCAGACTGAGCCATTAATTAGCTCTTGCATCTATTAAGTCACTCTCTCTGGGCCTCCTTTTTTTTAAATGGGACAGTTGAGTTAGTTGATCTCTTAAGTTTCCATTCAATAATAAAATATGGTTTCTCTGTAAAGAGTATATTACTCAGATTTTTCATATATAGCTTAAAGCTTATGAAATTGACACAACCTGCTTTTGTTTTTCATTATATTATTTATTAAAAGAACATATTTAAGATCACCCATGATCTTAAAAGGGACACAGTGGTGGTCTCACTGAACTAGAAGCTACATCTACCACTAGGGTAGTTTGAACTCTTCATGACAGTGGCAGTCAACAAAAAGTTACTAGACTGGCTGAGATAATCAAATCTTGATTACCATGGGAAGTTAGTTTGCTTCTATACAGTTGGTCAGGGAGGAGCATGTCTATGAATACAGGATATTCACTATGTCATGTCTTAGTATTTCTATGTCTAGTAATAACTGTCATTGGTCAACTGTTATAACAACGATCCAATAACATCCAGGTGCCTAAAGGCTTAGAATCCTCAGAATGAAAGTGTGGGTAACTTCACTAATCAAGTGGACCACTGCAAGTGCTAGCAGTGTGAGGGAAATCAGCAATGAATGGTGGAGGAAAGAGATGATAAATATTCCTTACAGCTTCAGGACCAGCCATAGCAGCAAGAATTATAGTTGCTGTTCACTGACCCTCTAGCCCTATCTCTTCCAGGAAAATGCCACTTGAAGCTGACTCTGTCACTGGTTGGACTTCTTTTTCCACTTTCCAGGAAGATGTGATGTCCTTTAGTTCTACAAAAACAAAAAAACAAAAAACAAAAAACTCTTCCCATATTTTACTTTGTGACCCATATATAATTGATGTAATTGAAGGGCATAAATGGATATCAAGGGCACAAGGGGGAGACTATAAAATATCTTTATGCAACTTTTCAGATGGTCTTGGCTTCACTTATCTTCCAGACTCTGCCGTGACAACCAATCTCAGGAATTTTTGCTGCCTAAAGCCATCCAGTCATACTCTAGTCTCTGTCTTCTCCTGCCCTTTCAGACTCAGATTCAGATGAAATGCAACATCAAAGAGCACTGGTATTGGCTTCTGAGAAGTTGCTGAAGATGTTGGATAATACAAACCAACAGTGCTGAGGGGCAAACCACGGGGAAAACTTGGACCAGGGAAAGGTAAGAGATGAGAGAGGGCTAAGCAGATAAATTCCCTTTTCCTTCCTCACCCCAAAGAAATGTTCTGAATCATGATTTTAACATGCAAACTGGCTACATGGGTTGACCTGCTAAGTGACCTACTGTCTCTTTCAGCTTCTTGTGAAGTAACAGCCAACACGTAAACTTGCATTGCTTACCATCGTTCTCTGCCCCACTTCCCTTTCCTCTCACTCTTGCTTATATCTCTCCTGGACTTAAATCTCTCAAATAAAGCACCAACACTTAGTCCTTTCCTCAGATTCTATTTTCCAGGGAACCCAAGTTAAACAACTACATTACCCAGACTGCTTTGAAGGTAAATGTGACCATACCACCACATTCCCACCAGTAGAAAATAAGGAGGAATTATGTGTACCACTCCCAAACTTGGCACATTAAAATTTGCTCTTTTTCCCTACAAACTAACTAAAAAGAAAAATTTTTTAAAAAACAGGGCTATCTTGGAAGGCTATATATAAAAGAGCTTCTTTTAGTCTCAGTTCCTGAATGACTGAGTGGAGGAGAGCTGTCTGCTGACTTGTTCACATTCCCATCACTATTGCCTGATCAAAAAATAAGCTGCTGTTATGATTGAACCATTAAATACCTGAGGTCTATGGGTCATGGAAATCAGCATGTCCTAGTTTAATAGGTTTATGTTGCCATGATACCAATAAGTACAATTAGTAAAGTCAAGATCCTAAAAAAGGATAGTGTTAAGACTGGAAGTCACATTCTGCTTTTTTATTGTTATTATTGTCTGTTTATCTGAAACCATATTTTATTTGTCAATTTGTGTAAATTAAGTAAAATATAAAGTCATGATACATTTTCCCAAAATGCACAATTCATAGGTCTTCTTTAAAAGCCATTCCCACTTCATCACCCTTCCACCCCTCTCTCCACACCTCCAGGGGGGAAAAAGGCCAAATCATCTGAACTAGCAGATTTTCACGCGCTAAACATCTTTGTGCCGCTTTTACTAGCAAAGACTGCATTCCTAGGAATGCAAGAAAAACTAAGCCAGATGCAATCACTGAAACTAACAGACTTCAGTTCTACCCTACATGTTACCCATGAATGAGAACAATTATTCTCTAGAAAGGAAAAATGTCCCCATGGGAGGAGTACTTCATTTTTTGCTATTATAGTGGTCAGTGTCCTGTAGTCTTAACAACTCAGGAGGACACTATGGCACATTACCATTTCTCCCATTTGCAATCACTGCTCAATCTCTTATACAAACAACTGAAATACTTCCACCCAACTCATTGCCTTTCTCCCTCCTGGTATCCACATAATCACTCCCTAAATGTGAGCCCATGGTTTGGTGGAAATAGCAAAGTTCCTGCCTTCATCTCCCAGCACTGTATTCAGTAAGAAAAGAACAGATGCTGGGTCAGTCATGTGCTGAGAATGGATCAGAGTAGTGCAGCAGAGAGGCCGCTAGGAGAGACACAATCCAAACCAATAGTCGGGGGAGGTGAGTCAGGAATGCTGGATGGAATCAACACTGGTGGATTCTTTCAGGGAGGAAAGAAATAGTTCCTAGCGAGATCTTAGCTTCACTAATGGGATGTCTTAAACAGAGAAAAAAATTTCATTATCTTCATTTGCTTAGTCAACATATACTTACTGGGCGAGAAGTTACTATATACCAGGGGCAGTCACTAGGAACACTGCAGTGTACAAGATAATTACATACCTGTTCTGATGGAGCTTGTGGTCTAGTCTAGAAACTCCAGATTACACTTTGAACAAGTCAAAGGTTTCCAGGGATTCATCCCCACCTGCTTTCCTGAGAAAAGTGAACTGCAAGAAAAATAGTGATTTTTAGTATTTTACACATCACTTCTAAAACTTCTAAGGGGGTCCTCTTATGGCTTAAAAGATATAAATCTCAAGACTGGCTGCTGAGCTAAAAATCAGAAGATGAGTTCTGAGAAGCAGTAATTCATACCATCTATCTAGGCTCTTCCCTAAGATCTTTACATACATCACTTAATTTGCTCCATAAGTTAGATATTGGAGCTCCACTTTCAGCTGAAGAAACAGAGCTTCAAAGAGGTTAAATAAAGTCACAGCTCTTCTTCCACTTTTGCTTATTATTTATCAGGCATCCATCTCTATACCTATTTATTTGGCATCCACTTAATATTTGGGGGTGTATTTATTAAGTATCCACAAAATGTTTTGTTAATCCACTAGAAATGTGTGTGTGGTGTACTGTTTTAGATTGGAAAGAGAAAAAATGAACAAAGAGATCCCTTACTCACTCAAGAAAGAGCACCTGGCCTCATAGACTTTGCCTCTTGGCAGGTGAAAAAGGTTAAAAATATTTTAATGAGTAAAATAATTCTTACGAGATAGTGAAAAGTACAAAAGGCAAAACATAACGCAGAGGCAGGAAAAAGGAAGTTTCCAGGTGGGGGTACAATGTTAGACAGGGAATCCAGAGAACTGTCTGAGAAGTGACCAGTGAGTAAGCACCTGAAGGGGTGAAGGAGTGAGCTTTCCTCCTGGGCATCCGCATGCCCAGGAGGAAAGCAGTTGGTGTGTGGTTACACAAGTGCAAAAACTCTGAGCTGAGAGCATGCTGGCCTGTCTGAATTGCAGCAATGAGTCCAATGGGTCAAAGTGGAAGACGCAAGGGAAAGGCTGTTAAGAAAAAAATTTTAAAAAGATGAAAACTCATGTAAAAACTTTGACTTTACAGGCAGTGAAAGGCAAATACCATATGATCTCACCTTTACAGGAACCTAAACAACAAAACAAACAAACAAGCAAAATATAGCCAAAGACACTGAAATAAAGAACAGGCTGACAGTGACCAGAGGGGAGAGGGGAGGGAAGTTTGGGGGAATTTCAGGGGTGAATGGGAAGGGTTTACAGGAACAAATATAAAGGACACATGGACAAAAACTGGAGGGGGGGGTGGAAATGGGAGGGAGGTGGGGAGGAATGGGTGAGTAGGCTAGGCTTGGAGTAAAGGACAGAAAACTGTACTTGAACAACTATTAAAATAAAATTTAAATAAAATAAAATAATACTTACATAAGCAAAAAAAAATCTTTGGCTTTAATATGATTTTGCTCATATGTGGGATCTAATGAACAAACTGAACTAACAAGCAAAAGAAAGAGAAACTCATTCATAGAGAGCAGGTTGACAGCTCCTGGTGGGGGGCGGAAGGATTGAGCCAGAAAGAAAAAGGACTCATGGACACAGACAAGAGTGTGGTGATTGTGTGGGCGGGTGGAGGTTGGGAGGCAGTGAAAGAGTGTATAAGGGGGATAAACGGTAATGGAAAAAATACAATAAAAAATAAAGAAAAAGAAACTGGCTCTAGTCATTGTAAGAATGCTGGTTTTTATACTCAAAGTACAATAGAAAAACTATAGCAGAGTGCTGAGGATAGGAAAGACATCCTCTGGCTTATATTTTATCAGACTCACTCTGGCTGTTTTGCTGAGAATAGAACAGAGAGTTAAGGGAAGAAGCAGTGAGACCTAGATGCTCTTCCAACAATCCAAGTGAGAGATTTCTGTGGCTTAACCCAGAGTGTAGCGGGGAAGGTGCTGAGAAATGGCCAGGTTCAGCATATATTGTGAAGGAGCCAACAATATATGCAGATATATTGGATGACAGATAAAGATGGATTATGAAAAAAAGAGGGAAGTCAGAGATGTCCCCAAAACTTTTGACCTGAGCAGTAGGAAGAATTGATTGCCATTTACTGAAATGAGGAGAGACAATGGGACAGAATCCTTAAACTACTCAGAATCCATGAACACTATAAACTATAGCCCATGCCTAGCTCTATGTAAACTGTCATTTAAAAGTATCATTTATATTGTTACTTTTTTGAAATAACAGCAAGCAAAAAAAAAAAAACAAATAATGAAGGAGGAATTTTTTTTAATTAGTAAAAAGTATCTAACAAGCCTCCATCAACCTACCATTCTGGATTTCTTTCTCTTTACCTAAAACATTGCCTCATTTCTACCAATCTGGTTTTCTTAGTTTGGGCCCCCAAAGCAGAGTCTTCAACGAGGATTTGGGAGCACAGAGTTTATTTTGGGGCAGGAGGATGGGCAGTGGAGATGGAAGAGGAAAGGAGGGCAAACCAGAGCAGAGATGTGTGCTTGAGCTGGTTAGCACTGGGGCCACTCAGGCTCAGTCCCAGTGAGGACTCTGAAAATCTATGTAGAATGCATCTCAGAATTGTCCCTGTGACTATTCTCGGACAATTGCCTTTGACTACCTGCTTCCTGTAGACAAGATGTGCTACCACAGACATTGACTCCCGACACTGATGGATTCTTTGTGGTGTTGAGAACATTTTCTAGGCATCGAAGAATGATCTGAGGCCAAAAAGCAGAGAGACATCATAGTAGACACTTGAGGTGGAGCTGTCTATCCCACTTGACCTTAAATCAGATGAGAAGGTGGTGACATGCAGTGCAGGTCACCACAAATGAGCGCCACACTGAGTTACACATACTTCTCTATGCCTTCACCTCTCCACACTTTGCTTGTCCTGCATTGTGTCCCACCACCATCGCACTCCAAACACCCCACTCCTTCCTTCTGCCTCTGACCATGACCAGCAGTCGAAGTCCAGGTGAAATAGCACTTCCTCCAAAAGACCCATCACTGTTTCCAGTTAGAAGCCTCCAACTCTTTTTTAAGTATATTTTATTGATTATGCTATTACAGTTGTCCCATTACCCCCTTCATTCCCCTCCACCCCACCCACCCTCTCCCACCCACATCGCCCCCATTAGTTCATGTCCATGTGTCATAAGTTCTTTAGCTTCTACATTTCCCATACTATTCTTGCCCTCCCCCTGTCTATTTTCTACCTACTATCTGTGCTACTTATTCTCTGCACCTTTTCCCCCTCTCTCCTCCTCCCACCCCCCTGTTGCTAACCCTCCATGTGATCTCCATTTCTGTGGTTCTATTCCTGTTCTAGTTGTTTGCTTAGTTTGTTTTTGTTTTTGTCTTAGGTGTGGTTGTTAATAATTGTGAGTTTGCTGTCATTTTACTATACATGTTTTTTATCTTCTTTTTCTTAGATAAGTCCCTTTAACATTTCATAAAATAAGAGAAGCCTCCAACTCTTAATGCCCACAGCTGAACACCCCTATCTTTGGACCCTTAACTCTAATGACTTATGGATAGTTAGATCTTTGTATGTGTGTTTTACCTTGTCAAGTAGATAATAAATTCTTGAGGGCCAGAATTCTTTGTATCTACTGTATCGATTCATCCTATCTCACACAGGTGGGTTTGACCTTCTCTAGTAGTAAAGAAGGTAACTAAGATAGCTGGTTGCCATGACTGCTTCCATCCCAAGTTAGCTCATTAAGTCACTAAGTAAATTTAGCTTCACTTTTTCCCCTATTAGTGATAGGTCAGAACAGGCAATTCCATGTATATAAACACCTGCCATATTTACACTGTTTGAAAGTCTCTAAGAACTCTCGAGCCAAGATTTTTAAAAATAAACCCTTTCAACATAGCTGAGAGGGGCAAGACTTGAAATAGTGCTAGATTAGTTTACAGATTGAATACATGTTTCTGCTAATTAAAATGTCAGGTATACACGGAACAAAGGCAAAGGCCAGGAAACTTCATTTTCCATAGCTGGTATTTTGCAAATGGAAGACTCTGCCAGCACAAGCAGAACAGGAATAATGGCTGATTCCTCTCTCTAAAGGATGGTGGCTTCAGGCACCACTGGGAATAGTCTATACGTGCTGATAAAGGAGTGGGATGAAGTGGTAGGGAGGGAGCCAGTCCCTTGAGCATATTAAAAGTAACCCTGGAAATGATAATGGCTTGGTGGTTATATTATTTGTAATCTCCATATCAGTTAGAGGAACACGCTGATATACTTTTGTATGAAATAATATGAGTCTCAAGTTTGGTTTAAAAGGTCAGTTAAAAAGAACCACAAAATATTGATATTTGTTAAAACTAGGTCACGCATGCATGGGTAAAATCCCTCTATTTTGTGTGTTTGAAAATTTTCAGTATAAAATATTTTTTAAAGAGCTACATGCTGGGCCAGAAAGTTGTATACAGCTGAGGTACCAAGCTGTGAGCCTCTCACTGTAGCAGCTGCTACAGCACCAATAAATAGAAAATTCATGAACCTTCATTGCTCATCATCACGGAGGCAGTGCTGCATGGAGTGAGAGGGTCCTCACACTGAGGGGAGGAGAGTCCTGGTGCAGGGGAACATGCCTGCAGTCTTACTCCCTGCACAGACTTCTCCCAGAAGCCACCTGTCTCCCTCTCCCTCTCGAGATAGTTGACAGAATATCAGAGTCACAGAGCCCCTTGGTCTTCACCACACCTGCAGCCTCAGGTACCTTATTGACCACAACATTCATTTTCCTGCTGACCCATTCATGTTCATCTCATTCTGCCGTTTCAACACAGTCCATGCTCACCCAAACACATGTGCATAGCCACCGCTAATATAACATTTCCCACTCCTATTATTTAACCTAACAATGATTTTCCATAATATCATGAATCTCTCCTCTATTCAGTACTAACTACACTCCCACCACCTATTGTTTGTCTTTCTAAATTTATTTGCCCCTAAAAAATGAACCTATACCTACAATGGCCCAAACCCTTCTCTCCAACTAGTGTGTCTCTCACTACCCAACCTCCACATTGGACCTAGCCCAGGGCTAGGCTGACTCCTGGTAAATAGTCCTCAGTTTTACTTATTGAGTTACTAACTACACACTGGGATTTAAGCATGAAAACTTTACTCATTCATCAAATAAATAACTGTTAAGCACTTATTATGTGCCATGTCCTTGATCTACAAACATAAATCAATTAAGTATCAACCTTGAAGGTCTAAGTCTAGTAGGAGAGATAAGTGCATGAACAACTAAAATAGGTTATAAAAAAATGTAATTAGATATATAAACTAGGTAGAGTGGCAACATCAATGAATAAACTCACTTTGATTTGGAGCTAGGAAGTGGGGATAGGAGGACGAGGAGGCTTCCAAAGATGAGAAAACACTTGACTTTATTTTGCCTTTAAAAGGTAGAGTAGCAGTTTTCAGGCATATATAAATAACTGGAGGTATAAATTATAAAAATCAATAAAGGGATGTCATAAGAGATAAGGTTGGAGGAATAGAATATGAAGATTCTTAATGCTGTTAATTTTGAAATTTATTCCACAGAAAATAGTCAGTGAAAGCTTTTAAGCAGAACTGTCAAACAATAATATTTGCATTTCAGAAAAATTCCCCTGTAGCAGAGTGGAGTGGAGGATGACTTTGGAGGCCGGCAGCGAAGCCACAGAAGCCGAGCAATGGGGCAATGTCAGCGGTGGCAAGGCGACTGTGGCTGTCCAGAACAGACAGATAAGGACCTGAATAAAGGTAGTGGCAGTAAAGGTAGATTGGACAGGCTCCTAGTGTATTCACCAACCTGATTTAGACTTTTATCCCCCCACCCCAAACAGAGCATGTTTCCTCTAAGAAGTTATCCTGAGAGTTTGTAAGGGGCAATCTAGGAGAAGATGACAAATAACTAGGAAACCTGCAGAAATGTGTGCCCTGCTGCCCCTATTACCCATCACCTAGAGAATGTCTCCCTTCCTCTCCCTCCCCACAAGCCCCTCCATGAGATCAGCATCCATGTCTGTGTTGACCTCCAACCATTTCTCAGTTTCTTGCTTCCTAATTTTCAGCTCTGACCTTTACTACTCTTTAACTCCCAAGCCAAGATTTTAAAAAATAAACTCTTTTGACATAGCAGAGAGGGGTGAGAGTTGAAATAGTTTTAGATCTGTATGGCAAAGACTCCTAGCTCTAGAATGATGGTTGAGATAACCAAACACATCTGCCCAAATAGCCAAGAATGTGGAAATGACACAGCCATTGGGATACACCAAAGTCAAAACTGAGTTTGATAAGGGTAAAAACTTTCTGCATAATGCCCATCCATGTCTTACAACACTTTTAGGGTTTGGAGAAATAACCATCATCTGTCTTAAAATTCTTGAATGCCCACATGAGATTGAATGCCATTTAGAAAAATGAGCCATTTGTGGTAATGCTCCTTATAACAGAATGATTCAGTTGGTTGCTCTGGAATTTGATCATTTTATCTTTAAAGTTAGTGAAAGTTAGTTTGGGTGAAGTACCTTGTACACTTTGTTGAGAAATTAAGTTTCAGAGCATAAGGTCCTAAACAAGTATCAGTAGGCATGGCAAAGTTCTCAGGAACATTATATGTCTAGGTAAACTAGTGTTTATTGAGCACAAACAGAGGGATACTCTATTCTAAGGCAGACACAGAAGTGTAAGACAGTTCATTCCTCAAGCGAGACGAGCCAGGTAATTCACCAAGCAGATGACTGCAGAACCATGACACAGGTTATTCCGTGGTATGCCACGCAAGATTCCTGCCACCATTGCTACATGATCGACATCTGTCTTGGCACCTTCATCCTTCTCTTCCTGGAGGCTTGACCACTTCTGCCCCTCTCCCTACGTGTGTTCCCCAGTTTCCAGGAACTAGGACGTTGTTTGCTGCTGTCCTAAGTATCCACTTCAGCACTTTCCCCTGGTCAGCACCTTTTCCAAAATACCTCATGCTCTAAAATTGCCCTTTCCTCCTCCTCCTCCAATTCCCTCCAAACAAGACCACTGTTTCATCTTCTCAGCTAGGTGTTAGAGGAAAAGCAATCAAAATGTCTGATTAAACCAATTCATACCAAAGTACAGGTAGCAGGAGGCTTAACTCTCATAGCAGCTTTTAGAAGAACCTATTATTTGAAATGAACCTCTGATTGGTGGAATGTGCGAGGCCATTATTTTTGAGGTGTGAGGAGTTAACACTTTTTCCTCCTCTATTCATACTGACCAGACCCTCTATATCCAACTTTAATTCCTCACAGAGATTCCATTCTGAACTAGAAACAATGCATAGGATAGGCCCCAGTCACCAGGTTAAAAAAAAGAACCTCAGTGGGAAACCTGGTTTGGTTTAACTTTCTTACAATCCATAGTTGCATTCCTTTTCTAGGGTCATATGCACACATTTGAATGTTTTATACATAGGCTTCTATGGCTTTTAGTGGAGATAAAGTTATATTGATTTTGTACTCCATTGTTATCTTTGTCAAGGAGCAAAATGCCTCACTTGGAAATTAGTGTTAGATAAAAAGAGTGAAGTAGTAACCACAAATAAAGCAGTGAGTTACACATAATACTTATGACATTCCATCCCAACACCAGCTCACTGCATATAGACAAACCTGCCCTTAAAACATCCCAAACACCACCCATAAAAAAGGGAACCAGAAGGAAGCACGGGCACACATACACAGTTCTCACTAATGGCCTTAACATCAGATCTGCCTCCAGTTTTAGTTTGGATTGCTGTTTCTTCAGTTGTACACCAGATGAAATCATGGTCTGCACTTGGGGACTACCCTGTAAGTAAAACAAGTTTCTTTTCACACTAAACATACTTACCATTGAGCGCATCAAGTAGAATTTCCTTAAGTTAAAGGCCTAAAGAAAGAGAGTCCACTGATTCTTTGCCTTTCTTTCAAAGAGTTCATACTCTATCCTCAGGATGACTCTGAGCAAGAGACTGCTCCTTGAGCATGCTGTGACAGAACTTGGCTCTCTGGCTAGGTGTGCTGAGCCTCAAACCTGTGCTACACCCCTGCTACAAAATCTAAAAAGCAAAACTAAAATTCACAACAGGCCCCTGGATAATCAAACCTTAACTATGTAACACATGTTCCACAACCTTACCGCTTAGCAAATCTGTAATGAGTTCCTTCTCTGTGCCAAGTAGTAGCTAGGCTCAGGTGATACAAAGGTGAACAATGAGATGGAGTCCCTGCCTTCTTGCCCAGGCTCACAGTTGAATGACATAAACAGGTGGTCACAGTGTAATGGGTGTTAAGACAGAGATGGGCTGCAGGTCAGGAGTGCACAAGGCAGAAGCACTTAACCCACCTAAGAGTGAGGGCATGGAAGCATCAGGGAAAACTTCTTAGAGAAGGAAGTATCTGGGGTAAGATATTTCATTTTTCATTCATGGTTTTTATTATTGTAACTTTGTATTTTCTATGTAATTTCAGGCTTACAAAAAAAAGTTGCACAAATAATATAAATAAACCCTGGCTGGTGTGGTTCAGTGTATTGAGCAGCAGCCTGCGAACCAAACAGTTGTCAGTTCGATTTTCAGTCAGGGCACATGCCTGGGTTCTGGCCAAGTCAGGTCCCCAGCAGGGGGGGTGTGAGAGACAACTGCACATTGATGTTTCTCTCCCTCTTTCTCCCCCCCCTTCCCCTCTGTCTAAAATAAATAAATAAATTTTTTTTTAAATAATACAAATAATTCTCATATACCATTCATCTAGATGTACTAAAATGTTATATGAAAATATGCTCTCATATCCATAACACATATAAATATATACATATACATTTTTTAAATCATTTGGGAATAAGTTTCAGAGAGCATGCCCCCTTTATCTTAAATACTCCAGTGTATGTTTCCTAAAATCCAGGACATTCTCTTCCATTGCCTACAATTAGCAAAATCAGGAAATTAATACAAACCTAATACTACTCTCCTATCTACAGACCTTATTCAAATTTTGCCACTTGTCTTAACGTATACATTAAAGCAAAAGAAACTCCCAGCATTCAGCTGTCATGTCTGTTTAGTATCCTACAGTCTCGAAGAGTTTGTCTCTCTTGCCCCTGTCATTTTTGAGGTGCACAGTCTAGTTATTTAGTAGAATGTCCCTCATTTTGGTTTTGTCTGATGCTTTCTCATTATTAAATTTAGCGTAAGCATTTTTGGCAGAAATGTCACAGGGGTGACACTGTATTTTTGAGATGAGCTTTGAAGAACAAATAGGAGTCAGCCTGTAGAATCTATTGCCAGATAAGTTTATTTTTACATCCAGACTTGGGAGAATGGAAAGTGGAAAGGAAACAGAAAAGCTCTACTGTTGTTAGCTGATATTTATCAGGTTTACTAATTGCCAGGTACTGTTCTAAATGCACTCACTACACAGGTTGACTCAATCATTCTCACAACATCCTTACAACTGTTCTTTTTCCATTTTTCAGACAAGAAAGGCTGAGGCACAAAAAGATGGCAAAGCTAGCAAATGGAGCAGTCAGGATTCAAATCCAAGCCGACTGGCTTGACTGGCCACACTGTCGGCAGAAGAGAGTGAAAGCAAAAATCTTACACTGCAACCCTTCCCCCACCCACCCCGCCCCAGTACCCTAAAAAAGGCTTTCGAAGAGTTCAGAACCAGCTAGCTTTGAGAGTAGTGCCCTACGACTGAATCGAGCAAATACAGTGAAGAAATCGGGACTTAAGGCCGGGGCGCTCCTGCCCCCTGCTGGCTATGTGAACTTATTGCATGCTTTTGACTGCTTTCAGTTCAACTGGATGGAGAGGGAGGGGCATCTCGATGCAGGGAAATGATCACGGATATTTCTGCACAGCTCCTGTATTATGCCTGACCTATGAGCATGCACCAGGAAGAATTTGGCACTCCTTCTATTCTCTGTGCTTCTCAACCCTCTGCCACATTCTAAAGGTTGCTCAGCAGAACAAATCCTAAGCCCTGTTCTCACCAACTTTGTTTATGAAACTTTCCAGAACTTTTTTTTAACCGTAACAAATTTGAAATCCACTGAAGCAGTAAGGAAGCTAAAGTTAAAGTCATCAGAATACAATCCCCCGACAAGACAATCATTGCAGCTGAGAAAACCCGTAGGGAGGGTGTTTGTCCTTGGAAAATATTTGAAAAAGATCCAGTGCAGCTGAAGGAAGTCATCTGACAGTGGGCTCCGGAGAGCCACAGAAGATCAAACCACTGGGCAAAGAAAATGAGGGAGAAGAACAATTCCTCTGAATGAATCTTAAGCAGCCTCTATTTTCAACCAAATTCTCCTTCTATTCACAGGCAAAAATCTGTCCCTCATAGATTCAGAATGCCTGGGGCTTCTACAAAACCCCATTGTTTGCTCCAGTCAGGGGAAGAAGTACAAGTAAAATAAAGGTCGGCACACTGTTTCATTCCAGATATACCAGAAATGGGACTTGCAAAAAGAAATAATAATGTAAGGGTCTGTGTTTTAATTCCCAAATACATTTTATAAGAAAATTTGCTCATTCTTTTTTGATGGCAAATACAAATATGCCCTTGACCATTAGTAAGTCACATCTATTCTTCAAGAGGAACAAGCTCTTCACTGGAATTGTGACAATGCTGATACAAGGAGGTCCTTGATAACTTCTAGACACCTGTCTATCTGTTGGGTTTAGAGGGACATAAACACATTTGCATACTGCTGCTACCAAGAAGAGCACTGACACCTTTGTCCCAGGTCAAATCGACTCAGTAAATAAATGCCCTGTGGGAAGTGATTGAGCTAACAAGACTATCACTTCAAGGACTTCCTGTTTATTTTAATAAAGCATCAAGACTTCCACAAAGAATTAATCAGATCTCCATACTCTCTGACAAAATTGGGGCCTTATATCAGCCTTCTGTTGCCACAACAGTGCTGCTTGACAACCACAAAACATCAGTGGCATGCAGCATCAAGCATTTATTGCTTCCATATCTGGGGTGGTCCACTGGACGGCCCTGCTGATACTGCATAGGCTCTCTCATACGCCTGACCCGTCTGACGCTGTCTCTCATTGTGCGGCAGACTAGAAAGCTTGCTCTCAGCTAGTGAGCAAATGGAGAACACAATGCTTTCTTAGACAGAGGCTCAGAAATGGCATGCTTTCACTTCTGCTGCACCCTATTAGCCAAAGCAAATCGCAAAACAAGTTCATATTTAAGGGAAATCGACTCTTGTCTTTTCATTGAGAGGAAATGCAGTCTCAGGGCAATGGATGTGGGTGCACAAATGGGTTAAAGAACTGGGGCCACGACTGGAATCCACTACAGGCCCAGAGAATTAATAAAATCTGCTAGGTAACTCTCCATTTTCCCAATATAGTCTTTCTTCACATATGCCCCTCTTAATAGACGATCTATGAACAGTGCCCTCCAGATTGTCCTGGCAAAATTTAATAAAGAGGAAATTCTTAAACCTGAAGGACAACTTTTCTCCCCATGAGCTCTGAAACATCCAGCTAACTAAAGAGATTATACCAGAATTGCCCCCTATTACCATCAATTTCTCATTGCTACCTGATCCAAACTTCATTCTAGAACAGTCTAGAGTTAAAGTAAAAGCAGGAAGCTATCCTTAATTTTGTCTTATACTATATCACAATCTTTGATCAAAATATATATATTCATCTATATTTTTTAAATTTTTTATAAATGTGTGACAAAATAAGACTTTTAAAATAGAGTACCACAGGTTAATTTTTTGATTAATTGCAATAGGAGTCTCTCTGGGTGAAAATTAAAACACACTCAGTATCTGGAAATTTTTTTATGTGTAAGAAGAAACTCAAGAATTCTTTCTTTGAGGTAGTGACTTTTGAATGGCTATGCTTAGTTCTCTTATTTGAATATGTTCGGATAATGATTAGTTATCAAATGACTAAGTTTTAACCAAGTCATTATTTCCTTCCTTCTCAGCTTTTATTAGTTTTTCCATTCCATAACTGCTCTGCTACCTCTCTAGAAATAATATATAAATGGAACATGTAAGTCCCTTCTTCTCACAGATTACAAATCTATAAATGTAATTTATATTAGAAATATATATTATATATTATATATTATAATGTAAATTTAATTTATATTATTTTTCCTTTAATATGTTCCAAGTGATTTTGCAAAGAACAAGAGCAAAAACTTATTCTTGTTCCTATTTTCTTTATTTTTTTCCAGTATAAGTCAAGATTACAGTAACAACATGATAAACCATAAAATGCCTCTCCCGGCGTTTCCATCTTGCTGGATTGATGATATGCATGGCTCCCCAGTTTTCCCCCAAAGGATAGGTACACATTCAAAATATCAAACCCTTAACTAAGACAAATGTGGAAGCAATTTGAGATTTCCCATTACTTCCTAAGTACACTGAATCTCTTAATTTAACCCCTTGACCAATAATCAGCTTCTTTCACTGTCATACAAGTTCTGTTTTACTCCACCTGACAGTCTGCCTACCTTCCTGCACGTTGGAATGTAAAAAACAATTTCAAGGAATTTGAAATTGCCTAGCATAGCCTAGCTCTGCATAGCCTAGCTCTGCTAATGCCGACCATGTCAATTGCTTGATCTTCACTAAGGCTCCTGACTAGATGGTGTACAATGTTTGGGAATTAAAGATATTGACTTATTTCTTTTCTAAGTCAAATCTAAGCTCTGACTACCCGGAATCAAACCCTTCATACTGTCTCAACCTGTCCCCACTTTGCGCCACTCTCTCTGACATTTGGACACCACTTATCGATTTAATTTTTCGCAGCTGTCGTTGAAGGACACCCAGCTTTAGCCGGACCTATATTAAAATGGAAGACTCCCAAGAGCCAAAACTGACCTGATTTGACACACATGTGTATAATCTCTCTGCAGAAATAACTGAGCTCAACAAGGTTATCGCTTTACCTGATAATTCTCATCCAATTATGATTATCACAATTAACAAATAGTTTTAGTAAAAGAATCATTCAGAGTTAGGAGTCTTCTTTTTAAAGAAAGAAAATAGGTTAGTAGTCACCTAGTTCTCTCATTTTCACGTATTCTGGATGTAAAATCCATGGACCAAAGTCTATTTCTAACAGATGAGTTGTTAGCTTAGTGAGGCGAGAGCATCATTCATGACTGTAAACCCCCACCATCCCTGCAGATACACACACACACACACCACACACACACACACACACACACAACATTAGAGAAGGCACCGGTTAACACACAATAGAAAAAGTCTTTTCCAAGTCTGATTATAACATGTAACAATTGGCCTGGTTGCATATAAGTTGATTCTTGTTTTAGCTTGCAATTAAAAATAATTTTTCATCTTTCAAAAAGGATTTCTAAGCACTTTAAAAATGGCAAATATTTTTAAAGTTAAGTACATTGCTCACCTTAGACAGCATATATTTGCCACTTATTCACGACCTCGAGATCAAAGGCAAATCTCGAATTTTCAATTAGTAAGCTGGTCAAGATAAGACTATAAACACCTCCACTTAATAGAAATAATCAATGGAGTACCACATTGACTCTATAAAATTCAGACTAGAACATATGCATTTTAACATCTTACATGCTTTAGTTTGGAGCTCACAGTGAAAACACTGGTCCCGATCCACTTTGAGCAGTTTTCCTGTTGACATGGAAAAGATCTTTTAAGTTAAATTGTGTATTGCATTTTCCCACATGATACCTAACATGGAGTTAAGATGGCCAGATTATTGGCCATTTTTAGTATGCTGTTAATACCATATTCTTGGAAAAATAGTCACATAAAATGAAATTAGAATGTAAAAAACAAAATTTGCACTTTCTGCCATCAAGAAAGAATCCCTCCCATAACGCCAGTGGTGACCTGAAACCAATTCACGCTGGTTCTCAAGCATTCATCCTGTGTTGTGTTTCCAACTCCATGTTCAGTGATGCCATGTTGGTAGCTTGACACTGGTTGTGGTAGGAGTGTTTACACAACAGAAATCAGCAAACACTACTTGTAGGTTTACAAGTTTAGTATCCAAGAGATGAAGATGTTCTGTATTTATATGATTCTACAAAGTAGGTGCCAGCCACATGTGGCTACCAAACAGTTGAAATATGGCTAGTATTATGGAGGAGCTACATTTTTTTATTTGACTTAATTTTAATTTAAATACACACATGTAGCCATTTGCAGGCTACCATTGTGAACAGCTCATTTCCACCGTGAAATAACAAGTGATGGCATCTGCCAAGAGTCACAAAGACTGAGGAAGCAAAAAGGCTGGAGAAAACAGAGAGCACCTAAGAAAGGGGTCACATCAGGTCTTACAACAACGAAATGTAACAGCAAAGCCCTTCCAGGTTTTCACATCACTTTTTACATCTGCTATCCACACATTCCTTCATTCATTCACCAACCTGAAGCAGTCCGTAGTGCTACCTCCTGAACAAAATGAAGCAGACCTGAAGCAGATGAAGGCTACCTCCTTATTAAGGTATCTCAGTAAAGAAGTGACTCCAATGCCCTAAATTAGTGAGTCTTGATTTTTAGCATGCATCAGAAGCATCTGGAGGACTTGTTAACCATCGATTCCTGGGTCCTACCCCCAATTTCTGATTCAGCTGATCTGCTTTGAGGGCCAATAAACTGCATTTCTAACAAACTCCCAAGTAATGCTGATACTAATGAGGGCAGGAAGGGCGGACACACTTTGAGAACCACTCCTCTCAAGCTAGTTTATGTCATTCTCCAACTCCTGCTTCTTCACTCACACAGTCTACACGCTTTTCACTCAGGCTGAAGTCCTATTGATTGTGTTTCCTGAGGCACTAGAGCAAATCTCACTGTTCTTTGTTGTTTAATTCTGTTCTTGAGGTCTGGACTTAAAACTGTAAGAAACCTGACAAGCTCTCCTACTTCACCTCTTCTAGGATCCCTGGAGCTCTGTTGTTCCCACTATGCCAGATGCTACATTTGGATGTGCAGTTTAAAGAGTTTCTGCTCATAGCCCCAGCTGTTTATGAAAAGTGCAGATACCAACTAATCTCTTTCTCATACACACACTCTCTCTCCCCAGCCTTCATAATAGCTTCCAATAGAATACACTTAATACAAATACAAAGAGCCAAATAACTTCCAGTATGTACCTACATTTTGCAGACTCCTCAACAATGTCCATTCAGCAGGAACTAAATAAGCCTCTTTCCCAGAAAGAAGATGGTATGGAGAGACTCTTCCCCAAATGGAAATACATATATTTGAGGAGATTGAAGACCCAGGAATTTGAATCAAATGAGGATGCGGCTTCCCAGAGGCTTCTTTAAGACTGTTTTAATCTAGTTTAACAAAGAAAGAACAATAAAAGCTTTGTACATTCTTGTATTCTTGTTCCGTCCCCCTTCATCCAGAGGAGTGAGAAGGTGGTAGCTGGGGGTTGGAGGCAATTTTAGAAACTGGTTCTGATAAATAAATAGGATAAATAAAGGCTGATGATCAAGACAGAAATGACAGCTAAAAGCAGCCATTAGTGCTATAAAGATAAATTATAAAGCAGAAGAAAGACAAAAGGATCAACTTCTAAGGCATCAGCTGTTGCCTTGATTTCTTGGATTTTTTATCTCCAGTTAGAATGTTCCCTCATTTTCTAAGACAGGCTTCTGTTATGTCTAATAAACACATTTTGGGGAAATTAAGGAATATTTTTAAAGTAAGAGCAAAGGCCCCAAACTCTATTATTTCAGTGACATGTGTCCATTTTTATCCCTAAGCTAAATCACTTCTGGACTAGGGGGAAATTCTTTAGTTTTTCTACTATAAATAAGACATTAAATCTAAACTCAAAGCATGGTACTGAATAAATAAAAATGGATACTCCCTATTATTTCTCTTTGCATATAGATTATTTACAGTAAGGATTATTTTGCATACTTTTAAATCCATCTAACTTGGCCTGTAATAGTCTTCTTAGTGGCAGAAACAAATTATGTGTCCAAAACACAAATTAGTTTTAAAATTTTAGCCTGAACAAAATATTTTGATATGGTAAACCAAACTGTTTCCCTTACATACACACAACAAAAATTTCCAATGCATATATAAGTTTATTTTACAAACCCCACTACCTCCTCTGTACAAAAAATCAATAGTTCACCTAAAAAAGTTAGAAACATTTCAAACAAACAACCTAACCCTACGTCTACAAGAACTCGAGGAACAACAACAAAGACAGCCCAGAGCAAGCAGAAGGAAGGAAATAACCAAGATCAGAGCAGAATTAAATGACATAGAGACTAAAAGCACAATTCTAAAGATCAATGAATCCAAGAGTTGGTTCTTTGAAAAGATAAACAAAATTGACAAGCCTTTAAGCAGACTCATCAAGAAAAAGAGAGAAAACCCAAATAAACACAATCAGAAATGAAAGAGGAAAGATTACAACAGATACCACAGAAATACAAAGGATTGTAACAAATTACTACAAAGAGCTGTATGCCAAGAAATTTGAAAACCTAGATGAAATGGACAAATTTCTAGAAAAATATAACCTTCCAAAACTCAATAAAATGGAAGCAGAAAGCCTCAACAAACCAATAACAGCAAAAGAAATTGAAGCAGTAATCCAAAAACTCCCAACACACAAAAGCCCTGGACCAGATGGTTTCACAGGAGAATTCTACAAAGCATTTAAGGAAGAACTAACACCTATCCTTCACAGACTATTTCAAAAAATCCAAAAAGATGGAAGACTACCAAACTCTTTTTATGAGGCCAACATCATCTTAATCCCAAAACCAGATAAAGACACAACAAAGAAAGAAAACTACAGGCCAATATCGCTGATGAACATTGACGCTAAAATCCTCAACAAGATACTGGCAAACCGCATCCAACAGTACATTAAGAAGATCATACACCATGACCAAGTTGGATTCATTCCAGGTATGCAAGGATGGTACAATATACGCAAATCAGTAAATGTAATACATCACATAAACAAAAGCAAAGACAAAAACCACATGATCATATCGATAGATGCAGAAAAAGCATTTGATAAGGTACAGCACCCATTTATGATAAAAACACTCAGTAAAGTGGGAATAGAGGGAGCATTCCTCAACATAATAAAGGCCATATATGAGAAACCTACAGCCAACATTATACTCAATGGGCAAAAATTAAAATCTTTTCCCCTAAGAACAGGAACAAGACAAGGATGTCCACTTTCACCACTTCTATTCAATATAGTACTGGAGGTTCTAGCCACAGCAATCAGACAAGAAAAAGAAATAAAAGGAATCCAAATCGGAACGGAGGAAACAAAACTGTCACTGTTTGCAGATGACATGATAGTGTACATAGAAAATCCTATAGACTCCACCAAAAAACTGCTTGACCTAATAAATGAATTTGGTAAAACAGCAGGATACAAAGTCAATATCCAGAAATCAAAGGCATTTCTGTACACCAACAATGAAACAGCAGAAGCAGAAATCAAGAAAAAAATCCCATTTGAAATAGCAAAAAGGAAAATAAAATACCTAGGAATAAACCTAACCAAAGAGGTAAAAGACCTGTATTCAGAAAACTACATAACACTGAGGAGAGAAATCAAGGAGGACACAAACAAATGGAAACATATACCGTGTTCATGGATTGGAAGAATTAATATCATTAAAATGTCCATACTACCAAAAGCAATCTACACATTCAATGCAATACCAATTAAAGTACCAATGGCATATTTCACAAACATAGAACAAACACTTCAACAATTTATATGGAACCATAAACGACCCCGAATAGCAGCTGCAATTTTGAGAAAGAAGAGTAAAGTAGGAGGAATCACAATACCTGACATTAAACTATACTACAAGGCCACTGTAATCAAAACAGCCTGGTACTGGCATAAAAACAGGCACATGGACCAATGGAACAGAACAGAGAGCCCAGAAATAAACCCAAGCCTCTACGGTCAATTAATATTTGACAAAGGAAGCAGCAACATAAAATGGAATAAAAATAGCCTCTTCAACAAATGGTGTTGGGAGAACTGGACAGCTACGTGCAAAAAAATGAAACTCGAGCACCAACTTACACCTTATACAAAAATAGATTCAAGGTGGATAAAAGACTTAAATATAAAGCGTGACACCATTAAAGTCCTAGAAGAGAACGTAGGTAGGAAAATCTCAGATATTTCACGCAGAAACTTTTTTACTGACTTGTCTCCTAGAGCAAGGGACATAAAGGAAAGAATAAACAAATGGGACCTCATCAAAATTAAAAGCTTTTGCACAGCTAAGGAAAACAGTATCAAAATAAAAAGAGAACCAACTGTATGGGAAAACATATTTGCTAATGATACCTCAGACAAGGGTTTAATCTCCAAAATATATAAAGAACTTACGCGACTCCACTCTAAGAAGACAAGTAACCCAATTAAAAGATGGGCAAAGGACTTGAAGAGACAATTCTCCAAGGAGGACATACAGAAAATCCAAAGACACATGAAGCGATGTTCGATATCGCTAGCCATCAGAGAGATGCAGATTAAAACCACAATGAGATACCACTTCACACCAGTCAGAATGGCCATCATAAACAAAGCAACAAACAACAAGTGTTGGAGAGGATGTGGAGAAACGGGGTCCCAAGTGCACTGTTGGTGGGACTGCAGACTGGTACAACCATTATGGAAAGCAGTTTGGAACTTCCTCAGAAAACTAAAAATGGATCTGCCTTTTGACCCAGCAATTCCATTGCTGGGACTCTATCCTAAGAACACTAAAACACCAATACAAAAGAACCTTTGCACCCCGATGTTCATAGCAGCACAATTTACAATAGCTAGGTGCTGGAAGCAACCTAGATGCCCATCAGTAAATGAATGGATCAAAAAACTATGGTACATTTACACAATGGAATTCTATACAGCAGAAAGAAAGAAGGAGCTCATACCCTTTGCAACAGCATGGATGGAGCTGGAAAGCATTATGCTAAGTGAAACAAGCCAGGCAGTGAAAGACAAATACCACATGATATCACCTTTAACAGGAATCTAAACAACAAAACAAAAAAAACTAGCAAAATATAACCAAAGACACTGAAATAGGGGATAGTCTGACAGTGGCCAGAGGGGAGAGAAGAGGGAATTTCAGGGGGGAATGGGTAGGGATTACAGGAACAAATTTGGAGGACACATGGACAAAAACTAAGGGTGGGGGAAAATGGGGGGAAGGGGGGAGGGTTGGGTGGAGGGGCTGGAACGGGAGTAGGGGGCAGAAAACTGTACTTGAACAATGATTGAAATAAAAATAAATAAATAAATAAATAAAACAGCTTAAAAAAAATCAATAGTTGACTTATTTATCTAAGGATATTACTCATATTCTTTAGTCTTAAAAAGGTGAAATTGAGGTTAATGACATGTCTATAATATAGCAATGACAAACATGATTGCACTATATATGTATATATAGTGAAAAATATATAATATATTAATTATATTATATTGTAAATATATGTGTACATATAATAAATATATTTATAATATTTATAAATATAAAATATAGTATAAATTTTATATTTTAATTATAAAGAGAACATTGATCTAGCACCCCTTCTTCATCCAATCAGCTTTTCCATTTCAGGGACTCTTATTAATAATGAGCATGACCTACTAATGTGTTCTTACCCTGTGCCTGACAATGTTAACACTTTATGCCTCTAACACTTTACATGAGCTCATTTAATTATCATCACAAGCCACTGCAAAAATCACTTTACAACTGCGTTTGAGGGGTTTTTTATTTAAAATGGTCCTATCTCACAGAGCTAGAAATGAAAGAGCTGGATTCCGAACTCTGAGGTTTCAAAGCTCATGCATTACACTCCATGCACTGTAGTCTACCTTGAAAACAGTTATCCCAGTGGAAGGAAAAGTCCAAAAGAAAAGGTGGCAGAAGTTTTTCAAAGTCTAATGAGATCCAAATGTCAACTACAGTTTTGCATAAGAACTATTCATTACAATTATCAGCTCTTGCTGGCTTACAAATAAGTTAAAGAGGAAATTAGCTAAAGTAGATTTTAATCACTTAAATGACTTTTTTTCTTCAACAGGTGATTTGTTTCACCAAAAGCAAATCCTGCCAAGAGAATTAGATAAATAAGCAACCTATAATTAAATAGTTCTTATCTAGTCTTCCTTGGAAGTTAGCTGAATTGGATTCATGGTTTCTGTCCCATTAGTACAGAAAAAGTTAACATTTCAACTAACAAAAATTTCAGAGCAAAGGAACTAACAGTTACATTTTTCTTTTCTTCTATCTTTACCATGTTCAGCTATTTGCAACTGAATGAGTAATGTTAAAAGCATGTAAGCTGCTTCAAACCATGGACCTTGACTCTGAAAAATACTTCATGATTTTAAAAAAGTCAGTGTGATATAGTTCTTCAGGTATTTATATAAATATTCATTTCTTTACATATGGCACATAGAGTTCATCAGCACTACACTGTTCAATGGTTACAAACGAAACAACTTCTTGACGTTCTGATAATGGGTTTCTTTGGAACTTAAGGGAAAGAAAAGATTAAACAAAGAACTGAGTGAGGGGGTAAAATTTCCAGGGAGCTTAATTTAGATAAACCCTGGGTTCTGTAATTATAATCACAATTTCTGAAATAAAAACTCCTTACTGGTAAAGTACTTTAAAAATTACCAAAAATTTGGCACCATTTGAATCCTGTTCATCTGCTTATCCTTCTCATTTAACAGATAGTAATTGAATGCTTCCTGGGGAATGGCCACTGTATTAGGCCCTGGAGATATGGTGATGAACAAAACAAACAGGGTTTCTCCCCTTTAGGGAACTCATAGTGCTAATAGGGGAGCCTTTAAGAATTTAAGACTCTAAGGTTCTCTTTGTCTTTAAGACACATATATAAGTACAGTTGACCCTTGGGGTTAAGGGTTCCAACTGCACACCCCCACCTACCAATCAAAAAATGCATGTATAACTTTTGACTCCCCCAGAATGACTACCCTTGGTATCCACAGGGGATTGGCTCCAGGATCCCTCACAGAGAGAAAAATCTGCAGAAGCTCAGGTCCCCTATCTAAAATGGCCTAGATAAATGGATACAGTCAGTGCTCCACATCAGTGGACTCAAAACCATGGATCAAAAATAGTACAGGTATTTATCAAAAACAAATCCACCAGTACAGTTCAAACTTGTGTTGTTCAAGGATCAACTGTATAATAATCCTCCACAAATCTGTAAAATTGTGTTTCCTAGAGAATATTCCATGAAATATTTGCCCAGAATTCTCTAGCTTTTCCTATTTAGGGCCAATTCCATTCTCTCCTCAGAATTTTTACTTCCTTGGAAGATCACAGAAAACCAGCCAAGAATTAGATCTCTAAAGGCTAGGACTGGGAAAGGTGAGGAACTTCCAAGATTTAACAGATTCTAAGAGCTCCCAGAGGATGTTAGTGAGCATAATCCCAGCTCTTCCCAGGATAAGATCCAAGCTAAAATCATGTTCTGAAGTCTCCTCTGCACACTAGATACCGCACTGTGCAAATGAAAGGAAGCAGCAGGGACCACACAAATATCCCATGTTTCAGTGTGAGTGACAAAAAACAAATAAAAAAATTAAAGTGATTCAAACAACAAAGGAAATTTACAGGTTCAAGTCATTGAAGGTTAAATGGGCTGTAAGTGCAATTTCATCAAGCTTTAGTTTCATTTCTTGGTGATTCTTTAGGCACTCCTCTCTGTATCCACTTGATCTAGGGTGTTTTTTTTCACGAACACAATGTTACAGAACTAGCCAATGCTATTCTAGAACAGCTGTGGGGTTCAATTGCCTGCCGCCAAGATGCATGACTCCCAAGGCGAGAGTTTGGTGGAAAAGGAAAGGGGTTGTTTATTTAAAGGTTATACAGATTTAGAATAATGACAGATTTCTGACGTTAAGTACTGCTCCCTTTAAAAACACCCCAAAATAAATATCCCCACCACCCTCTGCCTTGCCAGACCAATTTTAGAATACACCACTCAGAAGTATCATCTTTCAGAAAAACAGAGGTCTGAAGCTCAACATTCCTGGTCACAGTTCAGCTCCAAGCATCTCTCATGTGTCTGGGTGTTTAGCCAGGAGGGTCCCCAGCTCCCCACAGCTCCACCAGCTCTGTCACCCTCTTCTTTGGGCAGACCTCCCAGCAGACTTTCAGGTAGACCTCTAAGCAGACAGACATCATGGCAGGCCCCTGTTACTCAGCCCGCCCTCATTTTAAATGCTTGGCTCAGAACTTCCTGCGTGACCTAACATCTGGCTCTTCCTATGGTATGTTAACGTCTGCCATTTTTGTCAGCTCCCCAGTGTTTCATACCCTATTTCAGCTGCCATATTTAGTCAGGGCAAGAGTTCCCGGCCACACACAGGCATCCAGGGTGTCCATCTGTCCCCTCAGCTCACACAGGTGCCGTGTGAGCTTCCCCCGACTATGTCATGACTCACTCTGCTGTCACACATCCTCACAGTCCCATATACACAATTCACAGTTTCCCCAGATCTTCCCTTCAGGAAGGCATGGGCTGTTAATCTGCCTTTGTTAGGTAATGTGCCTCAAATGCTGCACTTTCTTCTCTGTCTCTCTCCTGCCCCCTGCAGGATGTGCGGGAGATGTTGGGGCTCCCCACCCTTAGGGGACCCATGTTCTGCACCGTTACAATAAGAACACTGCTAGCAGAAAGTGAAGCTACAGTTCTTTCTCAAACATGTCCAAGGTGGGAGATGATAAGAGTTTTCCACAACGGTTGAACAAAACCCCAAAACTTTACTCTGATTCTTTTGTAGCAAAGGGATCTTATCTACAGACTGGCTTCTGCCTTAACCAATTTTTGTGGCAAGGGGACTCAGATAACCCTTAGTGACTTTGCCTATTCACAGTCCAATGCACAACACATGGATCATGGAGACCACAAAATGGGATGAGGTGGAATGGATGCCAGAGAGACAACTAGACTAACTCTTTCATATAGTTTTCTTTTCATTGATTGTCTATCTCTAGTAATATTTCCCTCCCCACAGGCACAACATCCTGCAAGCAAAGCCTAGACTTGTTGACTCACAACCCATAAAAGAAGTGCAACAGTGTTCCCAAATTCTTTCCACAGCTAAATCAACGATAATGCGTAAACTCACAGTGCTGCTCTCATAAAGTTTTATCAACTGTAGTAAAAGAACCTGGCTAACATCCCAGCTAATCTCTCAGCAGCAGCTGGGGAAACCATCAAAAAATTACTTTTTCAATTGTCTGTCTAAGTATTGTCTGCACTTAATCTGCAGATATCCAACTGTTAACACTAAGGGACTTCACTCAAACAAAGCAACTCCTACTGCACCCTGGGCACACTGCCCCATGTGACCACCCTCTAGGAATGTTAATTAAGAATTCCATATTCAGAGTCGGCTTTGTTAGGAAAGTTCTTAAACCCAGCAGAGCGCCCTGATTTCTCTGCTAATTTCCCTGCTAATTCTCTGCTGATTCCCAAATGCTAGGATAGACTTTTTGGCAGAGCCTATTCTAGGCAAAATGAAGGTTTTCCAATTCTTCCTAAATAAACTTATTTATCTGTTCTTTTCCACTTGAGTTCCCTATGGGAAACAATGGCTTTAAGCATTAGCACATTAGTCTCAATTGGCCATATGCTTTGCTTCTGTACTTTATCTTTTAGCTTCCAAGCATAATGTGGTAAAAGCATGTGCTCTGTGGTCTGAGCCTTGTTTGTGAAACAAGTCTCGCATGCTGTGTAACCTTACACTATACCAACTCCTCTGTTTAAGTAAAATGTAAAGCTAAAATCAAGACTCATATACAAAGGAATACAAAATGAACATGTATCAGAGATTTTATGTTAATTAATAAGGAAGCCAGTAAGATTTTACAACCAGTTCAAAGGATAATTCAAAGAACCACACCTACACAGACAATAAGGAATGCTGAAATGAATTTATAAACAGAGGCAAAAAGGTCTATCAAGGCAATCACCAGGTACCATTTTGGACACAGTCTATTTGCATTTTTAAGCAGAAGAATCATGATTATTATATTATCACTTTTCTGATGCTTATAAAGCTGTAAATTATCTCAAGGACAGTGGAAGACATAGATAACTCTAAAGAGCATACTAACACAACACTGGTAACTTTTTATAGAGTGTGGAATTTGACCACTTCAAAGTCTTTCACAGTCTTTTTCTGAAAATGTTTATAAAGTAAAAAATCCATCAAAAGAATGAAAAGACAAGCCTCAGACTGGGGGAAAAATTGCAAAAGAACTGTTATCCAAAATGTACAAAGAACTTTTAAAACTCAAAAACAAACGACCTGATTAAAATATGGGCCAAACACCTCAACAGACACCTCACCAATGAAGATCTGCAGATTGCAAATAAGCATATGAAAAGATGCTTCACAAATGTCATCAGGGAAATGCAAATTAAAACAACAATGAGATACCAGTACATACCTCCTAAAATGGTCAAAATCCAAAACACTGACAACACCAAATGCTGACAAGGATGTGGAGCATCAGGAACTTTCATTCATTGCTGGTGGGAATTAAAATGGTATAGCCACTTTGAGAAACAGTTTGTCGGTGTCTTACAAAATTAAACATACTTTTATTATATAGTCTAGTAATCATGCTCCTTAGTGTTTACCTAAAGGAGTTGAAAACTTATATTTTATGACCATGATATCTACAAGCATCTCAAAGGTCTGGCAGAAAAAGGCTTTTCTTTCATAGGGAAGAGTAAATAATGCTAAAAAGAACTGGATGTGGGAAGGTGGGATGACTGAGAAGCCTGATTGGACAACTGATCATGGAATAGTTTCCCTAAGGTCAGCTGATTCTGGGGAAGGTCTGCAAATGAGGAGTTATTCCACATTCCAATGCTCAAGGCTGGGTCAAAATTTAGGAGCCTGGGGAAGGAGAGAACCCTGACTAAATTTTGCTCAAGTTAATGAACATTTTCTTCAGTTTAGCCAATGGAGACAAATATTTCAGCTAATCACTTATGAGATAAAGAATGAAGATTTTAAGGGTTGTGTCTGCTTGAGGTAAAAAAAAAAAAAAAGGGTTCAACCTTGAGTCTCATCTAAGTCACATCAGGAAGGCTAGTCCTTTGCAGTAAGACATTTCCCAGAACACAGAAGTGTAGGAGGATTTCTTAGCCACACTGCTTTTCAGGAGCACAGCCTTCAGGTAAAGTTCAACACTGTCATATTTCCCTTTTGTTCAAGACCAGTATCACTCATAGCTGATTAAACCTCCTAAGGGGTGATGAAATAGAATGTAAAGCAATAGCCTCCTGAGGACTCTTATTCATATTATTCCCACAAAAAAATATTTGAACCACCTACACATTGAGAGGTGGTGGCAAAGGTCAGTTGTTTTAGGGTCCTACTTTTGTAAGCATGCTAAAAGTGATGACTAGAAAGAAAAAGAGAAATATTAGTATGAAACTTTAAATTAGAGTAAAAAGCTAACCCGTGAGGGAACCTAGCCAGTGGATTCCAAGAGGTTGATAAGTGGAAATACTTCAATTTTGTAGCACTGCTCATTGAGTTTCTTGGAGCTAAGATTTCAGTGCTCTTGGTAATGGTATCCGCAGCCTTGATCACCTCAAATATAAGGGCAAACACAACTTGAGCATTTGGCCAGACTTCCCTAGTGACACAGACTCATCCAAGGAGAAATTCAGACCATTCATGGTCTGCTGCAATGCCAGTCCTTCAAGGCACATATTAAGTTACTGGGCTTTAGCTCACAGAGCTTCTACAGCTCTCTTTACTCAATATGTTCTGAGCATCTCTTCATTTCCATAAATAGTCCCTGAGAACATATACTCTTGAAGTTATAGCAGAAGACTATTCCCTCTATATTATTTTTCAATTAACCTCTGACTCTCTGATTTAGAATTATGTGGTAGTAGGTAGAACATCAAACTGGCAAGATCACACAGCAAGGCCCCCAAATAAATCTTCAGTTGAGACAAAGAGGTATCCAAACTACAAATGACATGGTCAAGAGGACCAGATGAGAGAACTAACACAGAGGAAACTGGCTACTGGAAATATGAAGGAAGCATTCGTATTACAGTCTGGGGGTTGGGATGAGCAGATTTGAAGGGATCGAGGTCCTTCTCCTACCCCAAGGGTGAACCAGAACATTAGAGTGGTCCTTTTTCCATTTCTACTCTTTGAACATTTATACTACTATAGTCCCCTCATACCCATGTTTTTCTCATGTCTGTAGTTTTACACAGGGTATTGTTCTATATGGGACACCCTCCCCTACTCATCCATCCAGAAAACTGCTTGCCATCAAGTGTCAGTTCAAAGACAACTTCTGGATGAAGTTTTCCCTGATTCTGCCAGGGAGAGTTAAGGTTTCTTGTCCTGATGTGACAAGTTGGTTTTGTAGGCACCTCCATTATAGTCATCTTTAACATAATGCTTTCAAGTTGGTCTTCCCTCATATACAATGAATTCCTTGACAAACAGGTTTACACTGCATCATTCCCAGTACTTAGCATATTGTAGATTGTATTATTTCAAAAATAAATAACTGGACAAATGAGTAAAACTGCCATGCAATGAAGTAGAATTTAATTAATTATTAAGATAAAAAATAAAGTTTGGAGTCATAGAAGTTTGGGTTGCCTGACTAGTAAGAATTATTAATGTTCCCATTTTACAGATAAAGAAACTGAAGTCTAGAATAATTAGGTAACTGACCCAAAAAAGTAAATTTCAGAAAAGAAATACAAGTGTTTCTTAATTATATGAACAGATATATTTAAAATGAAACTACTTTTCACCTATCAGACTGGCAAAAAAGTTTTATAATAGACTATTTTGGCATTGTATAATAGGCACTTTCATGTATTACTGGTAGAAGTATTAACTGGAGCAACCACCAATTTATCAGTGTATATCAAGATTATAAATTTATATAAGCCTTAACCCCAAAAAATCTGCATTTAGAAATTTATCCTGCAGAAATACCTATATCTGTTTGAATGGTATGTGAACCAGAATATTCATTCTTGCATAGTTTGTAATAACAAGAGTTTGGAAAAATCCTTTTTGTTTTCCCACAAGCTAATATGTTATGATATATCTAAAACAGTAGTTCTCAAAGTGTGGTCCTCAGACAATAACATTAGAATCTCCTGGAAACTTAATAGAAATGCAGATTTCAGACCCCAGCCCAGATCTCTTGAATGGGGGATTTAGGGATGGAGCTCAATAATCTGTATTTTAACACCCCTTCCAGGTAATTTTGATGCATGTACATATTTTTAAAATACTGATCTAAACAATGAAATACCACACAGCTAGAAAAAAATAAGGAAGCTCTCTATATCCTGCTAAGTCAAGATTGCCAAGATCCTTTGCTAGGTGACAAAAACAACCTATAGAAGAGTGTCTGTAACACATATATGTTACCTTTCATGTAAGTGAGAAGAAGGGAAATCATAGTTTAATTAGATTTTATATAATTTTTTAAACTTCAAAAATCTGGATATGTAAGAAATTAAGAATAGTTATTACCTATTCTTATGACTGAGGATTCTTGGCACAAAGAATAAGAGAAAGACTTGTAACTATGAACTTTTTATACCTTGTGATTTCTTTAACCATGTGAATGTATTAAGATAGATGACAGATAGATAGATAGATAGACTTTTTTAAAAAGTGTGCTTATCTTTAAAGTAGTGGCTAGAAAGGATCATTACCTTGACTAATTGCTTCCTACTACAGCTTTCTCATCAAGACTGCAGAATTTTAAACAGTTGTTTTTTTCTGATGAGTTGCTGAAAACCTTATAGTAAAATCTAGTAGATTACACACAGATGGACACACATGCACTTTGACGTGCACACACACACACACACCCATGCAAAAAGGACTGGCTGGTTTTATTGCATTGCTGTCAAGACAATTTTCCCATTGGTGTTTCCAAGTTTGAGGACTCTTCCTGCCCAAATGCGGATTACCCAATTAAAGAAAGGCACATCTATTCACAAACTGCCTGCTTAAAATGAGGCAATCATTTAGATGGATCTAAACTTAAGGGCCGTTAACAATGCAAGTATCAGGTCACACTGATAGATAAGTAAATTTGATAAAACAGTACACCTAACATATAGTTTGTGACTCTACAGTCTGAGCAAAGTCCAACAGTTCAAATAGTTTCCAATATACTGAGACCAAGAAGAGCTCTGTGGTATTGTAATAGATGTCTGTCTGAGTGTATTGTAAATTCAATGTGTGACACTCAGGAATTACTAAGGGATTCATTTGTCCCTTTTATTTAAAAATTAACATATTTTCATCTCTCTTACTGGAACGTGATGAGGATTAATTAAGAATTTTTTTAACTTAACAATATTTTTAGATCTTCAATTCCAAAAATAATATAAGAAGCAAATAGCCTTGTCATAAGTGTTAGACTATTTTGTCCTATTTTCATGTAGTGACACTCAGACAGTGTTAAATCCCAAGGTTCCTTCCTGCTGCCAAACTCCAAAATGGAATCAACAGCAATGACCTCACCTCAATCTCCAGAAGGACTGGAAAATTACAACTCCAGGTGGCTCTTTCTGGCTTATGTCCTCGGGAGACCTTTACAGGCTCTGTGCTGTGGGACAAGAGGCCTACCTACACTTGGCATATTTATTGAGCTGTTTGCTTTGATGTGAACTTGCCTCCAGTAAGTACCTTTGAAGTCCACATATTTCCCGAGACTACTGTCCTGCAAATGCACAAAATGAGCCATGAGAACTATTAAACTGTGTCTCGACCTTCTGTGGAAGCTCAAATGAACCATCAGTAACAGGATAAGAGAACCAAGAGAGACTATAGCTAGTGATGGGTGCAATTGCTATCAGGGTACTTCTTATCTATTTCACAGACAGGCTGTAAAGATCTTGGAAATGTTTGCCAAGTGCTTTGAGTCTTAGAAAAACAAATGCTAGTGGAATTCTTTGAGACAAAGAAAGAAAAAGAGAATTTTTTTTAAAAAAAGGCAGAAAGAGCAAAGGGAATAATAGAAATTCAATTCAACAAATGTTTGTTGAGCGCCTACCCAGCACTAGGCTCTAAGCTGAGTACCAAGATGTGTTAGGTACTTACAAGACAGCACTCTGGAGCAGGAAGGGATGGCAAATTTAAGAGCAACAAGGTAGATAAAAATAAAATTTTTGAGGGGGGGTGTTTCTGTTTTATTATTTGCATGTTTGTTTGTTTGTTTTCATTTCCAGCAACTAGCACTGCGCTTCCCACAGAGAAGTCAGTAATGCTGAAGCCATGGATGAACAAATTATTGGATACATAACACTGGAAAAACACTTGTTTCTGCCTTCTTATCTTTTAATTTGTTTCCTTTTCTGCGTATTCCCCAGCCTGTGACTTTAAAACTGTAATTAGCACTTTTAAATGGTGCCTTTTAGTAGCACCATTTGTAGAGTTTGAAGTTTGTCAGTGGCAACTATTCCTACCATTTGACTACCATACAGGAGCAGCTTGCAGCCTATACTGAAATAATGCTGCTATAGACTGAATATTTGTGTGTCCCCGACAGTTCATATGCTGTGACTTATTCCCCAGTGTGATGATATTAGGAGGTTGGGCCTTTGAAAGTTGATCAGGTCATGAGGGTAGAGCCCTCATGAATAGGACTGGCACCCTGATTATAGAAAAAGGTATCTCGGGCTACCCTTGCCATCCTGCCCCAAAACCCAAACCATGCAGCCAGCTACCTTTGTTTGAACCCTATACCTACTTAACATTCTGACTGTGACTGAACTTCTAAAATAGCTTGCCTAAAAAGACAATGTTCCTAGCCAAAGAATACCACCATCCATTCTAGTAATCTTTACCTTTTCTCATTCTAAATTGATACATTTCCATGTTAGTTTATACATTAATCTTCATGAATTTGGTTAAGAAATTTTGTCTTGGAAGAAGCAGCCCTGTCAAGAGGGAAAACCCTCGTCTCTGTAAATTATGGAGAATTCCTTCTGAGGCCCCCTGGCCAACGGCCAGCTCACGCTTCCTGGTGATGCACTGCCCCTGGCTCCATGTCTTCCACACAAATATCACCTGATAATCGCTCCTCATTTTACATGTGAGACCACTAAATCTCGGAATTCAATGCCTTTGTCATGGATACTCAGTTACTATAATCATGGGCTGGAATCCAGGCCTGTGACTCCGATTCCAACGTGCTCTCCTCCTCTGATTTTGTCCAGACGCCTCTGGCGTCCCCCTGAACATGTAGAAATCCAGTTTCAGCTGAAATCCACATGAGCTTAGACTCTCCTCAGGGTAACAGGGCCCCACGTCAAGGCATATCCTTCGTCTTCCTGCTTCCCGCTGAAAGGCCTTTTCTGATGCTACAGAAGCCTTCTCAGTCCCTGGACAAGCACAGTCCAGAGGCTGCTCTCAGGGAGGATCCCCAACCCAAGGAGAAATGAGAAGAGTTAGATAAATATCTGACTCCTGTCCTACAGGAGAAACTTCTGAGAGGTAAACTTCTCAGAAGGCCCCAGAAAAACAAGGCTTTGTTTCCTACAACAACCTTGATAACACCCCTTTTACTAGATTTTCCTCCATCTCCATCTAACTCTTCTCCTCTCTCATTCCTGCTTCCTGAAATCACTTCCCCAATACAGCACTCACATTATTTTCTTAAGCTTCACATTGAGAGAAACCCGAACTAAGACAGACACCTTCGTCCCCAGACTAAACCAAGACACAACTTCTTCCCTTCTGAAACCCAAAAAGTACTTCTCGCACTGTTGCCCTCGGAGGACCTATGGGAAGAACACCCTCAGGGCTTCACGAGAGCTACAGAAATAGTTTGAGACCAGGTTTTATCACCCATGTTCTGACCCAGTACATCGAAAAATCTGAACTCTAGCTCAGAGAGACCCCTTTGGGTCCCATGAAGGGCCCTAGAAAGCCAATAGAAGAAGTCACACTCTCCCTGAGTCCAGAAGAACACAACAGACTATCTTGTGAGATTCTGCAATTACTAATGTCCAAGTACTCCAATTATCTATTGCCATATAACAGGCTACCTAAAACTTAGTAGCTTAAAACATTGTTAACACTTATTTTGCACAATAACATAGTTTTATAAATTCTGTCCTGACCCAGTTTTGAGGCCCTGCCTGGCTGGAGGCTGGTCAGTTCCCCTTCTTGAACAGCTGATTAAGTCCACACCCCCAAGCACCTTCCTTATCTTGCTCTCACACTCAGGGCTACTATAAACCCACTATAATCCCCCGAGGGCCCGGTACCAGACAAGCAGGGACAACCCTTATGACCCAGACCTGCTGCTATATTATTCAAATTAGCCAATTCTCAGATTGCTTATCCTGCTTTGTCTTTTCTTCCTATAGGAGCCACAATAAGGGCACTTTCCCACAGCTCCCCTTCTCCCCCTGACTTGCGACAGGCCCTGGTGCTTCCTCTGAGTGACTCCTTATAGCATTCCATGTTCACCTGCTCTCCCCGCCCCCAGGAACATGAGTTTAACACAAATCGTAAAACTCTTTCCAGTTTCTCTTGATCTGCATCTGGTCTCACCATACCTTACCAAAGGTAAATCGGTTAAAACACTCAACAATTATGCCATTTTTGGCAGGGCTCAATGGGACATCTTGTCTCTATTCCATTCAATACCAGGTGGGGGCGCTGAAAGGCTGGGTGATAGAACCAACTGATGGCTCCTCTAGCACCCCGTCTGCCACTTGATGATGACTTCCCACTGGGACTGCTGCTGGAGACATTGCTGGAATACCTACACGTAGTCCTGCCATGTGACTGCCAAATGTGGGAGATGTAAATGACTTAGGCAAGTCACTCAGTAAATATAAACCTGGACTTGAGCACAGACTGAGTTCCAAGGGCAGGCATCCCAAGAGAGAGTGAAGGGGATGTTATATCACCTTTTCCAATCTAGTCTCACAAATCATGTAAAATCACTTCCGCTGCACTCCTCATTAGAAGTGAGTTACTAAAACTGGCCTTTATTTTGATGAGAGGACTGTCAAGGAATTTGGCCAGAGTGCCTACCCATTGCTGAACCTATCATTGACCTTGCCATATCATCTTGTCTTCAAGATCTGGCGCTTGTATTATCTAACCTCCTAGAAACTGATCCCTAGACTTCCTAATAAAAAATAAATAAATAAATAAACTATGGGAGCTCTGAGACCTGTGGTCTTTAAAAGGCGTGCAGTTCACCTTCCCATCAATCTACCATTACTCACCTACATTAGGTTTAAATGCTTTATGTGACAACAAGGCAGGCTGACACTTCTCAAGCTGTCCATTTTCACTGCGAACAACTCTACTAGAATATTCTTCCTTACCAAAACCTAAACCTACGTTTCCTCCAAAGTTCCAAGTCATAGTTTCATCTGTAGTTAAAACATTATACATACTAAATCAAATCCATGTTGCATGTGATAGTTTTTAAATATTGGAAGACAAATTATCACATCTGCTTAAATCTTCTCTTTTACTAGTGTAACATCTGAAGTTTCATTAGCTATTTCTTACAGAATGGAGGTTTATAAGATCTTTCCTCAACCTTATTTTTTAAACTGAGTTCAGTAATTTATTTTTTTATTGTTGCTCAAGTACAGTTGTCTCCATTTTCCCTCACCACTACCCACCCTACCCATCCCTTCCTCCCACCCTCAATCCTACAGTACAGTAATTTAAATTTATCCTTAGTTCCATGTTAAACAGTCTCTGTTCAGTCTTTCTTCCTGTCCTGATATTTTCAAATTTTAGTTGTCTGAATCTCAAGTTTTGTCTTATCTAAAAATTTTATATATAATGTTATATATAATATATATACCATTTTTGCCATGTACAGTACACACTTTTTCACCCAAAATGTTTAGGGAAAAATAAGAATGCACATTGTACATGGATACTACTAATTCCATATCTATATAATTTTTTAATTCTTTTATTTATGCTTATGCATTAAAAGTGTAATTCTAGAAAGCAATAATGATATCCATATGTTCAAAACAATAAATGTTAAAATTCCTTTATAATACAAAAGGCAAGTATCTAAATATAAATAAATTCAAGGCTCACCTGAGCCACAAAAATTAAACAAAATATTTTTTGTTAAAGAATTAAACAAAAAATTAAAACAAAAATTTTTTCCCTGAAACTTTGGGCCAAAAACATGGGTGTATATTATACACAGCAAAATAATGGTAGTTAATTCATTGATTAAAATGCTAAAGAAAAGCTGAATGTGCACCACCAAGTGAAGACACATTTACTTATGAACTCTCTACTAACTATCCTAAATGCATGGATATTGAGAGACAATATGTTTATTTTATGTTACAATATAAAATATACTATGGCTTATAATAGTATCTTGATCTGCCAGCTTATTTTATTTTTAAAAAATTAAATAAATTTCATAACTCTAGTTAAGAAATACTTAATGAACAAACTGACAGTGACCAGAGGGGAGGGGGATAACAGGGAAAGGAAGGGGAAGAGGCAAGCAAAGGAACACGAATAGCAGACTCATGAGCATAGACAATGAGGGGGGATTGACTGTGGGAATGGGGGTGGGGTAGGGAGGAGCAATTGGGGAAAAGGTGGGACAACAGTAACTGAACAATAAATTTAAAAAGTTAATAAAGTTAAAAAAAAGAAGTGGGAGAATGAAAAAAAAGTATTTAATGAATGACCAATACACACCCACTGCTGTTCTAGGCACCTGGACACAGTAAAGGCAAAATAGACAAGGTCTTGCTTTCTGTGGGGGGAAACAGATAATAAATAAGTAGTCAAATAAATAAGATTGTTTCCAAAGTGATAAATGCCCAGGACAGTGGAGCTACTTTAGTGTGCATGATCAAGGAAGACCTCTTGGAAGACATAACATGTTTGACTGAAACCTTAATAAAATAATCAACAACAATCAATAATCCAGATACTGTGAGTATCTGGAGTCAGAGTGATACAACAGAAGAAATAGTACATGCAAAGACACTATAGACCTATTTGATAAACAAATAAAAGGACAAGGTAGTTGTAGGTAATGAGTAAAGCAAAGAGTACAAAGCAAAGTTGAACAGGTAGGTGGAGGCTACTGTTTAGGATCCCCAAGGCCATCATAAGATGTTCAAGTTCCATTCCAAGTGCAATTGGATGACTACTTGCTGGAGTTAAGGAAGTTCCCAAGACAGCCCTTACTTCTAACACCAGCTGGAAGTTCAAGGGTCTCCAAGATCACCATCAGATTTGATAATTCCCTGTAAGGATCCACCAGACTCATTGAAAGCTGTTATACCCAGCTTTCAGTTTATTACAGTGAAAGGATATAGATTCAAATCAACCAAAGAGAAAGAGGCATGGGGAAGAATCCAGGAGAGGCCCACTCAAGGGCTTCTCAGTTATGTTCTTACAGTATTTACAGACAGCACTAAATTTTCTTTGCAATCATGTGTGATTATATACAAGGAGCGTTGCCAACAAGGGGGACTCACCTGAGCCTTGGTGTCCAGAGTTTTTATTGGGGCTTTGCCACACAGACATGTTTACCTGCTTCTGTGGCTGACCATCAGACTCAAGGCCCTCTGAATGTCAAACTGACATCACATGGTCCTAACTCTCTACCATAAATCACATTGTTAGACTATGGGAAGAGGCAATGATGGAGGAGACAAATATTAATAAGTTGGGGCAAAAAGACAGGGAGTCCTAGACCGAGTTGGCTTGCCAGTACACCAGGGCTAGCTTCCAATTATCTGTTTTATAGGAGCACCTACACCATTCCTTTTTCAGTCTACTCTAAAATATGCCAGAAATTGCAAACAAAGATAGCTATCTACCTTCAGAATCCACATTTCCTTTTTTGAAAAAATAGAATGTTTACATTTCTATCTTTTTCTTTGAAACTGTACATGTTTTCCTGATCATGCACTGATTTTAACAAAATTTCTACAAGGGCAAAGTGAGAAATAAAACCATTTTTGAGCACCTAACATACATCAGACACTGCTAGTCATGTTTATAAATGTTATTCCATTTGGTTATAAGCAGAGGTTTTTTAAAAAACTCTGGGATATAATTCACCTAGACCTGAAGTCTTGAATTTATCTAAATTTTATCATCTCTTGAGGATCAAATGCATCTTTCAGGTAATAATTTCAGTATGAACAAACATTAATTAATTTCACTTATTCAACACATTTATCAGTTGTCTACTCTATGCCTACAAGGTGCTCCGTATTCACCAATGAAGACAGTAGGCCCACCCACCTGGAGTGGACAACCCATTACTATATGGTGCAATAAGAAACTCACAAAATTTAGCATCAAACAAACATGAACTTGAATGAGGACTCTACTACTTAGTAGCCCAATGACTATGGGAAAATTACTGAATGTCTCTGGATCACAATTTGTGACTTTGCCAAATGAGGCTGATACCATTCACCTCTGAGGGTTGTTGTGAGACATAAATGAGAGAAAGAATTAATGTAAAGTGCCTGACCTATAGTAGAACATTAGTTCCCTTCTAACCCTTAAGTGATTTGACCTATAACCTACATTCCTATTCTCAATTCCCTTCTTTTTTAAGACAGAGTGAAAAATTCTAAACATGATATTTAAAGTAATGAGACTATGTGCTTCCTAAAATAGAGAAAATCAATTTTTATGGTCAATTGAAAGACTCCAAACCCACATTTCTAGTTTCATTTTTCTTCATAACTTTTCGAAATTCATGCTGCAGTAGCCAGCCTCCACATTGGCCCCCAATGATCTCCATCTCCTGGTATCACACCTGTAAGAGGCTGATGTGCATGACCAGAGAATATTGTGAAAATGACAGTGTGTGACTTCTAAAGCTGGGTCACCTTGCTCTCTTGGATCATCTGCTCTGGAAACGGCAAACTGCCATGTTTTAGGACACCCTATCAGCCCTGTGCAGAAGTCTTCATGGCAACGAGTAACATCTGCAACCAACAGCCAGCACTAACTTGCCATCCATGTGGAAGTAGATGCTTTCATCCCCAGAAAAGCCTTCAGCCCAGTGAACATCTTGACCACAATCTCATGAGAGACACCCATAAAGCACAACCACCCAGGTGTACCCCTTTCTGTGTGAGATAAGAAATGTTTAGCTCTGGCTGGTGTGGTTCAGTGGATTGAGTGCTGGCCTGTGAACCAAAAAGTTGCTGGTTCAATTCCCAGGCAGGGTGCATGCCTGGGTTTCGGGCCAGGACCCCAGCTGGGGGCGTGTGAGAAGCAACCGACTGATGTATCTCTTGCACATTAATGTTTCTCTCCCTCTCTGTCTCCCTCCCTTCTCCTATCTCTAAAAATAAATAAATGACATCTTTTAAAAAATGTTTATTGTTTTAAGCTGCAACATTTTAGGGTAATTTATTATGCAGCAAAAGATAACTAATACATCTGTAACAGGCAACTTGAAGAGCTGAACACAGGTAACCGAGAGTTTTCAGAGACTCAAACACGATGGAACGATGTCTCTGTTGTTTTTCCAACACATTTGTGGGGTTTGTTTTGCAGGTGGTTTTGTGGTGGTTGTCATTGTTCTACTTTTTGGCTTGGGTTTATGTGTTACTGACACAAAAGTACTGGTATAATAAAAAGTGAGCACAGTTATCATGAAAAACTGTTACCTAAAAATGTTATAGAAGTGTTTCAAAGGAGCTAACCCTAACCTGTAAATGTAATTTATTATCAAACCAGAAAACAGGGCAGAAATACAGTTTGTGGTTGTAAGGAGTTCAGAAGAATACAATGTGGATTCTTCTTGAAGTACAGGTATAGCATGAAACAGGCCACCAACAAACACTGCTTCCTTCTAGCAGGTATAGCTCTATGCCTTTGGTAGCTGAGTCATTTCATGTGCTACAATATTACCTAACTTGTGGGTACAAAAATTAAATAAGGCACAGCTTTATCTTTATGAAGGATGAAAGTTGAAATTTGAGAACCTGAGGCTTGGAAGGAAATAATGTAAAATAAATAGAAACAATTTTCCATAAATGTGTATCTCCTTAACTAAATTTAATTTACATTAAGTTCTAAGAGAATAAATTAAAATCATAATTCTCAAACTCCTCCATTATTCTCTTCTTTTTCCTACTTTTCTTTAACATCCTCTACCCTGAGTATTCCACATACCTACATTCAACCTGCAGCCACACACCTCCCCACAAACACACCCCTCCCTTTGGTGCAACACCTGTAACCTTCAATAGCTGAACAAAGAAGGGGTAATTCTTTGGTCTCAGTTAGCATGCTGAAGGAAAAGTGAGCCTTAAAGTTTAATAAAAATCTCCATCTCCAAATGCAAAGACTATAAGTAGATTTTATTTTAGCTCCAGTAAAAGAATCCACATCCCTTCGGTTCTTTCTAAACTGGTATCTGTGTTTACAGAAATAGGCTGCTTAATTCTTTCTGCACATCCCAGGAGGGTTAGCTAATCCTGTACCTGCTATTTACAGGGTCACAATCCTATCACTGTGCCAGATCCCTAAGCCGCCCAAAAGATTTTTCCTGTAGGCCCTCCAGAAGTTGCAGCTAGCACAGCAAATCTTAGAGCCTCACTCACAGAGATATTCTGAAATTGCTACAAAATATTTACTTATAGCCCACAATTTTGTTTGAAAAACTTCCTTTCAATACAAGAAATTAGTGGAATAAAAATGTTCACCACCAAAGATTCTCATCCTGAGTTACAGGTGCCATCCCTAAATTCAATTCTACCACTATTTAAAGATTTTTTTTAAATATTCAACACCACTTCTTAATCTCAGCTGCTATCCAACCAAGAATGTTTAACAAAGTAACCTAATTGCTAATTAGTTTTTCTTATTTACCTAAATGTAATATTCAGATTAAACTATTTGGAACATGGGGATTGAAATTTCACACTCTAAACTTTCAGAATCTCTTTTTAAATAGTTTCATTGTAAGAATTCATAATCTTTTTTTAAGATTTTATTTATTTATTTATTTATTTATTTTTAGAGAGGGAAGGGAGAGAGAGAGAGAGAGAGAAACATCAATGTGCGGTTGCTGGGGGTTATGGCCTGCAACCCAGGAATGTACCCTGTCTGGGAATCAAACCTGGGACACTTTGGTTCCCAGCCCATGCTCAATCCACTGAGCTACGCCAGCCAGGGCCAGAATTCATAATCTTAATCTTCTTTTAACCACCAGCTCATTCATTTATTCAATTCATTTGTTCCCAAAGTATTGTTACTAATCTACAAACAAGCAAATAGGATTGAGATGAAATGCAAAAAAAGAAATGAAATCACATAGGGCAATTCAAACATTGAGTCCCAATATATAAGTGGCATACATACTTAGCAAGATGGCTGGGGCTAACGTTAAGAAATGTTTTACTGCTCCATCCTATTAATTATAAATTTTAATTTTATTTTTATTACTAAAATATTTGGGTATAGAGAAAGGGATGGACTGTGATTCAGTTTCAGAATCTGCAGATCTTCTTTTGTCAAAGGAAGAGGTGAAGTATCAGAGAACATTGGAGATAATCAAATTTTTGATCGTCAGTTTCATTTATTAAGATTTTTCAGTCAGTTTAACTTTTGATGTCTTTTTTAAATAAAATCCAGAAGATAAGTCCACTTCCAGGTTACTGGTTTCCACTACCATCCCAAAACACAGGCTTTAAATGACTGGATCCATGGCCCATTCTGCCCACACACACAATTAAATGTTTTAATATAGTACTGTTTTCTAAAATGCACATGTTTAGGTCTTCTTAAATCACTATGAGATGCAGTTGGAACAGATTGCCTTTTTAAACTTTCTAAGAAGTCTTGTTACAATAAAACCTAAAATTGGAGCAATGCTAGACGTTGTGATGGAGAATCATTGAAGTCTCTGGACTTTCTATTATAAATGTGGTTCTCTTTCAAGATGGGTTTTGCTTTTTTAAAAAAAATCAAAGCCAGTACAACAAAGGAAGACCTACAGATTCTAAAACAGAATCACAGAGAACTAGGCCACGTTAATAGCAATATAGTGTAATTGAGTGCATCCAAAAGACACTGCTGTTCATATTTTCCACAGTTTGTTAAAATAACTCTCTGTGAATGAGATGACCATTGTTAGAGCCTCCAACATCATCTGTAATGCTACCTGAAAGTAGGAGCAATCAAATCTATCAAAATAATGTCTCTCTGGCCTGGGGTTCAGATGCTAAAATGGCCAAATCCACCAGTAACGGAGAAATGGGCATCAGAACTCCCTGAGCGGTGCTTTGCATACTGTCCTGGGTATCACAATCATCCAGAGGGCTTGAAGCAGACAGATTGCTGGGTCCTACCCTCTGAGTTTCACATTCAGTAAGTCTGGGGCGAGTTTTAAGAATACATTTCCAGGTAATACTGATGCTGTTGGCCTGGGGACTACATTTTGAGAATAGTTTTAGAGAAGTGGTAGGGGAACAGCACGCTTTTGAAGGTGTACAGTACAGACCAGACGTGCTCAACTTGGATTGTACAATAGAATCATCTGGGGAGCTTCGAAAAATTCTAATGCTCCTGAGCTTCCAGTACCTGCAGGGCTGCCCTCATCAGCTCCTGCTGCTGAGTTCAGAGAGGACAGGACTGAGCCCCATCCTCCCGACCTCACCCAGGGCACTGCCTTGTGGCTCCTTGGGTCCAAGCACCCGAGGGGCAGGAGCTTTTGTGCCAACCCCTTTGGCCCCCACTAGGGGACTTCACACTCCTGGTCCTTTCTCCTGCTCCACCCCCTCCACTTCCTTAACTCATTTGGAGCAAAGTCAGCATGGGTTTAGAGGATTTGTGCCAACATCACAGATTGCCATAACAAATAAAATAATTTAATAGTCTGAAATATTATGAGAATTACCAAAATGTGACACGAAGACACAAAGTTAGCAAATGTTACTAGGAAAATGGTGCTGATAAACCTGCACCACGCAGGGCTGCCACAAACCTTCAATTTGTATAAAACACAATGTCTAGGAAGAAGAATAAAGTGAAGTGGAATAAAATAAGGCTTGCCTGCACCTACCATTGTTTCATTTATAGTCAGGATACACTAGGAATTTAAATTACAGTCCGTTAGTTGGACATACACACATGTCCAACTATGAAAAAAGCTGCAGTCTACCAACCTTTTAATGTCTTTTTATCACATCATGGCTTGACTCAATGTGTTTTAAGATTAACTATTATCTTAATGGAATTGATATTATGTTAAATCTCATCCCAGCCCTAAGTCTTCACCCCTCCCTATATGCATGTTCTTCGTCAAGTGATTTTCCAGTTTCCCCCATTCAAATAGTTTAGTATATTTTGGGTTTGGCCACAAAGCTTGCTTTGACCAATGTTTTAGAAAAGATGGTATTTTGATTCTGAGCTAAAAATCTAAAGAAGCTTCACATGTTTTCACTTGTTCCCTTGTGTTTCTACCATTGCTATAGGAGGAATATACCTAGAAAAACTTGCTGACTTCAGGAGGAGGTTGAGAAATTCACAAAGCTGACTCACCCAGCCAGCTATCCTTGGGAAGAACTCCCAATCTGCCCACAGGCACATAGGCTAAATAAATAGTTAACAATGTTTTGTGGTGATTGGCTACTTTTGCAGGAATCGCTAACTAATATAGCTATTTGTAGGAATGACATGTTCAAATATCACCACTTATCAGTCCTAATGGACATATGTATATTTGCCATAAACTAATTATATACCAGCCAAAATTGAGAAGACTTCTACATTACTTCTTAACTTTCCCATTTTAGGAAAGCAAAGGTTCAAGAGGCTCCCTCTGAAGCACGCCAGAGTCTTCCTCCCTCTCCTTCTCCCCAGCATGTGTATATTGGCTTTCTCCTAAGCTCCACGGGCCCTTCTTTCTCCTCTGTAACTTGTTTCCTGAGCCCAGGCAGCCCATCTGGCTCACCTCTTCCATGGCTCACCTCTTCTACCTCTGTGACTTTCTAAGTAAATTTTGCTTATATTTGAAAAGAAAAGAAAATGAAATTTCAAAATACAGATACAAGAGGTATGGCCAATTGCTTTCTTCACATAAACAACAGTTATAAGAGGCTGCCCTATCATACATGGAATTTGATTTGCTTTACCAAAAAAAGACTTAAAAATTACATTTTAGCACTATGGCTATATATTTTTTTTAAAGTAGACCTGAAGGCTACCTTTGAAGGGGATGCCAACATATTTTAAACAGTCATTACGTGAGAGTAGTGTTATCACTTATCAATTCATTTTTGATGATTTCTTTGATTTTATTTTGTCACAACAAGTTTTTTTTAATTCACTTGGGTCAGTCCCAAAATTTAACCTCTATAATAGCATGCTTAATTTTATTTTTGCATTCCACAGTCCTTGATAATAGCAAACTAATTTATATAGCTGCATTTGATGAAAATATGCTGATGGAACTCATATTTCACATCATTGACTATAATGAGCTATTTTATCAAACTGTCCTTATGACAGTGTTATAGAGAAAATGATAAATTTACTAATTTATTCACTTGAGATTCCATTTGAAAATTTTAAAAGAAAGTAAAAGATCAATGAAGTCAGGTAAATTAGGCTTTCATCAAATGATACATCTGAGTCTATATGAAACAATAGCACTAATCATCCCTATTTTTAATGAAATGCTATCACTAAATAATGGTTGATTAATTATTAGTTTTTTAAAAAACTCTACAAAACAAATAAGTAGTTGTGAAATATCCTGTTATGAACACATATGAACAATATTTATTCATGTTCAATATAATTACTGCCACGATTTTATACAGAATTGGGTTCTTTTCTCTTTGTTGGAATTTTTTTCTTTTTACTAGGATTTTAATTTAGAAATTATTAGTAAGTAGCTATGCAACTAATGAGACTTACTAATCATTTTGTTGGACATTTCAGAAAACTTTGAACTAGAAACTGTAATAGAGTATCACTTGCTGGGATGCTGAAGTACCACTTGGCATAGACAGGGCTGATGTTGGTGCAAACACAATCGGATCTACAATATGCTAAAATGTCCTTTATCAGTTGTGAGTTCTATCGAATGTATGCTCTCTAAACCCCAGACACAGTACTAACCTAGACCAAGTCAGGGTCTCATGGTCTCGATACATAACCTGCAAGTGTTCTAGGACTACAAACATTTTGTTTGGAGATCTCTTCTCAATATAAAATGATTTCTTGATTTTTTTCCCCATTTACAAACCATAAGCAATAAAAACATTGCTCTAATAAATTATTTAACTTGATCTTTTCTTAAGGACTTCATCCTACTATGAATTAATCTCTTATCTATCAAAAAACACCTCAATATACTAAGGGCATTTTCAAGGACAACTACTTTCTTAATAAATGTTCACAGAAAAATGCACTGATGCTGCTGGATACACTGTTTCCTTCCTTTCTCATATTCTCCTCTTTCTAATGTTTCCCACCTACTGCATGAAGACTGCCGTCTTTCCTTTAATCCAACTGATAAATACTCTCCCATCCTGAAATGATGATAAATTCTAAAGTCAGTCACTGAGATTAGAAGAACATGACATTCTTAACAGAAGTTAACATAGAAACAATAAAACTACAATTTTTGAAAACCTCAAAATCTTCATTAAATAAATAATGGAAACACAGTTTGTACTTTATAATTTTGATGTTAAATGCCAGTATCCTCTGGGGCTTTCAGGCTTGGGGAAAGAGTCCTTTCAAAATAAGTTGTTTTAATGTACATCTATCTCTGTCATTTCACAATAATCAACTGTTGGTTAAAATAATTAAAGAAGTAGAGAGTTGATCTTATCTTCTCCTCTTGTGGTTATAAATGAATGATCTGCTGTTTATACATAAGCTTTAGAACACTGCTACCGTAGACAATGAGTCTATACTTTCATCATAAAATACCTGATCATCATCATCATCATCATACCTAAAAATTATTGAGTGTTTTTATGTGCCAGGCTCCAAGAATTCACTCGTATTGGTATTATGTATTCCTCACCCAGCCTTGTAAGATATATATTAATGCTTCTCTATTTTACAGATAAGGAACCTGAGGTTCTAAGAGATTCAGGCAATCGCTTAAGTTACCCCAGTATTATAAGTAGATGTTGTAGCCAGACTCTGACTCATCAAAATCCAACATTTCTAAATGTTAAAAACTTACTCTAACTTCTGAGGTTTTCATTTCATCCTCTATGCTATAATTCATCAAGAATGATGAATGAGGAATTATTTATTTTCGTGGCATAAAGAAATATAGCGCATAATTATTCTTCCACAATATCATTAATAAACTACTGAACTAGTGATCAGGTTCGATGTCTGCTGGAAAAAAATTAGAACTGGTCAACCCAAGATTTAGAAAGTTCACAAGTTTCATAAAGTGACTTTTTTTAAGGCTACCTTTTCCATCAGAAGATGGTCTACTGCCCCACCCTAGACAAATGAAGAATTCTACCCCCTTAGTAAATGGGTAAACAGTTTTATTTAACAGTGATTTTATATGCAGAATACAGATAATATGAAATGCATATGAAAAAAATCCCACCCTAATTTTCAAAAGTGATGCCTTAAAAGACATATACAACATCCCCTAGAATAGATGAATAGATAAATAGAAGATGGACAGATGAATGGATGGATGGATATTTGTGTCTGATTCAGGTGAATTTATATTCAAACTGAACCCTAAGGAGGGGAAGTGGGTTTTATCAAACTGTCCAGTAACTTCTCCCTATCTTTCTGACATTCTGACTCCGCCTCTTACCTGTCTGCTGCTCTACACTTCTGCTGGCTTCACTAGAATTCACCTGTGGTAGATGGAACTTCCTGAATACTGGGCCACCGGTTCTGGCAAAACCCACCCAGATTATTCTCCTGTCACCTATGCAAAGGTTGACATTAAGAAAGCTATAAAAAAAGACCCAACAACCACATGTGATCAAACGGAAACACATTTGTCAAAACCCAGTGGCAGTACGTCTGCTCTCAACAACAATATGTATTCTTATTTTTCCTGTACAGTGAGAATTATGTAGACCCATGTTCCTCATTAGCTTTGACTTCCCGGTAGGTTGGAAACAGATTTACAGCTTAATCATGTGAGACACTAGAGTGTTTTTTTCCTCCTGGTATAATTTACTCCATTTTAGCTTATTCTGCTGTTGATTTTACTTACACTTAACTAATTAAGCACCTCTCCAACAGGATTTCCTGGAAAACTAGTTCTTATATATGTTATTAGATGTGATATATGTTTTATGAAGAAACATTCCTTTTAAAATGTGCTTGGGAAATGTTGCATAATAGCTATAGCTCCATGCTCTCCCCAAGAGTCACTCTGTACTGAATTTTAAAGAAACCTATTCAAGTTCATTTAGTCAAAATTTCAAGCAAATTTGTACAAGGAGCATTTTTGTCATGATATCTATTAATATCTTGAATATGGCTTGGGAAACACTATTCTTCTTCATTATGCATATTTCCTGAAACCCATTTTATATCTTAGGGGGAATAAGGACAAATATGAATAAATGGATGAATGAATGATAAAATGGACAAATTAGAATTAACATTTTTTCAAAATTACACAAAATACCATTTTAGTTTCCAAATTGTGCTCTAAAGCACAGTCTGATATGTAGAAACCTCTATATCCATTGTTACCAGCCTACTTAAAGGAGGAATTTAAAGGAGCTTAGAGAGATGCAAATTTAAGAGAATCTCCAAAGAAGAATAAAAGAATAAAAGTGAGAGAGAGTGAGAGAGAGAAAAGGTTGAATGTAGAAAAATATAACCTAGAAAAATGAAACAGAAGATACCACAATGAAATTCTTGCATCCAAAATAAGAAAAAAAAAGTGATTTTAAAATGAGTTCTCAAAAGAAAGCAAACCATTATACAAGATTATGAGAAAATTTTGGTCATTCTAGTTATAAGAAGGGTTTATTACATAAAAACATGATGTTTAAAGTCAACAGTAGTTTTATAAACATCACTAAGCAATGTCATTTTAAATATATTTAATTATTGATATATTAAGTGTATTTTGGAGGGTTTTTACATATAATATATTAGGTTTAGGTATTGAAATATAATTCAATATTTGCATATATTGTGAAATGGCCTCCTCAGTAAGTCTCGTTAACATCCTTTATTCTACAGTTACCAAAGGAAGACTTTGGTAACTATTTTATAAATCGTAAGTGAGATTCATTCATTAAATAAGGATAAAATGGGACTTTGTCTTGATTTTGTCAGTAGGTAAATAAGACAAGCCTGCCCTCATATACAGACTTTAGAAGTGAACAAAGAAAGCCTGTTTCATAACTTCTAGATCCCTTGGAAAGATTGAGCTTATAAAAAGAGGCTAGACCAGTAATTTTCAACTTTTTCATTTCATGGCACACAAACTAATTACTAAAATTCTGCAGCACACCAAAAAATATATTTTTGCCAATCTAACAGAATAATAGGAATAATTTTGATTCATTCATACCAGATGGCTATTGTTGTGTTGGCTGTTGTCATTTTTTAATTTGACAGTCTAAAGGAAAAGAGGTCAGCCCTGACTGGTGTGGCTCAGGAGATTAGGCATTGTTCTGCAAGAGTGGAAGTTTGCTGGTTGAATTCCCAGTCAGGGCACCTGCCTGAGTTGCAGGCCAGGCTCCCAGTTGGAGGCATGCGAGAGGCAACCAATGGATGTATCTCTCATACATCAATGTTTTCCTCCATTCCTTTCTCCCTTTCTTCCCCCTCTCTAAAAATAAGTATATAAAAATCTTTTAAAAAAAATAAATAAAGGAAGGAAGGAGTCAGTGCCCATAACTAAATAGTCGGGTATTATATATTTTTAAAATTCTTGTGGCACATCAGTATGCCATAGTACACTGGCTGAAAATCGCTAGTTTAGATAGATTTTTGAGGGATTTGTGAAGAGATTTTTCTGGAATGAGTCAGCATGATATAATGACTCATTATTTGGGTCTTGTCAATAGGGCTCACAAGGGGAGGGAGGAGAAGATGCAGCAGAAAAAGACTGGAAGTCAGGACCTGAGGAAGAAGATGCAAGTTACTATCAGAAAGAATGACAATCCCCTAGCTTGGCCTACTGGACAGTGAGCCCAATGAGGGCAGGAACCACACATACCAGGGTGACCACTATATCTTCTGTGTCCAGCACAGTGCACAGCATTTCTATTTACTTACTCTTAGCTTGCCAATGTCTCCCTGTGCTTTCTAATTGTCCAAAGTCCTTCACTCCAGTCTGCCTCCACATCTCATTTCACCCAAAGGAGTTTCTACTCCAAAATTCTGCTCTGCTTTTTCTCTCTAGTCTCACAATCTCTCTTCAAACTTTGCATGTAATCAAATAAATAATTTCAACTATTATAATTAAGAAAAAATAAAGTTTAAATTTCCATATTTCCTCATTCAGAGGCCTATCTTTTATACTTACTATTTCTGAAATATGGATTTATCTAAAAATGTATAAATGTATTTAGTATAGTACACTTTTATCCCTCTTAAATATTATTAGTTAAAGATACATATTACAATTGTTGATAGAAGAAACGTTGCAATTAATATTGATATATAGTGGCTGGTATTCCACATTATGTCATTTCTAAATAATAGCTCTTTGTGGGGGGGCAAATGACAGAAAACAATTCAATCTAGCTAGTGCTGAAAAGTGAATTTATTCATTCACAAAGTGGAAAATCCAGGAGTTCAAACACAGCTTGGCCCAGGGGTTGACTGATGCCCTTAAGGCTCCCTCTCTTTCACCCTCTCTCTCCTCAAGTTTGGCTTTTTCCTTTTTTTCTGGCAGCCTATCTCCAAGTGGCAGGGAAAATAACCATTCAGTAGTAGTTCAAAGATTGCTTTGTCCCAAGAGTTTTTATCTCAAGGATGAGGAGGGTATTTTTCCTGGTCGACACGGCAAAACCTAGGATTGAGGTGGGGCAGAGAGGTAACTAAAGAGGATCTCCACTACACCTTCTGAAGCAACACTGCACAGAGAGAACCCCAGACAGTGTGGATTCCCTGCTGTTGCTATTTGCAACTCTTCTTAAGTCAGAGCTGGGCCTCAGTAACATGACTCGTTCTGAAGGATGTGCAGGGGAGTGTTAGTATCCCACAATAAGAGCAGATGATTATGTTCCTGACTGATTATGGGTGACAGAAAAAGTTACCATATTTGAACATCTCCAATCCGTTCATCCAAAAACATTCTAATAATATACCTCTTAGCTTCATTTTGTTTTCGTGTGACAATTTTAGTGCCCTGGGAGTTAAAATTTTATCCTCTGTGATTTTGTTTGTTCTACATTTCTAACAAAGGAACCACACAGATCATTAGGTCCAGAAGGGAGCATCATTGTCTTTCAGCCTGCCATCTGACCTCTATTGACCTCACAGCATAACCAAATTCAGAGGGTCTGAGGCTTACCCAAGGTCACAAAGAACAGGAAACGCATCCAGTGTCCTCCCACCACAAGTGTTTGAAACTTAAAAGTATTAACCTGTCTGTGAAATCATTTCAAAACACTTATCTTAAATTTCCCATAGTTTCAAGGACATGAGATTTATCTCTCGGAGATGACAACATTGTTCAAAAGAAAATGGAAGTTGCATCTGAGTTTCAACTGAGAAAATCTTTCAGGTTGGCCCGCTGATGTGTCTCACTTGCACAGTGCTTTCTGTGGAAAAAGGAAAAGTGGAGTTGTTTAAAATTGAGGTTTCTTCCACTTCAATTTTAATTTGTTTTTACATAACAACAAATTTTAAAGTGTGGCTATCTTCAAACCTGAAAATAACTCCTCCAAATTTTCTTTTTAAAAAGTTTTCCAGAGGCAAAGACACTTACTTTATGCCCAATAGACTTGACCTTAACACTGTAAGATGTGTTCCTGCTTTCAGCTGACTCAAGGGTATGAAAAGCAATTCTTCACACTTTATCAGCCTTTGACAATAGGCACTTATGGGCCTGAGTGATCCAAAATAGATTAATGAGGTACTAAAGCACTTTAATGAATAATGGAACATTTTAAAATTTATTTTGTTTTTTAATTCATTTAACTGCAATCCATTTAACAGCTGAAACACTCCCTCCTGAACATATTAAAAGGCATGTTGCATTGAAGTTTCATTAATTTGTTATGTTTCAATTCATTTATCATTTATTCATTTTATTAACTTACTCACTGAATTGAGCTTCACCCTGCAAACACTGTAGAGATCGATAATTTTTATGGGGTTCTATGTTCAACAAAATAACTTTTCATCAGGTTAAACGGAATTTGGAATCTGTAAGCAAGAACACCATTGGCATAATGCAAAAATACAATTACCATTTCAAGGAGCACTGTCTCCCTTAGAAGACAGAGTTTTTGAATAAGCAAAGATGGTTTGGGGGCATTCTACATCCTTCTCCTTTTGTTATTGTAGCCATCCATTAGTAACATTTGCAACATTTTCCCTTCTTCTCTCAGGAATTCACTCTTTTAAAGCATACCCCCTACCCTCTCTTCACTGATCAAAATTATTATGATCTTAATGAACTTTTTTGTTATCAAATTCAGGAATTTTAATATTGAAGTAATATTTTTATCTAATTTTCAATCCATACTCCAGTTTCAATAGTCATTCAATGATGTCCCCCATAGAAATTTTTTCCAATATAAGAATTGTGTCAGAGGTTCCCAAGACTACCTTCAGACTTGTTGATTCTAGAAGTACTCAGGATACAGAGAAGCTATTATATCCATGGTTATATTTTATTATACTGAAAGGATATTGACTAAGTGTTTTTAACTTTTTCATTGTTGTTTAAGTACAACTGTCTCCATTTCCTCCCACCACTCCCCCCACCCCAACCATCCCCACCTCCCACCCTTGATCCCACCTCCCTTTGGTTTTGTCCATGTGTCCAATGAACTGATTCATATCCAAATCCCATATGTTCCCATCTAGACTAATGAGGACTCATGGTGGAATTTTGAGCACCTGCATCCATCATAAGGAAATGTGTAAATAATATCTGGCAGACTAAGCGGGGGAAGATATTCCTTTACTTGTGAAACGACAAGGATTTGCCAGTCATCTGTGTGGAAGTCTGCTCTGTCTTTTTAAAAAATAGTTTCCTTCTTAACAGGTTAAACTTTGTTTATCTGTAAAATTGAACCAGAAACTACTTTGTCCCTTGGGTCCAAAGAACCAAGGCTCTTTGAGAAAGCTTGTTTCTTTGGTCTGCTCAACAGCCTGGACCACTTTAAGTTGTCATCCTCCAAAGCAATTGAAAAGAAATGGCTCTCTGTACTGCCTGGCTTAGCACCCTATAACCTCAGCAACTGTGCTGATGCATGTAGATCCTACCTGAGGGTTCAGCCCCCCTCCCTGACAGTGGACAAATTCTAGACCATTCTTGCTGCTGAGCCATTGCTAAACTTAACACTATATTTCTGCAGTTATTGTGTTGTGGTCTCAGTCCTCAGTGCCGACCTTTCTCCCTTGTCATACACGATGCCTTAGACATTTTTCCACAAATATTTGTCATGGGATGAGATGAATGAAACAACCCAGATTTCCTAGGTACCCATACTTACTTTGTGTCCCTGCTTTGTGCTCCAGAGCCTCCAAAACTGGATTATCACCGATGTCTGGTTTCTGATACCTGGTGTTTGATTGTCCTGAGGCACTACCTGGACCACTTCTAGTCCTTGAAGCTCAGAATATTTCCGTCCTGTCCTGAATTGATACCACTCACCCTGGAATTGTATTTAGATTTTTAAGAATCTTTTTCATGTCTTTTAATATCTCTCCTCCAAAATTCAATCTCACAATTTGGAACATAACTTTGGGTGCATTTTTCATGAGATCATTCCCTAGAATAACTAACCCTGAGCCATAATTTCATGTTCAAACCTTTATATTCATCTCTGTCTCTCTCTCTACTAGGTCTCCTTACTTAGTCCCTCCGTACCCTTTCCCAGTGTACACTGCCATTGTCCAGTGTCTGATTCAGACAGGTAGTTCTTTCATCTTTTTTTATGGAAGGATCAAACAGAGATTCCAAGTATATTATTTTCTACAGCCACCTCTAGAAATACATTCTAGCATATCCAGTAATATAAAACACCCATATTTGGGGAGAAGAATCCTCTAGATCACACCAATATTGTGCTGTCTCATCTCCTATATCAGGCTGTTGAGTATCTTCAGGGAATATTGTAAAATATTTATAGAGTACCTTTTATGTGCTAGGTTCTCTGGTAGATTTGGAAGGGAGAATAATGAACAAGACATTGAAGGTTCTGACCCTCACAGCATGCTTAGCTGGCTCATTTTTCATAAATTGGTGTCTTTAAAAATTCACAGTTTCCAGGATGAATGGGTGTTCAGCCCTATGCAATAATCCTATGTGCTCGTAGACAGCCCTTTCCCCTATCCTCCAATGTGCCTCTTTCAAAACTCTTCTACCCTCCACCTCCTTCCTTAATCTGAGGCCACAGCATTATCTCCTACCTCACAGAAAAAGGAGAAGTCATCACTGAGAATTCACTCAAATGTCATCTTCCTCCTCAATTCAAATTACAGAGCCAACATGGCCTTTTTTTTCATGTCAGGGTAGAAGAGGTAGATATCTTTCCTTGTCTCAGATAAATCGGATGCCACTTCCTGGCTTCCTCAGATATCTACATTCTGTTTCCATCCCCTTTTCCTGTATGCTCAACCATTAACATTCTACATATTCTTGCTGTTTAAATGGCTGAAGCAATTTGCAGTTGAAAGGAAAACTCTATTTTGACCTCCCCTGTCATTTCTTTTCTTTTCCCTTCCTTTCAAAGTCAAGACTTTTGAAATTTTTTTCTCTGCCCATGGTTTCCACATATGCATCTCACACTCAGTCCCTCTGCAATTTATCTTGCACTTTTTATCTTGCTCAACACTTCTCTACTGAACCTCATCCCACAAAAGTAATAGAATAATTATGTTGATAAACAGAGTACTTTTCTATTCTTATCTTGCTGGACCTCTTTGACACACTTGACACCCCTGATTGCTCCATCGCAACTGAAACATTCTCTTGTCCTGGGTTCCATGATCCTCCATTCTCTGGTTGTTTCCTACCCAGGTGGCTATGCCTTCCTAGTATCTAGGACAAGGTCTTCTTTGTCCTAAGATGCCTGACCCTTAAATGTTGTAGTCTCCAAAATTCCATCTTCAGTCTCCTCTAGGGGGGGCAGTCTCCTCCCCCTAGAGGAGACTGAAGATGGAGTGTGAAGACACTTCACACTCTTCCTAGATCATCTCATCTATATACAGATAAAAATATAAATATATACACACACACATATATATGGTTTCAAATATCTTCTATACAGTGATAATATCACAAAGGTAATTTTAGATCTTTTGTGATAAGAAGACCAAATTAAGTAAACCATACACAGCAACTAGGAGAAAAAAAAAGAATTCTATGACACCAGGAGAGCATAAGCATGACCCTATCTAATAGGTAAGTGAATAATTAACAGCTATAGCAACTAGCTAATGTTTAAGAAATTTTATTCTCCCAATATCTGGCTCCATATGATGGAATCAGACAGCTAAACTGATTCAGATTCTATAGTGCCCTTACTAAAACTCTAAAGCAGTTTCTAAAACCTAAATTTTTTCATAGTCTTTTGACCAACAATCTTACTTTTACAATTCTGACTTAAGAAAGATTCAAAGAAGTGGCCAAAGATTAGAGAATTAGGATGTTTATAAGAAAATTATAAACTGCTTAAATATGGGTAAATAACAGCCATTTAAAATCATATTTTTAAAAAATTACATTTTGAATAATATTTCATATTATAAAAAGCTTATGATACATTAAGTATAAACAAAAATAATAGTCTTTTTAAATGTTATTTATTTAAATGAAATAATAATAATAATAATAATTATAAATCACCCATTTCTCCCACTCTGCAACCCCAGCCTTTGGCAATCACCTATCTGTCGTTCTCTGTGTCTATGTGCTTGGTTATTTGGTGTTTTATTTTCCTTAAGATTCCACATATAAGAGAGATCATATGGTATTTGTCTTTCTCTCTCTGACTTATTTCACCTAGCATAATGCCCTCAGAGGCCATTCATATTGTTGCAAGTGGCAAGATCTCATTCTTTTTATGACTGAATAATATTCTAATTTATATACATATCACAATTTGTTGATCTAGTCATCCTTTGATGAATGGAACACATTCATCCTTTGATGATGGATACTTAGTTTGTTTCCATAGCTCAGCTTTTATAAATAATGATGCAAAAAAAATGGGAGTGAATATCTCTTCTTGAATAAGTGTTTTCATTTTCTTCAGATAAGTACCCAGAAGTAAAATTGCTGGATAATATGGTAGATCTATTTTTAATTTTTTGAGGAACTTTCATACTGTTTTCCACAGTGACTGCACTAATTTACATTTGCACAGACGGTGTGCAATGATTCTCTGTTCTCCACATCCTTGCCAACACTTGCTAATTCTAGTCTTTGATAATTGCCATTCTAACAGGTGTGAAGTAACTTTTCATTATAGTTTTCATTTACATTTCCCTGATGATTAATAACGTAAAACATCTTTTCATGTACTTATAAACCATCTGTATGTCTTCTTAAGAAAAAACTATTGATTCAGATCTTCTGTCCAATTTTTAATCAGTTTTTAATCATTTTGAGTTAACTTTGATGTGTAGTGTAAGATAGTGATCCAGTTTCATTCTTTTGCATTTGGCTGTCCAATTTTCCCAACACATTTACCATTGTATATCCTTGGCCCCTTTATCATAAATTAATTGACTGTATATGTGTGGGTTTACTAGTGGGTTCTCTAATCTATTCCATTTATCTGTGTGCCTGTTTTTATGCCAATACCACACTGTCTTAAACACTATAGCTTTGTAATAGAATTTGAAATCAGGAGTATGATAACCCCAGCTTTCTTCTTTTTTCTCAAGATTGCTTTGGTTATTCAAATGCTTTTATGGACCCACACAAATTTTAGGATTGTTTGTTCTATTTCTGTGAAAATGCCACTGGAATTATGATAGGGACTAAATTGAATCTGTAGATTGCTTTGGCTAGTATGAGCATTTTAACAATATTAATTCTTCCAGTCAAAGAGCATGGAATATCTTTTCATTTATTTGTGACTTCTTTAATTTCTTTCACTAAGGTCTTGTAGTTTTCAAAATACAGATCATTCACCTCCTTGATTAAATTTACTCCTGGGTATTTTATTCTTTTTGATGAAAATGTAAATGGGTTTGTTTTTCTTAATTTCTCTTTCTGATAATTCATTAGTGTATAGAAATGTAACTGATTTTTTCTGTATTGATTTTGTATCCTGCAACTTCACTGAACTCATTTATTCATTCTAACAGTTTTCTGATGGAGTCTTTAGGGTTTTCACTATATAATATCATGTCATCTGCAAATACTGAGAGCTTTACTTCTTCCTTCCCAATTTTAACACCTTTATTTCTTTTTCTTGCCTAATTTCTCTGGCTAGAACTTCCAATACTATGTTAGATGATAGTGGGCATTTTTGTCCTGTTTTTGATCTTAGAAAAAATTTTCATCTTTTCACTATAAAGTATGATGTTAGCTCTGGGCTTTTCATATGCAGCCTTTATTATGTTGACACATGTTCTCTCTATATTCACTTTATTGAAAGTTTCTATCATAAATGGATGTTGAATTTTGTCAAATGCTTTTTGTACATCTATTGAAGTGATCTTGTAATTTTTATCCTTCATTTTGTTAATGTGCTGCATCACGTTGACTGATTGTTTCATGTTGTGCCATCCTTACATCCTTGGTCTAAATCCTACTTGGTCATAGGTTATGATCCTCTTAATGTATTGTTTAATTCAATTTGCTAATATTTTGTTGAGGTTTTACATCTAAATTCATCAGGGATTATGGCCTGTAATTTTCTTGTCTTGTGGCATCTTTGTCTGGTTTTGGTATAGTGCTAATTCTGGCCTCATGCAATAAGTCTGAAAGTATTTCCTTCTCTTCTGTTTTTTAGAAAAGTTTGAGAAGTACTAGTATTGAGTCTTCTTTTGAGTTTTTAGTAGAATTCACCAGTGAAGCCATTTGGTCCTGGACTTCTGTTTGTTGGACATTTTTATTACTGATTTGATCTCCTTACTAGTAATTGGTTAGTTCAGATTTTCTGTTTCATAGTGATTCAGTCTTGGTAGGCTGCATGTTTACAGAAATTTATCCATTTATTCTAGACTGTCCAATTTGTTAACTTGCAATTGTTCACATTAGTCTGTTATGATCTGTTTTATTTCTGTGGTCTCAGTTGTAACACCTCTTCCATTTCTGACTTTATTTATTTGAGTCTTCTCTTTTTTCTTAGTCTAGCTAAAAAAAGTTTGTCAATTTTGTTTATCTTTCAAAGAACCAGCTGTTAGTTTCATTGATATTTTCTATTGTCTTTTTGGTCTGTATTTCATTTGTTTCTGCTCTAATCTTCGTTGTTACCTTCTTTCTACTAACTTTCAGTTTTGTTTGTTCTTCTTTTCCTAGTTACATTAGCTGGAAAGTTAGGTTGTTTATTTGAGACTTTTCTTGTTTCTTGAGGTAGGCATTTATTGCTATGAACTTCCCTTTTAGAATTGCTTTTGCTGCATCCCATAAATTTTACATTGTATTTCCATTTTACTTGCCTCAAATATTTTTTTATTTCTCCTTCAACCCACTGGTTGTTCAGTAACATGTTGTTTAATCTCCACATATTTTTGAATTTTCCAGTTTTCTTTGTATAAGTAATTTCTAGTTTCATACCATTGTGGTTGGAAAAGATGCTTGATATTATTTCAATCCTCTTAAATTTATAAAGACTTATCTTCTGTCCTGACATATGATCTATCTCAGAAAATGTTCTAAGTGTATTTGAGAAGAATGTGTGTTTTGTTGCTTTTGGATGGAATGTTCCATAACTATCTGTTAAATCCATCTTTTCTAACATGTTGTTTGAGGACCAGTATTTACTTATTCTTTTCCACCTAGATCATCTATCCATTGATGTAAGTGGGGTATTAAAGTTCCCTACTATTATTCCACTGTTGTCTATTTCTCCTTTTATGTGTGTTACTATCTGACTTATATTTAGGTGATCCTATTTTGGATACATAAATATCTACAAATACCATAACTTCTTGTTGGATTGACTCCTTTGTCATTATGTAACACCCTTCTGGTTTCTTATTACAGTTTTTGTTTTCTGTAATATAAATATAACTATTTCATATTTCTTTTGGTTTTCATTTGCCTGAAATATCCTCTACTCATTTACTTTCAGTATTTGTGTCCTTACATCTAAAGTGAGTCTCTTGTAGGCACCATATACATGGGTATTGTTGTTGGAGGGGGGAGGTTTAATCCAATTAGCCACTCCACGTCTTTTAATTGGAGAATTTAATTCATCTTTATTTCAAGTAATTATTGATAGGTAAGTGCTTACTGCCATTTTGTTAATTATTTTCTGGCTATTTTTGTCGTTCCTTTTGGTTCCTTTTTTCTTTCCTTGTTCTTGTAGTTTGATGCTTTCTCTTTCTCTTTTGTGTATTTACTATAGGTTTGTGTTTTGTGGTTACCACAAGGCTTACATATAGTAACATGTCTATAACTGTCTATTTTAAGATAATGACAACTTAACTTTGATTCTATTGTAAAACTCAACATCATTACTTCTCCACACATTTTGTGTTTTTGATGTCACATTTTACATCTTTTGATCTTGTGCATATCTTAACTAATTATTGTAGTCATAGTTATCTGTACAACTTTTTCTTTTAGCCTTCTTATTAGCTTGATAAGTGATTAATCCATTACCTTTACTATACATTTACCTTTCCAGTAAGATTTATTTTTTCCTATGTGTTCTTGTTACTAATTAAGACCCTGTCTTTTCAGCTTAAGGAAGTCCCTTTAACATTTTTTGTAGGTCCAGTTTAATGGTGATGAACTCTTTTAAATTCCTTTTGTGTGTGTTCTAGAAAGTTCAGCAGAATAAATATACTAGGAAAGGCAGGGTGGAGGGAAAGTCCTTGGAAGTATTTACAATTAGATAACTTTTCTATTATTCAGTGGAGCCAGTGACATTCAAAATTAAAGTATTTTACCATAATTATTGATCACATTTGTGTTTTACAAAACATAAGCACTGGGAATAAACAGGCATTACTTTAAAAGAAATGGGCTTTCTTACAATGGGCTAAACACATAGATTGATAATGGTAACAGAAGCTGTCTAAAACTTATGGCTGGGATGTCTGGAATCTTAATTAAATTTCCAGAAAGCATGTGAAGCCAAGAAGCCAAAGAAAAAAATATAATTCCATCTTCTGGCTGGTTCCCAAACTCTCTTTTTATGAGATTATGAGATACACACAACATATAAGGGGCAACATCCTGTTAAAACTTGTCTTTCTTACTATGTTACCTCTACCCCTCCCAAAGGGAAATCTGACCACATGACAGTATAGCCTGCCCTAGTTCTTAAAGGTTCCCCTGTAAGATGGATTTTCCGCCTACCCCACTTGCCCTGGCTGATCCTTTCTTTATATATCTGAAGAAACCCAAAACACTTATTTGAAAAAATATATGCACCCCTATGTTCATTACAGTGTAATTTATAATAGCCAAGCTATGGAAACAACCCGAGGACCTATAAATAGACAACTGGATAAAAAAGCTGTGATATGTATTTACAATGGAATATTACTTGGCCATAAAAAAGAACGGATTCTTATTGTTTGCAGCAGCCTAAATGAACCTAGAGGGACTATGCTAAGTGAAATAAGTTAGTCAGAGAAAGACAAATACCATATGATTTCACTTATATGTGGAATCTAAAGAACAAAATAAATGAACAAACAAAATAGAAACAGACTTATAGACACAGAGAACAGACTAATGGTTTCCAGAATGGAGGCGGATAGGGGACTGGGTAAAAACAGTGATAGGATTAAGAAGTACAAATTGGTAGTTACAAAGTAGTCATGGGAATGTAGAGTAAAGCATAGGGAATACAGCCAATAATAGCGTAATAATAATAATACATGGTACCACAGGGTACTGGAAATATTGGGGAAACACTTTGTGAAGCATATGATTATCTAACCACTATGCTGTACACCTAAAACTAATCAAAATAATATTGAATGCAAGAATTAAAAAAGAAATGAAGCAAAGGATAAATCTATGCAGAATGCTGTATTCATCAGCATTGCTTCTTTTATGCAGAGCTTCTAGAAGTAGGGATTACAAAATAAAAGCAAAGATGGTTTTAAGGGCTACATAGACCTAACTTTAAATAACTTTGAATATTAGAATGAGGCAGCTATTCTCCTTTTGATTTATTCCATTCCTTCTGGTTATCATGTATAGAAACCCATGATTGTGTATTCTTGCTAGAGATAGCTCTTTTTAAAAAGTATTCATTTTTTTATTGATCAAATAAGCACATGAAACAATGATCAAAATATTTGCAAATGTTTTCATAGCCTTGCTATGTGCCAGGCACTGCTCTAAACACTTCTCATATATTTTATCTCACCATCATTAAAATTCTATAAGATGCCCTGGCTGGCGTAGCTCAGTGGATTGAGCACGGGCTGCGAACCAAAGTGTCGCAGGTTCGATTCCCAGTCAGGGCACATGCCTAGGGTTGCAGGCCATGGCCCCCAGCAACCGCACATTGATGTTTCTCTCTCTCTCTCTCTCTCTTTCTCCCTCCTTTCCCTCTCTAAAAATAAGTAAATAAAATCTTTTTAAAAAATTCTATAAGATAAATACAATTAATATCCCCATTCTACAGATTTTAAAACTGAGGTGAGAGAAATTAAGTAGCTTGCTCAAGGTCTCACAGCTGGTAAGCTGCAGTGTAAGAATTTGAACTCATACATGCTAGCCTGTGCTCTTAACTACTATTCTACCATTGAAAGGGTCCAAAAGAATATATAGTAAAAAGCAAGGCCCCCTTCCACTCCACTCCCGGCCTGCTCTCCTTATTTTTTGCCCATCCAAAAATATGATTATATACATATACCTATGTGTAAGGATGTACATTGCAAATGAATCTTCTTCACATAACAATTTATCCAACATAACACCTTCCAGAGAGTTTTAACAACTGCATTATATTCTACTGTGTGGATGCATATAACTTTTTACTCATCACTATCAATGAGCATTTATTTTATTATACTCTTTTGCTAAACTATCCTTCATTAAATAACCCTGTATATAGGTTAATTGGCACAGGCATATACAAATCTTCAGCATTCACTCATAAAAGTATATTTTCTGGGTCAAAGAATATGGACATTTTTCATATTTTTATAAGCAAAGAGAGAATATACCTCAAAATGAAAGCCCTCAACAAGCCACAGCATTTATCCAGACTTTAATGACATTTCCTTCACTTCCATTATTTCTACTTGTATTTATAACTAGTGATACTAGTTTTCCATTTATAAAAATTATATAGACTTTCTTTAGTGAAAAAATGGGTCCATTTTTTAGAATATTTATTTTATAACCACTAAGGGAGGTACATGAAAGTGGTCCGTGGACTGCATATAACAGACACCAGAAATCAGGCAAGAGGGCAGGCAATAATCACTTAAAACAGGTCCAGGCTCACTTCTGCAGTTTTAATATTTTTAAATACTTTCATGAAAAGAACAAATGCCTTCCCCTCTGAATGAGTACTAACGCGGCTCACAGTCATTCTTTAGAACAGGGTTAATAGTTTGGCAGCTTTGACCTTATTCACAATGACAACCCCTCAGATGCCTCTGGATGGTGATTTCACGCCCACCCATAGATTGTACTGACCTCTATTTCTACCTCAAGCCAACTCTTTGTTTTCCTTCCCCTCAGAACCTAGCATAGGGTACTCAGTAAGAGATGATTACCCAGCATGGCTTTTTCCAGTTTTCTGTAACTGATTGCATGATTGAATTCTATCCATATAAAAATTTCATAGATTTTTACAGACTTTGCTGAGCCTACAATCTCTCTGCCACTTAGTTTACCAAAAAGCTCTTGAGTTCAACTGTGTTGCTGTATCTGGTATCATCTTTTGTGTGTTTTAGATGCCCTTAGGATACCAATAGCTTCCCTTTCTCACACAGCTATTCTAAATAATAATAATACAACGAGGTCTGTCCAGAAAAAAGTCCAACCATTATTAATATAACAAGGACAGTTTACATGACAGTGATGTAACCTGGCAGCCAAGGAGAGTGGACTGGAAAGTGCATGGGTGAACAATGACCACTTCACTGTCCTAGTCAGTGGGAATGGTAGATACCATTGAGTGAGCATGTGTACTGGGTAGCCATCGCATTCAAAATAACTGAGCGACTAGAACAATGAATCTGCATTAAATTTTACATTAAGCTTGAACATTTCTCCACAGAAACTATTTGGATGATTCAGGAGGCCACAACTATGGGCAACTTAGTGATTGGCAGCTTCATTACGGCAATGCACCTGCTCATGCATCACATTTCTCATGCTGAGTTTTTTGGTGAAACATTAAACCACTCATGTGACTCAGTCCCCCTACAACCTAGATTTGGCACCCTATGGGGACAGCTGATGGCAATTGGGAGAACTATGTGAGGACCCAAAGTGCCTACTTTGAAGGGGACTGAGGTGTCATTGTCCTGTGTACAATGTTTCTTGTGTCTAGTATCTTCTTCAATAAATGTCTCTATTTTTCATATCACATAGATGGATACATTCTGGACAGACCTCGTACATCATTCCACAAAGCATGACAACCATTTTAGATGTGGTCTTGCCCTGTGGCCCCACTGAAGCTCTAGATAAGAAGTTCACTTGCAGGAAAACAAAAACACATGCCTATGCAATTACTTTCCTTGAGTCTTTCATAAAGCATGCTCTTTAGTGATCTCAAAAATGTGCAGTTGTGAACCTCAAATCACTTTGGACTTGGAATTAGTTTCCAAATTATATTCCAAATTCTGTATTTTGTTGCCACATATTTCTATTTTAAATTTTTAGCCAAACCCACTTCTAGAAACTTCTGATCTTTGTCCCAGAGAGCAGTGTTTCAAATCCCAGGTTGAAAGCATTTACTTATACAAACCATGCTCTGAGAATTATAACCACACTACTACCAAGTGGCCTTTGTTTGTTTTTCATGTTCCAATATAGACTAACATTTAAATTTTGTAGGAGTCCAAGAATTATTCACAGTATTTCAAGTGCAAAGTACCACTGCTAGTTGTCCATTTTAATCCACAAGTTAATTATTTTTTAATAGCATCTGTATTTTTATCCAAATTTTATATTGAATTTTTACATTTGCCATTGGTCAAAAATAAAATATTATTGGAATTATTAACCTCAGGGTTAATTTCAACCTTCAAGGTCTGTAATTACCACATAATTTCATTTCAGTGTGTCATGTCACATGGGGTTTTAATTTTATTCTATGTATCTCAATACAATCTAAGTGTATGTCAACCTTTTCTTTATAATCACTAGGCAAATAAATAGAAGTGTCCTTTCAGTAATTCTTCAAATCCTTTCTAATATTATTTAAAATACTAGGACACCTATCAGTTTTTCTTTTCCTTGCTGAATAACACATACCCCTTTGATAGGTTGTCTGTTCTTTACTTTGCTCCTATTATTGCTCACTGAGTGCTTATTGAGGAAATTAATCAAGATCAAATCCCTACCGCTGTATTTCTTAGAATGGATCAGAACTGGAAGGCTCACTCATTTTGTAATAGTAATTGCAGCCACCACTTATTGAGTATTTGCTATACGTCTGATGCTATTGTAAACATGGAAACATAGACTATCTCCTATAAACATTACAATGACCCTGTGACATAAGTAATATTGTCTCCAGTTGTGGCTAAGAAAACTGAGAGTTGGAAAAGTGAAATATTTCCCCAATGGTACATACCTCATATTAAGCAGAGCTGGAATTCAAGCCCAGAGCAGTCAGACCAAACCCTTAACTGCCATGCTTATTCGCGGCCAAGCTAATTAAGTTGGGTCTTGTGTTTCATTTTTACTTGGCCTCACAAGAGGTGAGAAGAAAACTTCATTCCAAACTCACATTTGCAAAATTAATATTAAATCAATAAGTAAAATACAGGTAAACATTATTGATTTTTAAAAAGATAATTGTTTTTTGATGAACAATTTACCCCTTAATACTGGAAATAACTAAAATATATTTAATGAACAACTGGTCAGTATCTTAGACTTTTATCCTAAGTTAATTTATTCTTCATTTAATTTCACTGTTTGCTGATTCATTTTCAATTTTGTGCTTCACTGTAACCTCTATATTCTTTTCCTTTTGCACTCTTAAGTCAACATGAGCCATCTGTGAAGGAGTAATGCAGAATTTCATTCCAAATGGAGACAGATTTTTACGTTTTATGACCGTGTCTGCCTTTCTCTATGTACACATATAATATTAGCTGTATATAAAATTCTGTTTATGAAACAAAAACAAATGGTTTATCTATAACCACATTCTTTACAACTTAAAAGCTTTTAGGTACTGTTTTCATGTTTGCAGAGTATCTTAATTGTTTGGAGTAGATTTTCAAAACAAGCTACTACCTACAGCACAGGGTGAATTCTTTTTTTTTTTTTTTTTTTTTTTTGCCAAGGGGCACCTAGAGTTAGAGGCAGAATTGGCAGTGACGCTCTGTACTATTAAATCACAACTCCCCCATCTGTTCCTTAATCCACCCAGCAGCATGGACACCCAAAGGTTTAAATAAACGAGAACCAGATATTCATCAATGGAGTAAATTTCTCACTTATCTTTTCTCTTTGAATATGATACATTATCACTGATGTATTGTACTGTTAGTCATATAAGAACATATGTAGCTAAAATACAACTGCATTAATTTTAGAAAATAACGAAGTGAAATGCATAGTAGAATATGATACTAGAACAATATGTTGATGTGGACAGCCTTTTCTTTAATGCATTTTAGCATTTACTCTGCAGTGTGTGAATGGTGTATAAGTAAAGATTGACAGAATTCTTTCAAATTCCTACGCAGATGCCATAAAAGGGGAGTAGGCACTGACATAATTGATTTATTACATTTTCCTTTTAATTAGTTGCTAACATTTAACTATCAAAGAATTTACATAAAAACCCAGATTTCTAGCATCTTTTCAGTTATAAAATCCAGTTACAATGGGCAGCACAGCCCACATGGCTGAGTGTATGTTGTCCTGCTAGACAGAGAACGTACCTCCCATTCACTGTCTTCCCTCACCTGCTTCACTGATTTAGGTCACTGATTCCTGTCAAAGAGGGAATTTGTGGCTTTGGAAGAACGTAATGGGCTTCAAAATGTATTACAGAAATTTGACTCAACACAGTGAAATATGGTGAGTCTGGTGACAGATGGACTCATTACAAAATCTCAATAAAATCTGTCATGCAAAATGTTTTGCCTAAGCCCAGACTACTAGGTGGATCTAAAAACATCATAATCCATAAAAGTCTTATAAGATTTGCCTGACCCAAAATGGTTTCTTTCCCCTTTAAAAGTATAAAAACAAGATAAATTAAGAAATCATAGACAGCTTATTTAGCATGTTAATAAGTAAGACCTGTTTTTTCAATAAAGTCTGAAAATCTTGACTTTACCTATTAGCCTACCAAATTGCCTCATTTTAATACGCAGGAAAACTCCAAAATGCATCTATTCTTAACAAAGTCCTCTAGACCAAGGTTGATTGATGGAGTAAATACAGACCCCAACTCTGTGCCCAAGCAATAGAAGAAAACCCCTAAATCTAATCCCAAACCAGGCTATATCCAGAGAGTTTCTCCAAGCAAATGAGAGGAAAAATATAAAAACAAACTTCTAATAAAGAAAAATAGTCTTATATATTTATTTTTATAGCATTTGTGCAATAAGAAATAATCATAAGAAATAACCTTCTGGAATCTTCTATAGACACAACACTGTGTGAAACCTCACCATGATGTAGGACTGTCAAGACTGAGTAGTATTTGACCTAATTGTAAGAGTGACTCTTCATCATGTCAGCATTGATTAAGGACGTGGTTTACATTTAGGGACTGCCCATTTAAATGGCACTTCCATTAATCCATCTTATGTTGCTGACAAAGAAGCTCAGTCATAATGCATTGTCAGATTTTTTTATCTTATGCAAGAATGGGCTCTCATGAGCAATTATAATCTAATTAAATCCATTAATGTTTACTCTTCTGGGAAGTATAGTTATTCATAGATGTGAGACTATTTTGCCTTTCCATCTACTATACAATTTATATTTTGTTTCTCACGTCTGAGACTCTTCAGGAGTTATTTTCCTGTCACCCTAAAATAGAAATGTACCCTGTGGCAATGTTTTCAATATAGCTATTTGCAGTTAAATTGAATAAAAAATGAATAATGTGTTTATTAAGAGTATCAGGAGCAGAGATGCACTTTTCTCATTATGTTATATTACTGTTTCTGCTGAGCTACAAGATATTAATAATTTTAAAACATAAATAGTAGATTAAGCTTTGAAAAGTCATAACATCTACAGGAACATACCTGGACTGGAAATTCTTCCACATAGTTGCATATTCTTTAAATCAAAGTAAAATATAAATATGGTACAAACTTTTTAACTTTTGTTTTCCTGGCAAGTGTTTTCATTTTTTAAAACTAGAAAGGATTTTATATTGATATTATAATATTGCTATGAACACATACTCCAATATACCTAGAGGGTCTTTAACCAAATAATATGTATTAGTAAAATAAACAAGATAAAGAAATTGTTATATATTGTTACTTAGCATTGCACATGCCACATACTTTATTTCAAAGACAAATAAGCTTAAATATTAGTGGACAGTAATAGCGTATGCCTTTTTCAGGGTTTACTATGCAAAGCACTGATTTAAATGCCTTATATTACCTCACTAAATCCTCACACCTTACTATGTTATTCTCATAATAGCAGAGGAACTGCGGCAAAGAAAAGTTTAAGTAGAAAGGTTAAGTAACTTGACAAAAAGTCAACCAGCTAGTAAATGATGGAGCCAGGATACAAACCCACACAGTTGACTCCAGCGCCGAACTTCTACTGTCTTTTCCTTTGCTGTACTCTCTCTTAAATTTAGGGCTTCTCCCTTTTTAAAGTTTTAGTCATTCTGGTGCTAGTCTAACAGTATCAAACTCTACTGCCATCCTTCACTGCTTCTATGACAATATTGCAGGGGAGATTTTTTTTTTCAAGTCTATGCTCACACACCACGCCTGCCACTTAACAAACTACATGGATCTAGGCTTATCTCCAAGGCTCAGATTCTTCATCTATAAAGTAGTACCTACTTCATAGAACTGTTTTGAGGATTAAACAAAAAATGTATGTAAAGCATTTAGCTAAGAGCCTAGCTCATAATAAGTACTTGATAAATGTTAACTGTCATTATCACTCTGGTTCTAATGTTCAGCAAACGGAGGGCATGCATAGGGTACTCTACTCAGGAGTCAAGAGATTTCCCTACATCATCAAACCAAAAACAATTTCGTGTTTGATACAAGTGTTGGTTTTGGGGTTTTGTTTTGTTTTGTTTTGTTTTGTTTTGTTTTGTTTGTTTAATTAAAAGAAGCCTTTCAATAACATAGATATGCCCCATGAAATAAATAATAATTTTACTGCTGGTGTTACAAATCTTTCTGATAGATTAAGAATATACATTAGCCCTGGCTGGTATGGCTCTGTGGATTGAGCACCAGCCTGCAAACCAAAGGGTCGCCAGTTTGATTCCCAGTCAAGTCATATGCCTGGGTTGCAGGACAGGTCCCCACTAGATGGTGTGTGAGAGGTAACCACACACTGATGTTTCTTTCTTCCTCCCTTCCCCTCTCTAAAAATAAATAAATAAAATCTTTTAAAAAATATATAAATTAAATAACAAGAAAGTACCTATGCCTTTTAAGCTATATTTTTTAATTATATTTTCTTGCCCTGGCTGGCATAGCTCAGTGGATTGAGCGTGGACTGTGAACCAAAGTGTCACAGGTTCGATTCCCAGCCAGGGTACATGCCTGGGTTACAGGCCATAACCCCCAGCAACCGCACATTGATGTTTCTCTCTCTCTCTCTCTCTCTTTCTCTCTCTCTATCTTCCTCCCTCCCTTCCCTCTCTAAAAATAAATAAAATCTTTAAAAAATTATATTTTCTCATGATATATAGAATGAATTATGATGAATCAAAAATGTAAAAATTAAAGTCCTAATGCCTTTATTTCCTTGAGTACTTTCTACTGAGACCAAGAAACAATTCTTAGAAAACACCTTAAATTAACATACCCTACATGTATGTTCTCCTTGTTTATACAAGAAATGTTCTTTAAAATACTTTTACCCAAACTTACCATCCTTTCACTTGTGAGTGTCATTAGTGTTAGTGGTTTCCAAACTTTTAGTCACCCTATAGACAATGGCAGTTTTACCACAGGAGGTGCATCATGATAGAATGACCTTTTTTTTAAAATCAACTGGTTTTTTTTAAAGATTTTATTTATTTATTTTTAGAGAGGGAAGGGAGGGAGGGAGGGAGAGAGAGAGAGAGAGAGAGAGGAACATCAATGTGCGGTTGCTGGGGGTTATGGCCTGCAACCCAGGAATGTACCCTGGCTGGGAATCGAACCTGGGACACTTAGAATGACCTTTTTTTAAGGTAGAACTATCATGGAACTAATGGAGTTTATATTTCAGGGCTCCTCATTTGCATAGGGCCATTGCAGAGCCCAGAGGTGCTAAGTTGGAAATACATTTAGTTTGAGTTTAGTGGAAGTGATTCGTGTGGTTTGCAGTTACTTCCCTGTTATTACTGGCATTCCTGATATACAAGTGAATTCTAAAATACTCCCACTGCACACTGTAGTAAATTACCCAGCATTGTGCTCTGGCTGGTGTGACTCAGTTGGTTGAACATCCACCCATAAACCGAAAGATCACAGGTTCGATTCCTGGTCAGGGCATATGCCTGTGTTGTGGGTTCGGTCCCTGGGCGAGGCACATATGAGAGGCAACCAATCAATGTCCTCTTTCACATCAACGTTTCTCATCCTCTCTCTCTCCCTCTCTTCCTCTCTCCCTAAAATCAATAAATAAAACAATTAAAAATTAAAAAAATTATCCAGCATCATTTTACTCAAGTGAGAGACAGAAGTCATATAATGGTAAAATCAGAGTGACCTCTTTGTAAGGTACATAAATGAGTAATCACTATATTGTATACCTGAAGATAATATATTGTATGTCAACTGTAGTTGAAAAAATAAATTTTTTCAAAAGAAGTCTTATAATGATATGAACATGTCTATGTACTCTAGCACTGGAATTATATGGGTCATAGAGAACAAACAAGATGGCAAATAGATGGAGCCAGAAGCCAATCTGTGGAAAATTATTATGCAAATGTGTGGACAGTTAATCTAACAAAATATTATTTTTCCAGATCTTTTGATGTTTTAAGATTTTTTTCCCAGCTTTCCTAGATTTTGAACTTTCTACTTTTTTCTCATTTTAAGAAAATGTGGACTTTTGTGCCTAATTTTGCATTTGTAATTTTGTGTCCTTTTACATAAAAAAGACCTAAACTGCATAGGTCTTCAAGGTCAAGTCCCATAAAACCTGGACCTACCCTGACAATAATGTGTCACAGAAGGCTAATTAACCTATTTCCATACTTCTCCCAAATAGTCATCTACAGGGTCAAATGAAATCTTTCTCATTGCTAAAAACAAGTCTTTTATGGGGAAAAAAACAGGTATGAGAGTATGAGAACCAAACTAAATTAAGAAATCTTTTAAAACCCTCAACTATTTTTTTACATGTCATTGAATGGTCCATATCTATATTAATTTTATCATTCTGTTTGAATATCCAAGGTATATATTTGAACTAAGACCTCTTAAGTATGAAAGATATTAACCTTGTTTTAGAATCAATCCTTCTGTATGTCTACTCCCTGAGAAGAAAAGTTGGCAAAATGTAACCTTGATGAAGAGACAAAACTCTGCCTACCCACACATAAATAAAAATAACCTCTTTGAATTTTCAATTTTGGGAAAATGAATGTAAGAAAGGCTCTGATTCAGACCTTTCCAAGAGTTCAGTTCATTCTTAAGAAGACGTTCCCATGTCTATAGTAGCTTTCATTTAATGACTACCATAAAATTTCATCTTAAAGGTCTTGATCAATATACAGAATAACCCCAGAATCTCCAACCATGCCAAAGAATCCCACGGACTAGTTACACAAGTGCTACCAGCAAGCACTTGTGTAACATCTATTGGGTATTTCATTCTAGGCATCATAAGCTATCTAAAAGCTCACCTTGTTTTACAGTAATTGACTTAGCAAGTGAAATGATTGTGGGCTTTTAGGTACCATGTAAAATATGTCAAGATAGTATTGAATCAGTGAAAGATACACCTATTTAACTGACTCCCAGAGGCTTGGAGATTATAGTGTCAAATTCAGCTTGATGAAAACAAGCAAAAGAACTTTATGCCAAGTAAGTCTGGCATTTACTTAAACTCTGACACAATAATAAAGAAAACAATAAAAATGAGTTTCCTCAAAGGCTACTGGGGGTATTAGTCTTAGATTATGCCATAAAACTTTTTTTTTCCAAAGAAATCTGCTGAAAGAGTATGTTAGAAATGCATAGTATTCTAGCTCCACCAAGTGACAGTTTAATATTGTTGCTATGTTGCTGCTAAACTCTCAGGGGAATACTAACAAAATAATATATTATACATACAACATGCTCATCCATCTGGTCTAACTTGAGGAGATTTCTCTTTATTCATTAACGGCTCAAAAAAAACCTCGCATTTAAACTTGTAAAATTTTATCCTTTCTAAAATATATCAGTTTCAAATAGAAAATTATGTAATAATAGTATTTTTTGAAATTCATTATTTCACATTCCGCTCAGTTTATGATTACATTTGTTGAGGAAAAAGAAGATGAAAATGTTTTATTCTCCTCAGATATTGTTTTAGAAATTAAAGTTTATATAACAATAATCATTTTATTATTTTAAATAATTTATCCAGCACATAAAAAAGCATCTGGACATTTTTTAAATATAATTTTTAAAAAAACAATGGTTTTCTACCTCAAAATTTCTATCTGTAAACTACAGAGTAATGAGGAAGGCTTTTAGGCCAATAAAATGCTATACTGTATTTCTATTAATAAAAGCAACACATACTCATTATTCAAAATAAATAATTAACTCATGACATGGAAATATATTTTTCTTTTTTTATCTTTATTGTATTTTCCATTACTAATTAATTTCCTCATATCCCCCTCCTCCTAGCAATCACCACACTGTTGTCCATGTCCATGAGTCTTTTTGCTCAATTTCTCCACACCCTAACCACCCCCACACTAGCTGTCATCCTGCTCTCCATCTATGAGTGTGTCTGTTTTGCTTGTTAGACCAGTTTGTTCATTAAATTCTACATATGAGTAACATCATGTGGCATTTGTTTTTCTCTGACTGGCTTATTTCACTTAGCATAATGTTCTCCAGGTTCATCCAATACTGTTGCAAAGGGTAAAATTTTCTTTTCTTTTTTTTTTTGGTTGAGTAGAATTCCATTGTGTAAATGCCCCATAGTTGTTTTATTCACTCATCTATTGATGGACACTTGGGCTACTTCCATATCTTTGCGACTGTAAATAATGCTGCAATGAACACAGGGGTGCTTATGTTCTTTCAAATTAGTGGTTTGGGTTCCTTCAGGTGTATTCCTAGAAGTGGGATTGCTAGGTCCAAAGGCCGATCCATTTCTAATGTATTTCCACACTGCTTTCCGTAGAGGCTGCACCAGTCTGCCTGCATTCCTGCAACAGTGCACCAGGGGTCCCTTTTCTCCACATCCTCACCAGCACTTGTTGTTTGTTGATTTATTGATGATAGCCATTCTGACAGGTATGAAATGGTCTCATTGTGGTTTTAATTTACATTCCTCTGATGATTAGTGACATTGAGCATCTTTTCATATGTCTATTGGCCATCTATATGTCCTCTTTGGAGAAGTCTCTATTTAGGTCCTTTGCCCATTTTTTAATTGGATTCTTTGTTTTTTTGATGTTGAGTTTTATAAGTACCTTATACATTTTGGACATTAACCTCTTATCAGATGTATGGGCAAATATGTTCTCCCATTCTGTGGGTTGTCTTTTGTTGATGATTTCCATTGCTATGCAAAAACTTTTTAGTTTGATGTAGTACCATTTGTTTAATTTTTCTTTTGTTTCCCTTGCTTGGGGAGATATATCTGGTAAAAAATTTCTATGGGCAATGTCTGAGATTTTGGTGCCTATGCTTTCTTCTAGGATTGTTATGGTTTCTACTCTAACATTTAAGTATTTGATCCATTTTGAAACTATTATTGTGTGGGGTACAAAAATAGTATTATTATAATACAATTTATTTTCTAGTTTTCTTTTCTCTTAATGGTGATTACAAGATATAGTATTATATTATACAGTGCAATATAATGGGTATAACATGAGGATATTACCCTTTGTATAGCCATGTTAAACATTTTTGTTGCTGTCAATTTTTCTTTATAAAAGGCAACTGTAAATATAAAATATAGCAAAGTATAGTTATATTAATATCCAATAAAATAATATTTAAACAAACATTAGGGAAAAATAATGACTACTTCATAATTTAAAAGGTCATTTCACCAAAATGATATAAAGATTTTAAATTTGTACATATCTAAAACATAGACTTATATTTAAAAGCAAAAATTGACAGAACAAAAATGTGTTGCCTTTTGCTAACCTGCCCCGAGACTCGGTGTTGGTGGAAGCCATACTTGGTGCACAGCTTGGTCCTTCCCACACACAAGCAGGCCCAGCAGAGTCAGCCACACACTGTGGATTATTTTGTAGCTCCAAACAGGTTGCCCAGGACCAGTCATAGGCAGTGTCTGACACTGACCTCACCAGAGTCCCTCCAAAGAGATCTCATTCCAACTTCTATCCCAAACACCATAGTACATGTTTCTTTTTAATGTTGCCTGAGGAATGGGAAGGTAAATTCCCCTGAACTCCCAACCCCACGTGTTATCCAAAGTCACAGGGATGAGATTCCTATGGCTCTATAAGCACCAGGAGAAAAATTTAAGAAGTAAAAATTCATTTACCCTCCTAGACCTACTCTACCTTCTACCCCAACCAAATCTCCAGCTAGGCAGTCTCTGACATAACCAGTGACAGCACAGAAGATTCCTGAGCATACCCAAAGCCACAGCAGTTAGAACCTTTGATTCATTCCCAGGAAGCTTTGTGAAGAGGGTTCAGAGCAGCCAGGCCTAGAAATGAGTCTTCTGGTCAAGGTTCCCATCTATGGTAAGTTTTTGAGTTCCATATTCAATCAAGTGTTGTCTGAATTGTAGCAAATAAATATTATCAATAAGAGGTTAGGGGATAATAACACACTCCCTTCCCCAAAGCAGAAGAAACCAAGAACACATTATTGAGCCAGAGAGGCCCATTGGCCTGTCAGTGACAGCATAGCACTGTGGATAAATGAACTTCCTGTAGATGCTCTACAACACCCTTGGGAGACAAATGGGTGACAGACACAGTTCATTACATTTTTCATGAAGAGGAAATGAGGCCCAGAAAGTTTAAGTGGCAGACTTCCAGAAAGCTTTTAAAAAATAAGCGAGGAAGAAGACTTGACTTGGGGTGGTGAACACACAGTACAATATACAGATGATGTATTATAGAATTGTACCACTTAAACCTATATAATTTTATTAGCCAATGTCACACCAATAAATTTAATTTTAAAAAAAGAAGTGAGCCTTCCAAAGTCAGCCACTTCTGTCTCTAGGTAAAAACTGCATTGAGTACAAGTATTTTTGTTGAGGCCTGCTGGAAAGTCTTTTGGGATTTGTTGATAAAGCCTTGCTCAGGTCTCATGGGGGAAAAATGGCAATTTGTAATTGTGACATTTTGCAAATGTTTCAACCTTCTGCATAGCTAATTATGCTTCCTAGGGCTTTTCCTAGGTTTTTCTTGACTATTTGAATTAGTGATGAATTACTTGGCATATTTCTTCTGATTACGCATGAAATTAAATCTTCTCATTGCTAGTGGGTTTTCCCCCCTTTACCTCTTTTCTAATTATCTGGACTACTCAAAAAGAATATTTAGATCTATTCTCTTTTCCCATAAATATGTGTTATGTAATTTTTATACATACATGTCAGGCTTACCAAATTGATCTTTCAACTCTAAAAAAGATAATCTCCTGGACTACTTTATGTTCAAATTATCTTTATAAATTACATTTTGTTATGTAAATCCACTTTTCCATTGCAAACAGGATTTCTCAGAAATCTCTTTGGACTGAAAGATGTGAACAGTTTTGAAGTACAGTTTTTTTTTTAAAAAAGATGACAAATATACTATAGAAAAGATAAAGAGAAAACATGGACAGGCCGGTAACGATAAATGTGTCTTACTCTACAGTTATATAAGCCTTAAGAAATTCTTGTTACACTTTCATCTGGCATCTCAATTGAAGTTTTTCTTTAAGGCTTTCAGCGTGCCATCCTCCATGGAACTTTTCCTCATTCTAATGAAAAGAGTAATGTATACTTCAGAAGATTCATTTTTTAAAAATGCCTTTCTGAAAATGGAAGGTACCAGGCTTCTCTGACTTCATTTGTAGTCTAATGTAAAACCCCTCACACTGTCTTGTAGAATAATTAGCAAGAAAAAGTAATTAAAGACAACACAAGTGCCAAAGAACAAGAAGAAACACTGGCCATTTTCCCCATTTAAGTTATAGTTCCTAAGGTATCTGCTATCGTTTGGAATGTGTGAACCATGCTGGTAAATAGATGAAAAAGCTATAGGTGGCCACACAATCACAATGGTCAGTGGCAGGACAATGGGTAAGGGAGAATGAGCCAGACCAACAAACAAAGTAAGGGACTAGAGGCAAAATGGACTTCTTTCTTTCCGTTAATCACAAGAGCCTTTGCTTCTTTCTTCCCCATGATACACAATTCCCCTCCATACCTGAAAATTATATCGAAGAATAAAAAGTGCATTTTAGTCTGGAGTCATCTTGGCATCAACCAGAGGACCAGTCACCCATGGAAACAGGGCCAAACAGGGAGGAAGAGAAGTTGCCATTTTTTGTTCTCCTACAGGGGGAGTGACAGCTGCTGTCACAGACACTTCCAAGGCAAGCAGCAGCCACTGCATTGAGAAGGAGATGACCACAAACAGAGCTGGAGAGAGATTCTACAATATACCAATGACTGGGGAGAAAAAAAAAATGTAAGTTACATATGGCTCCTGCCTGCGAGGATACTATTTCAGTATATAATTTGGATTTTTATTTTCTCAGCCTCTCTATCACCACTTTTTCATATAATAGGATATATATACAGTTGACCCTTGCACATTATAGGGGTTAAGTGTGCTGACTCCCCATGTATAACTTCTGACTCCTCAAAAACTTAACCATCATATTTTGCCATGTATAATGCACATTTTTTTGCCCAAATTTTTGAGGGAAAAATAAGGACACACATTATACGTGGGTAGTACTAGTTCTATATTTATATAAATGTTTTTAATTCTTTTATTTATGCTTATGCATTAAAAGCGTATCTCTAGAAAGCAATAACAATATCCATATGCAAACTACTAACCTGGAATATGATCATTGGTTTTGTTTCTAAATATAAATAAGTAAATAATTGAATTAAAAAATTAAAATGAAAGATTTTTTTCCTGGAAGTTTGGGCCAAAAATGTGGGTGTGCATTATACACAACTAAATACAGTACTTTTACCCTATTTGTTGATTAGAAGCTTTATGGATAACATAAACCATTTATTAACACATGTGTTGTATGTTAGATGTATTATATACTGTATTCTTGCAATAAAGTAAGCTAGACAAAAGAAAATGTCATTAATAAAATCATAAGGAAGAGAACAACAAAAAAAAGTACCTAGGAATAAACCTAACCAAGGATGTAAAAGACGCGTACTCAGAAAACTACAAAACACTGAAGAAAGAAATTAAGGAAGACATAAACAAATGGAAGTGTGTACCATGCTCATGGATTGGAAGAATTAACATCATCAAAATGTCCATACTACCCAAAGCAATTTATAGATTCAATGCAATCCCTATTAACATACCAATGACATATTTCACAGATAGAGAACAAACATTTCAAAAATTTATATGGAATGATAAAGGACCCTGAATAGCCTCAGCAATTTCGAGAAAAGAGAACAAAGTAGGAGGGATCACAATACCTGATATTAAACTGTATTACAAGGCCACTGTAATCAAAACAGCCTGGTACTGGCATAAGAACAGACACATAGATTGATGGAACAGAACAGAGCGCCCGGAAATAAACCCAAATCTCTACAGTCAATGAATATTTGACAAAGGGGGCATAAGCATAAAATGGAGTAAAAATAGCCTCTTCAACAAATGATGTTGGGAGATTTAGACAGCTACATGCAAAAAAAAATGAAACTTGATCATCAACTTACACCATACACAAAAATAAATTCAAGGTGGATAAAAGACTTAAATATAAGTTGTGACACCATAAAAGTCCTAGAGAAAAACATAGGCAGGAAAATCTCAGATATTCCACGAAGCAATATTTTCACTAATATGCCTCGTAGAGCAAGGGACATAAAGGAAAGAATAAACAAATGGGATCTCATCAAAATAAAAAGCTTCTGCCTGGCTAAAGAAAACAGCATTAAAATGACAAGAGAACCAACTGTATGGGAAAACATATTTGCCAATGATACCTTGGACAAGAGTTTGATCTCCAAAATATATAAAGAACTCACATGAGTCCAGTCCAGGAAGACAAACCCAATTAAAAAAATGGACAAAAGACCTGAACAGACACTTTTCCAAGGAGGACATATAGAGGGCCCAACAGCATATGAAAAGATGCTCAGCATCACTAGCCATCAGAGAGATGAAAATTAAAACCACAATGAGATACCACCTCACACCAGTCAGAACGACAACCATAAACAAACTAACAAATAACAAGTGCTGGAAAGGATGCAGAGAAAAGGGAACCCTAGTGCACTGTTGGTGGGAATGCAGACTGGTGCAGCCACTGTGGAAAACAGTATGGAATTTACTCAGAAAACTAAAAGTGGAACTGCCTTTTGACCCAGCAATTCCACTGCTGGGATTGTATCCTAAGAACCCTGGAACAACAATCCATAAGAACCTATGCACCCCAATATTCATAGCAGCACAATTTATAATAACTGAGTGCTGGAAGCAAGCTAGGTGCCCATCAGTGAATGAGCGGATCAAAAACTATGATACATTTACACGATGGAATTCTATGCAGCAGAGAGAAGAAAGCAGCTCCTACCCTTTGCAACAGCATGGATGGAACTGAAGAGCATTATGCTAAGTGAAATAAGCCAGGCAGTGAAAGACAAATACCATATGATCTCAACTTTAAGTGAAAGATCATCAACAAAACAAACAAGCAAGCAAAATATAACCAGAGGCATTGAAATTAAGAACAATCTGACAGTAACCAGAGGGGAGGTGGGAGGGGATAATGGGGGGAAAGGGGGAAAGGGATTTCAGGAACAACTATAAAGAACACACGGACAAAACCAAGGGGGAGTAGAATCAGGGGTGGGAGGTGGGGATGGCTGGGGTGGGGGGGAGTGGGGGAGGGAAAATGCAGACAACTGTACTTGAACAACAATAAAATGTTTTTAAAAAATCATAAGGAAGAGAAAATACATTTACAAGCATTCACTGAAAAACGTCCACATGTAAGTGTACCCATGCAGTTCAAGCCCATGTACTTCAAGTCACCTGTATACATACATGAATATATAATACAATTAAAATATGTATATTCTATTTTATAAAATATACCTTCACATATTTCATATAGTTTCATAAACATATATTTATACTGTTATATATTCATTTATTCAACAATATACATGAATAAATATAATGAATGGGGTGTGGTCGGCTCTCCTCTATCTTACTTCAAATTTCTACTGAGGTTTGAGCTTAATAATACTTACAGAAACTGTTTGAAATCATAAAAGCCTTCAGGGACACAGCTATGGCAAAGAATATTTATTTATATAAGAAAATGGACAGAGAATTTTGCTGAATTAAAAACAATAGTTTACCATTAAGTCTACAAAACAGCATGTCATGGTATGTTACTATTTTAGTTAGTTATATATGCACTCATCCCTTCAACAAATACTTATTAACCATCTACTGTATGTCAATCAGTATTATACTCACAAAGACTCCCCTGAGGAACTTACATTGTAGAAGTGAAAGGGGGTGGGGCGAAGAGGGGAAGCAAGTCTGGCAATAAACAATAGATGTAATAAAAAAAAAAAGTATGTTCTATACTATGTTAGAAAATCCTAAATTCTGTTAAGAAAAGCAGAATAGAGAAGGCTAAGGGGAACTGGAAGTAGTGGGTTTAAGGAAATGTCAGGGTGGGTTTCAGTTTTAAATAGGATTATTAGGCAAGGCTATTTTGAGAATGTGAGGTTTGAGTGAAAGCCAGAAGGTGAGGGATATTGGGAGAGATGGTCCCACCTGGAAAAGAGCCAGTAACAAACCTGAACATAGAGTGTGCCCAATGTGCCTAAGTAACAACAATGAGAGCAGTGTGGCTCACGTGGCAGGAGCAAGTCAAAAAAAAGCAGGCCAGAGAGGTTCTGAGGAGGGCGTATGATCTAAGTCCTTACAAGACATTGTGTAGTATTATTTTCTCCATATAAACACTAGAAAAGGGTAAGCCAAAAAGATTGATTTGGGGGGGGGCATGATGGGATTACAAATAATTTATATTTTCTTTGTGCTTTTTTTGGTCAGTTTTATTAAGATATAATTGATATACATCACTGTTTACATTTAGGGTGCAGCATAATGGTTTGACTTACATGTATTTTCTGTGTACTGATTTCACAATCAGAAAAAGAAGTTCTTGTAGGAAAATTTTAATAAAGGCTTAAAAGAAATCTGAGCTATCCTAACCCCTCGTTCTCCACCAGAGCTTTGAGTAAATTACACCTTAAGAATCCAGATTTCTCTTCTAGCTGTGAGCACACACCTTGCAAACCACAGTCTCCCTCCCCACATCAAGGAAGATAAAAGATAATTAACAGCTTCATGCAGCCCCAAGATCAGAGCTCACACACATCGGGGCCTGCTTTGTCAGCACCAGTCTCGCCAGTGATTTGATCTGGCAGATCCAGGCCCTTTGGCATCTACACCTGTGAGTCCCTAGTGACTGATTTCTGCTTTAGCCACTCAAGTCAACAAACACTGACTGAGCAGCTACTACCAGTGATATAATCTCTGCCACTGTTAGTTCATAATCTAGGAGACTATTGGCTACACAATTACAGTAACTGTAATAGGGATATAACCAAGGTAAATAGAGGGTGTCCCCAGAAGAACAGCCTGAGTATGTGGAAGGAAGGATGAGGAAGTCTTTCGGGAGGGTCATGCCTGAGGTCAATCTTAAAGGATTAGTGAGAATGAGGCGGCAGGATGCCTAGGCTGGCACTTGACAGAGAAGATGGCTGCTGATACGGTATAAAACCAAGAGACAAACATGGTGCTCCTCAGACAGTAATGTGAACACAACTCCCTGGAAGAGCTTGTGAAAATGCAGGTTCTGATTCAGGAGGTCAGGATAAGGCCTGAGATTCTGCATTTCTAACAAGCTCTCAGGTGAGGCCAATGATGCTGGTGGGCGGACATTTGCTGAATGGAGAACCACACTGTGAGCAGCCAGGGGCTACTGCAGTCCACTTCCAAACTCCGCTGAACATTGGAATCATCTGGAGACTCTAAAACACCACTTGCTGCCTGGTGCTACCCCAAGACATTGCTGATATGACGGGTATGGGATGTGGCCTGGACACAAGGATTTTTTAAATCTCCCTCACATGGTGCTAATATTCAAGGTTTGGAATTCACTTCCAAAGTACCAAACGAGGGAGAACTTGAGGGAAATGTAATGGGAGAGGTCAGCAGATGCCAATTATATAGAACCAACCCCCCACCCGCCCTGAATTTTCACACTAAAAAGTCTGGATACATATTAGCTATAGATGAATAGATACAGAAAGAGATGATAGATAGATAGATAGATAGATAGATAGATAGATAGATAGATAGATATAGATAGATAGGCTGACGAGCTGCCTGTCTTGAATAGCTAATACAGGTATCTCAAACTACTCTGTAAAAATCCAAACTTCTGAATTCCACTCCCACCCCCACCAAAATAATCTCACTTCCTTCTTTAGTCTTTCCCATCCCAGGGAGTCTCCACTCCACCCTTCCTGGCGCTCTAGGTATCACCCTTGAATTGCATACCCCACATCCAAACCGGCAGCAAATCCTGTTGGTTTTACCTTCAGAATAGATCCAGAATTGTTTAGGATTTCTTCAAAATAAAATGGTAGGAGGAGAATCAAATGGGTCCTAAGTTAATCACTGTTTGAAATTGGATGGGTTCATTACATTCTCTCGCTATATATATATATATATATTCAAAGCTTCCCACCATGAAAAGTTTCCATATATCTTTTCACCACCTTCACCACACTCAATGGTCTAAGCAACTACCACCTCTCACGTGGATTATTATAAATGCTCTTTAATTGCCTCCAAAGTTCTATGTAACGGGCTTTTAGTCTTGCCCCATTTTCATCTATTCTCAACAAAGCAGCAGAGATAAGTAGGTTTGTATTATGCCTCTGCTCAGAACTCTCCAACAGCTCCTCTTCTCACAGGAAAAACCAAAGGTTTCATCGTGGCCTATAATTGGCACCAACCCCATCCCCATTTCTTCTTACCTCTTTCATCTTATTTTCTCCCTTGTAAACACATAGCCTTCTCACTTTGTCTTCAAAACCTGAGGCACATCCCCTCCTTATTGCCTCTGCTTGTAAACCCTGCCCCCACCTCCTTCAGGTCCTCACTCCAATGCCATTACCTTGGTAAGCTCCCCAGACTTCTCCACGTTCAATTTAAAGCCTGGTTCCAGCACTTCCTTCCCTGCTTTATTCCAAACACACACTTATCATGAATTGACATAATATCTGTTTCACACACTAATTCAGTTATTTTTCTATCTCCTCTGAATTGCCTTCTACCCTCCCTGCCCTATCACAGTCAACTAGAATGTCAGCTCTGTGAAAACAATGGTTATTTGTTTTGTTCACTAACTGATTCCAAGCCCCTTAAATATGTTGTCTGGTGGATGTTAGTTGCTCTATATTTATTTGCTGATTGGCTGGGTGATTCAATCAACTAATATTTATCCTGGCCATGCTGGATAAGAGATTTCTCCATGTGCAGTACACTTCATATAGTGTGCCACAAAATCCATAAATGGTAGTTCTTACATATTTCCTTACAGCAGGAGTTGGCAGATGTTTTTCTTTGAAGGGCCAGCCACTCCTTGGGAGTCATACAGTCACTGTTGTAACTACTCAGCTCTACCTTTATAGCAAGAAAGGAGCTATACACTATAGATAAGCACAAGGGCCTGGTTGTGCTCCAGTGAAACTTTGCAGATTTAACTCACAGGCTGTAGTGGGCCAGCCCCACCTTGTAGGAGAGCTTCCCAGTTTTGTTTACTGAGATCAGTGCAAAAGAACTGCCTATCTCACGTCAAGTAATGAAACCAAAAGCAGTAGAAATAATGAAATCACTCAAAATAGATGAAATGACTTCAAAACAATAAAAGGCTGAAGTAAGCAATTCGATCAAGATTCAGTAAGGCATTTTGGCATAGCTTGATAGCACTTTGGATTTCTTAGAAGTAATGAGGCATCTGACAGTTGAAAAAGTTTTGATGAAATGTGGTAAATTCTTTTCCCTTTAACATACCTGAAATAGTTTCTATTTCCTATACCTTGATTAACATAATGCACATTTATCTAACTTGTCTAGAAAAATTTTTGTGTATTCTATCCACAACATCCTATTGCTCTGTCAGTAAATTAGATAGACAAACAGACAAGACTGGCAGGTAGATAGGATAACTCACTCTTCTGAAACAGGGTTTATTCCTAAGACCTTCTTAATGTAATTGTTACTGTGGTTCTTCTTATTATAACTGTTTAAAATTATTTTAATTATCTTGTTTAGAATCTTTTCAGGATAGTGAGCAAATTGAGATTATCTATTTTCTAGAACCTGCTTTACCTGTTTTTTAAAACAAAGACTAATTTGCCTATTTCTAGTTTTCTTACTTCCCTCCAGGGTGACCAATATCCACTCAATCATCTAAACTGCAGCTTCTTTAAACATTAAAGAAAATTATCCTTTATCAATAAGAAAGCAGATTCATTTATGACATTAGAACATGCTACATGTAGCAATACCTCTGGCAAATTGGTCCACTCATAGCAACACATACTGAGAGAGGAAGGAGCCAGAAATGTGTAAGATTTGTGCACTAAAGCAGAACAAAGGATAGGGGAATAACTCAAAGCAGGCTTTCACTTCAAAAAAGCAGCCAGATGGACAAAATGTAATGTCCAAAGGCAAAATGAAAGTAACTGCATCACAATTTCCAATTAGAGCTACTTTCCAATGTATTAATTCTGTCTTCAGGTGGGTCAAATCAACTTCAATCTGTCCACCAAGTTTTCATAACGCCAGTGACTATATTTCTAAAATATAATTGCAAATGTTCTATTTGGTTGTATTTGTTTCTTTTTTTAATGTTTTCTTAGTCTTTTTCATGGTGTCTGCTTCTTCCTCAGGCTTTTGATCCCAGTTATATCCTTACTATTTTAAGCACACTTATTTTATCTTTACCATTCAGCTCTTTTATCTGAAGTTTTCATAGTATATGACTGCTGCTTATTGCGGATGCTAACTCTCAGTGATGCCACATGGTTCTCTTTGTGCTTTGTACTTTTGTCTTGCGAATTCTTCAAAACTCCATTGGTGGGAATATCGTACTATCTGGATTGAGGGAGTTCCTCCAGGGAGGTTTTACATTTACTTCACCAAATGCCCAGGGTTTTCGCAAGCTCACAACACTTTTATGTTCATCTATTGTCTCAAAGTATCCAGAACCATACAGATAGAAATATCTTAATCCCAACTCTGGCTAAAGATAGGAATATAGTTATGAATTTTCAAGAAAGATGTTTTTCTATCTAAAATCTTAACAAAGACATACAAGTATCCTTCAAACACTATTCTGTACCAGTGAGTAGACAGTTTTTCTAGGATGAATCTTCAAAGGTCCCAGCTTTCTATGGGAGTCTCATATGCATTCTTTAAACTCATGGAACCCCAAAGCATTATCTCCTATTCTTGCGCAGGTACCGAGATCTGAACCTCCATGTGCCTGAGCCCAGGGTTCCATCACCCACTCCCGACCCCACTCCTGCTGCTGTCAGAGCACCATTCACTATGGTTTGGCTCTGGTTTGCAGTTTGTACTTCATTTTTAGCCCATTGGGAATTTCCTTAAATGCCTTCTAGCTCAGCTACACATTTTAAAGTCATATTTTTTATATTTTTATCTAGCTTGTATGAGTGTTTTATAGCAGGAAGATTTCTGGGTAATCTAGTTTGCCATGCTGCCAGAAATAGCAGTAGCAAATGTTAGCATGCTGCCATAAATATTAGTAGAATATGTTAAATCTAAGCATCTCAAATCTGAAGACAACCCACTACAATTTTTCAGGGATTGATAAAGTCATGCAACACTAAATATAGAACTTTACAAAGTGCCATAAAATGTGGTAATAAATATTTAGAAGCTTCTTTTGCGCAAAGGTAAAAAGCACAGCCACATCCATAGGGTAAGCGCTTGTTCTGTCACATTTAAAAGGGCTGAAATAATTCCCCCCAGAAAGCATGTGGTGAAACCTAAAATGTATCTTTGTCAGCAAATATTGTTGGATGATATATGGAAAGCATTATAGAAGAATGCAGAAACAAATATTGGAACAAGTTACAAAGTGTTGAAGCTTTGCTATATATCTGAATGAAGCACTGATGTTTCTAACACATTTCAGCTTATGGTCTTGTCTCGATTCTGTTTCCACTGACAAAATACATTAAAAAAGAACATTTTGGGGGAGCCACTAAAAAAGGACCACATAATATTTCCCTCAATAATAAATAACTTCTGCTCCTGGATGGTGTAGCTCAGTGGATTGAGCATGGGTCTGTGAACCAAAGGGTCACTGGTTCGATTCCTAGTGGGGGCACGTGCCTGGGTTTCAGGCCAGGTCCCCAGTTGGGGGTGCTTAATAGGCAACCAAACATTGATATTTCATTCCTTCTCTTTCTCCTTCCCTCCTCCTCTGTCTAAAAATAGATAAAGTCTTAAATAATAATAATAATAAATAACTTCTTTTAGAAAAAATTATGACCTATAGAAAATTGTGGGCAACTATTTGAATTAGAATAAAAAATTCCCTAGGAAGGGTACAGGTAAGTCCCCCCCACATGAAAAGCATTCCTCCTGTCATCTACAGACAAGATACTGCAGCAAGATGGTGAAGCCAGTGAGAGAGCAAAGTGCTCCAGAATATCATGGGTAAGGTTAGCTTTATAAAAATAAGACACTCAGTTAAAGGGGCTTATCTAAGAAAAAGATGATCAAAAATATGAACAGTAAAATAACAACAAACTCACAGCTATCAAAAACTGAACCTGAAAAAAAAAATAAAACAAAAACAAACTAAGCAAACATCTAGAACAGGAACAGAATCAGAGAAATGGACATTGCATGAAGGGTTATCAACAGGGAGGGGGAAGGGGGAGAATGGGGGGGAGTACAGGGAATAAGAAGTATAAATGGTAGGTACAAAACAGGGGGATGTTAAAAATAGTGTAGAAAATAGAGAAGCCAAAGAACTTATATGTACAACCCATGGACATAAACTAAGTGGGGGGGAATGCTGGTGGGAGGTTGTTGCAGGGTGGAGGGGAATAAAGGGGAGGAAAAAATGGGACAACTGTAATAACATAATCAATAAAATATAAATAAATAAATAAATAATAAAAACAGGACATTTAATGTAGGGAACTCCTCGTACTCTCTGCAGAGTAATTTTTTTTTTAATTTCAATCATTGTTCAAGTACAGTTTTCTGCCCCCTACTCCCGTTTCAGCCCCTCCACCCAACCCTCCCCCCTTCCCCCCATTACCCCCCACCCTTACTTTTTGTCCATGTGTCCTCCAAATTTGTTCCTGTAATCCCTACCCATTCCCCCCTGAAATTCCCTCTTCTCTCCCCTCTGGCCACTGTCAGACTATCCCCTATTTCAGTGTCTTTGGTTATATTTTGCTAGTTTTTTGTTTTGTTTTGTTTTGTTTTGTTTTGTTGTTTAGATTCCTGTTAAAGGTGATATCATGTGGTATTTGTCTTTCACTGCCTGGCTTGTTTCACTTAGCATAATGCTTTCCAGCTCCATCCATGCTGTTGCAAAGGGTATGAGCTCCTTCTTTCTTTCTGCTGCATAGAATTCCATTGTGTAAATGTACCATAGTTTTTTGATCCATTCATTTACTGATGGGCATCTAGGTTGCTTCCAGCACCTAGCTATTGTAAATTGTGCTGCTATGAACATCGGGGTGCAAAGGTTCTTTTGTATTGGTGTTTTAGTGTTCTTAGGATAGAGTCCCAGCAATGGAATTGCTGGGTCAAAAGGCAGATCCATTTTTAGTTTTCTGAGGAAGTTCCAAACTGCTTTCCATAATGGTTGTACCAGTCTGCAGTCCCACCAACAGTGCACTAGGGACCCCGTTTCTCCACATCCTCTCCAACACTTGTTATTTGTTGCTTTGTTTATGATGGCCATTCTGACTGGTGTGAAGTGGTATCTCATTGTGGTTTTAATTTGCATCTCTCTGATGGCTAGCGATATTGAACATCGCTTCATGTGTCTTTGGATTTTCTGTATGTCCTCCTTGGAGAATTGTCTGTTCAAGTCCTTTGCCCATTTTTTAATTGGGTTACTTGTCTTCTTAGAGTGGAGTCGCAGTAAGTTCTTTATATATTTTGGAGATTAAACCCTTGTCTGAGGTATCATTAGCAAATATGTTTTCCCATACAGTTGGTTCTCTTTTTATTTTGATACTGTTTTCCTTAGCTGTGCAAAAGCTTTTAATTTTGATGAGGTCCCATTTGTTTATTCTTTCCTTTATGTCCCTTGCTCTAGGAGACAAGTCAATAAAAAAGTTTCTGTGTGAAATATCTGAGATTTTCCTACCTACGTTCTCTTCTAGGACTTTAATGGTGTCACGCTTTATATTTAAGTCTTTTATCCACCTTGAATCTATTTTTGTATAAGGTGTAAGTTGGTGCTCGAGTTTCATTTTTTTGCACGTAGCTGTCCAGTTCTCCCAACACCATTTGTTGAAGAGGCTATTTTTATTCCATTTTATGTTGCTGCTTCCTTTGTCAAATATTAATTGACCGTAGAGGCTTGGGTTTATTTCTGGGCTCTCTGTTCTGTTCCATTGGTCCATGTGCCTGTTTTTATGCCAGTACCAGGCTGTTTTGATTACAGTGGCCTTGTAGTATAGTTTAGTGTCAGGTATTGTGATTCCTCCTACTTTACTCTTCTTTCTCAAAATTGCAGCAGCTATTCGGGGTCGTTTATGGTTCCATATAAATTGTTAAAGTGTTTGTTCCATGTCTGTGAAATATGCCATTGGTACTTTAATCGGTATTGCATTGAATGTGTAGATTGCTTTTGGTAGTATGGACATTTTAATGATATTAATTCTTCCGATCCATGAACACGGTATATGTTTCCATTTGTTTGTGTCCTCCTTGATTTCTCTCCTCAGTGTTATGTAGTTTTCTGAATACAGGTCTTTTACCTCTTTGGTTAGGTTTATTCCTAGGTATTTTATTTTCCTTTTTGCTATTTCAAATGGGATTTTTTTTCTTGATTTCTGCTTCTGCTGTTTCATTGTTGGTGTACAGAAATGCCTTTGATTTCTGGATATTGACTTTGTATCCCGCTGTTTTACCAAATTCATTTATTAGGTCAAGCAGTTTTTTGGTGGAGTCTATAGGATTTTCTATGTACACTATCATGTCATCTGCAAACAGTGACAGTTTTGTTTCCTCCTTTCCAATTTGGATTCCTTTTATTTCTTTTTCTTGTCTGATTGCTGTGGCTAGAACCTCCAGTACTATATTGAATAGAAGTGGTGAAAGTGGACATCCTTGTCTTGTTCCTGTTCTTAGTGGAAAAGATTTTAATTTTTGCCCATTGAGTATAATGTTGGCTGTAGGTTTCTCATATATGGCCTTTATTATGTTGAGGAATGCTCCCTCTATTCCCACTTTCCTGAGTGTTTTTATCATAAATGGGTGCTGTACCTTATCAAATGCTTTTTCTGCATCTATCGATATGATCATGTGGTTTTTGTCTTTGCTTTTGTTTATGTGATGTATTACATTTACTGATTTGCGTATATTGTACCATCCTTGCATACCTGGAATGAATCCAACTTGGTCATGGTGTATGATCTTCTTAATGTACTGTTGGATGCGGTTTGCCAGTATCTTGTTGAGGATTTTAGCGTCAATGTTCATCAGCGATATTGGCCTGTAGTTTTCTTTCTTTGTTGTGTCTTTATCTGGTTTTGGGATTAAGATGATGTTGGCCTCATAAAAAGAGTTTGGTAGTCTTCCATCTTTTTGGATTTTTTGAAATAGTCTGTGAAGGATAGGTGTTAGTTCTTCCTTAAATGCTTTGTAGAATTCTCCTGTGAAACCATCTGGTCCAGGGCTTTTGTGTGTTGGGAGTTTTTGGATTACTGCTTCGATTTCTTTTGCTGTTATTGGTTTGTTGAGGCTTTCTGCTTCCATTTTATTGAGTTTTGGAAGGTTATATTTTTCTAGAAATTTGTCCATTTCATCTAGGTTTTCAAATTTCTTGGCATACAGCTCTTTGTAGTAATTTGTTACAATCCTTTGTATTTCTGTGGTATCTGTTGTAATCTCTCCTCTTTCATTTCTGATTGTGTTTATTTGGGTTTTCTCTCTTTTTTTCTTGATGAGTCTGCTTAAAGGCTTGTCGATTTTGTTTATCTTTTCAAAGAACCAACTCTTGGATTCATTGATCTTTAGAATTGTGCTTTTAACCTCTATGTCATTTAATTCTGCTCTGATCTTGGTTATTTCCTTCCTTCTGCTTGCTCTGGGCTGTCTTTGTTGTTGTTCCTCGAGTTCTTGTAGACGTAGGGTTAGGTTGTTTGTTTGAAATGTTTCTAACTTTTTTAGGTGGGCCTGTATCGCTATGATCTTCCCTCTCAGGACTGCCTTGGCTGTGTCCCATAAGTTTTGGGTTGTTGTGAGTTCGTTTTCATTTGTTTCCAAAAACCGTTTGATTTCTTCCCTAATATCATTCTTGACCCATTCATTGTTTAATAGCATGCTGTTTAATCTCCACGAATTTGAGTGTTTTGGGTTTTTTTCCTTGTGGTTGGTTTCTAGTTTCAGTCCCTTGTGATCCGAGAAATTGCTTGGTATGATTTCAATTTTTTTGAAATTGTTGAGGCTTGTTTTGTGTCCTATCATGTGGTCAATCTTTGAAAATGTTCCATGTACATTTGAAAAAAATGTGTATTTAGCTTCTTTGGGATGGAGGGTTCTGTAAATATCAGTAAAGCCCAGCTCGTCTAGGGTATTGTTCAATGCCACAATATCTTTGTTGATGTTTTGTTTGGAAGATCTGTCCATTTTTGATAGAGGGGTGTTAAAATCCCCCACAATAATTGTGTTGCTGTCCATATCTTTCTTGAAGTCCTCTAAGATTTTCTTTATGTATTTAGGTGCTCCTATGTTGGGTGCATATATATTTACTATGTTTATGTCTTCTTGGTGAATTCTTCCCTTGAGTATTATGAAATGACCTTCTGGGTCTCTCTTTATGGATCTTCTTTGGAAGTCTATTTTGTCAGATATGAGTATTGCTACCCCGGCTTTTTTCTCCTGTCCATTTGCTTGGAAAATTTGTTTCCAGCCCTTCACTTTCAACCTGTGCAGATCTTTTATCCTGAGGTGGGTCTCTTGTAGACAGCATATGTGTGGGTCATGTTTTCTTATCCAATCAGCTATTCTATGTCTTTTGATTGGAGCGTTTAGTCCATTTACGTTTAAGGTTATTATTGATAGGTACTTATTCATTGCCTTTTATGTACGTGTGATCCTCTCTCACTCTCTCTTTTCCTTTCTTTCCTTAAAGCAGTCCCTTCAGCATCTCCTGCAGAGCTGGTTTAGTGGAGGTGTATTCTTTTAGACTTCTTTTGTCTGAGAAGCTTCTTATTTGGCCTTCTATCTTAATTGAGAGCCTTGCTGGGTAAAGTAGTCGTGGTTGCAGGCCTCTGGTTCTCATTACTTGGATTATTTCTTGCCATTCTCTTCTGGCTTGGAGTGTTTCCATTGAGAAGTCAGCTGTTAGCCTTATTGGGGCCCCCTTGTATGTTACTTCCTTCTTCTCCCTTGCTGCCTTTAAGATTCTCTCTTTGTCTTGAAATTTTGCCATTTTAATTATGATGTGTCTTGAGGTGGGCCTCCTTGGGTTCCTCTTGATTGGGACTCTCTGTGTTTCCTGTATTTGTGTGACTTTTTGTCTCATCAAATTAGGGAAGTTTTCCATCATCACTTGTTCAACTAGGTTTTCTATCCCTTGTTCTTCTTCTTCTCCTTCTGGTATCCCTATTATATGGATATTATTACGTTTCATATTGTCTTGCATTTCTCTTAATCCCTCTTCATTCTTTCTGAGCCTCTTTTCCCTTTCTTGCTCTTTCTGGGTGTTTTCTTCTATTTTGTCCTCTAGCTCACTGATCCGATCTTCTGCTTCATCGATCCTGCTTTTCATTCCTTCTACTGTGTTCTTCATTTCAGAGATTGTATTCTTCATTTCCTCTTGGCCCTTGTTGAGAGTTTCTATTTCCTTTTTTATGCTGATGTAGTTTTCATTGAGTTCATTGTAGCTTCCCTGTAGTTTCTCGTAGCTCATTGTGAGCTCATTGAGCTTCCTGACAATCACTGCTTTGAATTCAATATCTGATAGTTGAATTGCCTCTGTTTCATTTAGCATTCTTTTTGAGGCTTCCTCCTTTCCTTTCATTTGGGGAGTATTTCTTTGTCTTCCCATTGTTTGTGAGACTCTTCTTGTTCACCTCAGCTTCTTATATTGATCTGTTCTGGCTCCCTCGGTTTATGATGTGAACTTCTTTAGTAGAGTAGCAGTGAGTTTCAGTGGTACTGTTTCCTTGACCCCCCAAGCTCGCTGGTCTTGGGCTGTTGTTTAGGTTGGCTTTGTGTTTGCCTTTGGGTTCTGATTGTTGTTGAGTCTTTCTTTGATGGTTCCTTCCCTCCAGCTGGTTAAATGTGGGTCACTCTGTCCACCACCTTCTATATTTTGTTGTGCTGGTGAGGGCAGGTTGTGTTGAGGCTGGTTCTTCTTGATGCAGCGATCTGTTCTTTGTTCTTTCGGTTCTGCCACAATCCTTGGTCCTCCGTTCTCAAAAATGCTGAAATATGTTGGTTGCTTGCCTTTCCACTCCAAAGATCGGTCAGGACTCTCTCCCCTGAGCAGAGGAAAGCCAAATCTGCTCCTTCCTACTCCGACGCCATCTTAGATCCCCCCAGAGTAATTTTTTAGATCAGGTTCCTTGGAAAGCAGATTCTGAGGAAAGTTGCATATAGAAATTTTATTGAAGAATGCTCACAGGCTCAACTATCTGGGAAGTGAGGTAGGATGAGGCAGAGGGGAAAGCTGAACTGAGATGCCACAATCACCCATTCCTATGAAAAGCTCTGGAGTTGGGTGGCCCTTCCATGTTGTCCCACCCTACAGCAAACTGACCAGGCCTCCTTTATACCCAGCACTGACCAGTTATTGAATGAGAGCTGCCCTGGGGTAGGAGGGAGGTGACCTTGGGTGAGGCATCTTTCTTCCACTGAGTGCAATACCTAGAGAATGACCTGTCAGCCACCACATAGTGTGAAGGACTGTGAGCAGTGCACCATGGCATCCACTAAAGCAATCCTACAGAGGATTGTAGGTGACTGGCAATGCCTTTAAAAGAGCTGGTAGACTGAAAGATCAGCTGTTCATCTTTCTCATAAAATGAAATTAAATTATCCACATGTGCTGACCTGTGCTACAATGACAATTAGTGAACATGAGAATGTGATACACCAGAAAAAAACTTAATCTAATAATAAATGTGAAAATGACTATTTCTTAGAAGACATTTATGCTATGGAGTTTTCTGAAAACAGAAATTTGAAAGTGTTTCCATTATTATATGCTGTTGTTTCAAAAATTATGTAGCCTATAAAAACTTTAATAACTGCACACTTAAGTATCCTAAGAGATTGCTTTAACTTGTTATAAGCTTTCAATAATTTCAGTGGTTGTTAAACCTATATGTTAAAGTTTTTTTAAGTAATAAACCCTTAACAGATGAAAATTTCCTAGTTATTTTTAACAAAAGTACTTACATAATGTTTTGACTATCTTTGAAAGATGAACAGTACAATTTGGAAAGCATAGTCAAAGATTTAGTTTTTCCACTTACATATATTGGATTTACATATTGTTGGAAGAACTTTTTCAACTGTGACAGCCATTAAAACCAAGCATCTAAAACCTGAAAACACAGGTTTTAGAAATTCTACATAACAAAAGGTTACACCAAGTTTTTGAATTGGAATAAAGCATCTGATCACATAGTGATGCAAAACTTAGAATTATGTGCTTATCCAGAACCAGGATAATTCAGCGGCTCAAGGCTCCTAGTCTCCCCCAGTTTCCAAGGTGAAATGTTTCTTCTCCTCTTTCTAGGACCCAGCTCCTAGATTATGGCTGGTTACTCTCATTTATCACTTAGCACGGTGGCCTCCAACTCTTTACCTTCATCAGTGAAAAAAAATTGAGCAAGTACCTACATTTATGTGTTTATAAATTCCCACATGTTCTACTCTTTTGATAAATTATCTATATTATATACCATATACAAAGTAGAAATTTTAAAACATCTAACCAAATTAGATTGGTTATTAGATTTGGTTATTCTTGATTAGATCAAGAATAACCAAATTCTTGCCCAAAATGCATAAATTATGAGGAAACATCAGGCAACTCCAAATAAAAAGAGAACCTGCAATGTGACATTTACTCATCAAAAATGTCAAGGTTATAACAGACAAAGATTTAGAACTATTCCAAGTTGGAGTGACAACTAAATGTAATGCATGATCTTGGCACTAGATCTTGGACCCATGAAGAAAAATTTGCAGAAAATAGGTAAACTTTGAGTGGAATTTATGTGTTAAATGGTAATGTTAGATAAATGTCAATTTCATAATTTTTATTTTTGCATTGTAAATACACTCAAAATATTAAGAGGTTATAAGGCATCATATATACAACTTATTTGGAGCAGTTTAGGAAAAAAACAAAACCCACAGTAATATGTATGCATGTTTGTATGTATGAAGAAAGAGAGAGAGAGCGACAAAGATTTAAAAATGCAAAAATAGATAACACTAACAACTGGAAAATGTATATACAGAACTTTGGATCTTTTCACTACTTTTGTAAGTTTTCTGTAAATCCGAAATTGTCTGAAAAGAAGTAATGTTAAAAATTTGATATAGTCAAAGCAACAAAAAGTCCTTTAAAAAGATGAGACAAAATACTAGTTTTAAAGTATTCCATTTACTCATAATAATGTACTGATTATATTGAAATATTAATAATATTTAACATGAGAATATTAAAAATTAGAGATATTTGTCTTGTCCTTTTCTTTATAAAATTGTTTAGAGGAATAACTTCAGTGATCTCATTACTTTTTTTTTTAACACTATACGAGTTTGCATGTCATCCTCACACAGGAGCTGTGCTAATCTTCTCTATGTCACTCCAACTTTAGTACATGAGCCGCCAAAGACCACAGTGATCTTATTAATATTTTTTAAAATGTCCAGATTATAGACACTGAGGAGGATCCAAGATGGAGGCATAGGTGGTCGCACTGTACCTCCTTGCGCAACCAAAACTAAGGACAACAAGAATTTACAAACAAAAAACAACCAGAACAGAGAAATGAACCCAACAGAAGTCTGAATACCATACATCCAGTTCGGTAAGGAGGGGTGGAATCGGAGGCCTATAGAGAGGGGTCGAGGGGTACTGGCAGGAAAAATCGGTGGCTGGCAGACATGTGCACACAGGGCACAGACCGAAGACCGCAGCTGACAGATCAGTGGCAGACCCTGGGCATGGGAGGCATCGAGCAGACCCAGTGAGGCGAGCAAGGCAGCTGGCTGTCCGCAGCCGCACATTCGCGCACAGAACTTAGTGAAAACAGGCAGCGCGACACAAACCACGCATCCTAGGGACCTAGTGCCAGGAAACAAAGCCTGAAGGCATCGATTAAAAACACCTGTGGAAGTTGAGGCTGGGAGATTCTCTCAGCCTCACAGGAGGCTCCTTGGAGAAACCCACAGAGTCCAAGAGAGTGCACAAGCCCACCCACCTGGGAGCCAGCACCAGAGGGGACCAATTTGCTTGTGGGAAGTGGCAAGGGGGACTGGAATCCTGGTGAGAGCAGAGCAGGCGCCATTGTTCCCTCTCAGACCCCGCTCCCACATACAATGTCACAACCCAGCGACTAAGGTGCCCCACCCTGGTGAACACCTAAGGCTCCGCCCCTCATATGTAACAGGTGCAACCAGACCAAAGGAAAAAAATTAAATTAAATTAAAAAGATGGCTCAAACAGAGTTAAAAGCCCCAGAGCCAATTTTTTTAAGCAACTGAGAAATAGCCAACCTATCAGATGCACAGTTCAAAGCACTGGTGATTGGGATGCTCACAGAATTGGTGGACTTTGGTCATAAATTAGATGAAAAAATGCAGATTACAATAAGTGAAATGAAGAAAAATGCACACGGAACCAATAGTGATGGAAAGAAAACTGGGTTTCAAATCAATGCAAGGGACCAGAAGAAGGAAAGGAACAACCAAACAGAAAAGAATGAAGAAACAAGAATTCAAAAAAAATGAGGAGAGGCTTAGGGACCTCCAGGACACCTTTAAACGTTCCAGTATCCGAATTATAGGGGTACCAGAAGGGGAAGAGGAAACACAACAAGTGAAAAACTTATTTGAACAAATAATAAAGGAGAACTTCCCCAATCTGGCAAGGGACATAGACTTCCAGGAAGTCCAGGAAGCTCAGAGAGTCCCAAAGAGGGTGGACCCAAGGAGGAACACGCCAAGGCACATCATAATTACATTAGCCAAGGTAAAAATGAAGGAGAGAATTCTAGAAGCAGCAAGAGATAAGGGGACAGTCACCTACAAAGGAGTTCCCATCAGAATGTCAGCTGATTTCTCAAAAGAGACCTTGCAGGCAAGAAGGGGCTGGAAAGAAGTATTCCAAATCATAAAAGGCAAGGATCTACAGCCAAGAATACTCTATCCAGCAAAGCTTTCATTTAGCATGGAAGGAGAGATAAAGTGCTTCTCAGATAAGGCCAAGTTAAAGGAGTTCATCATCACCAAGCCCTTATTATATGAAATGTTAAAGGGACTTATCTAAGAAAAAAGAAGATAAAAAATATGAACAGTAAAAAAAGACATCAAACTCACAGTTAGTAACAAGCACACCTAAAACAAAAGCAAACTAAACAAACAAAGAGAACAGGAGCAGAACCACAGAAATGGAGGTCACATGGAGGGTTAGCAACAGGGAAGTGGGAGGAGGAGAGAGGGGGAAAAGGTATGGAGAATAAGTAGCATAGATGGTAGGTAGAAAATAGGGGAAGGGCAAGAATGGTGTGGGAAATGTAAAATCGAAAGAACTTATGACACATGGACATGAACTAAAGGGGGGAAATGGGGGTGGGAGAGGGTGGGCAGCGGGGAGGGGAGTAAAGGGGGAGAATGGGACAACTGTAATAGCATAATCAATAAAATATATTTTTTAAAAATTTCCAGATTATAAAGCCAATCCCTCTCTTAAAACATGAGACTTAATAATTTAAAACTAATTTTTTACATTTAATATCTATTTATGATGGTTAGAAAAGGTTAAATTATTTTAAGATAATGTTTGTATTTTCTCATAAAACACAACAGAATTGATTTTCTGTAAGACACTCAAAATCTTGTTCTAATTGTTTTTCTCATTGCTGGTTCTCTCTCTTCCCTGTTAGTATCAAAATGGGGTGACTTTAGAGTATTCAATATTTGAAATATTATGTAGGAGGAAGTGATAACAGTTTTAGCTGCAAACCTTTTTTCTTCCTTAGAACTTCTCCTTTACCCCACCTTAATTCTCATCCCCAAAGAATGATAAAATGATACATCAGAGTTACCATTTAGCAGCTCATTTCATATAAGAATCCCCTGGGCCTCCTTCTTTCAGTTCTTCTGACCTTCCAGACTGGCTGACTCACAAAAGGGAGAGACTTCCATCCAGAAATTTAGAAGGATGGGAGAATGGTGCACTAATTTAAGAAAATTGTGAGAAGGACGAATACACAATTGCTTTAATTTTGCAAACAGATCACAAAATGCATGCAAATAAAGATTATCTTTTTACTTGAAATGTGTATTTCACCAGTGTGTAACTCAACTTATGAAGGCTTGTGCAATTCTGAAAACAGATTCTTGAATAACATTGCAGCATGTCTCTCCTCGGCAACAGCCTTCAAATACTGAGAGCCACTGAAAAGTAGGTACCTACAAAAAATGTCATAAATCTACTGGGTACACGATATTGCTGAGTATTGTGTTCTATAGGTAGAATTAGCTGAAAAAGAAGCTATGTGCAAAAAAGTCACTCTTCAGCAGTTTGTCCACATAAAGGTAATGAACCATAAACATCACCCATGAATCCTCATCCATGGATACACAACATCAAAGTTCCTTTGGGAATTCCCTCACAGATGTGGACCAACTAGAAATCTTGAACACACTTTAAAAAGCCACTTCTGCTACAAATAGAAAAACCCTACAATTATCAAGACAAAGATTTTTGTCAATGGTTATAAAAATCTGATGATACAAAAAGACAAAGAAGTGGGTTATAATGTTAACAAAGAACCTGGCCAGAATGTTGTGATCTTACAAGTATCAAGACATCAGCTATTGGATATAACAGAACATAGAAAATTCAAACTTCTTATTCTAATAGCAAAGGGGTGGGGAAAGGAATAAAACCCACAGAACGTTCCTTATGGTCGCCAATGTTCTCCAGCCAAAGCCTAGTGGGAACACACCTGCAGCAGAACACAGCTGGGTTTCTTGACGTGCTGCAACAATAGAGAACACACGTGTGTGGAAACATGGGGCATTTCACTGAGGGGTATTAGAAAGGACTTAGTATAGGATTTGGGATTGTGTGAGGTGATTTAGGGGAGAGTTCAAGAAAGCAGGGCTTTGCTCAGAATTGGATGTTATCAGGAAATGGGGTAATTCTATGATTGGGTAGCTGAATAATTCTTATCTAGAAAGTCAGAAGAATAGAGTGAAGCTAAAGCTGTCACTGGTAGAGAAGCATCCATCATTCATATCAGCCAGGATATGGGGGATGTTTGGTTATTTTTGTGGCTCGGTCATCATTGTCCACACCTGGCTGCAGACACAGCTGTCTGCCTACAATAGTCATCACAGCTGGAACCAGCTCATGCACCCATGTTCCTACATACAGTGCAGGGTTATTCATTGGTGCCTTCACCACATAAATGAGCAGGGCCGGGTTGATCTGCACCAAGTTCACATTCCCTTTTTTCCTCCTCTGAGACAGTTGTCATTTTGATTTCAGTTCTGAAAAAAACTTCAGATTTTGAAAACAAGATGTCTGCTCCTTTTCCAAAAACCCCATGTGTTGAAAAGTGTTTATAAATCCAAGTCTCAAAGTCTGCACTCAAGTGCTGCTGTTGAGATATGCTACACCTGTTTCCTAATTCATATGATCTTGGGAGATATATACCTATATATTTACATATATAATATATCTGATGCCATATTTTTAATAAATACCCCATTTTATAATAATTGGTTCCTCTAAGATGTTTCAGAAAATTAGTGCAATGTATTAAAATCTAGTGTTAGGAAATTCCATGGTCTCACCTAAAACTTTTATTTGAGAATTAAACTATTATTAAATCGTATCTAACTCTGAACTACAATTTAATTATACTCAGTGCTTCTTAAGCCTTCAAAAAGCAATTTTTTTCCATCCTTAAAAAACAAGTGCAAAGATGGCATTGGTGAAACCAGGGTTATGAATGCTGACCTTACACTGACAAAAACAGTAACACTCCACTTGTAGCACTCACATCGACCTCAATCCCAGCTTGCTGTCTTGTCTCCCTACCCCCAGTCTCCTGTGAGCTGGTGCCCCTGGAGCTCCAGCCACCCACCATCCCTGGGGGCAAGGCCTCCCCACACCTTGCCCTCCCCCTGGGGTCATCACAGACACTACCCGCTTCTAGGCCACTCTGGTGCCAAATCCTGAGGTTCTCCAATGATCTTGTTTCCCCATAGCTATAGATATGGAGGTGCTGGTTCAATACAGAGTGGGGACACAGCAAGGGGCTGAAGCATTGCAAACACAGAGGCCAGAATTGCCAGGAACAACCAGCCCCTCCCCATGCAGCCAGATAATCTTGGCTGCAGAGGAGGGCACATCCATGTCATCAGCAGAAATTAGTTGAAGGCCTTCTCCCTTCAGGCAATCACATCACATTTAGGCTCACAACACTCAGCCCAGTTTCAGAGCATCTCAATATTCACTTTATCTGCAAATGTACCTTCTGCTGCTTTTCCTTCCCCTGCACTGGGCCGGGTCAGTCCCAGTCAATCAGGCACAGGGGGCAGCACTGCTATACCAGCCAAGCGCAGGCCTGTTGGCACCAGCTCTTCACCCTTGGTCTGACCCAGTATGTCCAGAGCATGGTTCTCTCCACTACCCTGATGGCCATTATCAACCACTTACAGAACAGCATCCAGGAAGATAAACTTTCTGGCAACTGGATAAAGTCAGTCATTGAGCATGTCTTAAAGCTGCAGGAGTTCTGCAACAGCAAGCAAAGCTGTATACAGACAGCTAAGAGTATGCATACCTTAAAGCTATAGTTCTCTTTAGACCAAGCATCCAGGTTTGACCAGCACAAACCAGATTTTAGATGTTGGACTTAGATATTTCTATTTCAGAAAAGCTACTCAGAAGACCTCTTATCCACCTGCTGGCACTCAGGGTCCTGAGCTCCAACACAACAGAAGAGCTTTTCTTACTGATCTCAGTGGCAATGTTTCAATCGGCAGCATAATCCCCTCTACCTTCAAGACAGAGAAAGCAGGTGTAATGACTGGATCACTGCAGCCAGTCTATAGTGCGCACCGCACACCTGCTGAGGGACGACTAAAAGACAAGTAGGATTCTTTCTTGCTGTAAGAAATGCTTTAATGCCTTTGATGAAGCAGCAGATTTTGGAATGCTGTTTTACCTCAGTTTATATTTGGAAAATCTCAAAGGGCAAAAAGCAAAGTTTTATAAAGTCAGAAATTAGTACTAAAGAAAATTTTTTAAAAATACTTGAAAAACAGACATTCCACAGTAATTTTCAATTCATTAAAAAACTTAGAATAGACATTTACAAATAATTTCTCATTAACATTCCATTTTATATTTAACTTAAATTGTCTCCAAAGAAGTTTCATGAACAGAGATTTTAAGAACACAGTAAAGGAAGTAGATAGATGACAGAATTCAAACTAATGTTCTCCTGACCTCTTCCAAAAAATAAAACCACAAATTATTACTATGCCTTTTGCCTTATATTTATTATAATAACTTGCATTAATATGGTAGTGATGATTTTCCTCAATATATTCAAGAAAAGCTACTTACCTATTAATAACAGCTGTCCTCTTAAAAAAAGATGAACGCTTAGTAAAATAAAACTGTTCAGGCAAGATCTGATTTTTAAACCTCAAAAGGAAGATAACCTGTGCGATTATTCACTTATAATGTGTTAAGTATAATATTTTCTAATGTGTTAATACTTTTTAAAAAGTACTGGCCCACCTAAAATTATTTCTACTCACCTATTTTCACTTACCTACATTTCACTTACCTGCATTATGATTAATTTTAATTTGAAATCCAAATATAGATTGCACATTAGGTAACAGTGTTGTATCAATGTAAAATTTTCTCATTTTGATCACTGTGCTGAGGCTGAGTATGAGAATGTCTTTTTGCCTAATGAAGGGGACCAAACATTTTGCCTTTTGGAATATTGATTTTAAGCTTGTTGTTAAGAAACAAAAGACTCAGAAAGAACCTATGAGTTTCTTCTCTTTCCTGCCCAAGGTATTCAGATAGAAAAACCCACTTCAGGAAAGAAATCTTAGAATGTTTGCCTTAGCCTGATTTGAATTAGATATGGAATAGATTTGTTCCCAGGTGGAGACAGGAAAGTAGATCAGTCTCCAAGAGAGGGGTTAGAACCTAAGTGGTCAAGAGGGTGAGTGGCCAAAGACCAGGCGTCCTCGAATTGGTAACCTACGCAGTGGTTATCAGGCTTAACTGTATATTAGAGTCACCTAGAAGCCTTTAAAAACCCCTAGTATCTAGGCTTCACTCCATCTATCTAGTCACCAAATCAAGATACCTAGCAGTGGTACTAAATAGAAATGTCTAAAGACCCCAGGTGACTCCAATGTGCACCTAGTTTGAGAATCACTGTCTCAGACGAGCAGCCTTGGCAACACTTGGAAGCTGGTTAGAGATGCAGAATCTCAGGCTTGCCCTCAAATCCACTAAATCAGAATCTGCAGTTCAACAAGATCCCCAGGTGATTTCTATGCACATAAAGGTCTGCTAAACATCAGAGTCACCTGGAGAACTAATAAAGAGGCGAAGCCAAGGTTCAATGAGGTAAGCCAAGACCTGTGCCTCTGTGTCTTCACCAAGTTTCCCAGTGAAAACGTTTTAATATCTGACCATTCCCACTGTCTCTCCAGGAAGGCAAAACTCACCTTCCCTCAGTGCACATATCCACCCTCCCAATCTGACAGTTCGCCAACCACTGTTAATAGGAATAATTCACTATTTAATGTTCTGCAACTGGGGCAATTTAATAGTGTGATCTATGTCTAGAGTGGACCATATGTTATTTTTATCATAACTCCATACTAAATTGTGACCAAAATCTGATGCTATTAATAAACACTGCATTTATATTTGAGCAAAATAATATTAAAACACAAAAATTCTGGAAAATAATAAATTCTTATTTTTCCTATTGTCACACATTGCACATGAAGCTCATTCATTCATTGCATATGTAACCAGCCATGCTAATATAACAGCACTGCCATTAAAAATCTAAGAAGTAATTAGTTTGGGATTTTGCAACTGTGTGGGCATCTCTTGACTACTCTAGAAATCATATTCTAGTTGTCACACCTCCTTTGCCATTCAGTTGGCAGCCCCTCTCTTACTCTGACACACAGTGCCACCTTAAGGCAAAAATTACCTTCTCTCAGTACACATTTCGATTCTAGTCTTTCAGCAGTCGTGGGGCTAGGAAAAATTCTGTTTATTTGAAGCAAGTTGTTCACAAAAGAAATTAGAAGATAATATCAAATGCAATGGAAATTTTCAAGGAAAACTACAATGTAGATACTTGGGCATACTTTTGCATAATAGAAATGAATGTCGAATAAATATGTTTCTAATCAAAATGTATAGTTGAGTATGTATGATTCAGAAAGTTTTTTAAAATGAAAAAATAGCTATATCAGAGTTTCAATCTTTGTGTACTTACAGAGATTGAAACTTACTTACAATCTTACTCAATAGATTGAAATTGAAACTATTAATTTCACTTAATAAAAATGATGTGAGAGGATACTGGAAGAAGAAAGCAACTGAAATTTCAGAAAATACTGTCTCTCTCTTGTACTGGAATAATCAGTCATACAGCTCTGCAATAGGTAGTTAAATTAGGTGAGGTGAGGTGGTTAATAAGATGAGGCAAGAACATGTTGTGGGGGGGGAACACAAGAAATCACTTCAAGATGCTGTAAGACCTTTTAATAAATCACTTAACCTCCAAAACATATAATTTGAAAAAGATTGAACAAAGCCAACTAATTTTATTCCAACTTTAACATTCTTATTATTCCTTTAATGCTTATGACTGTTCTACTGATATTATAAGTGCTCAGTAGTTCATTACACCAATGCATAACAAAATCTAACTTAGTAATAAAATAGTGTAACATTATGTTCTGTATTAATAACAAAGTTTTAATAAAAGTGACACATCTCTGGCACATGTATGTCTCCTCCCCTATGGCATAACCATGACTGTCACAATAAATTGACAAGGATGTTATTTTCCCAGAATATAGCACTAACTCAGAATCCTTCTCAACACAAAGTTCAGCCACTGCTTCCTTCCTTCATTTGTTCATTCATTCATTCATACAACAAATATTTATTTTGTGCCTCTTCTGGGACACAGTATAAAACACAGTAGACACAGCCCCTGTCCTCATAGAGCTTATGCATTTTAGCAAAGACAGACATCGAAACAAGAAAGTTCTGCATGAGAAATTGTGTCTTGAAAAATAAAACTTTTTTTGCTACAGTTGATTTAGGAATTAGACTCTTCTTAAGCTCCAAGCTTAAGAAACTACGTCCCAGAATTTACATAGTTCCCTGTACAACTTCTTCCACTCACATTAGCCATTCCTGTGAAAGGGAGGTTTCAAATGTTTATTATCACTGAGCACATTGCTACCCTAACTATATAGAAATTCTATTATAAAGACAAAAAGGGATATCAGATAGGCAAGAGCAGTGTCTACTTTAGTGTTTAAAAACACATTTGTTCAATGAATGAATAAAATCTTTATTAAAGTCACTCCATCACTTTAATTTCCTAACGAGCAACATTCAGTTTCTAATTCTCACTTGGCAATATTCATTTTCTTATTATCTTAGGTCATTAGCTTTCTCATTATTAAATGATTGTTATACAACTTTCCATAGGTCTGAACCTTGTTTTCTCAAAAAGATTAAGCCCTATACATACCTCTTCCACTTTATTTGCAGGATACTATCAATGTGCTATGAATTAGTTCTCTTAAGTGTGTTCGTTCATTCGGGCTCCTACAACAAAATACCATATCTGGGTGACTTATAAACAACAGAAATTTATTTCTCACAGTTCTGGAGGCCAAGAATTCCAGGACCATAGCATTGGCAGATTCACTGCTTAGTGAGGGCTTTCTGGTTCATAGATGGTGACTTCTTGCTGTGTCTTCACATGGTGGCAGGGGCTACAAAGCTCTGTGGGGTCTCTTTTATAAGAGCATTAATCCCATTAACAAGGACTCTGCCCTCATAACCTAAGCACCTCCCAAAGACCCACACCTCTTAATACCATCCCATTGGGCATTAGGATTTCAAAATGTGAATTTGGGGGAAAGCAAATACTCAAACCATAACAATAAGTAATTTCCAATATTTGAATTGAATAACATACTTTAGAAAAAAAGATAAGGGGAATAATCACTTTCTAATGTGATGATTAATTACTACCTGTTTCAGATTGCTTCCACTATGGATTTTTTTAAAAGATTTTATTTATTTTCCCAGCCAGGGTACATTCCTGGGTTGCAGGCCATAACCCCCAGCAACCACACATTGATGTCTGTCTGTCTGTCTGTCTCTCTCTCTCCCCCCCTCCCTTCCCTCTCTAAAAATAAATAAATAAAACCTTTAAAAAAAAGATTTTATTTATTTATTTTTAGGGAGGGAAGGGAGAGAGAGAGAGAGAAGAGAAACATCAATGTGCAGTTGCTGGGGGTTCTGGCCTGCAACCCAGGAATGTACCCTAGCTGGGAATCAAACCTGGGACACTTTGGTTCCCAGCCCGTGCTCAATCCACTGAGATATGCCAGCCAGGGCTTCACTATGGATTTTTTAAGTACACTAGTCCCCCTGAATTGGGTAGGGGGAGGGAGATATGTTCTAAGACCCCAGTGGATGCCTGAAACCACAAATAGCACCAAACCCTGTATATACTGATATTTTTTTCTATACATACATACCTTCAAGAGGTGGTACTGCAGATGAACTTCCATCTAAGTAGAATTATATGGTTTGAGTAATCAGGTATTTAATAAGATGTATTTCCATGAAAACAAAAGAAAAAAGGTTAATAGCTGGAGCAAATTATAAACTTAGTTTCTGAGTCTAAATTTTCTAGCCTTGAGTTCAAAACATCTTTAGATGGCAGAATAAGGATGACAGTTTCGAGCTGATGGATTTTCCTGCTTTGCCGTTTGAATATCTGGTAATGTCGGGGTGCTCTGGTGAATTCTCTCAGTGGCCTACACAGAGGTAGGCATGAAGATGGCACATTTATGATCTGCTGTGGTGGTGGCTCTGAAGTTTGTTTTGAGTTGTCCCCATTTAGCTAGTTAGCGTGTGGGGGAAAAGGAAGGTGTTAGTTTTTCGTGATTCCGAGTCACTAAAATTGGGTGGGAGAAAGTTAGAAATGTTCATTTGGAGATTTGTAGCCAGACATTAGAGGAAAGTCGAAGAATTCAGGCTCCAGTCCAGTTTGTAGGTAGATAACAAAACCTCAAAGACAATAAACAGGACTAGAATCTGATAATGGGTACACAATAGTTTTCTACTGAAAAACACTTTTTCTCTCTAGTCACCCCATGTTTATCAAAGATATTCTAGTAACACTAATTTATTTGTAAAATATGTCTATTCTTGTTCAATTTGGCCTCGTTTTTTAAATACATATAACAAGAATAGTAACTTTATGCACATTCTTACATATTATAGTTCAGTTAAACTTTTACTAATATCCAAGGGGCTTTATTGGCTCCGTAAAGTCAACTTTAGTTTTTAAAAATTATCTGGTAATAAAGAATCTCAAATTAGATTCTAATTGTCTCTTTAGCCTAAAAAGCACGAAAGTTCAATGAGATTCCAAGTGAGTACAGTTCAAAGATAAAATTGTTAAGAATTTCAAGAAGGATTGAGAGCATTAAACCAAGTGTAAAGCCCTTCTGAACACATTGCCCAAGTAAGTGTACCATGGAAGCCACTTAGTGGGCATCCTGAACACTGCATAGCAATGAGGCAGCACAAGACAGGGATGGACACACACACATCACATGCATCTCCTATATTCATGTGCATGCTCCATTGTCTCATCAGACTTCACTTACAAGTCATAAGTTCGAAGATAAGTTATTAAGCATTTCAAAATGGCAAGAGCAGAGCACTAAAGCAAATGCAGGGCCTTTTTGAGAACAGGTCGCATGCCCATGAACCCAGCTCTGCTCTCACCTTCACTTCATACCCTCTAGCCTCAAGTGATTAAAAAATCTCTCTGTTCCTTCCTCCTTGATTCTTCTGCATCTGAGCCACACTGCCCAGGTGTAGGAAGCTGATGACACTTGAAGAACAAGTTGTTGGCTGGAGAAGGAAGTTCTAATTTCTTCCACTTAAACCAGGAAGGCTTGAGATGAGGCTTAGACCAGGGTGAAGAGGTAAATGTTAGTTATCTTTTTTCAAATTTATTTTTATTTAAGTATAGTTGGTATACAATCTTATATTAGCTATATTAGTTTCAAGTGTATGATACAGTGATTCAACATTTTTATACCTTAACAATGTGATTATCCCACTAATGAAATGTTAGTTATCTTTTAGAAAACAACTTTATAATAAATTGAATGCCTAAATGCAGAGCTCTTGTTTATGTTTTATTTATCCATTGTTTTATTTTCCCAGTGACTATTTACCAGCTTCAAATTGCTAAACAGATGCTGAAGATCTAACTATGAACAGGAAGCTATAGTTCCTACCCTTTTGCAACTTGAATAAATAGGCAATGAATGACAATTCAGTGCCACAAGAAATACCAAGGGGGGCATGCATGGCACTAAGGAAGCACAAAACAAGCTATGAATGGAGCTTTGGGGACAGATAAGGCTCTGGAAGAATTTAGCTGCGCAGTGACACCTGCAGCATGCATACAAGTAAGTGGGGCTCAGGGGGAGGAATCTTCTTGACAAACAGAACAGCACAAGCAAAAGCAAGAAGAATTACAAGGAAATGAAAGAAAATTAAGAAGAGGTGGAACCAGGAGCCATGAGGCTATTTAAGTACCAAGCACCTAGGAGTTCTTAAATGCTTTGGGCAGCCATAATATAAGTTTCACAGTCAATCATATTTGCTTTTTCAAAATGCCACTCTACGAAGAACGTAAGGGAGTGGAGTCAGCAGTCAGAGTAGGTACTTGAGCAACTCACAGAAAGGAAGTAGGCTGGATTAAGGGATGGAAAATAGTGAGGTCTGGACGTGAGGAATACTTAGAAAGTAGATTTGACAGGACTGGCTGACTGAACGATGAAAGGCTAAAAGAGAATAAAAAATTAATAACAAAGATTCCCCAGACTTCGAGATGGAGAACTGGCTGGTGCCATTTCCTGAGGGTTAAAGAGCCAGAGGTAGCCGGGCAAGCGAAAGAACCTGGAGCTGAATATTTCAGATATCTGCCACTTCCCCAATAATATCCCGTTAATCCAAAATTTGCTCCCTACTGTTGCTCCCTAAAAGCTGCCTACGTGCTGCAGTTCGACTGCTTGGGCGGGCAACCAACCAAGGAGATTCTTCTCACAAGGGGGAACCCTAGAGCACAACCTCGAAGAGGAGATTCAGCAAAACTAAAGACACAGGAAGCTTCTGGACGCCTTAAAAGGCCAACCCCACAAAGGTCCGGGCGCCACGCCTAAAAGCCAACTACTCCTCGGAACAGGGCAGGCAGGTTGACAGAGCTTGACAGCAAGCCCCGCCCTGCCCGGACTGGGACGGTGGATGCCCGGATGTGGTCGCAGGACCAGAGTGCGTCACCCGAGGTCACCGGGGGGGCGGGGCTCTGCCTGCGTGCGTGTTTGCGCCGTCTCCTCACGTGACTGCCATCCCGCCAGCCAATGGGTGGGCGCAGATGCGAATTTCGAATGTGGTGGCGGCTGTCGGAGGCTGACGGGAGACAGTGCATTAGACCTGGAGGTCCGGGAGCTCGGAGCGCTGTCCGCGGGACAGTATCGCTGAGCTTTGGAATGTAAGGAGGGAAGCAGCTGCGGCAGAAGCGGTGGCGAAGGTATCGTGGACGTAGCTGCGGGAGGCGGGTCTCCTGGCCCTTTCCAGCAACGCACCCACCCCCGCCCGCTGGCTTTCCCGATGTGCCTCGGACAAAGGGGCGGCCTCAAGGTTTGCTGGTGTGGATCAGAGGGGTCATGATCCCTGTTCCTCTCCGACGAGGATCCATCTGCCGTTTTAAGTTCGGTGGCCGAAAACTCAGTCTGTGCAGTAGGCCTGACCAGGTGTCTTTCTCTGCCCTGCACCCCGATCCGCCCTTCCCAGTGATCCAGTTTCCTTTTCTCTTTAATAAATGGAGAGCCGAACTTCCTGCCTTGTAGAATGGTGTGAATTAAGTGGTATGCAGATAAAGCATTTACAGTAGTTAAAAGGCAGGCTCGGCATAAGGGCACTCAAACCGGCGGCTGTTCATTGTGCATCCCTTCGCTTTTGCTCGGTCTGTCGCCCTGGAGAAGCGGTCCTGACCAGTGCCCCTCCGGGGTGCCTCAGCGGCAGGAGTGAATGAAAGAATGTGATGGAGATCAAATATTCTACATACTTTTTTTTTAATCCAGACCCCTTACCAATACGGATCGAGACTGTGGTCTTGCACTCTAACCTGTTTTCATTCGTGCTCTCTCCGCCACACCCCCTGTTAGTACCATCAACGGCCTCAACAGGAAAACATGATAGGGCAATTTTTGTGATATTAAGCTGATTAAACTTAATGTTCTTTCTTTTAGATAATAGTTGGTTTTTAAAATACCACAACTAAACTAACTTGATAGGTTATTTAATCCGCGTGGCTCTCAAACATCTCCAGCTGGAACTTCAAAAACTACATTGTGGTACATTGTCTACATTGTCTTATACAACTCACTTAACCTAAGTGCTTTAAAAATAGTTGTGCTTTCTCTACTGGGAACATCCCAGTGTATCATCTATCGATGTTGGCAGAAAGGAAATGTTTAAGTGAGATCTATGATATCTAAATGTATGACCTCAGACACTGCATAGAAGAAAGCAAGGCCTGGAGAACATTCTCTAGAATATGTAAGTTTGAGGAATCTTTTGACTAAGAGGAGATGAAGGTATAGCCTTTGTAGTGAAATTGTATGTATGAATTGTTGTAGGAAACAATTTTTTGCAATATTAAGATCTGCAAAAGTGCGATCTAGGGTAAATGTGCATGAAAAGTAGTTTGACATGCTTAGCAGAATACTGAAGTCTATCTGATTTACTGCATTTTTAAGTATACTTATGTATTAATATACTCAATAGCATATTCCACTGTCAATGCATGTTTTGCTACTTTAACTGTATTATAAAAGTCATTATTTAATGTCTGATTTGCTATATTCATGATGCACTGGGAGTTAGCAGCCCTGAGTTTTTGAATAATTCTGAGAAAACTGACATGTTCCTGTATCCCAGTTCCTGCTGGTTCTAGCTCTATTATTGTAATAATAGCCTATTAAAATTGTATATAGTGTTGCATAATTTAACTAAACTTCTGAAGATCACTTTGACTTTCTTGAGAGTGTGTTCATATCTTTAATATTGGGTTAAAAATTGTGGAAGAGAGAGAAGTAATCATATGATCTAATTTGATAAATTAATACAGAGAAAAACTGGAACATGAAGCCCAGATACATGATTACCTCTGAACTAATGTTATAAGTTAAATTAACATTAAATGTTGGTCATAAATATTGCCCATAGGAAACAAATAATAACATCAAAATATAATATTAAGCATTCCCATAGTGCCTAATATATGGTAAGCCTCCCATGAGTATTTGTTAAGAAATAAATAAGTGGTATATTACAATCTTTGTTTTGGAAATCCATATTTATTAAAACCTTCCCTATAAAGTACCAAGAAGGATAATATTATGCCCAAAATATTAATGAGATTTAAAAGCTGCACAATCTAGGTTATTACCAAGTTAGCTACATACTTTGAGCTAATTCTTCAATTACTAAGTCTCTATTTAATCCTTTTTTACGAATAGCTTGTGTTTTCATGTTTGTTTTATATTAGATATTGCCTTTTAGAAAAATTAAATATTGTTTTATTTTTAATTCCTAGGCAGAAGATGGCCAAGGAAAGGAATCTCAAAAAGTCCTTTCAAGATAGTCTTGAAGACATAAAGAAACGGATGAAAGAGAAAAGGAATAAAAACTTGGCTGAGATTGGCAAACGCAAGTCTTTCATAGCTCCACCATGCCAAATAATCAGTAAGATTTTCTTGTTGTCCTTTTGCATCACTTTTTAAGTTTAGATTTAATAACTAATAAAAAATTTTATCCTCTTTTAGCCAACACCTCTACACTGTTAAAAAACTACCAAGACAACAACAAAATGTTAGTCTTAGCTTTGGAAAATGAAAAATCCAGAGTGAGAGAAGCCCAAGACATCATCCTGCAGCTGAGAAGGGAATGTTACTACCTCACATATCAGTTATATGCATTGAAAGAGAAACTTACTTCACAACAAACGGAAGAACCTGCTCAGGTATTTTCATTACAAGGGCTCAATTTCTTAGGAAGAAATGGTAAAGCTATGAATTAGTTTACACCAAGTATGTTATTTAATTACAGGTAACTGTTGATCAGTGCTATAAATCTTAGCTTTTCTGTATGGTTTTGCTACATCCAGTGGGGTTTTATATGAACTACCATAATTTGGGGGGTGGGATGTATTAAATACAGTGCTTTTAGAGAATCATTTTTACCTACTAGTTGGCTAGATAAAGATTACACATTAATTCCCAAGCAAGAAATATCCTGAACACTTTTGTGTCCATGTTTTTAATCTAATCCTGATTGTGTCCAAGGTTATAGAGAAGAGCCAGCCACAATATAACATACATGGAGTAAGCTTGGTTTAGGATATTCCTTGTGTCTCATTGCATATTAATCCTGAGAAGAGTAATTATGAGCCCGTTTCATCATTCCTTCTCCCAGAAGCCACTACCAGGGAAACTCACAGGGTAGAGAAAGAGAAAAGCAGTGTTGAGTGTCAGGTGTTAAGAGTTTCCTTTCTTCCCAGGGGACCATATGTTTGCTGTGCCAGTGAAGATGGTTGTGTTAGCAGGAGATGAGAAAAGAAAGCCAGACCCATAGGGATTAGGGTAGGGATATGGACCTGAGAGAGGAACTAAGGTCACCTCTCTGTTGACCAGAGTCAGTGAGAGTTCTTCCTTCCCTGCAACTAAGGTGATTCCACATTTTTTCTGTGTGATATATATAGAGAGAGTGTGTGTGTGTGTGTGTGTGTGTGTGTGTATGCACATACATATGTGTATACACACATATGCATTCTATTCATATACAGTGTAGTAGAGAATTATCTTCATAATGATTAAATATGATTTCTTTACCTTCATGTGGTAGATTATTTAATAACAATTTTTTCTTCAGAATATAATCTTTCTTAATTTTTTTTCTTTTTGTCAACTGGTGGGAAAAAACAGTCTTCCAAAGGCATTTGAATCTCCCTTTTCCCTTTCCAAAGCCTTTGCTAAAATCACACATAGAATAACATAAAGTAACTACCTCATGAGATAGTTACAAAAACACTAGGGGCAAAACACTGTTGTTATTGCAGGCCTTATGATATTTATCAATGATTTTTGAGTATTTATTAAAACATATTGTTGGTGGCTGGGCAAAAGTATTCTTAGCATTTCAAACATCAGCATTTCTTTTCTGCCATATGTTGCTTATGTCACTCATTCTCAACCATTGGTCTACACGTGTGCCTCCATATTCAGCGAGTCATTTCAGCAGTCACAGAGAAGCTTAAATGCTTAAAAAGGAGATGCTTTAATCGATCAGAATTAATTTTCTTATAGCCTTTTGTTCCCTGCATTTTATAAAGGATCATTTTAATAATCTGTTTTTTTTAATTATATCATTCTGTAGGTAAATATTCTCCTTTATTTACACAGTAAAAATACTAGTTTAGAACATTAACTATACTGATAATAAATTTAAAACTTTTAATGGGATTAAATTTCTAGTTTTGTTTCTGATGGAGTTTTAACCTACTCGTAACATTAGCATATTATAAATTTATAGGTTAGGACCTACACACACAATATATATCCATTTAAACATTTATGAAGGATCTCAAACATATTTTGTACAAAGGGAAACTCCTTCCCTAACAAAGATATTGTATACTCCTACCTCCCTCTATAAGTCTTAGCCATCTCAGTAAAACAGCCTTATCCTTTTGTCCTACTCAAAATCATGAGAAGCAATGCTCTTCCTCGCTGTCCTCGCCTCCACCCCTATTCAATCTGAGCACACTTTATTATCTCAAGACCTTCCACCTGGTGTCACCTCCATAGCCACAGAATTCCAGTCCTAGCTAGTATCATGTTTTGTTTCATTTACTGGAGTGGCCGCCTAACGCCTTCTGCCCTTGGGTCTTTTCAGTCCTTGTTTCACACAGTGGCCAGACTGATCTTCAGCCTGGACTCAGACTAAAATCCAAATTCATGGCTCTCGGAGCTGTACATTATCTGCCCTCTGCATGCACATTTATCGTTGTTCTCGCTGACTAAATCCCAGACACAATGGCCTTTGCTAAACACAGCAAGGCTTTTCCTATGTCATGACTTTTGTATTTGCTGTTTCCACGGCTTTCTCTTCCCTGTGCTCTTTCAATGTCTGGCTCTCTTACATTCTTCAGATTTCAGATGAAAAGTCACCCTGTCTATAAGGGCCCTCCACCTCAATTACTCTGTCACATCCCCCTGAGTATCTTCTTTATAACACTTAACACTATCTGAAATTATGTATATATCTGTCTTTTAAGAAATTTTTCTCTCCCTACACTAGAATGTAAGTTTTAAGAGGGTAGGACTAAATTTTTTCTTTTTAGTATCCTACAACAGTGCCTGGCACCCTAATAGACTATCAATAAGTGTTTGTTTTTGAATAATTTGTTACGAATATTTCAGTTTTACTAGTGGTTTCTTTCTTTTAATACATTCTAGAATCATGAAGTGAGTTCCTCTGGAATAGACTCCAATATTGACAACAATGCCGGGGATTTCTCTACAAAGGATTTACTGTGAGTATCAAATTCCTTATTATGCTCACTAATACCAAAAGAGATGTAATTCCATTATCCATTATGAAAGGAAATTTGCATCATATTGATTGTTATATTTTCAGTCTGATGTTCTTACTACTGAGAATATAGTTAAGAAAGTTTGATGTGTTGAAATTCTGTTATACAATGTATAACCAAACCAAATCTTTCTTATAATTACTTTTCTGATGTGTCTAAGAATAAAAGCTTTTAAATTATGCCATTCAGTGATATTTTTCTTTTTTTTTTTTTTGATTTTTTTTTGATATTTTTCTTATACCAAGTTTTTATTCTAAGCAACATTGGTTAGTCAAATGATGGTATTTTCTGGTACTACAAATAGTCTGTTATAGAAAAGAAATACAACATTTAACAGCTAAACTGATTTACTCTTAAGTACAGTCAGATCCCATATACCCTCTTGCCCATCTCTTGGATCAAGTGTACTTTATTTGTCTGCTTATGAATTATTGAGATGTAATTACATACAGGAAAATGCACAGATGTTAATTACACGTTCAATGAGTTTGACTAATGCATAGTCAAACGAAAACCTCAATGAAGATATAGAGCATTGCCATCACCCCAGCCTGGGGTTTCTCAGCCTTTTTTTTTTTTTAATCATTGTTCAAGTACAGTTTTCTCCCCCCTACTCCCATTCCAGCCCACGGGTTTCTCAGTCTTAACACTGTGACATTTTGGGCCAGGTCATTCTTTGTTGTGGAGAGCTGTCTAAAGCACATATAGCATCATCCTTGGCCTCTACTCACTAAATGCCAATAGCACTCCCTTCCCCTAGTTATGGGAACCAGAAATGTCTACGGACATTGCCAAGCATCCCCTAGGGAACCATAACTGTCCTCAAGTAGAACTACTGCCACAAACCATTCCTTCACATCCCTTTTGAGCCTATGCCCTGCCCCCCTTCCTTAGTGAAGTAATCACTAATATGATTTGTATCCCCATATTAATTTTAATCATTAATTCTAAAACTATTCAACTTTAACACCTGACAACATAATTACATAACAGGGAAAAGTAAGATGAGGTAGTTGAGTCTATAAAGTTTCTAAAATTTTTTTTGTTTAGTTTGTTACCATAACTCTTTTGCCTAAACCTGTATTTACATTTTATGTCTAGAAGTGAAAATTCTCTACAGTAAATAAAGAATAAAGTTATAATTAAAATGAAACAGCCAGTAACAGTATTAGAGAATAAAAAGTTTCCTTTGTCCATGCACCAAAGAGGGACAAGGTTTTGAAGAAAAAATGAACAGTGTTGACGTCATTAGTTAAAGTAGTTAAGCAGGTACTACCAAAAAGTACACAACTCAGCTAATGATAAAGCAGGCTCCTAAAGAGTTGAGTAATCAAACTGCATTCCTTTAATATATTTTATAAGTCATTTTTGATTGGCTGTTTCTCCAGTTAAATGAAATTACGAGTTATGCATGTCCAATTGGATATGTTAGTTATTCCAGTAGGAGTTGAATATCAGTCATAACAAATCAGCCTCCATGTAATCAGTATAAATGCTTTGGATTTCCTTTGACATAAAATAGATGTACTGATTTAGAATGGAATTATGAAATAATGCTAAAGAAAATAAAAATGTTAAGAAAATCTTAAATTTATTTTTATTATATAATTATTAATTAAATTTCTGTTTTCAATGGTTTTTTCTAAGGCAAGCCCCTCTTCAGGAAGCTCACCCTCCAGAACAAGGAGAATCATTCCAAATAGAAGGTAATTCAAGTAAAAATCTGAAAATATGATTAAGGGCTAGGTGAGGTCTTTGGGAATACGTAACATAATTAAATTTCTCAAATTTTCCTTAACTTTTTAAATCTTGCCTGGTATTCTTCTGCTCAAAGCAAATCTGTTTATTTTACACAGAATAATAACAGTTTTAAAATCCATTCATTTATTTTGCCAATCTAATTAGAAACTTCGGCTGTAACTATGGCTGTAATTTACTGAGTCCTACAGTGTGTCAAGCCCTGTGTTAGGCATTTTACACATATTGTCTCACTTAACCCTCACACAACCTTGCTACATAAGTACAGTCACCATTTTGTATAGACTCAAAGAAGAAAACTATCTCATAACGTCTTCTGAGATAGAGTGAAGGTTTAAATTCAAAACTGACCTCCAAAGCCATGCCTTTCTTTCTACTTGTAACTTGTGTCCCTATTCTCAAATATCAGTCAATACTGTATTAGAACTAAGCTTTGAAGAAAGGAGAGCATTTGAATAAAGCAGCACCAAATATCCTCACTTTTCTTTAAAGAAAAGAAAAGAAAATTAGCCCTGGCTGGTGTGGCTTAGTGGATTGAGTACCCTCCTGTGAACCAAAGGGTTGCAGGTTCAATTCCCAGTCTAGGATACATGCCTGTGTGGTGGGCTAGGTCCTCCAATAAGGGGCATGTGAGAGGCAACCACACATTGATGTTTCATTCCCTCTCTTTCTCCCTTCCATCTTCTCTGTCTAAAAATAAATAAATATAATCTTTAAAAAACAATTATATTTCTTACATGAAAGGCTTTCCAAGTATCCCAATTTTACTCATTTTTCAAGACAACTTAACTTCCACTTTCTTAGTATATTTGTCCTGTGGAATATGAGGTTCTTTTCCCCTCAATCCTATGCACATAGGTAAACTACTAGTTACTTTTTAATGAGGGACACATAAAACCCCAAGTTAGAATATTTTGAAGATTATATAAGATTCTTTTTTTTTCTTTTTTCTTTTTTGTTTTACTATCCAGATTCTTTTATTTCCATACTTTAAGCATGACAGTGACCTCAAATTGAGCCAGTTCTAAGGGTTGAGCTAGAAAAATAGCATGGGATAGTAGATTATTCACTGAACCAGTGTTGAAGAAATGCGTGTGGCTTCTGCCTTGACCGCTGCTTGATTATATAAGATTCTTCCATAGGTCAGATATAAGCTCTCAATTGATCATTGCCCAGTGAATCCATGGTAATGTTAAGTGTCCCAGATTTTTATATACAATAAATGTTGGGAAACTACAGAATGACTTTTCATTTATTCTGTTTTTAACTTTGAATTCTAAGACCCTTGAAATTAAAATTTTCATTAAGTAAAACTATTTTTCTCATTTATTTATTTTTTTTAATTCTCAGAGCAAATACCTACTATTCCTCAAGACAGACTGGGATTTGATTTGGATTCAGGTGAAGATAAGTCTGCTGATAACATCTTACCTAGAACTGTATCTCTCCGTCGCAATTTAAAGAAACCGTTTAATAATCTATGCCAAATCAACACCTTGGATAATTTTGAAATCAGTCCTATGTCAGAGCAGTCTTTTGGGTTGGAAACAATTAGATCTGTAGACACATTAGTAAACATGCACCTATCTCAAAATGTAGAACAAAATGTTTGTCAATGGAACAAGGACCAAATTAACTCATCACCAAAGCTGATTCACCCAGAAAGATCTGCTAAAATGAAGGAAGACATTTTAGAGAATAAATCTGAGCAAACTAAAAATAAGCATAGAGATGCACAAAGGAGAAAAAGAGAAGAGAAAAGAAAAGCTAACAGAAGGAGAAAAGCAAAATTTATGTCTAAATGTAAAGGCAGCAAAAGTAAAATTAAAAAACCTGTTTCCAAAACAAAGGTGGATGATTTTATCACTTCCGATGATGCTTACAATTTTAATTTAGAAGAAGGTGTTCATCTCACTCCTTTTCGACAAAAAATGAGCAATGATTCTAAAACAGAAGAAAACAGCAATGTGTTCGAAGTGAGCAGCTGTGAATCAAGTGGTTCTGGAGACGAGTCTGACGACCTCTATTTGCCCAATTGCAAGTACAGTCCAAGTCTCAGCAGTGACTCATGTAGGAGCCCAGTAACCAGGCCTCGACCTAAGAGGGCACTAAGATGTGAGGATGAAAAAGAGTTGGATGGTTCTCAGCCAACAAAAACTCCTACCAGTAAGCGATCCACTTGTTTGCCTGCATTTTTAATGTTTATGATAAATGATCACTCCTAATCTTATATACTGTTACTTACCATCTGTTCTTTCGGGGGAGGTTAGAGATTTGCCATCTGCTCTTTGGGAGAAGTAACAGTCTGATTAAATAGTGGGGGGCTGGGGGTGGAAATCACAGTTGGTGTTGCTCCCAACTGCTTTAATTTAAATCCTCTTTAAGAACAAATGTGGAGGGAGGTAGAAGATAAAGCAGGGAATAAATGGTGACCAAAGGGGACTTAACTTTGGGTGGTGAACACACAGTACAGTATACAGGTGATGTATTGTAGAATTGTACACTTGAAACCTGTATGGTTTTATTAACCAATATCACCCCAATAAATTGATTTAAATTTTTTTTAAAGAATAAATACTATTTGTTCAGGATGAAGCATTTTTACTTTCGAGTCAATGAAGCCTTCCAAGGCAAGGGCAAAATGTTTTTTGTGGAGATAGGTTGAATTAAAGTATCTTTTATACACTCACCTGAAACATTACCTTGAAAATGAATTCAAACTTAAATCCAGTGATCTGTCATATAATGACTTTGTTTTATATTCAATTTGATGGGAACCATGGTTTTAAATAATTTTCTAGTTAGTGACGGTGGCCTAGTAAGACCAAAATCTCAACTGATGGACTTAGTATTCTTAGTATTCTTTTGTAAGATATTTGTAAAACATCTCATTTTTGTTAAATCAAAAGTCAGCGTGATTCAAAGGTTGAGCATACAGTCCTGCACCTGCCCACGAAGATTCTCATCTGGGAATTTTAGTTTGGTAAAAATAACATAAACATTCAGGTTGTATCATTCTCAAATTTTTGCCGTGCTGTTTCATTTGATTCTAAACACAACTGTAAAGTCAAGGTGTCATCATGTTTGTTTCATTTATAAGGAAACTAAAGCTCAAATGTTAAGTGAGTTTCCAAGGTCAACCAGTTAGGTGGTAATAACATGCAAATATCTTTTGTAAAAATAAGCTGTAATGATGTTAGAATGAGTCAAACAAGATTGGAAAAATGTTGATAATTACTGAAGCTGAGTAACTGTGGGTTCATTATACTATTGTCTCCATCTTTGTGTACATTGGAAAATTTCCATAAGTTTTTGAAAGAAAATAAACTACATTCTAAATAGTGTTACTCAGGATTTGGTCTCTGGACATTCAGGATCAGCATTACCTGGAGATGTCTTACAGTTGCAGAATCCCAGGTTATACCCCTTACTCTTGAGTCAAAATCTACATCTTTTTAACAAGTTCCCTGGGGGGTATGTATATACACTAAACTTTCCAGAACATGGCAACTGATCTAATGTTATTGCTTAACCATATTTTCTAAACTGAAAATTATTAGAATAATTAGTACAATATGTTTATGTGGGGACAAAAAAAGAATATTTGAAACCCAGATAACCCCGGAGAACAGGGTTACTAAATATAAAGTCATTTTATAGTTACAATTTAGTTTTTCTTGGGGAATGTTTTTTTTTTTTTAATAAAGCTCTTTGAAGAGATGGTCTTACAGTGTGTTTACTGTGTGCTGGGTACCTGTCTCCCAATGTAGATGTAGTTTCAAAGTAGAATAATTTTGATGCTTATGATAGGAAAAACATTGGGTAACTCTTAACTTACTAGCTTTACTAGAGGGAACCCTGTTTCTCCTGGTTTACACAAGAGGCTGTGAGTTAGAGTTCTCATTTGTTTAATAGAGTGAGTTTAGGTGGATTTGTAAGACTACGGGAAACCATGATGATAAAATTTGGTATTGAAAGAGATTCTACAGAGCAAGGCGTGACTACAATGAAATTTCATAGTTTAAACTAATTCATTATGCCCAAGCTATCCTAGAAGAATTTTAAGTTTTTTAATTGTCAAGAATTTTAACTTCTAGTAAACTATTGTATCCATTCTTCACATCTACAATAATTAATATTTCCACGTCATCTGGGATGAAAAATGATAGTTTAAAAATCTATCTAAAATTCTGGATTTTGTATATATTTAGAATATTTAACTGCATACAATTTAATTTCTTAAGATGTTTTTTTTTAACCATATTCAATAATAGTTGATTTTGTAGGTGCACTACCTGAAACTCACCAGTCACCTCATTTTGGCCTGAAGGATATCACCAATGTCCCCTTGCATCCCGAAGTGAAAATGAGAAAACTTTCTCTTTCTCCAAAAAAGAATAAAGACAAGCCCAGCAGTGTCTCTGCCTAAGCGTCGGTGCACAGTCAGCGTGAACTACAAGGAGCCCACACTCGCTTCGTAAGTATTTAATTTGTGGGGACTCACTTTTAATGGAACATTTTGGGTAGGTAAGGTTAAGGAGCTTTGTTCAAGAACGAGTCTTATTTGAAATGAAATATTTTTTATAAAAAGCTGAAGTGGGAATATTAATACTGGCATATTTTACAATAACTTTATACTGAAGAGTAAGTTAGTATTGATTAGGGTGCTAAAGAACTCTTTCTACCTTTATAGGAAACTAAGAAGAGGAGACCCTTTTACAGACTTGTGTTTCTTGAATTCACCTGTTTTCAAGCAAAAAAAGGATTGCAGACACAGTTCTAAAAAAAAAAGTGTGAAGAAAATACAATGAAGCATTTGTTGGATGCTGTTTAAATCATCCCACACCCGCTTCTATTGCCCCAAGAGAGAATCTGCAAGATAGCACACAAGCGGGTTGAACTCTTGCCCTTGAATATTCTCTTGACGGGACTCTAGATCATGATCGTTTCTTAAAGACTGTACTTCAAATGTGTTTTTTTTTCTTAAACCTTTAATAGATTTGGTTTATTTTTTTTTCATTTAAATGTAAATAACTGGACTTAAGCACAATTACAGTTGTATTTCTTACACTGCCTAAAACCCTTAGTCAAAATGTATCTTATACCAATATCTTGGAAATTAATAATTATTCAAATAAGATGTTCTAATTATAAGCTCCTGGTACTTTTATTTTTCCCTTAAGTGGGGAATACTAAAATGATTTTTGAAAACAGGCTGAGGATCTTTTGAAACATCTTATATAATATTTGAATAAAATAAATTCTTGCCCTGGGCACAGTGGCTCAGTTGGTTGGAGATTCATCCCGTAAACCAAAGGGTCACGGGTTTGATTCATGGTCAGAGCACATGCCTGGGTTGTGGGTTTGGTACCCAGCTGGGGCACACACAACACAACCAATGAATGTTTCTCCCCTCTCTCTCCGTCCCTTCCGCTCTCCTTCTAAAATCATTATGCTTGTCCTCGGTGAGGATTTAAAAATAAGTAAAATAAATTCTTGACATTCACTGCAGGGTATACCCTATTGTTTGTGGTTCCCTTATACCATTATTGTATTTAACTTTTCAGGTAAATGTGTATTAGCTCATGACTAGAGATTTGATGGTTGCTTAGGATGAGGGACTAGGTAAGTAACTAACTCTGTACCCCAAGCTCTGGATGTACATTGGTCAAAGTGATACTTCAGCAAAATCACAAATCATGTCATGGACTTTCAGGATAGTTACTTATTTAGTCATAAAACTGAAAGTTAAATATATGAATGCCAAGGATTGGTTTTTGTATTTTAGATTAGCCAGTGAGAGAGAATTAGTTCAGTTCTGCAAGTTTGAAGCCACTGCTTGTATATACCTCTTTAAAGCACTGTAAGTTATCCATTTTTAAAGAGCAATAAAATTTGTATAATGTAGTGCTTGTGTTTTTCTTCTGATCTTTAAACTGGTCTTTAATCAAAGAACATGGATCTAGTCATATTACTTTCTGGCCTTCACTTTTCTCATCCTTCTTGAACATCTCTCCCCACACTTTGGTTTTCTCTATAGTTATCGCCATGAAGCTCTCAGCTCCCCGCTCCAGCCCCCATACCCTCAACCTCATGCTTCTCTCAGCTCTCCACTGTGGGATATCCAAGTCCATGATCAACAAATTCTGTTTTACTGAGGGAGCTCTTCCAATCCTGACCTCAGGTTTTCTTGAACATATCTTCATATCTTTCTGCATTCTGTATCAGTCACACTCCAAATCCTTTTCATTAGCCAAAAATGTTTTATTCCTGACCTCCAAAGCCATGCACTTTTTGTATTAAATTGGTATGTCCCTGTTCTCAAATATCAGCCCTCACTGATTCATGTCTTACTCTCCCATCACAATCTCTTTATTTCCACTAGTCAACCACTCCCCTTACACCTGTTCTTTACGTTCATAAAAACTCTTGAATGGCTACCCTAAGATAAAATACAATTTAAAGTTTCTCAGTTGTAGTAGCCACATTTCAAATGCTCAATAGCCACATATGACTTGTGATCGCCATATTGGGGATGGTGCAGATGGAGGAGTATTTCCAGCACCACCAGAGAAAGTTATGTTGGAAAATGCTGTTCTGGGCCAGCAGGTGCAAACTACGGCCTTTGGGCCAAACATAGCCCTCTGCCTGTTTTTGTATAATCTGCAAGCTAAAAAGTTTTTATTTTTTAATCCACACCCAAGGATAAAGTTTATTGATTTTAGCAAGAGAGAAAGGGGGGAGAAACATAGATCTGTTGCCTCCCGTACATGCCCACTCTAGGGACTGAACCTACAACCTAGTTATGTGCCCTGACCTGGAATCAAAATTACAACCTTTAGGTGTACGGGACTATACTTCAATCAACAGCCAGGGCGTTTGTGTTTTTAAATGGTTTGGGGGGTGGGGGGACGGAAATCATGGTTATCGGTTTTGGTGATTAAAAAACACTAAATTTGAACCTTAATAAAGTATTTACATAAAATCTTTGCTTTCACCTCTTTGGCCTGCAACCTAAAATATATTTTCTCCAGCCTTTTACTGGAAAAGTTTACCAACTCCAGCTCCAAACCATTTGCTGCCTTTACTTTTATAGATCTTTCTCTGCTAACATTTTCTGATCTAGCTTTGATCCTTCCCTTTGTCTTCAAAATCATTATTCTAAATTTGGTGTTTTTGTTCTGTTAATATTTCTGTATTCTTGCTGTAGCATTTATCCATAGACTATCAAGAATTGTTTTGTGTCTTAACATTTTACATGAATGTTATATTGTACATATATTTTTGTAACTGCTAGCTCAACATTTTTGAGAATTTATCCCCATTGGCAAATATAAATTATTTTCATTGTTGTACAGTATTTTGATATATAAATAAGACATTCTTTTGACAGATAATTTGCTTCCCCTTTTTCATTACTGTAAACTATTGCTGCAGTGATGTTCTACATCCTTGTACACACGTGAGTTTCCGTGGAGTTGATACCAAGGAGTGGAGTGGCTCTCTAAAGTGGCTGCACCCATTCTCCTGACACAAGTAGCACCAGCACTCCCCTAAGAGCAATTAAGTTTGTGTTTCCCCACCACTATCCATTGGGTTATTGGACATTGAAATTAGCCAAGCCAACGAGTGTGAAATAGTTTCTGTTTTAGTTACTTAAAAGATTTATTTTATTGAGTTCATTAGCTGTGAGAATTCACGTTTATTGGTCATTCTCATTCCTTCTATGAATTGGTTACATCTTCTGCCCACTCTTCTACTAGAACATATTCTTCTAATACAGATTCTTTATATATTCCAAATACTATTCCTTGTCTTTATTTACATGGGTTACAGCTGTCTTCCCTCAGTTATTGGTTTTGTTTTGTTTTTTCCTGGCTTTAGATTCAATAATAGCCTCATAAAATGTTTTCTAAAAAATATCTCTTTTCTGAGTTTGTGTAGGATATTACTTTTTCCTTAAATGTTCAACAGACTAGTGAAGCAATAGGTGCCTTGAGTTTTCTTTGATAAAAAGTTTTCATTATTTACTTTTAGTTATATTAAATTGGCATAGATTGGCAAGGCACACACACACACATTACATATATTGTTTCTCATATTTTTAAGCTGCCAAGGTTCAAGTATCAGACCTCCCAATAATAGAGGGAGCAGGAAAGTTAACTTGTTTTCCTTGCTTTTCTCTGCTTTGTTGAAATTATATTGCTTTTTAATAAACCTAAGAAAATCTCCAGCTTTGTTATTGTCAAACAGCTTCCTTTTTCCACACACACACAAAAAGATGTTCCCACGGAGAATCCAAAGCATAAATATACGTAGAATACCGTAGAGTTCTTCTCAGGACACAGGAGCGTTCTCACCTCCTCACCATCTTTTTACTTTATTTAAGCTCTTCCTCCAAATACACCTGGAAACCTTCTTCTACTTACTCTCTCTTTAAGTTCACTTTTCATCTCTTTACCTAACTGTGGCATTACTAACACTTAGTTTTTTGCCCTGCCAATTTCCACCTTATATTAATAGCACTGGTAACCAATATAGCACCCAAAGGAGAAGGTAAATAGCACCACCAGAAGCCTTAAGACTCAAGTAGAGGCATTGATTTCAGTCCCTGCCAACACTTTCCCTGTGCCCAACCACCACCCTCTACGTACTTTTTGCCTGCCAGGGAAAAGAATGTTTGAATAGTCAAGAAATCTAAACATATGTTGCAAGCATCTTGAAAGAAAGAGGGGGAAAAAAGTCAACTTAATTACTACCTCTTGCAGTCGTTTTGACTTTTGAAATTCCATAGTAGCTTGCCCTCTTTTCTTTGGGTTTTTCACTTTGCTAAAAGGAGAAAGCTAGTGGAGGGGCAGAGCAGAACCGCTCAGAACAATATGGAAAAGCCCCAGAGCTGCCCCCAGTAACCTTTCCTCATGCAGCTCTTAGGCTCCCTTAAAGAAGCACAGAGGGCTGGTCTGAAGAGTATCAGCTTAAAAGGGACGACACATTACTAACCTCCCGATAGTGCCTCAGTCTGACCCTATTTCTACTTCTTAGATTCCAGAACTATAAATTTTACTTCCAAGTATTGTGAAAACCTCAAAGTCTTTTCACTTTTTTTTCTAATTAATACAGTTTTTAGTTGTGTTGAATAATCAAAAAAATTAGAGGTTTTTCTTACTATGAAAATATGGGGGTGCAATGACAGAAACTTACCTCCATTCCAGACATTTACTTTCCCGTGATATCCATCACCCACTGGCTTCCCTCTGCCCCTGATTCATTTCTCTTCTGGGAGGGACTTAACCTAACTGGTGAGCCACAGTGAGGAACCAGAGTGGATTGTTTCGGTTCTCACTCACCCGTGCCTCTTCGAAGTTGGCCTGCCCTCAGACAGCACAATTGCTCTTGGCGGGGCACTGGGCTTAATGGTCAAGGCCACGCCCTTGGAGGGGAAAGTTGGCAGTGGTGCAGAGCTGCTGGCGATACTCTGTAGGAATGTCTACCCAGAAAATAAACTCACAGGATACCAAGCTGGACAGGTGCTTCGGCAAATCCAGTACAAAGAAAGTGCTATTGAAAACCAGTCTGAGATACTTAATCTAAACTGTATGATCAGTCTTCATTTGAAATCGAAATGCCAGTCAACACGGTTTCTCATACTTTAAAAAGTTGAAGCATTTTTCATTGTAAACATTCAGAGTCCCTCTTACATTCTAGGGTTCGCTATTAGCCCATATTCCACAGATATGTAAGCCATATTCTCCAATATCCATTCTGTCATTAATAAAGATATTTTGGCAATCATATATGCCTTAGGCTCTTGACCTCAGTTCAGAATTCAGAAGGGAAGAGGGGTGCTCTTTGGTGGGTCCTCTGATACCCCAACAGGATATTATAGTAATATTTCCTACAGCCAGATTTTTTAGTAACATTGGAAGCTCATACGGAAGATATCCAGAAATCAGCTGTGTTTTTATCTCTGCTCGTTCATCTATTTCACAGGAGCAAAGTAGACAAACTGGGAAAAAATTTAATTTCTAAACCAATAGCCCTCTTTTATCTGGATTTTTTCCCGTTTAATGAGTGACAGTGGACAAAATGCAGTGGACAACTCAAGAGACACAGATAGAGTTAAGTGACTCTCTTCTTGAAAATCTCTCATTGATGGGCTATAGATTTTTATGAAACTTCCCACAAGTGCGACAGTTCTAAACATGGTGGACAAAATGCCTACGAACTAAGAATTGAGGTTACAGTCAATGGTCGTCAATCAGGTCGTACGTGTTCCCTGTTAAAAACCAATCTGCTAGAAGAAGAAAACACACCACCAGATTCAAGAGCTTTTTAAAATATAATTTAAAACTATTTTGTACCAGTACAATATATTAATTTTACAAATGTAAAATTTCATCAGCTGTTAAAGCATTTGCAAAAACCACACATCCTACTTCAGCTTTATTGCACAATATCTATAAGAAAATATTAATTTTTAAATTAGAAAACATAAAAATGCTTTCAATATAGAAGAGACAATCTGATTTTAAAGACAATACTCTATAAGAATGTCTACCCAGAAAATAACAAACTTTCACAGGATACCAAGCTGGACAGATGCTTTGGCAGATCCAGTACAAAGCACTGTTGAAAACCAGTCCAAGATACTTAATCCAAACTGTCTCATCGTTCTTCATTAGAAATCTAGATGCCACTCGTGGTGGTTTCTTATCCTTAAAAAAGTTGAGGCATTTTTCATTGTGAGCATTCTGAATATCTCTTACATATTAAAAACAATACTTCCGCCTTAAAGTTTTTTCCTTAATGCAGATTATCTCTGGCAACTCTCTTTCTTAATGACTTTAAGTGATCGTCTTAATTCATTTATGCTGATAGAAAACATCATGTTAAATACACTTTTAAAACCTAGTTCTTTACAAAAATCAGTTTATAAATTTGTGTCATAAAAATTAGTGTCGAGACCATCAACATGGCCTTCAATTGTTTTGTATTAGCTGGTTCTCCCAGAGCTGGGATGGCAGGTGTTCCACTCATCTCTGTAGTGTTAATCAGCAGATAAATCCAAGCACTGAACTGGAACCCCAAGGCTGGTTAATCAGGTTGTGTGGTGGATTTCAGTGGGATATGACCCTGGGTCTACAAACCAATGTAGGTGTCGAAACACTGACAGCAAATCTTGGTGGTCATTTAATTCAACTCAGACAATGAACATACACAATCTGAAGATGCAAAAGGAAAAATGTCCACATGTACATTATCAGTGGGTTGTTGTGTATCATAGAAAAGGAAAAAAATTCTCATTTATTAGAACAAGTATTCACCATATTTGGTACATATATAGATTACACTTCTTTTCTTATTAAAGCACATTGATTCGATTTCAAGTGTTTTCAAATGTATGCCTTTGTGGCCCAGGAAATTGCCTTTTGGAACTTATGGCCTGCATAAGCGAAGTCAAATATAATATTACACATTTGTGTAGAGAAAATAATTATTAAAATAGTGGTTATACACTCACAAGGTTTTTTGTAGGTAGACAGAATTATCAAAAACCTGATGCTTATAAAAAAGTTTGCATTATTTAGAATTTCTTCCTTAGAAATCAAAGCAGTTGCTTTTATGAAACTGCATTTTTCAGAACTGCTCAAAGCACCTCATCTGGATGAGTGTTTCTAAAATATATATATAGGAAGTCTACAAGGAGACTTCAAACATCACATATTTCACCTTTTACGGGCTTTTAATCATGTATCCCTTCCTTAAAATCCTTCAGAAAAAAAATAAAAATAAATTCTCACATTCCATTAGGAAAAATGGAAACATTCACGGTCTGAAATTTTCTGGATTCCCCCAAATCTTGGTACGATGTGCAATTTCCTCAGATACAGGTTTTGAGGAAACCCCTGATCATCTATTATTGAATATTCACCTAGTGGACATGCCATAGAAAATTTACATTGATAGTAGTAAATAGATTAAAATCTATTTCATAAAATAAAAATGTCCTATGACTCAAATTTAAATACGTATCTGGAAAGCTAAGAGGAGGTTTTTGTTTGTTTTTCAAAAGTGCTAATTATTACATTTACAAGTATCTTCAACACATTATGTCCAATTCTTTGTGAAACTAAACCACCTTGCTTTAGGCACACTGCTTGTTGAGTTTCTAAGAAGCAGAGGGAGGGAAATCACTTGTCAATTAATCCAGCTTCCTTAATTTTACTGAAGAAGAATTTCTCCAGGATGTTGGCACATTTGTAGTATTCACTCTCGGGGGGGTTGTACTCTTTGCAATTGGTAAAGACTCGCTGTAAGTCTGCCATGAATAATTTCTTAGACACATAGTACCTATTCTTGAGGCGTTCACTCATGGTTTTCAGATCTGCACAGGAAAAAAAATATATTAGCAACTGTGACTTCTTTTGAATGTTAGTTGACAAAAGTGAGACTGAAAAAGCTGTGTCATCGGTTTCATTACATTTTTACCATCCCAGTGCCTTTGTGTAAGGGAAATTCATATGATCAGGGAAAAGAGTTCTTAAATCTTATGTTCTTGCTTGTATAAAGTCACAGCATTTTAACACTGAAGGGACTGTTATTAATCATCTGGTCCAATCCCTTATTCAGCACAAGAAGATAAGTAGCAGAGTAGCAGCGATAAATATGATGAATTAAGTACTGTTAGCTATTCATTCAGATTTATACAGAAGAGGCTTTATCTACACGGAGTAAATCAGGTAGGACACTTGTATTGAATCACTTCATTACTTAAAACAATCGGACAGAGTTTCTTTAACCAAAGTCACAGTTGTTTTGCTGTTATAGGGAACTAAGATAGAGAAACTGATCATAAACCCATCTGCAAGTACACCAGTGGCCTGGCAGGTGAAACGGTTCAAATGGATGTCCTCTCATGCTCCATAAGTGACTTAAGAATGATGACAAACTTTACTTAATAATCTATTTTCTAAAGCAAGTAAGCCTTCTGAGGCTATTGTAAAAAAAAAAAATAAGAATTTCCCAGTACATCTATGTGCTTTAAATTGTATTATTTTTACAAATGAACAGTGCTTTGTCTGAACTTATAAGAATACAATGGGGCTCCTGTAACACTCAGCCTCAGGACTGGTTTAAAGAATTCCCTGCAAATTAGAAGCTGCTAACATCTTCTACTTATTAACACTGTCTCCTTATAGGTCCCTAGCTGTCTCTAAGTCTGGTTCTATAATTAAAAATTCCATTAACTATAGATGGGAAAATAAGTCAAAATCACTAAAGAAATATTTCTAAATATCAATAACCTAAATTCCCACTATATTATCAAATTTTCCAGAGGGAAAGAAACTTATAACCAAATACATTGGGATAATCATGTAATAGGACAAATAAACTTATGTGCAACATCCCCAAACTGGAAGACATTAATCTGCATCAAAATTCTAAATCTAACACAAAGAAAAAATGGAAAATATCCACTTTTTCTTATTTCCTTTAACAAAAGCCTGTCTCAGAGTTAGGCCATCACAAGTGTGAGTTTGACTTTCAATTTTCTTTCTTCTCTAACTAAAATAGTTTGGAAAGAGAGAAAAATTAAAGCGTGTTAAGACACACAAAGGCTCAGCAAATACCCCCCTAACGTCTCACCCAGGTGTGACTGAACAGATGAAGATGTCTCCTTATTTAACAATGAAAGAGCAAGTGAACTGTGCCTCTCTAAGTGAAATTAGATGTTTACCTTTCTTCTACCTAAATACCTAGGCTACTTAAAATATCCTGCCAAATATAATGTTTTAGAAGACAGGTTTAACCCAAAAACTAAAGGGGGAAGAAGACAATGAAACTTAACAAAAAAAAGTTTATCTAAAAGTTTTTCAAACATATTTTTCAGAAGGGAGAGGGTAAGAAGAGATGGGGAGAACCTAAAACACAACAGAAACAAAACAAGAATCACAGAAGTGTTTGGGCCTTTCTGAAGAATTAAAACCAATTCTACACATTCTCTTTGTATTCTAAAGTGATAGATAGCATCTTTCTTCCTCTAGCCTTTTTAGAATCTTTCAGTTGACCAAACAGCAAAAGTTAAAAAAGAGGGGGATTTGGTATTACTGATAAACATCATAAACATCAGTAATACCAAATCTGGAGACACCATTAAATTATTCTATTTTCACTCTTCTCCCCGCCACCAACTTGTGAATTCTAGATAAATCGGAAACCCTGCCTAGCAACCCACGTGCAGTTGAGAAGACATGCTAGACTATTTGGGCTAGACTATTCTGATAATGTTCCCTATACAAAATAGGTTAGATCTCATTCATATGGAAGAAAAGAGTTTTTTAAGGCACAGGGGAAAGAGAAGAAATGTGTTTGTAAAGAGACAAGAAAAGATAATGAGGAAGAGTAAAATTATTGACTTGTCTTGTCCTTAAAAACATGACCATCTGGGGGGACAAAACTACATATTTTGTCCCGGACCTAAAGGCATCCCCACAAAATTATCACAGCCCCACTAAAGAGCACCACTTGTGGGTTTAGTCGACTTTGCCCAGCACACACCTCAGCCCGCCACTGGTCTTACTCAGTGTGGGCAATTTTCCCCTGCCAAGATTCCAGCTCCACACACAAGTGGTCATCAACTGGGGAAGCTCACATCCTTCTCAGACTGGACCAAGGAAAACACTTCCAGAAAGCAGGCTGCGAGCAGGCTATGACAGACAAGCCTGCTAGACCTACCGCCGCAGGTCTTCAGCGTGCACATGCCCGGCCGAAAGGAAATTATTCTCTCCAAATGCATACGGCCTCCCATGAGGGGATCACAAAAGAAGTTGACATGGTCCAGGAAGTGAGGATGCAAAGGTCAGTTAAGTTTTAAAATGTACATAAAGAGTTTTAACATATTTCTTGTGTCATGGGAAATATTCACTCCCAGACCACCCTTCCGTTCAGAACTCTAGACTCAGTCAACCCTCACTGTGGAAATACACAGAAGCAAGGCAGACAGAGACAAAAGGGAAAGAAGAGCATATGGCTGTATGTCCACTTCAAGGAGTACAGACTACTGAAATCATTCCCACCACTGTATAAAATGTTCATGTGAAAATGAATGCTGTAGAAAACATCTACAAGTGACTTCGCTATCAGGGAGCTACTAGATCCCTCTAATTCCTTCTTTCACACTTGAACCCTTCTTTGGCACCAGAAATAGATGACAGGTAGAAAAGGTAAGGAAGACACAGGCGCACACAGGCTCTCTCCCCAAAATAGTCACACAGCAGATTGAAAAAAAAAAATTTTCAGCTAGTTGCCTGTTATCTGCACTATGCCAAATTGGTTTAATTTGGGGATTCTTAATTCATTCAATTCATTCATTTTAGCAGGGTGCAGGCATAGCAGCAAATTCTACTAAGTACCTGTCTAATGGCGTTTTTTTGTTTGGTTGGTCTGGATGTAGGACAAAGCTTAAAATAGGAGTATAAGGAGTGACATTAATAGTATTCGTCAAGAGCATGAAAGATTGAGGACTGTGTTAACTAGGATTTCTCCCTCTGGAAGTACAGCAGTCAAGCAGCTTCATCTAACTTCTTCTGTACTATCTTCAAAACTCCTTAAACAGACTCACAATGTGTCAAGAGCACAACCTGATGCTTATCCATTTGCAACCCAATAGGTAGGGTATAAGCAAGGTTATGTCCAAACAGTCAGTGTTTCATATCTCATGCTGTCTGCAGTCTCCACCTGGGCTTTCTGCACCTAGTGTTGTTGGTGTGTGGGCTCCCAGGCAGCTGCAGGATGTCTCATAAACACAGACACGCACCTCTCCTGTGCCCTTCTGCTCTCATGTCACCGCCCTCCCCAGATACATGGAATCTCATCGCCCACCATACACACCCTACCCTACTACAGAAGAGTACAATTAGCCTCAGTAACCCTTCGTCCCCCACGCCGCTATCCAGAGAGTTTTAAATCTATACTTAGAAAATGTTAATGGCATTACCCATGGGGAACCTTATAACTTCATAATATCCCGGAGCTTCTGTTCTCTTCACAGGTTCCATGAAGGGCCAAGCGCTTTGATGGCTCTTGGGTAAAGAAAAAAGCAAGGTATCTAATATGGAAATTCTGTGTGGGAAATCATTTCAAAATACTTCCATGGGCTAAATGAAAAGGAAACACCTACCTTCACCTGCTGGAGGATGCTCTTGAGTGTGCTGTAAAGCTGGTCAGAGTCTTTGGGCTCTTTACTTGAAAGGGAAAGAGTGAACAACCAAGAACAATGATTAGTTTTTCATCCTCTTGCCAGTTGATTCCTATTCAGCTCATTTCTACAAAAACCTAAAACTGAATTCATTCCTGAATTCTGTATGAAAATTGACACCCAACAAGTGTTGTATTGGTGACTACAATCAGTTTGTCCATTTTCTCTTAAGTTGTTGGGAGGGGAGGGGGGACCACTTCCATTAATATCCTCTCACCCATCGCACTTACCTCTTCTCTTTTCCACTCTGTTTCCAGCCTGTCTCTCCTATATGTCAACAAAAGTAAAGACTGAGTGAGAACTGTTTTTGGTAAAGAGAATAACAGTTAACACTTATTGAAAATGCAATAAATTACAGCTATGCCTCAGTAAGTCTATTCCTGAACAGTGAAATTAACTGCAGTTAGTTACCTCCAAATGCAGCCAACAGTACAAAACATTTCCAAGACTGACAACAATGCCCTATTGGTTAATGTTTTTTAAAAAAGGAACTCCAACCTTTCAGAAAAAAACATAAAAAATAATAATGTCTAGTACTGTAGGCACGTGTATTGTTTATGTTTATAATTTTATTTACTTATTTTTAGACAGAGGAGGAGGGAGGGAGAAAGAAAGGAAGAGAAACATCAATGTGTGGTTGTACTACTCGTGCAACTGCTCCTGGGGACCTGGCCTGCAACCCAGGCATGTGCCCTGACTGGGAATGGAACCAGTGACGCTTTGGTTTGCAGGCCCACGCTCAATCCACTGAACCACACCAGCCAGGGCAGCATGTGTATTTTTTTTAACCTTTTTTTAAAACATCACTTTTTTTTTTGCCAATCACCATGTGAAGAGTTAAGCTGCTATTTTAGGTTAGAATAAACTCTGTCCTAGTCTCTATTTTATTTGGCAAAGACTTTGCTTATAATGCAAGATGGTTTAGTGTATCAGAAAGAAAACATACTCGAGTCCAGTAGACTTGGATTTGATTTCTTGCTTTCTCTTTAAAAGCTATTTTTTACCCCAGGTAAGTTATTTAATCTTTGGCTCTCAGTTTACCAATCTATAAAACAGGAATCTAAAAATTAGGTGACGTTATCCCACAGAAGAATGCCTGGCACAAACTGGCATTCAGTGATAAGGTAGTTATTATGCCATTAATTGAGATAATATGGGGATGTAAAATTTCTGGTCTGGCAGCGAAAGCAAGATGTCCTACAGAGTAGATTTTATAAAGAAGAAACATATATAATACATATCATGAAAAAACAAATAATGTCTTGTTCTCTTCTGGAGAATTTTAGTTTGTTTGATTTTGTTTTGCTTTATAAATCTTAAATATACCAGAAGATCCTGGACTTGACCCAAACGAAAGTGCTGATATTTGATAGCTTTTCATCTACCAAAAGAGCTACTGTGTATGTTTTAACTCAACACAGCTCACTGCTAACATACTCACAGGTAAGAACCCTCTGGAAAACTGGTGTGAAATAGGGAAACAAATTATGTGATTTTGAACCATCCTTCCTTGAAATTTGAACCGACTGACCCCAGCACAGATCTATGCAGACTGCACCCATGACGGCAATGAGACACGGTGAGAACAGCAAGACAGTGAAGGAGTAAGAAACGGCCTGTTTCTCATTCTGACAGTTACTGGCCATGTGCTGCGTGAGGTCAGAGAAGTTAACCATTCCGAGACTCAACTTCCCTGCTTGTAAAAGCAGAAGTCCCCTACTTGCAAGGACACGTGTGTGTAGTGCCTAGCACTGTGCTACAAACAGCAGGCTCTCAATCAATGATGGATATTAATAGCCACAACAAGAGGTCATCTAAGCACTCTTTGGTTTGTTTGCAAAGGGAAGTAGAGAAAAGATATCAAAGGAAAGCATTTGCTGGCTTCTTAAAAGACTAGAAATAACACAGATGGAGAAGGGCTGGGCAAAAAGCTTTTTAAAGTACTGCACTCTGGTAATAGTTTCAAACACAGCTGATGGCATTACCAAAAGATTCTGTTTTTAAATGAAGATCTATAAAGACTATCCTTTCAGGGATCATTTCTACAGTTTGTTACTAAAAGAAGATCTATATACATACTAATTCCAGGAATGCTTTCTATCGGAATCTGTCGAACTCCATCTTTAAAACATGAGAGTCCAGGGTAGACTTTTCGAATCTGGGCTTGTTTTCTTTCTATCAGCTTTTTGATGATCTGTAACGCACAGGAGAAAAGGTGTTCAGTGGCAGAAGTCTGCAGCCACAGCTTCGGTCGGCCAACCTAAGGAGCTGTTTCTCTAACAAAATAAAGTCTTTAGAAACCAAAAAGGGAGAAAGGGGTGAATTCAATTTAACAGGTAAGTCAGGAAAACATTCTATTATACCATGCCCATTCAGTGCATTCACACAACCATCTTTATGAGCACTTGTCCCCGGCCAGCAGAAATGTCAATATTAAGAGAACACTCTACCCCGATGGCCCACTGTCCTCTTTAGTGTTAAGAGCTAATTATTTTGCCCAGCTTGTCCCAGAATCTCTGTCAGAGCTACAGTAAAAGCAGCGGGGATCTGCTACCAAGGCCAGCGTCAGAACCTCCTCCCATCCCATGACGGGGAACCGTTCCCTCCGGACTGAAGAGGCAGGAGAACAGGCCTCTGAGAGGCCCGAAAGCCTGGGAGGATGACCTTGCTACTCAAATTTTTCAAGGCCTGAGTGGCAACCTTTGCTTTTTGCACAAAAATAGCAGCTCCAAAGTGTCGTCTGTTAAGGCATCACAACCATGATCTGACAATTTTGAGAGGTATTTGTTTTATAAAATAATTCCTAATGTATCAAGCTAATTATTTCTAATATAATTACAAAAAAATCGCCAACCTGACATTAACTATATCATAACTGGATTTTGGAAAAGAAAAAAAATGAAACAGTAGCAGTCATTAACTGAACTCACAAGAGAAAACAAAAATGTCCAGTTCCCGACTGCTTGATTTCAGACTTAGTACTGGTAAATGCTGCAACAACCTAAATCATAAACCTAACCATCAAACAAAGAACTTCATAAAATCACGGGACTGGTCAAAGTATATTCCTGTTAACCTGGTTTGGTGCTATCCAACAGAGCATAATGCAAACCACTCTTGTAATTTAAAATATTGTGTAGCCACATTTAAAAAAAAAATAGGTAAAACTGATTTTAACAAATTATTTTTATCTAATCCAAAACATCATTGCAGCATATAATCAAGAGAAGAAAACCAAGAGAGTTTGCATTCTTTTATTCATGCTAGGTCTTCGAAATTAGAGAGTATTTCCTCTCACAGCACATCTCAATTTGGACTAGCCCCATATCAAGTTCTCAGTAGCCACACGTGGCTAGCAGCTGCCACTCTGAACAGCACAGGTCTGGATGGATACTCTCCCCTCATTTACTAATAAGTACAAATCTTTTTTGAAAAGACTCCTAATGGCAATCTCTTAAGTGAATGCCTTCAGAAAATATACTTTGAAATGCATTTTTCTCTTTACCAAGGGACTCTCCAACGTGATGACCAACGAGGTGGTCTCTACACCCTTCACGCAGCACCTCGAAGGTGGGGGGCCCCTGGTGAGTGACTGGTAATGGGAGGGGAGGCTTCCTAATCTTGCTGTGCCTCCAAGAATCGGTTTGGAGAAAGGACACACTTTACTTCTGTTCTAGCCTCCTCACCTCCCTAGAAAAAGTCTTCACCTTCCACCATGTCTTCATCTTTCTCTCCTCAAATCCATCTCTCCCTCCTTTTAGTTTTAGTCTTCCCAGACAGAAAACTGGGGGAGACTTCCCCATCTTTAATGGCACCAAGTCTTCACATGTCTTCTTACAAAAAACCTCATTCCTTCGCCTCACCCTGCCTTTGGCTCCTCCAAACTCAATCAATCCCTTGTAGTTTCACACCCGAATTAAGATTGAGTAAGTCTCCCTCCCTCCTAGCCTGCATTCATGCACGCGCGCGCGCGCGCGCACACACACACACACACACACACACACACACACACAGAGCCAACTGTGCCGGCTCACAGCCTAGTCACACTTTCTCAAACAGTGGCTTTCATTAGCCACCCACCCATCTACGGCCCTAGTTATTCACACACCCATGAATCTGCTTTGACTCTGAGACTTTACTCCTGCGGATTCCCTAGCAGGCTGCTGAGTTCAAGGCACGTCTCCCCCACAGCCAGCTCAGATGACACTCGGCCCCTAGGGCTCCCACCGCTCCCCTGGAGTCAATACTCACAAAGGAGGACTCAGCTCTTCACTCTGCACCACCTGTCCAACCACACTAGGTTTCTCTCTCTCTCTCTCTACTAACCACAACCACAACTGACCCTGCTCTCTAGGCTTTGAGGGCTAGGAAAGTCCTCCATAGATTTACTGTTTGTTCACTACCACCATTAGTCCCCGCCTTCCTCAGGGGGGATTTCAAAGTTGGAACAAAAGGTACTTGCAAAAATCATTTGAATTCAGTACAAGTAGGTGCTATGTGAATCCAAGTATTTTATTTTGGTGAGTTTAGATCTCTTTTAAAAGAACTAGGTTAACAGCTCCAAGCTTGCATCATGCATTCAATGGTGTATGTTAGAGAAGGCTGGTGATAACGGAGGAAGGTAGGGAGAGATGGAAAAAAGATCCAAGAGAGGAAAAAGAAGACCGGGGAAGGACCGTTGTCTTTTGAAACGTTGACTGCTTTTGTCAGCTCTGTGCTTATGGCTTTCCCCTTCGTGGAGGAAGAGCCAACAGATCTGGACTACGGGAATCTGCAGACCCTGCCAGGGGAATCCTGCTTATACTGCGGAGATGAATTGGGCTGCTGGGAGGAGGAGTGAGGAATGAGCAGCTGACGGCGCCCTGATGGCTTTAGTTGGCCAGCAGCCTCTAATGCTGAACAATGAGCTGCTGAATTCAGACCTGCTCATTAAGCCCCAAAGAGAACAATGAAGAAAGCTAGCTCTTCAGAGAGAGACAGAGACAGGAGCCCGCTGTGCTTTTATTAACTCTCCAAGTACCCTGTTTGGAATTCTCTCTGAGGCTAACATTTTCACCAAACAACAACAAAGGTTGTTTTTATTTTCTAACTTAAAAAAAACCCTTTTGCTCACCTCCATAAGAAGCAAAAACAAAAAACAAACAAAAAAAACAATTTGAGCCACTTTAAGTAAAAGGAAAATACTTATTGAGCAGCTACTATGCACCAGACACTGTGCACAGATGTCTGTTATATTGGTGATGTCTGACAAATAACTAAGAACTGAGATTAAGGAACACTGGTAAAAATGAGAAATGAGAAAAAAAGATTTAAGATAGAAGAACTTGTGGAAGTTACATCTGGAGAAAAGGGCACCAGAATGAATAGCAGAAGTATAAAGTGGAATTGTATAAGATGCCACACAGTTGTAAACTCCAAGTTTTTGAGCTCCAACAAACTAGAGGAGCAACGAGGCGATCCTGGCCTTAACACACAAAGTTTATTCATTTATAAAATGGCCTCTGCACATTCCCAAATTATGCCCTTTTGTGTTTTTTTCCCTGTCTTAGAGGAATGCAGAAGTGCTATGTACTCAAATCTATCAAGCCTTCTCTTCATGCTTCTCTTTCAGTCCAGACGTGTAAAAGACTTTACCCCAACACTAGATCACAAATCTCTTAATACCTAGAAGTGCAGCCTTCAGACCTTGCAACTTTGTAAAAGGAGAGATTAATACACGCTGACTCAAATGTCTAAGTGAGATGATGAATTATTGTCATTCCAATGGGTGGCTCAAACTAGTGCTGGGGAAGTTCCAAGGAGGAACTGGAACACAGCCAGAAGTGGTTCAATTTGCATGTGGGTGAGGAGAGGGAGGTGGGCAAGGGATGAAGACACCAAGCAAGAGGGTTAAAGCATCAGTAATAATAGCCTTTGGAGAACAGTTTAGAGAGGAAACTAAAGAGGTAAATTTGGGAAGGATGCTTGAGACCAGAAAGTAAAAGGCCTTGAAGGTGAAGTTGATGCATCAGATTTTACAAGTTTGCATTTTTATACCAATTTAAGAAGTGTGGACGCTCTCAGGAATGGTGACCTAGAGAGGAGGCAGACCAAGGATAGCTTCCAAGAAGAAATCTGGACAAACCAGAGCAAACTGAGATTGTGACACCCTGTAAATCCGTACACACAGAGCTAAGATGGGCCTGATTAGAGGAACAGGAGTCTGTCAGTCACAGGCTTACCTCCTTCTGCTTCTTGATGATGACAGAAAATTCTGTGTATGGGATCTGCGGATTTAGCTCACATCCCATTAACGTGGCTCCTTCATAATCCTTGATGTAGCCAACATATTTGGTTTTAGGTATTTTAATTTCTTTGGAGAAACCCTACAAAGCAAATAAATTCATTCATATGGGCATTATGTATAAAATATCTATTGAGTGCTAACTACGTGCTAGGGACAGTGCTAGGCACCAAGATACACTTCATGAAGTTCAAAAACATCAAAAATCAAATGTGTAAACAGGAAGCAAGACAATGTAAAAAAATTAATCATGGTAACACATAACAACATTATTAAAAAGTGGCTTATTAACAGAAACATAATTGTTAACAGTAAACATAAGGTTTAATTTTGCATTAAATTGCACAAATTCTCCCAAAATGGAAAAGAGGGTTCCCCAGGATTCTCAACAAATCCATAATTAACATTGAACTAAAGTCTGAAAGAAAAGCTTGTCAAAATATACAACTAGTAAAACCCTGATGTTGTGCAAAATGAAACCCCAACTTATAGGCAAAAAACTTCCAGACCATCACAATGCGTGGTTGTTTCAGTGACATACCTGCTTTACCATCTATTCATTTACATACTTTAAGCTGTAATAACATCGTGCCACAGGGTATATATTCATATATTTATAATATAAACATAATTTTCCTTACAGTGCCTGTTTCAGTTTTTGGCAGAAAATTCCATGGGCTTCAGAACTATCACCAGCAGTTTCCTGCCGACGCTTTCAGCAAACACTTACTTTCCGAGCAATTATTGCCATCGCCTTCAAAGAGGACTACAGGCAACTCATTCAAGAACCAGGGCTGCGACTTCAATGTGCCTTTGCAATGTGCCTAGAACCCAGGAAAGCTGGTGCTCAAGCGCTCATGAAACAATCCCACTGAGTTCTGTCAGGTGAGTATGAGGATAAAAGCTTCATCCCAAAGGATGAGGGACATCCCAAAGGATGAGGGAAAAAACATACAGGCGACTAATTATCTAACACCAGCAGAGGGAAAGCTTTCTAGTCCCATAAGGACTCATATGTTTTTTAAGGAAAAGTGAATAGACTTTCTGTAATAAAAATCTTTAAAATTCTGTACATTTAAATAAAGCCATAAACAATGCTGAAATATGACAAATGGGGGGAAATCATAAAATAAAAGGTTAATATCTGTAAATGCAAAGAGTTTTCATATAAATCATTGTAAAATTAAATATTTTAATAGAAAAAAAGGCAAAATACAATGAATTGGCAATTCAAAAAATTTAATACAAGGGGTCAGTGAACAAGGAAAAACAAGTCAAACCTCACAATGACCAAATAAATGCAAACATATACAATTTGTTACCAAGGATGGGGTAAAAACCCTACTTTTCAATTATTGACTAATTTCCTGAGCCCTCTTCTATATTGCTGACAAGAACAGAAATTGTTACAGAATGTGGCAATGCCTAACAAAACCTTAAATATGTCTGGAAGCAGCTCTGCTTCTAGACATTTATTCAGAGAAAATTACCATAGATGAGGGTAACACAGACAGACACGTGCACATACACACACACTGATATACACAAAGCACCTAAATGTCCCAAAGGTGGTATTGGTTTAATAAACTATTTTCTATTTATACACTAAAGTCTCAGATGACTATCAAAAGTCATATAAAAATAATCAGAATACATTAAGTAAAAAGGTAAATAATTAAATGACACTATTAGCCACTTTTTATATTGATATACACACGTACATTCACAAACACACACAGAAAAAAATATTAGAAGGGTAAATATCAAAACATTAACAATGAATATTAAATTTCCCTGGGTGGTAGAATTACAAGCAATTTTTCCCCTTCTAAAATTTCTACAATAACTACAGATTACTATTGTAGTCAGATTAAGAGAAAAATATATAGAAACATAAAGTACTATAAAAGTAAATATGCAAAGAATAGCCCTTAAAAAGCCAAGCGGAAAACTGATGAGAAAAGACTGAGTAGGCGGCCCATTCCCCAGCCTGCCACCTGCGGGCCGCCTGCGGCTCAGAATGGCTGTGAATGGGGCTCAACACAAAATCGTACATTTACTTAAAACATTATGAGATTTTTTTGTGTGTGATTATGTGTCACAATGTATTTAATGTGTGGCCCAAGACAACGCTTCTTCTTCCAGTGTGGCCCAGAGACGCCAAAAGGTTGGACACCCCTACCAGTGTAGACCAATAGTTATCTGGAGCTTACTCCTAACCATGAGCATTTCCTCTCTGCAGTAAAGACAGCCTTTCCACAGACTGAATCTATTTCCCTCATACGGGGAGAACACGACTCACCCAGCAAAATTTCTCCTTAGACTAGAGATACCAGAATTTAGAATGGCAGGATGCAATATCATACTTCACTTGTGGATGACATTCACTCACTCAGCAAATATTTACCTAGAACTTACCACGTGCTGGTCATACCCTCTGATCCTGTCTGGAGTTTACTTCTGGCTTAAGGCTTACAAAATAAATGTTAAGTCCTTCTTATAAGGAGAAAACACTGGGGCGAGGGGCAGGGAACTTATCTGAAGGAAGGCTACCTGAGTACATACTTAAAAAAAGAATGACAGATAGTGCTGCGTAGTGAAAAACTTACCTGTTTCTTGAAATATCCAATTGCATATTCATCTGCATATGTGAGAAAGTTCAGGATGTCATGTTTTATATGAAATTCTTTCAAATGATTCATCAGGTGCGTTCCATAGCCCTATGCAGAAATTAGTACACAGACAAGTATATTAGGTTCTGAAGGGAAAAAAAGTATGTCCTACAAATTCGTCAGGAAATATTGGCAAGTTTAGGAATTTGTACTTTGATACTGATTTTACCAATATAAAACTAATACCCTGTCTTGTATTTCTGAACTTTGAAATGAACTAAAAATTGAAACATTCAAAATCCTTGAACTGAGATATAATCACTTAGAACTACAAGTTTCTGGTTCTTGGAGAAAGAACTACACAAAGGCTACAAACTGCCAGTTCAAATCTAAAGATTACTTGCTGAACATTATTAATCAAGAAGTTTTTGGAGTGAATATGGATTATGAATTTCTACTTATCTTCACAGTATGTGAGAACCTGAGAAGAAAGGAGCAATGTGAATAAAAAGTGCTGACCTCTCTACCGGAATGGTAACTAACCCGAGTGGCCCCTGCACACTACAGATCAGCAGTTCTTCAACGCACCATCACACGCACGAGATTTTCAACTCAGTCTTACCCAACCTTTCCAAACGAGGTCTGAGAAGCCCAGGTCTCTGAGGGAGCCAGAAGACTTTAGGAAGTAACTAATGTGAGTGAACAATGTTGAATAAATTCAGGATTAAAATACGAAAAATGAAATGCAGTTACCAGGTTTCTCAGTGATGTGTAATGCTTAGAGAAAGTCTATAAATTTAAAGAGACTGCTTTAGAGCCTCATTAAAAGAAGTGAAAATAAACTCGAGCATCCAGACCCAAACACCTTCACATACCATATTTCTCAGACTATAAGATGCACTTTTTTTACCACATTCTTTGCTTCAAAAATTTTTTTTCTATTTTTATCCTCAAAAACCTAGGTACATCTTATAGTCCAAAAAATACTGTACATATTTTAGGGTTCAGTGACACACTTTTCTAAAGAACTCTGAAGTGTTTATAAGGTATGATTGGAATTGCAGTACCTCAAGGCGAGAAGGATCTCTGGAAGTCATTTGGTCTAATTTTCTAATGCAAGTGAGGTTAGAAGTTTCCTTCTTCTGGAAATTATTCTTTTATTGATGTCACCTAAGCACATTTTAGCTTTTCCCAAACATATCGCAATACTGCCACACTGTGAGTAAGGATAAAGCTCGAATAAAATAATGAATGAAGTAACTCTCTCCTTGAGGAGAAGATAGTTAAATGGGGAAGATAATGACATAAACACATAATTATAGTGTAGAGCTGCATATGTTCAATATAGTAGCCACTAGCCACAAGTAGCTTTCGAGCAACTGAAATGTGACTAGTCCAAATGGAGATGTATCCGAGTATAAAATACTCATCAGGAAATAAACTCTTATTAATAATAATTTACACTTATTATATGTTGAAATTACAATCTTTTGGGCATATCAAGTTAAACATAAAATATAAAAATTAATTTTACCTGTTTAATTTTACTTTTTAAAAATATGGATACTAGAAAAAAAATTTTGTTTATTTTTAGACAGAGGGGAAGGGTAGGGGGAAAGACAGGTAGAGAAACATCAATGTGTGGTTGCCTCTCATGTGCCCCCTCCTGGGGACCTGGCCTGCAACCCAGACATGTGCCCTGATTGGGAATTGAACCAGGGACCCTTGAGTTCACAGGCCAGCGCTCAATCCACTGAGCCACAACAGCCAGGGCAATACCAGAAATTTTAAAATTACATATGTGGCTTGGATTTGAGGCTCACAATATATTTCTATTGCACAGCATTGATACAGAGTGATGTATTTGTACCTATCATAGAGGAAAAGGCTATAAGATAATTAAGGAGGACAAGGAAGAGAATATAGAAGGTAAAAAAGATGTTTAAGGTAGGAATTAAAAGAGTAAGTCAAATGGACAACAAGGAAAGAAAATGGACTGGAAATCTAAATATAAGGAAAAAATAAACCTATACAGAAAATAGAAAAGTGGGTTTATAACCTGGGGGTACAAAATGGCTTCTTACAGAAAACATAAAATGCAAAAGCATAAAAGACAAGACTAATTATTCAGTAGACTACTTCAACTTTTTAAATTTCTTAAAGATATCCTAAGCAACTTAAGATACCCTAAATAAAAAACAAATGACAAATGGGAAAGGTCTAGTTGTAACATATAAAGATGTAATATCAAGAATGTATAAATATCATCTATAGGAGCAATACCAAAAAAAGAGAGGCAGTCTTAAAAAATTCTCAAAGGAAGGGAGCCAGCAATAAATACTACTGACAAATATAAAAATGATGTGTGACCTCAAGAGTGATCACAACACTCTATCAGAAGAAGCGGTATTGCACTTGACTGCATGAAATATCTTCAAGGTTGATGGTACCCAGTGTTAGTAAGGATAGGGGACACGGTACTCTCCAACACCACTGGTGACAATGTGAAGTGGTAAATCCACTGAAAAGGGGAATCTGGAAACCATTTGTTTTATTAGAGTGGCCATGTTTATTCATGCAGCCATTCTACTTCTCGATGTCTAGAGAAACATTTCCAAACAGAGCATGTATTTATGATAGAAAAAAACATAAATGTTGTGAATAGGAAAAGGTCACACAAATGACGATGCATCTACATGGTGAAATACAACGTAAAGAGAATAGAGCAGCCCCGCATTAGTGCTGTTTAACAGACAGTTCTGCAGCGATGGGAGCGTTCCTGATCTGCATGGTAGCCAGGAGTCACATGTGGCTACTGAGTCCTTGAGGGACGAAAACACTTCATTTTAAGTTTTACTTCATTTTAACTGGCCCGAATATAAATTTAAATGATTACATATAGCACTGAAATTGAAGGACCCCTAGAAATCATGGAAAGCTTTTTAAAGTATGTACATTATGGACCCCACTGATGCAAACGACGACGACAAAGCACACAGTCGCCTCTTGCACACAGGACGCACACCCACCTGACAATAGTGGGATGGTAGGGACTGCAAGGGACAGTGGGGGTTTTGTTTTATCTGACAGTGTATCTGTGTCTGACCCATGTAATTTTAAATTATCTTTATGGAAACATGAAAAAAAACTGGAGGAAAAAGAAGGGCTGGCTACGTGGAGGGAGCTGCCTGTGCAGAGAAAGAGTCACATCCAGTTATGAGTAGGAAACGTGTTTTCTGACGGGATGCACTGTAACACAGATGTGGTTGGTGGAAGACAGCAAGGCCTTTGCCATATACACTTCTATCCTGTAAGCATGATAAATTTCCTCCCCTTCTCCCATAATCCAATGAATTTACTCAAGAACAACAATATGGTTCTTTTGTAAACAACCACTCAAAACCTACAGGAGATATTTTTCATCAGTGGCCACTGATCTGCCACCTCTCCAAAAGTTTTCCCATACACCAAGTTGCCTGTGAGTAGGGGCTGTGTCCTCTCACGTGAATCTGCACTGTGTCTAGCACTGTGACCAGATTGAATATTTCTTTGGTCAAAGAGGCACTGACGACATGATGCTACTACAAGCAAATGTTTAGATTTTTACCCCACAACTATGCTTGTTTGTATGTCTCTATTTCTGCCACCAAAAGGATCCTTTCCCAAATCTGTCTGGTAACTTCAGTGTTTACTTAAGTATTTTTTATGGTAAACAAGTATTAGGTATGCAATTCTGAAAAGGCACAGTCACAGAATTTCAAATCCAAATATTTTTTAGTTGACAAGACATTCTCAAACCAGGTGAGGAACTTAAAGCAAATTCTTGCACATTATCTTGTGTTAAATTCACACACAAATCCTACTTAAAGCATTCACAGAAATTTGGTGGTAGGTGCGATACTCCAAAATGAGTGGATACAAAGTCTAAATGTAGCCAAAATTTTTAATATATTAAATAAAAAATTAAAACTACTTATGAGCACTGTTTTCACAAATAGGAGTTAATATCCTACTAATACCAAGCACTGGCTTCCACCAAACTCAACTGTTCCATTCGGTTTTGAAAGAATAATTTTTATTTGCTAAAGCTACCATTCTAAGTCGCTTACCAAAAGTGATTTTTTTTCTAGTTCTTCCTACTGGGTTTGTGATGTTTGGCCACCTTCCTTTAAGTCTTTAGAAAATTACATGGTTTGGGAAAAAAAATAAAGTACCCTTCTGGAAAGTAATGAGACAAAGTGTCCAATTCATATTAAATACCTTTATAGTTTCCCTCTGGTATCCCTGAATGTGTCCAAGTCAACCTTAACCAACCTTTCCAAACAAGGTGCTTGGTGTAGCTTTCTTTGAAAACAAAAATTATGCAATCTTTTTTCTGAAATTATAAACCAAGGACATATTTTCCAGCTCCTCTCCCTATGAAAAGCCAAACAAAAATTTCCTTTGAAATAAGTTCTGAAACTCTGGGCATTTGGAATTGTTTCTCCCTTTGGCTAGAGGGAGGCAAAAAAAAAGTGATAAACACAACAACAGCACCATCTAAAGACACACTGTCAGAATTCCTTGAGAAAGAACCAGAGGTCTGTGTCAAGCAAATCTGGGGGACCTCACCTTCCCAGTCAGAAAGACAAATATAAAACTAACGAATTTTCCCCTTTGATGTTCAGTACTATGAGTCAAAAGCAAAAAGCCCCATTTGTGCTTTGTGAGAATAAATAATCTCAGTGGCTATAACTGGCACCACAACCACAGTCAAGCTGTTATGAAAGCAAAAGTACCCAGAGCACTAGCTGTGGCCCTCACACAGAGAACAGTTCCTTCCAGTGACTTATTTTTGTTTTCTGTAAATGGCATTGCACGAGGCAACAATGGCCTCGAACCTGCACTGTCTAATATAGGAACCACGGGCCACATGTGTACAGTGGGCACTGGAAATGCGGCTAGTTCAAGTTGAGACAAACTGTAGGTGTAAAATTCACTTCATTTCAGAGACTTAGTATGAAACAAAGAACGTGGAATGTCTCATTAATAATTCTTCATAACACTGAGTACCTTTGCAATGGCAAGATTTTGAATATACCAGATAAAATAAAATGTATCTACAAAACAAATTTTGCTTTATTTTTAATGTGGCTACTAGAATACATAGAATCGTATGCATGGCTCACATCTGCACGGCACACTATTTTTCACTGACCAGCACTGCCTCAGACCTTCCCACGATTTTTCTCAGCAGCTGTCTAGACCTGAGCTGCTTATCTTTCCACCACCCACCACCCACATTATTTCACAAGATATTCTTTTGGGCTCCCCAACTACCAAATGAGTAATATTCTAAAGACACATTTCCTCCCTCCATTTTCCTAAGAGCAGCAGAGTAAAACGCAACCTCCTCTAGATCAGAGCTCTCCCAGCCAACTGAGACTGTAGCTCATTCCAGGCAGACTGGGATACCACCCGCGGCATCAATAAAACAGCCATAGTTCCTGGGGAGGGAAGGACCTACGCCAAGGATAATTGGGAAAGTAAATTATTCACACACACACTCCCCACCCTCTAAAAACATTACATTCCAAACCCAGCATGAATGCTTCTGAAATACAGCCATAAGTTGAAATTTTTCATAGTTTCCCTTCTTATAGAATTTCTTTAGTTCCTGCCCACCCACCCCATTAGGGACCAAGTCGTAAGAAATCTTTCTGAAGTGTAAGCCGCCTAAATCATCTTCCTAATCCACACCACACCATACCCTTTCTGGGGTTTCACTGCCACCAGCTCTGTGTGTGTGTGTGTGTGTGTGTGTGCGTGCACGCGCATGTGTGTGAGAGAGAATTAACAGTGACTACTCGATTTATTTTCAAACATCCTTCACTTGCCATAGACTACACTTGAGTTGCATTGGGGCTGCTCAGTGTCCCTGCACCTTGTCCCAAGGTCCAACAAAGTCTCAGTAGAGCTGCACCTGTGGATCTATGGGACAATATATAGGACATTTATTCTCCCCAGATTCAGACACTAGCAGTGAGAGGACTTCTCAGAAAGTCCTGCACTCCACTTCAAACCTGCTCCGGACATGGCCCACAGAGACCTTCCCAAGCCCTGTAGCTTTAGTGAGAAATACCACATTCTTTTTCCTTAAGACCTTGGGTTACTCTTACCTTGACTTGCTCATTTGAGGTTACAGCGCAGAAAACAATCTCTGTGAATCCTTGAGATGGAAACATGCGGAAACAGATACCACCAATAACACGACCATCTTTAATTAAAGCAAGGGTTTTGTGTTTCCTGAAACAAGAAGATTATATCAAAGTTTTACCTCTCTTGGTTATATAAATATACTTTTGGGGGTGTGTTCCTTATTATCCAACCAGGAAAGGGGGGGCAATACTTTCCTTGAGTTTCTATGGAAACCTCCTTTATCTAGCCATTATCTCACCAGACCATTCTTTCATGTGGACTTTTTAGAGCAAGCTCACTTACACAAGTCTTCATCAGAGGTTCCACCTGAACAAAATGCCAGCCATCTAAAAATGGTCTGAGGGTTCCAAGTAAAGAACAGAGTACGTGTTCCAGAATACTGGAACTGGGGCACACCCAATGCCAAGGGCCCCGTGCTGGGGAGTCAGCGGGAGAGCACAAAGTCATGGACAGAAGTGGCATGTGTTTTGGAAGATGACTCTTACTCAGAAATAGGACAGAAACATTATGGGAAGGAATACAAAACCCACACACACAATCTGCCCAAACCTGCACTACAGAATCCTGTCAGACCTCCTCTCTGTCAAAATGTCCCTCTGAGCTGTCACACACATAAGTCGCAACAGGCTGTTGCACTATATATGTTAAAATATGGCCAATCAGGAAGTTTAGTGTTTTTTTTTGTTTTAGGTTTTTTTAATATAGGAAAGCATCTTTATATTAAAAAAGATTAACTTATATAAATATTACACATGAAAAACTTACAAAGTTTAACTTTGTATGACAGCTTCTTAGACTGTAAAGTTAATTTAAAATTACAATGCATGTACAGCACTTTATAGCATTAGCTCTTGTCCAAGTGGTAAGGACTGTTCTTTAGGCTTCTTTTTTTAAGCAATGGATTTTTCAAAGTTAACGTCTGGTATCCCAACAATTTTCCTAGTGCTTGTGGACCCAGGCAACCATGATACCTAGTTAAGACACCAAAATCAAGAATGCTCTGACTACTCAAAAAGTGGGGCCTCTTCTCAGTGTTTACACTCCTTCGTTGCTACAGTGAATGAAGCACAGGATAATTGCCAGCAACTTAAAGCACAAAGCTTCATTATCATTAATAAAAAAATGTATGAACTGTTGAAAAATTAATCTTAATGCTTTAGACACGGCAATTCTTTTAATGTAGCTTTGTATCCACAGCGTGACAAGAGGCAGTGGGATTCGGTGGGTGACCATGGCTGACTTTCACTTTCTAAGTAGTTCCTCTTTCATTTAAAAAGGAAAAATAAAAAGAAGGAAGGGCAAAGCACCAACTTACGGGTCAAAGACAAGCCGTGTGATGTACTCTTTGGGCATTCGGGGCAGCTGATGGGAGAACACGTTCTGCAGACCGACGAGCCACATCAGGATCTTCTTGTTGGGCTTCTGGTTCAGGGAATTGCCGACCACGTGAAACTCAATCACACCCCTGCGCTCTTCCAGCCTGGCTGCCTCGTCCCTGGCCGAATGTGCTGACAAAAAATTGTTCTGGGATGCAGGAGACAGGAAAAAAATCACACAGAGCTCTTCTTTTAAGACAGTGGGGATAGGACATATCAACAATGGTGTTCTTCTGTGTTCTAATAAGCTATGGACATGCAGGGTCCCAAACAACACATGCATTATGAAAACAAAGTAAAAAAAGTAGGTAAAGCATTTTGAGAGATCAGAGTATCATACATGTACATGGATATGTGGTACAGATTAGGAGTCATCAAACTTTTCTGTGAAGGGTCAGTTCTCTGTGCAACTAGTCAACACTGTTGTGGCGTGGAAGCAGCCACAGACAATATATAAATGAAAGGGTGTAACAGCATTCCAATAAAACTTTATTTGAAAGGAGGGGGACAGACTGGATTTGGCCTACAGGCTATAGTTTGTGAACCCCTGGCTGAGCTCTTTGGAGGAATCCCCTCTGGTTGAGCTCTTTAGGACCCTTCGGATGACAGATCCCAAATTCTCATGACAGGACCAGTGGTGGCAGTCACATTTACATAGTCAGTACCTCTTTTCTGGAGGACAGTTTTTTTCCAGAGAATCTGTTGACCCATTCTCAATCCTAGCAGGCAGCCCAAGCTGTGCCAGCACTTTATACTCCCCATCGTATTTAACCCACCCGGCGTAAGTGGGTTCAGTGTTCAACAAATGGTTGCCCAGGGAAGAAAAGCCCTGCTTACGAGTACTTGCTCCTTTCATTGGTCTACAGGTGACCACGTGCAACTACCATCATTTCAAACTGCCAACATATTTAACAACCAGCTCATGAAATTCCTGAAAATTTCACAACTGGCTCTGCATGCCAATAGGAGCCAACTCCAGTACACTACTACATCCATGCAACAAATTTCGAAAATTGTGACTGCATCTACATTTTACAGCTGAAAGATCTGAGCTCAGCGAGTCTGTGAAATTCCTAAGTCCCTGAAAAACAGGTATACAAAAGGTACTACATATGGCCTTTGTCCCCGGGTTTGGGTAACTAGAAGGAAAAGGGAAGGATAACTTTATAATGAGATCTTTCTCTTACAACATTCTAGTTCTCAAAATTATCCTAATACCATGAAATAAATATCTAAGGAGACATGACAAATAAAAAATAGATATTTTAATCTAGCAGAGCCACGCTTAAAAAAATGTTTAAAAAGATGTTTTGCAAAATAATCTCCAAGCCATTTCTTGATTTCCTGGAACCTGTCACAAATGCCTTCAAGTGCCCTGCCACTGGAGGGAAGGCATGAGGTGATGGCAGCACTTCTACCCAGAATGTTTTATTTGAATCCAACCTTGAGCAAACAGACAAAATCCAAATGGAGGGACGTTATACAAAACTAGCAACCAGGCCTCTTCAACAAGACACTGCCATAACAGACCAAAAGAGGGCTGGGAATTATTCTTGATCAGAGACTGAAGAGATTAGAACTAAATGCAACAAATGTTATCAAGGACATAATTTGGATATATGAGGAATTTGGATACAGGCTGCACATTAGGGGAGGTGTCAGCAAACTTTTCTATAAAGGGTCAGTTAACAAATATTTTAGACTTTGTAAGCCACATGGCCCGTCTCAAGCATTCAAGTCTGCTCTTGTAATGCAAGGCAGACACAGACAATATGTTTCAATAAAACTTTACTGACAACAGTAGACAGTGGGTCAGATTTGGCCGGCAGGCTGTAGTTTGCCAACCCACATATTAGACAATACTATAACCTAGCTAAATTTTCTGATAGTAATAACTACATTTTGTTAATGTAAAAATATAATCTAGTCTTACAAGATACAGGAAAAATAGTTAGGGATATAATGTTATGATATCTGTATTCAATTCTGAAATGGTTCTAAACGGTTCAAAGGAGAGAGGGAGGGAGGGACACAGAGACAAATCAAATGTAGTATAATGTTAATAACTGGGAAATTTAAAAAGTCTTTATCATGGAATGTTTGCAACATTTATGGTGGTTTAAATTTTTCAAGATAAAAAGTTGAGGGAGGTCCTGGCCAGGTGGCTCAGTTAGTTGGAGCGTCATCCTGTACACCAAAAAGTTGCAGGTTCAATCCCCAGTCAGAGTGCGGACAAGAGGCAACTGATCAATGTTTGTCTCTCATACAGATGTTTCTTTCTCTCTCTCTCTCCCTCTCTCTCTCTCTCCCCCCACCCCTTCTCTCTCTCTCACCAATTACCATATCTTTGGGTGAGGATTTAAAAAGAAAAAAAGTTGAGGGAGGACAAATGGCTTCAACAGTGTGAGATTATTAGTCAGTTTCCCTGTGATATGATATTCATCAAAGGGAATCACCTCTCCAACCAGCTGTTCATTCCTGCCCTCTCTGCCCTGACCACCAGGTTAAATGCAAACCAGGGTAGCATGACACGCTCTCAAGTGATACCACTCCCATTTCGGACAACTAGATTGGCTAGGAGAGCAGAAGGGGTCTACCAGCTGGCTGCCCAGGTTCACCCTGCTGACCTCTGGTCCAACCATCACTGCAGGGTCCGTGATGGTAGACATGACCTCGGTGATTAATTCCATTGGAATATCCCCCATAACTCGGGGTTTCTTGGCTTCCTCCAAAACATGACAGTCATTCATTTTCCTCTTTTCTCCTATGAGGATCAAAATAAAAGGGCAAACAATGGGTTATTTTAAACACAACACAGATAACATATGTTGACTCATCCAACCAATTTTCCAGTAACACTAATGGATATGAAAGTCAGATCTCCATTTACCCTGGAAAGAGGTGGCAATGGACAGTGGGAAAAAGGAGGGAGGAGGTCCCAATAACTGCCAGCTACAGATCCACTCTGAATATTTTCTGTTTTCTATGATAACTTTTAACTTAATATACGAGTTATTAAAGCATAATTTGCCCATTTGTAAATGCAAGGAGTTATTCTAGTTATCATTCATTATTACTCTCTAATTAAGTCCCTTTGTGGTTAGAGAAAATAGTCCATATAATACCAAACGTCACAATTTTTTGAAATTTGCTTTATGGCCTAAAACATGGACAATTATTTATAAATGTGTCATGTCTTCTTGGAATAAATGCGTATTTTCTGACTTTTAGGAGTAATAATTTCTATACTACCATTTTAGCTTGCTGGCCATGTTTTCAGAACTTCTATATGATTACTGATAGTTTTGTCTCCTTGATCTATGAATTACCCAGAGATGTTTCTTCATTTTCAACTGTGGGTTGATTTATTTTTCCTTGTAGTTCTGTTCATTCTCTCCTTTATATACATATGTATATATAGTTAGGTATGTGTGGGTATTTATGTATATATGTCTATATATATTTGAAATATACTAGTAAAATTTTTTTTCATTCATTATCTCTCAAAATGCTTTTCTGCCTTAAAATGATGCCTCGCAAAGTAAGCAGGGCCATTCTTGACACATCACATGCTGGGGAAGGCCAGGCAAAAACCAGGAGGACTTTCCCCCAATTTCCTCATTAGACTGCATGGTGGCTATTTGGTTTTCTTCTTTTCTACTATCATGCATGATTTTCCTTAATTTTTTTCTGTATATCATGTATTTATTTTTACAATTAATTTTGTAAAAAAATTTAGATATTCCCATCTAACTGATTCTTCGGGAGTGAATCCCACTAGGCACGTTTCCATGCAGCGACCTCACTAGCTTTCATTCAAAAGAAAGGCAACGTAGAGTATCCTGTCCACGCGAGATGCTTCCAGAAATATTGTGTTAATTACTAAATGAACTTCGTTGAGTTCTTGTTTTTATAACTCTCTTCGCTGTTGTATGGGAGGTGACCAACAAACCTTCCAATTCCATGATGCCCCGAAAGTAACACTGTGAACTACTTATTCTGTAGCTGAGGTGTATGCCTAATCAGCCCCCAACCTGATGGACTGACTGCCAATAGTGTTATAAGAAAGAATCTGAGGCGACACCCAAGCTCACAGGCAGAGTTTCTGGATCAAGTGAGGGGTGTCTGCCTTGAAAGCATGGTGACACACAAAAATCTGGTGCTTCGCATGAAATCCTCTCCTCTCCCTCTTTTGTGCCACTTCTTTAAGGTCAAACTTTGGTCATATCCAAGATTTGTTTGATGTCAAGCCTGAGGACAGAAATGCAACCTTCAAAACACTCTCTATCTGTGAAATCAAAACTTTAGGATCAAGGGACGTTTTTGCCCATGTGGCAGATTACATAAATGGCCAACGTCTTTACCCTCCTGGTATCCACCCTCCGCCCTGGGACTTCATAGTTCTTCCTGCAAAAGGAGTAGAGAATATCTCTCCAGCCCTTGACTACGAGTTTTGCCATGTGATTTGCTATGGCTGATAAAATGAGGCAGGAGTGATGGTATCCCAGTTCTAAGCCTAGGCTTCAAGAAACTATTTCTGCCTCCTCTCTGGTGCTTTTGACATCATTATAAGGACATAGTCTGTCCCAAGAAAAGAAAAACAAAAGTCCAATGGTCCCAGGAGGGTGAGAAACATGTGGAACAGAGATGCTCCAGCTTGAGTATTCTTGTCCAGCCCAGCACAAAGCCCCCGTCGGCAGGTAGAACTCGGGAAGCCCAGCCAAGACTTAACGCGGCAGCTGAGAGCAGCCAACAACCAGGCAACACACAGCATGAACGAGCTGCGATAATAAAAGATTATGGTTTGCTTTTAAGGCTCTGCATTTTGGTTGGTTTGTTACACAGTAGTAACTACCCAATACAGATCAAAGTCATGTCTAGCCATTAAAACCTGGACATGAACAACCTGGAGTTGGTCTAACTCTACTTCTGGTACTTCTCGGATCACAAGAGAACCTCTAAGGCAATTCACAGCCCTCCATAATGTCCCCTCCGTGATTACCTGGGTTTGCTTCAAGCCCAGAAGAGCCTTTGCTGGATGGACTGGTGCTCCCTCCATTCAGATGCTCAAGGGAAGATGAGTTCGAATTGTACGAAATCGTCCCGGCCACAGGAGGTGGATTGATGACTGTCCCAAGGAAAGGAAAATAAGGTATTAGATGACTTTTTTCTTAGGCAATGAGGAACCAAGGGCACGTGAGCATCCCATTCCTGCCCAATGCCTCAGAGAAGTCGTCTTTAAAATAAAAGCAATGGGGTCAATGTGAGCATGATAATAAAGACAGTAATGCACTACAGCCCACTGAACAGAATACAAATATCTCAGTCCATACTGATAAAATCACAAAGGAAAAGAAAAATAAATAAATGGGGAGAAGGTAAAGCTCTTTCTGACAGAAGAATGCCAACAAACAAGGAAGGAATGATGGAAATTAGAACAATTGGCAGCCAGCATATAATAATCAATTCAAGAGAATCATCCATGCAGGCTAAACTTTGTGAGTATAATGCTGATGAAGACAGGTAATTTCCAAGTATCACCCCACAAAAGTACTTTTTTATTACAGAAGGGAAAGTGGTACCATTGCAGTGGAGAAACCTCATAAAATCCCACCTTAACCAAGTGATCAAACTTCATACCAACAAAATGGGACAGGCCATCATTATGTGCCCCCTGATGTGATGCAAAAAAAAATGCTATAAACCGCATGATTGAGGTAAGAGGCAAAAAGAGAAAATAGCTCATAGATTAAGTAATAAGGTTTGACCTTGCATCAAGATGAAAATCCCTTACTTTGATAACTATACTGTTAAGTAAGAGAATGGCCTTGTTCTTGGGAGATACTCACTGAAGTCAGTAAAGGGGCATGATGTTTGCAACTTTCAAGTAGTTTAGGAAAAAACAGAGAGAGGGACAGAAATAGAACTGAAACAGAGAGAGAGGGGAGGGGCGAGAAAGCAAGTATGGCAACATGTTAACAATTGGTGAATCGGCGAAAATATACAGAGTACACAAAATTTCTTTGTTTTAGTTTTGTAACTTTTCTGTAAGTTTGAGAGTATTTCCAAACAAAACCTTTTTGTAAAGCCATTGTAAGAAATAGGATGTTGCTTTGCTGGCGTGTGGCTGATCTGTAGCTGCTGATAAGGTAAGGGTGGATGAGGGATACAGACACTTTCAGTGTCACTGGTGACCTATACAACAGAGTACAGCAGGGCAGGCAGACGTCCAGAGAGAATGTTCATCTAAGTTTCAATGCAGCCATGTTCAGTGTGCAGAGGACATTCCCAGCAGCCAAGAAAGTGATGCAATAAGTAACCCAAGCCACAGAGAGATACCAGCCCACAGCACTCCTAACTGAGTAATAGTCGTCTGCATGAAAGACTGAGACTATACTCAAGTGCCAGGCTATATGGTTTTTCTTCCAGCACGCAGGCCTCCTGAATTACAAAGTACACTAGAGTGAGTCTACACAAAGAGGTAGCTCTGATGATTCTGAAGACATCTGAGTATCCTGCACAACTACAGAGCCATCATTATGAATGTCATTTATCACAATTGCACAGATGTGCAGACATGCCAATTAAGTCAATGATTGCACTCTTCTTTCCCCAAAGAGAACACACTGCAATTAAAGTAGAACAGGAGAAGACAGCCTGTTTCCAATGGCTCCAGGTAATATTGACGAGTACCATCCAGCTGAACTGGGTTACAACCTTAGCCACAGAAATAAACATGCAATTCCCAGAGGGACAGTGACAACCTCGGCCTTCTCCATCCCGTGCCACGGCAGGTAATTTGCTGAAGCGGGACAAATTGGGAAACATTTTGAGCAGGCAAGGGTCAGGGGGACTTTTGAACAGGGAGGGTCTCTCCAGAAGACCCCCCGGAGAAGAACTAAGTGCTGAATAGCTTCAGTATCCCCCTGCTTGAAGGAGGAAACTGTCCTTCACTCACTCCCTCCACAAGCACATGCCTATACATTTGCAATGCACAGCAAAGCAGTGCAATGTAGCAGTTACAACTCTGGCTTGTAATTCAGGACACGGTGTTTAAGAATTAGACAGACCCAGGTGTAAAACCCAGATCTATCACTAAACAAGACTGGGTCTTGGGCAACTCCCACCTATAAGTAAGAGGGATTGAAATAGCAACTTCCCAGTTGCTATTGTGTTAAAGCTTGAAGACGTGAGGCACACTTCTTAGGCAAGCACTTAATGGAAATATCATTTATTATTATTACTGTGACAAAATTGGGTCTCTGACCAGTTAAGAGTTATACTCAGAGGGGAAAGAAGACACCCATAAAAAATGGGTCTAGCATAACATGAGAGAAGTGTTGTATGACCCAGCAGGTCTCAAATATTGCTGCACATCAGAATCACCTGGGAGCGTTTAAACCATCCAAGCCGCACCCTAGGCAAATTACATCACACATTCTTGAGAAGGGACTCAGAAATTAGTATTATTTTAAATCACCATGGGTGAGGCCACTGTGCAACCAAGTTTGAGAACCAAGGGGAGGACACAGTCAAGGTTCCGTGGCAGTGAGGAAGAAAGGGGATCCAGTGTCGGCTGGAAGGCACAGGGAGAATTAGGGAGGAGTCTGTGGGAGAGATGCCATCTGAAAGCTAGCCGAGTCAGGACAAAGATACAGTGAACAGCACAGGGACACAAAGGCATACGCCCAGTCACCACAGAAAACACGTCCGGGGAACTCAGGTATGGAGGAAGCATGCAGGACGCACAGACAGACCCCAAAGCTCAACAGGTCTGGGGTCAGAAAAACATGTCATAATATTCTATGGCCTAAGGTTAAAAAGAAAAACAAAAACACAAACATGTTTTTGGTAACAAAAATGCAAACAAAAATGATCTGATCCAAAACAAAATACCTCATTCCCTAAGTATTCTGCTTTGTAGGAGTTTAATTATATTTACACCCAAACTTGGGGTCTAGGTGAAAAAAAATCTTTAAATGCCTTCTTAAATGCACGATGCTGAGTAAAAGGATCCATACTCAAAAAGCTATGTACCTTCCAGAAAAGGCAAAAAATAATAATAACTATAGGGAAAATAAAACAAATTGGGGTCGGCAGTGCTGGGAGTATGGCAATGAAAGAACTACATAGGGGTGCAACAGGATTTTCCAGGGCAATGCAACTGTTCTATATTTTGATGGTAGTGGTGGTTACACAGTAATGTGTCTTTGTCAAAATTCACAGAACCATATACTAAAAAGGGTCACTTTTATTTCACGTAAAATTCTTTTTTATTTTTTTTAATTTTTTTTCACGTAAAATTCTTTTTGGAAAAAAATAGCAAGAATAAAATTATCTTTCCTGGAAGTGATGCCCACAAGCCCCTCTATTACACATTGACCTAGAGCTACTAAAAGCTCTAAGATCAAAATCCTGCATTCTGCCCTGGCTGGTGAGGCTCAGTGGCTTGAGCGCCAGCCTGCAAATTGAAAGGTAGCCAGTTTGATTCCCCATCAGGGCACGTGCCTGGGTTGCAGGCCAGGTCCCCCGATAGGGGTACCCAAGCAGCAGCCAATCAATGCTTCTCTTGCATATTGATGTTTCTCTCCCTCTCTTTCTCCCTCTCTTCCCCTCTCTCTAAAAACAAGAAATAAAATCTTTTTAAAAGTTTCTGCATTCTGTCTCTCCCAATGGCCACATATAAATGACTGTTTTGGCATCTCTCAATTCTTCTAGTTTCAAAGGCAAAAATCCAGACCCTCTCTCTGGAATCAGTGTGACTCCACAAATCACATGCCTTCCATCCTCACCAAATTGCCAGGTGATGCCACTGGCTGACTCAAAGCAATGGCAAGGATGTCCTGGCCCCATTGGGAAGTTCGTCGTGTCCTGAGACTCAAAATTGCTGTCTTCCACTCAGCATCCTGTCATTATACATGATGGTAACTTGACACACAAAACAGACATCATAGATGCAGAACCCAGACTGAACCCTGATTCCTGGGCATATCAGGCCATTGACGAAGACTATAAGCATCTTTAAAAACAGCCAGGAATAGACTACAGAGCTGAACTGCCTGGTACTTTACACCTCCATTACAATTATAAAATTGTAATGTGCAAGCTAAGCAAACCCAAGAGTAGGAGCAGTAATTGTTTTAACTGATTTGCACCTGCTCTTCTCAGTAACAGAGGTGCAGATGCAAAATTTGCTGGCTCCAGTCTTCAATTTCTTGATGAAAAACACAAATAAATGCAGAGTGAACTGCAAGTAACACTTCCTGGTTGTTCTCTGGTTGATGCAAAAAGAAATTTACCTGTTTGGATTCCTAGCTGGCTGGTTCTGGAAGAAGCTGATAGGAAGTCCTGATCCCAGATGGGAGAGTTTTGACTATAAACTTCTTCTTCTAACATGGACAGAAACCTGGACACAAGAGCAAAAGCAATAGTAAGACCCAAAACTCATGCACTGCCGGAGAAATGGAAGCCCTCACCATCTGCGACAATCACCTAAACATCAGCATCTCACATTCAACTCAGAGACATGCTAGTCAATTATGACTCAAATGATTTAGTCGAGTAGCCCTGCAATATTCACAAAAATGCAATGCTAGAAATTTGTTTTCTTTTGACTCTGCACAGACTAACAGACTACACGGAGCATGGCACCAGTGGAAATGCAGATTCCAGTCCTCCAGGCAGCTGTCATTACCGTAACAGAAGCTGCAAACCTTCACCGAGTGCTTGCTATGAGCCTGCACTGTTCTCATGACTCACTGGATCCTCACAGCAATGCAGTGAGTTACACATTTTATTTTTCTTTATCCCACACACCATAGCTCTTACTCTAACTTACTTGATCTTCATAACCTTACGGATGAAAAAACTTACGGCAGAGAGAGGTTAAATAACTGGTACCAAGTCCCACAACTAGTAAATTCAGGACCAAGATTGAACCAGTGGTTAATTACTAAGTTACATTGCCTGTTGTGTTGTAAACTCAATGGAATATCAAGTTCGAGAGGCCCAAAGAAATTACCTGGAGACCTTGTTTGAAATACAGTTACCCAACTTCACCTAGGCATACTGAATCTGAGTCTGTGAGAGAGGCTTTGAGGACTAAATTTTGGTGAGTGCCTTGGACAACTCTTATGTACACCAAAACTGAAGAACTATGGTTAAAATACCAACACAATCTACACCTCTCGTACTGGAATATTTTCCTGCAAGCCACTTTTAAGGCACACTAATTCTAGAGGAAGAAAAAAGAATACTGGCTAAGAGCCTGGGCTCTAGAATTCATTTACAAAGCTCACCACCACTTATTTGTATGATCTTGAAACAAGTTCTTAACTTTCCTCTTCCCCAGTCTGTTTTATAAAAAGGAAATATCAACAGTAATTCCTGCATAGGGTGGTCAGGAGGGATAAGCTAAGGTGCATGCCTAAGATGGTCCCTAGCATGTTCTCCATTCATTCATTCATTCATTCAACAAATATCAACTGCACACCTACCATGGGTCAGACACTGAGTTAGGTGCTAGAAGGACAGGGTGAACAAAACAACCACCTGCCCTCATGGAGTCTGCAGGTAATGATATAATAAAGGTTAGCTATTATACGCCATCTATATCCCTTCTCTAAAATTGTAAAATCCAAAAGCCCTTAAAGAAAGATTTCCCATATCCCATTTGGCAAAAAACTGACCTTAACCTACATAAGACTATTTGTAGTCTTTATAATTATGAATGGACTTAATTTAGGAGAATCAACCCCACCCCTGGAGCTAATATATGGCACATGCATTATATTGATTACCTTTAGAAAAGGTTTAAATATTTGTATTGTAAAGCATATCTAGTACCGAGGTTTTGAATAACTGATCAAAGACTTGTTATCATCAGCAGCGGCAGCACCATCAGCAGCATCAACACTTTTAGTAAAAATACTACTATTGTTCTCATTTATCAATGCCTGTGAGATTTTAGATGGTTTCAGGGGAGAAAGGAGTTGGTTTCTTCAAGTAAAAACAGATGGGAAAAGGTTCTGGGAGTTCTGACTTGCTGCTCATAGAAGATTTAAAAACAAGATCCATTTGAGTGAATACATAACCTCACCCGGTAGAGTAATTCATGCTTTATAGATACCACAGGAGTCACTTCTTCTTGCTACGCAGGCCACCATTAAGGCATGTTGAAAACAAATTAGCATGTGCCCTACCAAACACAGAATGACAGACAGCAGCAGGAGCTAAAATCCTTCCGAAGAGCACACACATGCTGATCTTGCGGATGAGAGGGTCTTGCTTCACTGCCCTCTTTTCCTAAACAGACCTGCCTTCCCTCTCACAGCCCTCAAGATTTTCCCAGCTGCCCTTCATCACAGAAGTGAATTTCCTTTCCTCTTCTAGACCTAGACTCCTTCTTGGTTAGTAATTATATGATCAGAACACCCTTCACAAAGTGGGGCACAGACCTGCCAGAGAAAAACGCCATTAGCAATTTTAGGAAAATGATTATGTGTGTGTTATATATGTATATACATATGTAGTTCTTTCATAATAATAAAGAACGGTCTCCTGTAATGACAAGAGAGTGTGCTTATTTTATAAACACAGGATACAAAATTGTATGAAGAACAAAAGAACACAAGACATGTACAATATATAGAAATATCTGAAAGCACTAAAGGCAGGGCTGTAGCTGGTGTTCTGCTTCTTAACCAGATTTTCACCAACATGCACATTTATCACTTTTAGAATGAAATATAGGTACTAAACTCCTCTTAACAATAACCTGGTAAGCAGATAGATGGGGGAAAGGCACAAGTTAAAGCCATGTGGGCAATGCATGAAGAGGAGGCAGGTAAGGAGGAAGGCCCTGAAAATCCCTCTGACAACCAGTGACCTCCCTAGGGGGGATGTGGGGGGGGGGGGGTGCGCAGCTCTCGCTTGGTGACAGTGTGTAAGTCTCAACCTTGGGCTTCAACACATGTGTGATTCTGCTGCCAAACCTGTTGGTACAAATCCCTAATAACCTCAAATGTTGTCCTAGTCCATGAAAAGAGATTTAAAAAGAGAAGTGGGTGGTAATTTTACCCTACCATTAGTAAAAGAGAAGGAAAAGCAGCACTGATTAGCTCAACAGCACAAGCACGCCAGAACTATGGGTTGAAGGAACAAACCGCCCTATAATTAGCAAATATCTGCAAGAAGTGAAATACATTTGCTATGGGGAAAAAATTGTCACTATGCAACGTAATTAAAATTTTTCTTTAAGCACCATCAAAGGTGGGGAGGGGGGGGTCCTCTTTTCCTCTTTGTCCCTTGGCTTAGAGACCAAATGACAACTATAATCTGAAAACATAAAATGCTGCTTATGTGGCAAATGCAATAGAGACAGTAGTAAGAAAATTGCTTTAATCTCTAAGGAGAGGTGCTTAGACTAGTTAAAAGGCAGCCACTGAAACAGACCAGCATGCCCGGAGTTCGTAATGCATTTAGGGGTAGCATTCACACTGCCATTTAAGTGCTTCTAAATCTTCCCCCCTGGAGGGAGACAAATTGTTCACGTCCTGTCTCAGTCTCAGTCTCAGCTGCCGGTTTTCTCAGGGAAATACTGAAAATCAGGATGCTAGGACTTACATGAGAATATTGGATGTTCACTGAAATCTCATCAGATATACCCATAACATCCTTTACCTTTACCTAAAGCTTAGGGCTTGTATTGAGCAACAAAGGAATTTTCATTTGATTTCTACCTGAAAATCATTTTTGTTGTTGTTTTGGACCTAACTTATTTTTTTTTAAGAGAGAGGGAAAGGGAGGGAGAAAGTGGGAGAGAAACATCGATGTGAGAGCAACATGGATCGGTTGCCTCTCGCACACACCCTGACCAGGGACTGAACCTACAACCCAGGCCTGTGTCCTGACTGAGAATCGAACTGGTGACCTTCTGCTTTGTGGCAAGATGCTCAACCCACTGAGCCACACCGACCAGGGCATGGACCTAGCTTATTTAAAAAAAAAATTAAAATTATCATTCTTAAGACACAAACTGGGTAATCCAGTAATAGTAATTTAATAATAAAAACCTAGTTTACAACTAAAGCAGGGCTCCCTCTGTTTTTGGTCAAAGAATATAATACCTTCTCTCTTAAATTCTATTTTTTTCTTTACACCAGCAAGCCTAGAAAGCCTTTTTAGATTTTAACTTCTACCTCCCCTACCCAGCACTGCTCTAGGCAGGATGACACCCACAAAATGAACTGTCTCGTTCATGTTTTGCTGTCACTGCTCCCTGACAAGTCATCCACTGCACACTCGCCCCCTGTCACTGGCAGCCAGCCTCTTCGCTCAGATATTCAGTTCTCAGATTGGAAAATGCATGTCCAAAGCCAATAGTGCAACATCGCAACTTCCTATTCTCTTTGACACGTGGCCGCCATTTGAAAAATATTTTCGGGATTATTTGTATATTGGAGCTCTGGCAGGTGCAAGGAGCAAGGTGCACAAGAATAGGTACGTTCTTCAAGAAACTGAGCATTTGAAGTACAAAGAGCACTGTGAAGAAGGCCCCTCTCTTCCTGTCCAGCTCCGCTCTTGGGGTCTGGTTTACAAAGAGTGAGGGGGCAGGCCCACTGCAGCTGAGGCAGCAGCGATTCACTTGCCTTAGAAAGGGTTGGAGGTCTAGAATGGAAAAAACCAACCACTTGAGTTCTCTTGCACCACTTCTGAGTAGATGGAAACTGCTTCTGCACACTCCCCCCCTCCCATCCCCCTCTAGCTTCCTGGCAGCTGAATACACAAAACAAAGCACCACCCCATTCTATGAAGCTCAGACACAATGACACCAGGTGGGATGAGGTGGGGGCTAAGGGAGCTATGACCGCAGTCAACACACATTCATACTAACAATAGATGGGCTGTGCAGTCCCCAGGAGGACTCTGGGGGGGGGGGGCGGGCTGAGAAGGAGGGGGTCCCTTTGTCCCTCGTCCCTGATTGCTTTTCCTAGCATTCCTGATCTTGTTATTGATTCAGGCTTTGGGACGTATTTATCGATCTCAAGCTCCCAGAGGAAACAAAGACTTGCAAGACCACTCCCTTACTTTGGGAAATGGGTGAGGATTAGAGTTCGTTTCTCAAGTGGCAGTTTGTCTTTTTCCTGCCTGGCTTGTTCCAGGAGCTGCCGTCTCATAACGGTGAAGACAGAGCGAAGCAGTGTTCTCCCAAACACCTGGGTGGTTTCATAGCGAGGTAGACTGTCACAGAACTGGGGCACGTTGCAGTAACACAGCCACCTGTGACAAGAGGAGACAAGCACGGTCAATATCTCTTAAACCCCCAGCTCATCTGAAATCTTTAATTAGGGCTTCTCTCACACTATTAATCAGAGCAGGAGAAACTGGGGCTGCAATGACAAACAGCAGTCTCACAACCAGCTAGTGAAACTTGTGAACCAGACCAGCCTGCCCTTGGACAACCACCTGGGTCCAACTCTATGAAAACCCTTCTACTTTATAGTGTCATGCAGTGAGTCCTGCAGTCAGAGAAGCTGGGATCAAATCTCTGCTTTGTCACTTAGCTGGCTGAGTGACTTTGGAAATTTGATTACACTCTTAAGTCTCCATTTCCTTACCTGTAAAATGGGCACGAAAGTGCATACAGCAATTAGAGATTCTGGCACATAAATAGTAGTTTAATTTTTTTTAAAGAAATTAAAGGGGAAGCTTTTGTGAAAGAATTAGAATTTCACCATCATGTCCTCTGAGAAAAATTTAAGGTTTCTTTAAAATGCCTACACAGCACTCAACATACCCCTGAAGCTTTGGTGGGAAGATAAAGATCTTCAATGCTGTTTAAAACTCAGTCACAAAATGCAGGAAGTAATGAGCTTCCACCATCTGTTGCTTATGTACATCTTCATGACTCAGACTCAAAGTCAAAATTATGCCCCAGCATTGCACAAGGCTGGAGGAATGCCCAGGCCCAGAGGGAAACCAGGGGCTTTCTTGAGATCTGACCACGGTTCTGGGGTTCTCTGGCTATGTCGGGCACGTGCTCTGGAAAGCTCGTTCAGTCCGGCAAAGCTATTCAAACATCAGCCCTCTTTCATGTTGGTATCCCAGAGCTACGGAGTCTCATTCCCAGGATGGAGCAACAGGAATGTACCCTGAGGGTCACAGAGGGCAGCACCAGACCAGGGCAGGGTCAGAAGCTTCACTGCACAGATACTTATTCCTGTGTGTGTGTGTGTGTCTATATAATTTTTTTTAATTTTATTTTAATCATTGTTCAAATACAGTTTTCTCCTTTTTACTCCCAATCCAGCCTCCCTCCCACCCCTCCCCACTTCCCTCCCATTACCACCCTCCCCTTAGTTTATGACCATGTGTCCTTTAAGTTTGTTCCCGTGAACCCTTCCCACTGTCCCCTTAAATTCCCTCTACTCTCTTCTGTGGGCACTGTCAGCCTGACCTCTATTTCAGTGTCTTTGGTTATATTTTGCTTGTTTCTTTGTTTTGTTATTTAAAAGGTGAGATCATATGGTATTTGTCTTTCACTGCCTGGCTTGTTTCGCTTAGCATAATGCTTTCCAGCTCCACCCATGCTGTTGCATAGGGTAGGAGCTCCTTCTTTCTTTCTGCTGCATAGAATTCCATTGTGTAGATCCTTATTCCTTGATAGCAGATCTAAACATCCTCTTCCAGGTCGGGCCTGCTTTCTAAAAATCGAAACCGAGCCGTCCTGTCTATCTTCCAGACTTCCTTTAGAGTGGGCGGAAGGGCTCTGGTGTGCCCAAGCAGCTACGGGAAGCTCCCCGGGAGCTCTCAGCCCTTCAGGAAGGAGTGGAGTAATATGGAGTTACTGGTGCTTATTAGCTTTTTCTCTTCCTCTTCTAAATATGAATAATTATTTCATACTTCCCGTGTGTTGGTGCATGTATGTGGTGTTTCATCTTTTGGGAAAGAAAACTTTCCTAAAGTGCTAGTCCGTTCAAAATTAACCCTAAAACTCTGCTATCATTTCGACACTTCACTCAACTTTTCTGTCTTAATAATTTACACTCAAATGTCATTTTATGATTGCAATACCAAAATGGGGATCTTAAGGGTTGTGCTGTATCTCGTCAAGTCGGAAACAGCGATCTTGGGTGGTAGCAAAAACAAGCTAGGAAGTGCATTTATTTTGTTAATCCACAGGGCACTTCACATAGACATTCATCACCGTCAGGGCTGCTCACTTCTGGATGTTAGTCAGTCTGTGGCCCCCTAATGAGGTTAGGAAAATATTATGACACTACAAATGTTAAGAGTTAAACAGTCACAAATTCTAACAAAGTGAAGTCCAGTTTCATGAGACTTAGGCTCTCATGAGGCTATTTGAAAGACTTAATGTTAAAATATGTCCAATCTCTCCCAATGGAAGATTTAAGCATCTGGGGATTCAGACCAGTAGTGTCCAATCAAGCTGTCTATAATGATGAGCATGTTCTCCGCCTGTGCTGGTACAGTAGCCACCAGCCACAGGTAACTACTGAGCACTTATAACGTGGTTAGTACACCAAGAAGCTTAATTTTTAGTGTTACTTAATTTTAATTGAGTTTAAATTTACATTTAAATGGACACAATGTGAAATATTTTTGTATTAACCACTACTTTATTGTTTTGGTAGGTCTCCATGTAGCTTTGGCCACCTAACATTTAGAGAATGAATTGAGATGTGCTGTAAGTATAAAATACACACTGGATTTAGAAGACTTAGTAGGAAAAAAATATATCATTAATCATTTTTCACATTACACAGTGAAAAAATATTTTTATATATTGGGTAAAATAAAACATGAAAGTGAATGTCCTGTGTTTATTTACTTTTTAGATTAGCCCTGGCTGGTATGGCTCAGTGGACTGAGTGCCGGCCTGCAAACAGACTGGATCAATTCCCAGTCAGGGCACACGCCTGGGTTGCAGGCCAGGTCCCCACAGTTGGAGGTGTGTGAGAGGCAATGGATCAATGCATCTCTTACACGATGTTTCTCTCCCTCTTCCTTCCTCCCTTCACCTCTCTAAAAATAAATAAAATCTTTTTTTTTAAAAAAGGAAATTTTAAACTACATATGTGGTTCACATTATGTACCTCTTGGGCAGTGCTAATTTTCAAATAGCATTTCCATCTGTGGAAGGGTCACAGATATCTGCGACTCTACTTACAAAAGATGTTATTTCTGCTACAGCAAAGGTAGGTTATAAGTATCATCATAAAATCACAAAATGTTACCCAAAAGTACTTACAAGGTCATTTAATCTTTCCAGGATGAGAGGGAGGCAGCACAGATTGTCATCTAGAAAAATTTTTCCAATAATAATTTTCCATTCATTTCCTTGAGAATTATTTTTGTAGAACTCCACTGACACTTTTTAGTTTAGTTTTGTTTTTGCTTCCAAGATCAATCTTACTTCATAAATAAGTTTGATAAGACAAAGAGACTGAGTCACAGTGTGGCGTTTCAGTGCTGTTTTAATAACTGATGGGGATGCTGCATGCAGTGAGATGGAAACGGGAACTTGCATGCCCCGTCTCTGCACACACATCCCTCCAAAGACTTAACTGTAGAGAAAGATTCTGCCTAGGTGACTGGCTTCAGGTCTTCTGAAAAGAAGTGAAAGGCTAGCTCATTCATTTTGGCATGCCTAATAGTGATGGCCTGTGCATGCTCTTTACTGATTGTTCAAATAACTCAGATTTTTTACAGCATCGCGATCATTTGCAACCACCTTGCTTTCTTTAAAGCACGAACAGAACTGGGGAGCTTGAAGGCAGCAAACCATGTCTTCCTCCTTACTTGCTGGACTGAAAGTCCTAAGGGTTTCACAGGATTGAAATGACCTCTTCTAGATTGCCCAAACTAAAGGCTACTTACTATTCAAGTTTACACTAGAAGCTAGGTCTCCTATCCTCTAGTCCACTTTTTGTGCTTGCTGATAGACTGTCCTAGATTTATATAGCTAGTTATGAATGCTCAGGAAGTATGGTGGCTGGCCATGCTTCACAGAACAATGCTTACCTAAAATTGTTTCACCAAAATCAACTTAGTTACCTCTAACTTGCCCTACAGTCTTACAAAACATCTCCCCAATATAGAGGTGACATTAATTTTCAAAAGTTCTGCACATCTCAGCATCAAAGACAAATTAGTTGCCACTTTCCTTTAACAGATTCTGTTGGTCAAGTGTATTTTATAATATATCATATACCTCTAACACTTTATTTTCAGGTTATTTCTTCATAGAATTATATTAGTGCACCACCATGAAATTCAGGGAATTTCGAAAATTTGTCCAGATTTTTTTTTAAATGATGGGGATTTCTGGGGAATATATATAATGCATATTTGATATATACCTGTATCAATGATCAATTTTAAGTATATTTTAACATTGATGTCAAATATTTTCAATATACATATATATATATATATATATATATATATATATATATATATATATATCTTTCCTTCACTCAGAACAGAGAATGCGAATAATTTAAGCAGTTCTACCATTCATTTTATGTTCAATTTTTTATCGGATCAGTCTTCAGGAGTTAGCTCTGTAATGAACAGAACCATTTTCTGAGTCCACTCTTGTCCTCAGAGAATCCCATCTCACCCCATTTTCATGTTGATGCGAGCTCCAGGTTCAGCCCCTCTCTTCTCATCACCACAATTGCTGTAAATTATATCCTGAGCCAGCATTACCGGCCCTAAGGCTCACTTACACATCAAGATAAAGTCCAGTGTGCCTGCAGCCTGTAATATTACCCATTTTTCAGACGACTAGTATCAGTGAGACACCATGTCACAGTGGTGTGTGGTTATTTCAATTCCCAAGTAGTCATGATAGTGAGGTTTCTCCCTGAAACAATCATCCTCATAATTTTCACAAGTTGTTTCTACTTCCCTTTCTTCATCACCACAGTGTGATGGTGGGGAAGCAGAGGAAGGGTTGTCTACCTTCATTTCCTTATGTATTATTAACAGAGGCTCTTGGTCTACATTCCACCTAGAAATCGGCAGGTTTCAGAACTCATCGGGGCCTATTCATTTCAGCCTCTGAGCGGGTTTCTCGTCATCACTGGCTGACTCCCCTCCTCTGCCTTGAGCTGTTGGCGCAGGCTGCTGGGCTGAAGAGGACTCTGCTGCTGTCTTTCCCCTTGTTACCTTAGTTTCAAAAGCGATGTTCCAACAAGTGCACTCTCGGTGCACTTATTCAGTGGTACACGCTCCAGCTTAAGAGTCCCATGTTGGCAGTGACTGAGCTTCAGGCGACAGCATGTGTGGGAGGAAATCGATGACTAGCGTCCTCCCAGCGCCTGTTCTGTGCACCAGACACTCTGCACAAAACCGCCTCATGGAACAGTCACCACACGTGTGAGACTTGGACAGAGAGACACACTGGAGGTCCAGGAGGTGAAAGGACTGGTCTAAAGCGCACAGAACCAGGAAGGAACGGGGCCGAGGTTCAAACCCATCGCTCACTCCAGAGCTTATTTCTAGTTTTACCACTCCCTAAATATAGGGAGTTGTAAGTTCCACCCATTTCTTGGTGAGTCCTAAATGCTAATAGTATTTTTATCCTGCTTTCTAGAACACTATGATATTCTCTATGCTACTTCACATTTAATTCTTTTTGACGAAACAATTTTTCCTGTTAAGAATGGCAAACACTTTCAGGGCTTTGACAAACACTCGGTTTTGTCCACTGTCACAGATGGGGTTAAAGGGTATTTATTTTTGAGAGATTTATCTCAACTCATTTCAAACAACAATTACAACAATACAGAAATTGTTGTTAATGTAAAACTCTCCAACTCCAATGTAATGGAGGTATAGAAATGAAGGTATACTTTAACAACTGATTCTGAAGAAATCTGTAATTCCTCAAAAAGTCAATAATTAAGAGAAAATACTTTATAACTCAAATTGTATCTACGGTAAAAGGAGGGAGGAGAGGGAAAAGGGGAAGTTCTCATGAAATCAGGCCAGTGAACAGGAAGGAAAGCTTACCTTAAACTATACCCATTCCTGCAAGCCATTACAGAAAATAACCTGGGGACAAGTGGTCTTTACTGGCTATCAAAAATCATTCTGTACTTTAAATCTGAAATATATTTCAGATAAATATATATATTCATTTATGTATATATAAATATATTTTTATATAAATATATTTATTTATAAATATATATGTTTATATATAAACTTATATATATATAAATACTCATAATACTCCCTGAAGCAAGTTGGTTGTACCCACTGAATTTACAGGGAAAGGTATAAAAAGGTGAAGAGAATGGATAATCCAAGTCACTTTCTGACTTTAATGAAAACAAATATAGGTCATTCTATTTTGTATACCCCATGTTTAAGACTTTTTAAAGCAACTTGTTATTTTTCCATTCATAAGCAATAAAAATGAACTCCCACTTTAGAAAAAACATGTGCAGTCCAAGAGTCTTCAGAGTTTGATGCCCACCAACAGGGAAATGGTTAGGTAAATTATGGTACATCAACTCAGTGAACTGCAATGTGGCTAGTAAAATGATACGATGTTAAGTGGAAAGACAAAAAGGATGCAAATTCTGCATTTTCTTTCATTCTAACTAATGTCAAATATTTACTTAAAAGAGAAAAGGCTGGAAGACAATATATATAATGACATTAGTTCTGTCATGGTGCTGGGACTAGGGTGATCTTTCCTTCTTTAAAAAAAAAAATTCTTTAGCCCTGGCTGATGTGGCTCAGTGGATGAGTGCCGGCCTGCAAACAGACTGGTCGCCGGTGCAATTCCCAGTCAGGGCACACGCCTGGTTTGCACGGGCCTGGTCCCCGGTTGGAGGTGTGGAAGAAGCAACTAATTGATCCCACATCGATGTTTCTCTCTCTCCCTCCCTCCCTTCCCCTCTCTCTAAAAAATAAATAAAATCACTTTTAAAAATTATTATATTCATGGTCATTGCATTTTTCAAATGAGATCTTTGTGTAAGAATTACAGAGTTATAGTATTGTCATCTAGATCAGCGATGTTCAATAGAAATATAATGCAAGCCACGTGTAATTTAAAATTTTCCACGAGTCACATCAAAGAATGAAAAGAAAGAGGTAAAATTAATGTGTTTAGTTAATTCAATATATCTAAAATAACATCATTTTTAAATGTGGTCAACAGAAAAAACTATTGATGAAATAGTTCACATTCTTTTTTCTAGCCACATTTTTCAAGCACTCAGAAGCCACCTGTGACTAGCAACTATCATATTGGAAAGTACAGCTCTATGGTTTGCATTCCTCACCCCCCCAAACATCACGGTATGCGTGAAAAGTGGAAGTCTGGAGACTTAAATTACACAGACATTCTCTCTGAATTGATGGTGTCACCTCGAGACCTGGACAACCCTTGCTTGCAGAGACAAGTAGCAATTTTATGAATGCGATGTGCTCGATGGGGCCCAAAGGAAAAGAACTGGTCACCTGATTACCTTGTGTAGTTCTCTTTGTATCCAGAAATATCGTCATTGGGAGATCGCAGTCTTCGCTGAGATGGGGCCTCCAGATGCCAATAGTTGATACGGTTTAGGAACATTTTGGCCAACTCCATTATTGTCTGCCTTTCTTTGGGTGGCAGGTGACTAAACTTGTACTGTACAAAGTTATTCACGCCCTTAAAAGGAAGAAAGGCAATTTATTCATGCAGCTTTGGAATCACACTAATTCTGAACACCCACACAGACAGCAGCATTGGTGGATTCTTAGCAAAGGAACAGACATTTCCCTAGTCACAAAAATCTCTTCCTTCTCCTTGTCAGAGAGCAGGAATGCCAAGAGGGCATCCGCTGTGCCTCAGATCACAGCAAATGAAAAGTGACAGGAGAGAGGGGCTGTGAGTTGCAATTCTGTGCCTGCTGCAGTCCTGATGGGTTAAAAAGAAAATCAAAATCGCAGACTGAAAAGGTCAAAGCCCCTTAAACAATAAAATATAACTACTTTGCAGAATAATTCTTGCTGTACTATCAACACAATAGCTCACATATAATGAGGCTCTTGGATAAATATGTTTTTACATTAGGAAAATTTTAATGAAAAGGCTACTAGTATACTTTCCATTGAACCTAAATTCCACTAGATTTTAAGCTCTTTACTGTCACTCTCAGTTTCAGCAAGCTTACCCCCCTAAAACAAATCCTATTCAAAATTATGAGCTTTGTCAAGAATCTGTGGATTAATTTAATCTGTCTACAGAACAGTCCCATTTAACCTAATGTCAAATTTTACACAACAATGAATTCTTATTTAATAGAGTTTGGAAACAAAATTTCTTCTACTGAAAACAGACTGATAAAAATACATTTATTTGTAAGGGCTCTGCTATCATGTCTTCTGGAATCATCCTCATCAAGAAATTCAGTCAACAGTACGAGATTTATTTGGCCAAACAATGACAGGCTAGAAAGTGATGCTGATGAAAGAGACTGACGACACCTAATAGAAAAAGTCTGCACATGTCAACAGATTCCCCGAGTAAATCGACTTCTTTCCAGGAATCATCATACAGCAGGAAGTCAATTTCTGGACTCGAAAATCTCATTTCTTTTTTGATTTGCTTGCTGGGCTTATCGTTTTTTCACATTGCTCCTGAACTCCCTCACATCAACAAGCTTTTTCAGACAATTCCAAGCAAACAGATAAAAGACTTCATTTTTAAACATGAACACCAAGAAAAAGCACATTTCACGTATTTGTACAAATTACATGTTCTACTTAATTTTTTCCTTCCCCAAATACACAGTGATTTCTGAGTATACAGCAACCCTAAAAGACAAAAGCTAGGTCATTTATTAAATTAAGTATTCACTTCTGAGCCAAAGGGCCCGGGACAATTTCTACAGACTAGAAGAAGCATCTCTCAGGCGGGGATGGAGGATAGAAAAAAAGATGTGAAAGGAAGATTAAAAGGTTTGTTCAGCCTTAAAGCAATTAAAAAAGGGGCGGGAGTGCTTCTCTTTTTTCTTTTTACCTGTTCAATACTAGGTTTTTCAAATGGGGGTTTCTTCTCCAAAGAGCCTTCAACCACAGGTTTTCCTCTTTGTAAAATAGACTTTCTCAAGAGCTGCAAAGAAATCATTTTTAAAAATCAATCAGAGCTTCTCTCTCTGTCCCTCTCCCTCTCCCTCCCTCTCCCTCCCTCTCTCTCTCTCTCTCTCTCTTTCTCTCACACACACACACACACACACACACACACACAGCCTTGAAGGAAAGTCACCATATTCTATTTATCCCAACTACATGTAAACAAAGCCTCAAATCATAAAACGGGTGGACTACCCGGTAACCCAAGTCTGCACACACCCACGACCACAGCTATGAGCAACTAGCACCTTTCACACTCTGGGCAGCCTGGGGCAGCAGGGGCCACCAGACACCTGTATCCTACGCACTGTCCCCTCTCCCCACTCTATTTCTGGCTTTCCACTGACTCAGGGGTCAGGTGTACACCGTGTAAACTTTGCACACACCCATCTAGAACACTGACGGTGTGCTAAACAACCCCCTGGAGGGTCTTGTTTAAGCCCCTGAAAAGCTGAGGTCCATTAGCACAAACGCAGTGGGAGGGTGGGGGGAACAGGGACTGTCTGTGGCAGCTGTATATCACAGTCATAATCCCAGGGCCCAAGCTCTTTGGAAGGAATTTTGCAGGGCTCTCAACTGGCAACTTTCACTGTTGCGGTCTTTTTTCATTTCCTCTCCGCCCACAGGATGCAGGCCAAGTGTTCTGGCATCTCAATACCCACAAAACAAAACGCTGCTCTAATCCCTGCCATTGGAATTCCAGGCCCTCGAAGAGCATCAGAGAGAAAAGGGAACAGAGAGCCTCTAATCAAGACCTAATTTGAAAATAAATTTAATATTAAAATTCTTTACCTTCCACCTTTGCTCGAACCTTCACACGTGGGCCGGTTATGATATGTTACCCTGCATTTACTGAAGTTACTTTTCCCCCCTCCTCTCTCAATGCACTGCCTTTTCAATACAAACGAAACAAGGCAACCATTCTCCCAGGAGTTAAGGAACATGGACAACCCCACAAGGCTGCAGGTCCCCAGGTGTCCCCACTGGGTATGTACTACAAGGGCCTCAGTGGTCTCTAGGGGTGCCATGTAAATTATCAGTGCCAGGCGCTGTTGATCTGGTTGCCGTATCACACCCATCTTTACAAGAGCAAATGTGCCATAAGCCATTGTGTGTGATTCTAAGGATACATAAAAATTGATCATAAAATTTAAATACAAATAATCCCGGTTGCCGTTTTTTCCCTCCAGTAAAAATAAGACCATTTGGGAACTTGGCCCATGGGGGGTTTCATTGTGGAGATAAACTGCTGGATTGGGGAGCTGTTGAATCTTATTTTCTACAAAAGAATAAAGCTGGGATAAGTGGGCGTATCAACAAATTTTAATAATAGCAGCAAGCATTTGCATCCTTACTTCTGCCAGACACTCTTTGTAGTTCTTTGTACATATTATCTAATAGTCAAAACAATCGGCTGATATAGGTGCTATTATTTTTTGTACTTTGCAGATAAGGAAACTGAGAGAGAAGGACTTGCCCAAGGTCCCATTTGATAAGTGATGCAGCTGGATTTAACCCCAGAGAGTTGGGCTCCGGGGCCACACTCACAGGAGCTGGGCTACACTGGGCATTAGCAAGCAGCTTTTCACTGAGTTTATTTTCAACATCTAAGACTTCAGTTTATTTTTAATGCTACTAAAATGCATACTACATTTTAATTTTTGAAACATATGGGACATAGGAGCTGCCTTTTAAAAGTTAAGGAAGGATGATTGAGAACGTTTTGGCCCAAAGAATGATTTGGGGGGGAGGGGAGAGGGAGAATGCTGAGTAGTTTGGATTTTGCTCCCCAAGCAAAAATATTGGCCCTGTTAAAGAAGAGAGAGGTAAGAGAGGGAGAGAGAGAACGTACTTCCAAGCAGAGCAGTGCTTTGCGGCCTGCTCGGTTGGTTACACACAGAATCAAGAGGAGGCTGACAGGATGGAAACCTTGACACCACCTTTGCTTCCAGCATGGTGGCAGGGGACTGCCAGGGAGCTAAGTTCCAAGACAAATAATAGCTGCAGTCATGCAAGCGTTGTTTTCCTTCAACTAAGATCTTTTTCCAAAGAAGCTCTAAACCATATGAACCTGCCAGGGCTCAATCTTGATGACTCAGGCCTCAGAGCCATGTCAACAAATTGTCACCTGGAGTAGCCCAGTGCCTGCTAATGGCTGTGGGGAATTCAGTTATTCATTCATATTTTCTCTCTCTCTCTCCTTCTTTTCTCTCTTTCTCCTCCCAATTAACCTCTTTGGAGTTAATACTTCCATGTGACCCCAAAATTTAAAAATATAATTCTCCACCCCTATCCCCTATTGACCTCCCAAAAACCCATTAGTTAAAAAGAGAAGGGAAAATGGTGTACCAAATAAATTCAAACAAACAAACAACCAAAAAAAAAAAAAAACTATAGGAACTGGGCACAGAATTTTCACCAAGATTCCTAGCTGCAAAAGCAAAAGAGGAAACTCAATGGAAAATGTATCTGAACTCATCACATAAAATGAAGCCCAGCATTCACTGGAAGCAGAAAACTTTCCCTAGCTATAAGCTCTGAGTGGAGTGTTTTGGGTTTTGTTTTTGTTTCTAAAAGATCCTTGTAAAGGTTACAAACTACAACACAGTAGTGTCTTCAATAACAGAGTGTTTGGTTTTGGGGTTTTTTTTAATTATTCCTTTTGTCAATCTTCTTTCTGAATCTGTTTCTGGCACCCTGGAGTGTTTCTATCCGGTCCCATTACCAGTTTCCCTCCCGCCTCTCTCAGTCCGGCTGCAATCAGCAGGTTGGGGGGACATATGTCTGTAAGAAGGGAAGGGACAGGATCCAAAGGAGCTGAGGTAGAGCCATGAAGACACAGCTACAGGGAGTGGTGCCACTAATCAGTGATTCGTGTCAACAAGATGCAGAGAAGAGAGGTCAGATGCCAGAGCAAATATGGAAATTCTTGATTGCTCCCTTTGAGGCCTAAGAGTCAAAGCCCTCGCACCTCCCTCTGACCCTGTCTCCTCCAAGCCGCCTCTCACTCACTAGGCTCCGCACACTGGCCTCCTTGCTATGCCCACGTCACATCAACCTCACTGATGCACAGCCCAGACACTTGTTCCTTCTGCTGCCTGGAAGGCTCTTCCCCCAACCCTGCTCAGGAATGGCTCCTATCACCCCATTTGCATTCCTGCTCAACTGTCATCTCTGAGAGGCCTCTCCTAACTGGGCTTCCTCACTACCATGGCCCCCCACCCGCTACCATCCCTGCCATTCTGATTCCACTTACCCTACTTTGTTTCTCTTCACAGCACTTATCACCACCTGCAAATATATTATTTACTTGTTGGTTGTCTGCCTCTTCTACCGAAATGGAAACTCCATGAGGGCAAAGACTTCCTTGCCCACTGATCTATCCCTCATGCCTACACGATGCCATGCGCAGAGCGGGAGTGCAGCACACGTTTGTCGGGAGGGTGAATGGATGGGGGATGGACAGAAATCCGTAAGCATGAGCAAACAAGGACACTGAACTTGGCATACAAGTATGAAGGCTCTCAAGGAGAGTCACGTGTTCAACATTTGGTATGTCACATAAAACGCATGCGTCAGCAAACCCTGAGGGGAAAATGTAGCAAGAGCTGAGAGCCTTCTCACCCATGACCTGGCGTACAGACACTGAGCACATTCGAACAATGAGAGAAAGAGGAACAGCCCTCCACGAGGTTAAAATCGCACCTTGAATAGGTAGAAATAAACTTGTTTGGTGTCTGCATCCTCTTCCTTGTGGACACAGGTAAAGAGATACTCCACATCCAACACTATTCCCAGGAGTCTGTTCATTTCTTCCTCCGATACGTTCTCCAAGTGGGAAACGTGAGCAGCTTAGGACAAAGATCACAGGAACACATGTGAGAAGTTAGTTGGAAACTGCAAACACTCTCAGCTTCAAAATGGAAGGTTCTCGCTCACAGACCTTCGAGGATACCAATCCATTAGGTTGCATGGCAAACAGGAAATTTCTGAACCCCTGTAAGATTTAAGTTTTCTCACAAAAGTGACTTGTAATTAAGAGACTGACACCTTGTTGAGTCTTTGCCTCGAAAACGAACCAGTGGCTAACCAGTCTAATACTGACATATAGTTAAACTCCAGAACTCGTTAGCACCAAGTCTGGTCATGACGGTGTTAAATTCTTATGTGTTTCCACATCAGCAAATGCTCCACCACATCAAGAGGGTTCTGTGGTCCTGGAGGTGGACCTGGGATTTGGAGGGACTTGAGGGGCATTAAAACCAAGTTCCCTGAAAGCTGAGTTCTAGATCCTGTGAACAGTTCAGTCGGCCAAGAATATCCTATCAGTGCAAAGACTAAATGAAGGCCCTTTCCCCCAGCCTTTCTGAACACACTGAACCTCACCCTCTCTGCAGTGAAGTTCCTACTGGAGCTTGAGACTGAACATCCTCCAGGATCAAGACCCCAGACCCACTTTTCCTGCCTCTGGCCTGCTGTCTTACTATAGTTACGTGACTTATCCACTGACCTTCTCTCCCATGTCCCTGTCCTCGCTTCTACCCAATCCAGCCCGGTTTTCAAGGTTATCTTTGTTAAGCCTCAAACAATCCCATAAAATAGATATCAGTAATTTTATTTGACAGCTGAGGAAACTGAGGCTCAGAGAGACTGAATGCTGTTTCACCCAAAGTCATTCAGCCAACCAGGAAGAACCAGGGCCTGAAAGGGAAGAATGTTTGACCCAAACTCTAAAGCACCCACAAACAAAGTTTTTATGATTAGCTGATTCACTTCAAGTCCTTCCCCGCTTGAAAAGGCCTCTCTAGGTGAGCCACCCAATGACCACCCGCTAGCCCACGAGCTCCTCTGGGCCAGGAGCAGGTCTCTCCTTTCTGGGTCCCCAGCACTTATCACCATGCTTGCTGCGGAGTGGACACGATCCTCTCAGGTGCTGCTCCTGCTCAGACCCTGAAGTGCTTGGGATGATCTTTAGAGAAGCACTAACATGTGTAGAAGAGTGGCAGGCTTTGCCTTGCCTTTCTAAAGGGAGATGGGACTGAGCGTTACTCAGGAATACCTGCAACCTGTCAGCATGGGTCAGTCTACTCCAGAAACCACAGTGCTCCTGACATTAAACCACAAAGTTCAGCCGGGAGCCTGGGACAGAAACTGCTGTGGGTGCCCTGCCCACATGCCTTCCCCTACCACTTCAGGGCACACATCCTGGCTGCCGACCTGTACTAAGCTCTGCCACACTCTTGCCCTGCAAGAGCAGCCTTCAACCAAAGACTAGAGAAATTAGAGCACAAATTCCCCTCCCTTGTGACTCAGGTGGAATAACTGTGAGGAAAGCATTCTACACTGGCTCCTACGTTCTCCCCCAGACTCAAGCACCAGCTGTCCCATCCCCAGTGGGAGCTGGCTTAATAATGCACCCTTTATTGACCTCCTGGTCGCACTTTTTCACTCCCAACCTTTACCCTGAAAAATACTACTCACACTCAAATCTTTGTCTGCAGTCTGCTTCTGAGGAAGTCCAAACTACGATAGCTGATCAAAAGAAATTTCAGAGAGGTAGGAGGATTAAATGGCGAGGGTGGACTTTCCAAATGTCCACGAAGAAACCAGATTAATGGGGTTAAAATTAGAGGGACAGAGGCCACCCAGCTGCAATTCCTATCTAATGCAGCAGAGCAGTGAAAAGGCAGAGTGATGGGCCCAAGGTCATAAGACACTGGCGATGAGCGTGCGTGTACACACAACTGCATGTGCATGCATGTGTGCCCCTAGAGAGCATTTTTAAATCATAAGTTAGAGGAAGGAATTTTAGGTGGTCTGTCTGCCTTAGATATTGCAGAGCAAATCTAAGGATGCATCTAAACTGTAAAATGCCAATACTGTATTCTTACATAATCAAATAGAAAGGGAATGATGGATTCAAGTGTTTCTAAGAACATAAATGACCTGCATCGTAGAAAAACTACAAATATGTATGTGTGTAAGCACAAAAATTAGTCTTCAAATCTATTATTTTACACTTGGCTCTCCATGCTACAGCTCCCTCACATTCTAAAAGAGGCCCGAAATTAGACTTCCTTTTAAGTAGTACATTTGCCAGGTCATTCTTTCCTGACAACTGAAACATTTCCCTTGAGGTCAGTCTGAAGCCTTTGGGAGATAAGCCTCATTCTGGAGACAATTAGGTCAAGATTTTTATGTCAGTTATGCACAGAAGTAATTCTATTTAAGACTATTTTTACCTAGCCATGTTTTCATTTCTTTCCAGTGATAAGCTGTGAAAAGAAGCAGTCTATAATGTAAGATAAATGTCTGCAGATGAAACACTCTGAGGTGCTAACATATAGTGTTAGCATATAACTCACAGAAGAACGTGCCATGATTTATTGTTAAAACCAGTGGCTCACTTTTTATTAACCCATAAAACACTCCACCCAAATGAATTCTTAATCAGAATTAGAAGGGGCTGTTCTGAAACCGGGGTGGAAAGTCCTATTTTCAGAAGGCCCTCCCCTTGCGGGAGCTCCATGGTTTCAAAACTAGTTCGGAAACATCTTCTCACATATTTTGAAGAGTAGATCAGATAAAAATTAAAAAGCTTAAGAGTGAGACCTGAGGAAGTTCGTTGCCCTCTGACTCTATTGAGGAGGGAATCTGTGATCTCTCCTCAAATCTGAGTGTAACCCAAAGCATGAAGGAATAAGGAGCTGGAGATGGAGGGAAATGTAAAGGAAGCTGCAAGTTTCCCAGAAGAGGCAGGGTGATGCTCTACTGGACTAATGAGGGCAACTTTTATAGCAGAGATGGGGTTCTCTTCCTCAGAGAATGAAGCAAAGGTAGGGCTCGGATGGGAGGGGGTAAACACAGGTATGGAAAGAGTTCGGCTTCCTAGAATGAATGAGGGGGTGAGGGAAGATCAGAGGAAAGGAGAGGGAGTGAACCACCTGCTTGAGAAGGAAAACAGAGGGTCTGGACAAGCTGCTATGAAAGAGAAGCTTCCCTGTCATAAGCAAGCGAGATAAGGACAGTTATGACTAACTGCAAATACTGAACACCCAGTCTCCTGGCTGCCATGTTCCCAGACGCTCCCACCAGGAGCTCCTTTTGACCAAGACTCCTTTTCGGTCTCTGAGCACCTAACTCTTTGCTTTTTCTCTCACCAAATCTGTATCACCAGCTAACCTCTCCTGAAGCTCAGGTCTCCACTACACTCCCCCTCACAGCCTTCCCATCCTAACGATGTCGAGTGTTCCACCATCACAACAAACTTGACTCTAGCAGTAAAAGCCTCATGGCCCTCCTCAAAATAGTGTCTTTCTCTTGCCAGACCCGTTTCTGCCCAGGAGCCCATCATTCATTCGATCATTGTCTTTTCCCTCCCACATATGGCCAGTCACCAGAGTCAGCTGAGCTTCCTAATTCTCTCGGACTCATCACCACTCCCACCTCTGGTCTCAAGCCTACAGCACCGACAGAATCCCCAGACTGTGTGTGCTCTCTGCTACCACTCCCCTTGGACAACTGTCTCTCCCAAATCCGAATGCTGCCCCTGACTCTGAGGCTGCTGACCAGAATGAGACAGGGCTTACTCAGGGGACCACAACCAATCCCAACTCGTGCCAACATCCAGAGGCACACCTCCCTCTAGCTGTAAAATTAAACTACTTATTGTACTGAAAATCAGCTCAGATTTAATTTTTAAAAAGTCACTCATTATTGAAAGAAACTCTTCTCTTAACCTTTTCCAAAGAAGCATTTTTGATGCAAAGAGGTTCCCTTCAGTTATCTGAAAGCATGTTTTTGTTTTCTTAAAAAGATATACCTCCTCTATTAGTTGCAAGTGTGGGGGTTTCGAAAAGGGGTCCCAGAATGTTCCACTTTGACATGAGAATTATTTTTGAGTTGAAGGCAATCAAGATCAAGAGGCTCGTGAGAAACTTTTATCTCTCCCTTAAAGAATTTAAATTAGGGGCCTCGCCCATAATAAGAGTTATCACCAGAAACAGCTTTTGGTTGACCAATCTCTATGGCAGAGCAAACTACTGATTACCAAACATCTGTCAGCATCCACAGTGACCTCCCTCCCCTCTGAAGCTCCAAAGCACCTTCCCTCGTCCTCGGCTCAGAATGTCACACAGGCCTCATCTCAACTTTCTGTCCTGGAATCTCCCGTGTGGTGGGAGGTCTCCGACTCTCCCATGTATGTGGGATTACCATGTGTACGTATGTAATTAAACCTGGTTCTTTTCTCTTGTTAATCCATCTCATTTCAATTAAATTATTAGACCAGCCAAAAGAGCCTGAGAAAGTCAAGTTCCTTCCTCTGCTACAGAAGTCTGGAAGCATTATTAAAAGTAAAAATAACAACAAAATGAAATAAAAATCTGTCAAGTACAGCGCACAAATCAGTAGTAGTTAAGCTGCCACAGAATTCATAACGCCAAATCATTATTTAAACCTTCGATATATGTTCTTTCCCTCCAATAAATTTTGTATCAATGTATCATATAGTGTGGGAGAACACACCTTTCCCCACCCATGCCAATAGTGGAGATCATTCTCAATAATTTAATCGATCATTCCAAAAAATTAACACAGGCCCCCCAGTGTTTTGATCAGCATTCACTGGCATGCCCCTGGAGTTGCTTTTCATGCTGCTGGTGATTTGTGTTTGTCCCTTTGCGCACTGCCTATTCATGTCCTCTGCCTGCTTTTTGAGGATGTTGGTTTTTTGGTTTGGGGGGGTTTGTTTTGTTTTAGTTTTTTATGTTTTTATTTGCCTTGAAAGAGCTTTATGTCTGTCATATTCAGTGCAAATGCTCCTGGATTTTGCTGGGGGTTTGGACTGGGTGGCTGGTTTGGTTGTATAGCAATTTTAAATTTTTTACAAGTGAAATCTACAGTTGACATTTCTTTAAGGTCTTGCTTGCAAAAGTCTCTCCTTTGTGAACAAAAGATAACAAAATGTATTTTCTACCAGCTATTGAACAGGTTTTTTTTTAATTTAAAACACCCTTCCACCCACATGTCAAAGTCATAAAAGAGAAAGGCTGAGGAACTATTGCCGATTAAAAGAGGCTAAAGAGACCTGCTTTGATACTGTGATTTACAAGAAGAAATAAATATATTTGGTCTTAATTCCCTTTCCTGGCACAGTGCTCCTAAATCCATTGGAATTTCATAAGAAATGAGAGCCAATAAAGGTGAAAGGAGGGCCTTACAACAAGTTCCTTTCAATCAAACCTAAGTTCATATTAATTGACTTTTGGGAAATCCCTAAGGGTGAGGTTAGGGGGTACTGGTTCCCAGGGTAACAAAAAAAGTGATTAAGGAGTTGGAATTTTCAGGCCATCACTCCACCTCCAGGAGGAAAGAGGGTCTGGAGGTAGACTTAATCACTAATAGCCATTGACTTAATCAATCATGCCTTCTAATGAGGCGTCCACAAAACCCTAACTGACAGGGTCAAAGCGCTTCCAGGCCAATGTCCATGCAGAGGTGCGGGGCAGGTGGCACACCTGGAGAGGCACAGCAGCTCCATGCTCCTCCCCCGAACTTGCCCAATGCATCTCCTCCATCCAGCTGTTCCTGAGTTGCATCCTTTTATAATAAACTGGTTGTCTAATAACTAAACCGTTTTCCTGAGTTCTGTGAGTCACTCTAGAAAATTATCAAACTTGAAGAGGGGGTCGTGGGAACCTCCCATTTACAGCAGGTTTGTCAGAAGCACAGGTAGTAACTTGGACTTGAGATTGGCATCTGAAGTGGGGAGTAGAGGGGGGCTGAGCCCTTAACTAATGGGGTCTGCACTACCTACATGCAGTTAGTGTCAGAATTGAGTTAAATTGTAGGGCATCCACTCGGTGTCCACTGGAGAGCTGGGAGACTTGTGTGGTGAGGGAAAGCCCACACAATGGACGTCAGAACTGTTGAGTGGGAGTAGACGAACTGTTTTCCTTTCATATAACAACTACACATGTCTGCGATTCCAGGCTAGATGCTTAATGAGAGGAGAATATGCTGTAAAGAACATTTTTGGCTCAACTCATAGAACTGGACTACCAACAGCAGATTAAATACAGTTATTACATTCATGTTAAAATTTACTGAAGTTGGTAACTGAACTGAGGTTATGTGAAAGAATATCCTTATTTTTAGGAAATATATACTTAAGTATTTAGGGGAAGGGGCCATGATATATATGCAACTTATTCTCATATGCCCCAGGAAAAAAAGAACTATACATGTACAAATACAAACACATATGTACAGGTTCCTGTGTGTATACACACACACACACACACACACACACACACACACACGAGGTCTGTCCAGAAGGTATCCAGCCATGTAGTATGAAAAATAGAGCTGTTTATTGAAGAAGATACAAGATACAAGAAACACTGTACACAGGACAATGACAGTTCGGTCCCCTTCAAACTGGTCACCTTGGGTCCTCACACAGTTCTCCCAATCACCATCAACTGCCCGACTGTAGTTTTCTGAATCTCATCAACAGTCTGAAATCTGTTCCCTTTCAAAGGTGATTTTAGTTTTGGGAAAAGCCAGGAGTCACAGGGCACCCAATCTGGGCTGTAGTGCGGCTGAGTCACCTGGGCAATATGATGTTTTGCCAAAAACTCTGCACAAGATGTGATGCATGTGCGGACACGTTGTTGTGATAAAGCTGCCAATCACCAGCTGCCCATAGCTGTGGGCTTCTGAATCGTCCAAATAGTTTCCATGGAGGAAACTATTTCCTTCATGTTCAAGCTTAACACAAAATGTGATGCAGATTCATTGCTCTACTCACCCAGTCATTTTGAATGCAACGGCTACACAGTGCACATGCTCACTCATTTATATATATAAGAGAAACTCAGAAACCAAATAGGATAAAATGTTACTGTAGTATTAGCACACATAGCTAGTTAGGTATTTAAAAAAAAGAGAAGGGAAATAAACTACCTAAGACTGATTAACTAGAAAGCTACAGGAACCCCAGGCAATAGCTGCAGGGGACTTAATCCTGACCAGGCAGGAAAGGCTGGTTTTCTAATCTCTTTGGTGAACAACCAGCCTCCATTAAGTAGATTACTGATGGGAGAGGGGAGCCCTAAAGAGTAAGGAGAGAATTCCTTTGCTGGGCTCAGGTGCAGTAGGAGTCAAGATGGCACAGGGCAGGTCATCCTGCTAATCATCTCATGTGCAGTAGAAGCCAGATGACGAAGCAGAACTCTGAGGCATGCACAGTAGGGACTAACATGGCAACCATAAACGGGAGGAGTCTAGCCTGGGAAAATCTGCAGAGAGGATCAGACAGGTTAAGGGCACAGAACCCAGAAAGGTCCAGGAAAAAAATTGGATAGCAGGAGGCACCAGCATAGCCCCAGGAAACAGACTGAATATTTAAAAGAAAGCCTAGCCATTCCCAAACCCAAGTAAATATAATCAAAGCTTAACAAAGGCCGAGACATACATGTTCTCTCTCTCTGTAGCAGCCACACAGGACAAAGCACAATGTGGAAAGTGGGTCACAGGAGAACAGAGGCTAGGCTGAAGACTAATGAAGCTTCGGATGCTGTTTCTGTGTTAAGGGCTTTTGTGCAGTCCCAGAGGCTGGAGTCCTGCAGAACAAGGGAGCTAAGCCACCTGGTCATGAATGCAGTAGTGCAGTTGCATCTTCAGGGGCATCTGTACCCTGCGTGCCCTTCCACTTCCAGTAAATCTTCCACTATACCTCAAAGGCTCCCATGTGAGAGTCCCTGGAATTCTTTTCTCACAATTGTACAAGAATCGTATTTCCAGATTGGTTGGCAGACCCACCTTGGTCCCAGTCCAGGTCTGACAACAGTAGGCAAATATGGGCAAAGACAAAAAGGATGTTCTTTCTTTTCATTCTCAAGACTTTTCTGTAAGTTTAAAATTATTTCCAAATACAAAGTTTTTAAAAAATCTTTCCTCCACCTGGAATTTCATTATCAAATGTAAACAACCATGCTGTCATTTCAAACAGCCTTCCAAGAGCCTGGTACAAAGCATTGCTATCATTACCCTACAATGGCCAACCCCTGACTCTTGGGAAGAGCTCACTCCTCCTGGTTGCGTGTGGAGGGCAGCGGGGAGGGGAGGTGTGAGTCAGAGGACAGGGGAAGGCTTTTCTGTCTTTACATCTCTCCAGGAGGGTGTGCCACGGCACCTCTCAGAGCTGTGTCAGACTTGCAAATACCCAGGGTGCCACAGAGTGAACCGCCAAAAGCCTGCTGCTAAGAATCATGGTGCAGCTGTTGCCTTGCTGGGAGCAGGAAGTGCACTGTCACCGTGTGCTGTGACCCTCGCTAAGCTCTGGCTCCATGTACCACTGGAGGACAGCCTGCCAGTCCTCACATGCCAGGCAGGGTGAGCAGGCAGAAGCCGGGCCAGCAGCTAATGTGTCTCTGGCTCCTTGCACTGGAAAGAAGGCAAACGGCACAGCATCTGTAGGATTTGTAAGCTGTTCAAATACATTTCTGGTTCATGGGAATTTGAGATCAAGGCTAAAAGAGGTAAAACAAATTCCTTCGATGAAACCTTGTGAATTGATGATGTGCAAAAGGCTTATAGTTTAAAAGTGGTTTCATCTTTTGTAATCTCACCTCTGGAGTGGAGAAAAAGAGAAGTTTAAGATTAAGTGTCCTTTAGGTGAATTGAATCCAGTAAAAATACAATGTAAGCCACATATGTCCATTTAAATATTCTAGTAGCCACTTTAAAAAAGTTAAAGAAATTGGTGAAACTAATTTTAATAATATATCTTATTTAATCTAATACATACCAGATTATTCATTTCAACATGTTTCCAATATAAAAAAGTATTAATATTTTACATTGTTCTGCCATACAAAGGCTTTAAAACTGTGCATTTAGCCCTGGCTGATGTGGCTCAGTAGATGGAGCATCAGCCTGCAGACTGAAAGGTCACCAGTTCAGTTCCCAGTCAAGGCACAAGCCTGGGTTCTGTGGGCCAGGACCCGGGTTCAGGGTGTGCACAAGGCAACCAACTGATGTATCTTTCAACACATCGATGTTTCTCTCCCTTTTTTTTCCGTCCCTTTCTATCTCTCTAAAGTAAATAAATAAAATCTTTTAAAAAAATAAATAAAACCATGTGTATTTAACATTTGCAACACATTTCAATTCAAGGTGGCCACACTTCAGGCACTTGGCAGCCACACATATCTAGTGACTGCTGTGCTGGCCTGTGCAGGTGCAGGTGATAAGCTATGAAAGCCTCTGCTCAGATAAAAGCAACCAGCCACCTTGTTACTATCACCGAAATTTAATGACTATTTATCAATGAAGGAACTACATATATTAGGAACTAGAGCAAAAGTCAGTCCTTAATCTCAGTCCAGTAGAGAAAAACAACAAGGGTATAGATAATTATAGTTGTCCAAAAAGATGCATTGCAATCAAGCTCCAAGAAGGTCTCTCTATTTTCTCTACCAAGTTCTATAGTAGTAAGACCTAGAAGATGAGTAGGGTTCCCCTGGCAGAAAATGAAGGAAAGGCACTGCAGGTGGTGTGAGCCTCCTAGTCTAAGGTAGAGGTGGGAGGAAGTGTAAAGAATGTGAAACAGCCTGGGGGCCAAAATGCAACACGGGTAGTGTTGGGGGAGGGGGCAGACAGTAGAAGCCTGAAGAATCCCACATGCTCAGCCAAAGCTGGACTTCATTCTGAGAACAATGGGGAGCTCAGAGCGGTTACGCTACGATCAGAGTAGATCACTACTTCCTTGAGGAGTTGGGTGCATAAGAACGGAGGTAAGTACGCCAGGTGCTGGTGCAGACACAGCCGAAGAATAGAGGGAGCAAGCCTGAACTCGGGCAGTGCCAGAAGGGGCACACAGAGAGAAAAGCAACAGGACTTCATGACCAGAGGAAGGTAGGGGAAAGTAACTTATATCACGCAAAAACAATATTATCCGTTTATCCCCTTCCTTCCTGCTGTCCCAGAATCACAGGCCTGGACAACTCTGAGACCTATGTGTAAAAGGCAGCATTAGAAAAACAAAGGACACCCAGCCAAGAGAAGTATGCTGGCTCAGGTGGCTGTGTCAGCGTGCTGGCTGAGCACCATGTCATTTGGCATGTGCACAGCACACGTGGAAATGGGGACTCTGGGGCGACTGAAGTGGCAGAGGGTCTATGCAAATGTGGGAAGGCCAAAGAAAATGTATTAGACCAAATGATTTGCCTATGATCTAAATGCCTGAAATAGTCCATAAAAAATACTGGCAGTCCCTTCCTACTTCATACTATACAAGAAACAAGTTCTGGAGTAATTGTTAATGCTAACTTTTTACTTTCCTTGAAAGTTTCTATTGTAAATAAGCAGGTAGCAGAGGTAACCATGGTAATAAACAATTGCCACTTTCCATTACTGTAATGTTTAAATATATATGTGTGTATATAATATATATGATATATGTTAAGTATTATATCATATTTACTAACTATATATCAGAAAAAAACTGATGGTGTTGAAAAATAATCAACACCTTCTACATAAAACTACAAAAAAAATTTTTAGTAGTCAAATTTAATAATCAGTATGTTCTGGCACAGTTCAGAACAATAGACTCCAAAATGACAAAAATTCCAGTTGTGTTTTGATAACAATGGTGTTTTTTCCTTTCCTGGTCATGGAAGCAGGTAGCTATTTAAACAAGCTGGCTCAAAATCAGGAATTTTTCTTAATGCTATAAAATATAAGAAGATATGTTTGGGCCAATTGAAGTGCTTTGTTAGCACCCTTCATCAAATGTTTATAAAATAGCCCTGGCTGGTGTACTTCAGTGGACTGAGTGCAGCAGGCTGCAAAGCAAAGGGTCGAAAGTTCAATTCCCAGTCAGAGCACATGCCTGGGTTGTGGGCCAGGTCCCCAGTGGGGGCCACATGAGAGGCAAGCACACATTGATGTTTCTCTCTCTCTCTTTCTCCCTCCCTTCCCCTTTCTCTAAAAATAAATAAAATCTTTTTTTAAAGTTTATAAATAAATTTGTACCAATCTCAAAAGTCAAATAATCTCAGAAAATGGACTATAATGTTCTAGACCATCACTATGCAACAGAAATATAACATGAGCCATACACATATTTCATGTTTAAAAAATAGGTGGAACTAATTTTAATAAATTTTATTAACACAATACATCCAAAATATCATTTCAGCATGTAAATCAGTATTAATAAGATATCTCACTTTTTTCACAATAAGTTTTCAAAATTTCGCATGTATTCTGTCTACACTTATGGTGCACCTGAAATTGGAGGAGCGACGTTCCATTTGCTCATTAGCCCCATGTAACGAGCGGCTCTACTATGAGACAGAAGGACGAGACTAACCATTTCATTCTGCAGATGAAGATACTGAACTGAAACGAGGTTACAGGACTTCGTCACCAGCTGAGCCAGGCCTAGAATGCTTACTTCTTAACTCCCAGGTGAATCTTCTTTCCGCTTGACGGGACTGTTGTCAGCCCTGTGTTTCATACCCAGGAGACACAGGAGAGTATCAAATTATGTCAGGCCAAGGATGCCTGGCATGGAAGTGACTGTCAGACCACATGAAACCAGAGCTCACTGTCTAAAGAACCTGTACGGCTGAGCCAAGAGATGCCCAACAGCAAATCAACAGACTAGATATCACCTCAATCGATGAGCCTGAATGTTTTGTTTCGACCAGTCCAGAAGTATTACACATTGACACATGTATATGATTACTGGTGCCTAAACTAACCATGCTCAGAATAGTGACAGTGAAAGCAGAACGGCATGCACGAACTGAAAGGTATTTGAGAATTAAGGCTTGCGGGATGCTTTGCAGAATTCCTTGGACCCCAACCTCTACTTTGCTGGTAAACATTAAGAAGTAATCTGCATGTAAGTGAAGTAAGTCAGAGAAAGACAAATACCATATGATTTCACTTATATGTGGAACCTATAAGCTTATATAAGGAACCTAAATAAACTTATATAAGGAACCTAAAGAACAGTACAAACAACAAACAAACAAAACAGATACAGACTCTAGATACAGAGGACAGGCAGATGGCTGGCAGAGGGGAGGGGGCTTTGGGGATTAGGTGAAAAAAGGTGAAGGGATGGAGAAGTACAGACTGGCAGATACAAAATAGTCTGGGGGATGCAAAGTACAGCACAGGGAACATAGTCAATAATAATGCACTATGTATGGTGTCAGATGGACACTGGAAATTTGTGAGGGGGCACGTGGCATGGTATATAAAAATAAATTAATTAATTAATTAAGTTAAATTAAATCAAATATCCACTTGGACAAAAGTGATCTGCATGAACAAGATGTCCGGAACTTGCTTAAACTACTCCAGGGGGAAAAGAAACAGGGAGGGTAAATGGCAAATGTAAATAAGGTGATGGGAAGAAGGTGGTTTAGTAAACTATTCTTCCTACTTTATATATGTTTGAAGCTTTCCATAATAAAACAAATTCTTAAAGGGAGGAAGTGGGAGGAAGCATAATCTCAGAAAAAGGTTTTCTATAGCCTTGATGCTAAGACACTACGGCATTCTGAAGTAATTAATTCAGAGAGTACTTGAAAAGGTGTAGACATATTAATTTAAGAAAACAAACTGAAGAGGAACAGTAGAGGAAAGAGGAAGAAAAAAAAGAAGGGGAAAACATTTTGAAAGCACCAACAACCCCAATACCCTAAAAAAAAATCACTGTCAGCAATTCAACATACATCCTTCCAGATAGTTTCCTGTTTACATATATTAAAATATGTCGTATTTTCTAAACTAACAAAATGAGATTATTTTCATAGGGCTGTTCTTGAGTCAATATCCATGCACTTGGGAATGATTGCCTTCCATGTAGCTGTCTGTGCCGGTGACATGCTGAGAGCTGGGCACGTGACAGGCACACCACCAAGTAGATCCCCTTCTCTGGGGATTTAGATCCCGAACCTCAGGGATGGAGGCAGTTGGAACAGAATCACCCAGCAGCAATGTCCAGGACAGAAGGCCCATAAACTCCAACAGCTGAGATCGTCTACTGAAACCTGGTTTCCCTTTGTTTTCAGCTTCAAGGAGCTATGCCAGTACCCTTCTCATAAACACTGTTTTCTTATTTAAACTACACAGAATTCATACGTGCTGTTTGAAATGAAAGAAGAGCTCACAATGCATTAATTTGCTAAGCACCGTTCTAAAATCTTTACATGTGTTACCTCATTGAATCCTCACAACAATCCTATGAGGTAGATACTATTTTTTTTATCCCCCCCCACCACCACCCTGGACCAGGACTTTTTTTTTTTTACATTGCTTTAAGAGAGAGAGAAAGGGAAAGAGAAACACTGATGTGAGGGAGGAGCATCAGTCAGTTGCCTCTTGAACACGCCCTGATCGGGGACCAGCAACAGGACCAGGGATTGCCCAGACCAGGGGTCACACACACCCACACCTGGACCAGCAATGGAACCTGAAATCCAGGTAATGTGCCCTGACTGGGAATCGAACCCATAACCTTTCAGTTATAGGATAATGCTCCAACTGAGCCACACTGGCCAGGGCTAGATATTATTATTAGCTCCATCTTTGAAGAACCAAGAAAACTGAGACCCAGGTGGATTTCAATGAAATGTTCCAACTCACAGCTACTGATTGTAGAACCAGAATCTGAACCCAGGAAGTATAGGATGCGTCAGCCTAAGTTATAAAACCTCCAGTTAAGTCGCTTTATGACCTGCTTTTTCTGTTAATAATATTTTAATTTTAATCATATCTTTCCATGTGGGAAAATACATCTTTTTCTGATGGTCATATTAAATTTCATAACATAGATTTTCATAATTTAACCACTTATCTCCTACATTGGGAAGTTTAAGTTGTTTATAGTTTTTAAATATCATTTTTAAAAAGTCTATAATAGCTATCTTATTGGTTAATTTGAAGGCACATCATAACTCATATGTAGGTTAAATTTTTGTTACAAATTTGCCAAGTAAAAGAAATGTATCCCTTTATCCCCACTCTATTATACACTGCCAAATAAGGGTACTTGTTTTCAAATCTGGTTAAGAAACATGAAAGGGAACAAAGTTAGCTTGCCTGTGGGCATTCACATGTGTTCATGGAGACACTGTGCTCAGCTAAGAAAAAGACTGTTTTTGAACGTGAACTGACTTGAACTGACGTTTCCCAATCAACACCAAAGGCAGTTCAATCCCAGGGCTACAGGACTGCCTGAGGCCTGAGCCCACCTTTCTACTGCACCAGCTTTGCTGAGGTGATTCTAAAGGGCATTCACTCAGGGATCAGTTGCAGAAAAGGTAAGTGATAAGCAAAGGTGTTTCTCTGACTTTTGAAATCTGTCCTCTGCACTGGCTGCTTCAAAAATCAGGACTTAGACTATTCTAGACACCAGTTAAATCAACACGGTGATGCAATGATCAGTGTGTTTATTTCATTTGTGAGGTCAGTGTTCTCCACTTCCCTTTTCAGGTTACTCCAGTGCAGTAACTTCCTGGGAGGATCATGCTCTCCCCAGTTTTGCTCTGTAAGTACTGAGATACTCTCCGGCCGAGTACAAAATAAAACCTGAGACTCGGCCTAACACCATGCTGACCTTGAAGGTCAATGCTGCACCATTTGATATCAGCTGGAAGCTTGTGAGAAAAATGATGTCAAAAAGAAGCCACCCACTTATAAACGGTCGGGCGGAAAATGCTACTTTAGTGAGAATATTCTCCTGTATGCCCTGGCAATGCTAGACAGTAAACTGGACATAAAGACATTCTTTGGGACTTCTGAATAACTGAAGGCAAAAATGTTAAGTGTAATCTTCCAAGAGCCTTTATTAACTGGAATTTTAGTATCTAGGGAAAACTACCCATATTACCCATTAACTTTTATCTACTCAAACATAATACAATTTTAAAAAATAACCTCAAACTAGTATGAGGTCAAGACCGTATTAGCACAGTCCAGTTGAGTAACTTTGTCTGAGTCCATCCTGCCAGCGTGACAATGATTATCCTGCAGGGACAGATAAAGCTGAAAGGGAAAACACGAGTAAATGTTTACTGAGCACAACCCCTCTGAGGAAAGAGCCACCAGATGAAGGAAACTAAAGAATAGGAAGATAAAACATGAAGCACTTCCAGAAAGCAGAGGGAACCAGAAAACAACAACAGCAATAAGACAACCAACCACTCCGTTGAGCTTTCAACCTCAGGGGTCACAGACCTGCAGGATGAACCAGGACATGCTACACGTTATTCTAGCTCAGCTGTGCAGTTCCTCTTACCTGGCAATCCCCCAGTGGAACGCAGCTCTTGGGGAGCAGGGAAAGAAACCAGTGCAGACAGTGCAGGGTTTGTCTCTTCCCGTGAAGCCCTCCCCAGCAAATTCATGAGACCAAAGAGACTCTTTTGTCGTTGTCTCACACAGAGTTTGGTTAGCCCACGGAATTCATGTTAAGTTTGGTTAACCCACGGAATTCATGTAAGTTAGAACTTTCTGGCAACAATGACATCATTTGAGTTTCCTGGAAGATTCAGGGACTCACCTAGGGCATGGCTACAACTCCGGCAGGATTCTGTCAGACTGACGATCATCTGCTGCAGATCGGCTCTGGGGGGAGTGGGAGAAGGGTTGGGGTTTTTCCAGCCATTGCATTTACAAGACTCCTCAGCCTAAAAAAGGAATAAAGAGACAAAATTATGCAACAGACTGAATGTTTTACATGAGAACAATACACACTAGTTATATGACAGCTACCCTTCCGCTCCTGACTTTATAATTTTCTAAATATGCACAAGAAACAAAAAGGGGGAAAAAAGGCAGAGGGTGTCAGATTCGAGCATTCTGGTTTCTGTTGCTATTGTGTTTTCTGCTGGCTGGCCTCTGAGTACTGCGGCTCACACAGCAATCCCAGACACTTTGGTACCCCCGCCCCAAGCGAATGTCCACAGAGTGGTCAGTTCCAAGGGAGTCCATCCAGAAAGCTTCCCACAATGACAAGCCAGATTCCTGAGGTCCCTGGAACACAGCTGGGGCCCAACCTATGGGCAAGTCTTGCTGGCTCCAGGGCTCCAGCTGCAGGTCTGCCCCAGGGGCCAGAAGGGAAACCCTCGGAAATGAAGAAGTTAGCAATCTTAGGGACATGATGGAGGGACACAGCCATGTGAAGCCACACTTGCAGGCTCTTCCAAGTCTTTTGTGGACTCCTAGCTTTACACACGGAAAGGGCCTCATCAGACAGTCTGGGATTTCTATCTGTGCCTATTTCCTGCATCTCCTGTACTAGGACACTAGGATTTTAGCAACACTTGATAGAAACCTTCCTTACCTCTTTCCACAAACTCTTCACACTCACCTACCTTCTTAGAGAACAATGAATGTGATTTAGCCTTTTGGGGGTGGCTTGGGTTATGAAAAGAAGGACAAGCATGGAAAGTTATTGGTTATTTTCAACTACTCTTCCAAGCTACCACATTGCATACTCCTGGGGTCCTATGGATTGGTAGGCTAGCATGGTTGCAGTGAGTGACTCCAGCCACTTCTACCGATTCCCTGCTGCTGTTTACTACTCCACTGCTCTTGCCATGAATGTAATGTTTCAAATTTGCTGTGGCTGGGAAACCAGGAAACTGTTCGAGTAACATGCAACATAGGCTGAGTCACTCTGGGTGAGAGCTTTCTAGGTACACGTCCAGCAGGATAACCACTCGCCTCACATGGCTGCCGAGCACAGAAGCGCCCAAACTGAAACGCACTGTAGATGTCAAATACGTACCAGAGTTAGAAGACTGGTGCAAAAATAAAACAAAATTTCTTATCAATAATCCTCATTATTAATCACATGTTGAAACACTGGTACTTTAGTTACATGGAATTGAACGGAAGATACTAAAATTCATTTGACCTGTTTCTTTTTACTTCTTTAATGTGGCTACCAGAACATTTAAAATTACACATACAGCTCACGTTATGCGCCTACTGGGCAGCGCTGGCCTATAAAACAAATTGCATGGATTTCTGTGCTTGGACTTTGGGTTAGAGCTTGGTCCCCCAGAGGTCTTCTCTCCCTGCGGTGGCTTCCCCACGCTGCCCGCTGTGTGTACCAGACAGCTGACGTTCGTAGAAGATTACAGAATGGTTGCTGCCTTTAACACATACAGAAAATTCTCCAATACAGGGACAATTTCTGAAGTGTGTGTATACATAGAAGAGTAGGAGAAAAACAATAAATAATTGGCAAGGCAAGAAGGGTCAAGAGGGGAGAAGGAAAATCTGCTTTTGAAACGAAGTCCTTTTCATTGAGCCCTGCAAATCTGGCAAGCCCCAGCCTACTGCTCATCACATTTCACCACCCTGGATATGGAGAAGGCAGGACCAAAAGAAGGAGCCTACACCAGCAACCATGAAGGCACAAGCCCTCGTGAGTAAGTAGCTCAAGTGACCCTCTTTCATCTGGCCAGGTGTCTGAAAGGACCTGGCTGTCACCCCACTGCTCTGATACTAAGCTGAGCTGGGCCTTGGAATTCTCTGCAATGAGCGATCCACCTCTTCTGAGACTGGGAAGATCTCAGGCGCCGTATTCTTGAGGAAGACTCTCATGAGAACTTGCATTCCTACCAGCTTTTAGGAACAGAGGAAACCAGCCCCTTTGTGGATGGCTCCTCTCCTTATAGTGGAATAGCTACTTCAATGGACTCCCAAAGCCTCCGGCTTTTCTGAGCAGTTGGCCTGATCTTACTGCGCTTTCTGTCTCTTTGGTTAGAGACAGAAAAATGACAAAACAGTCGCAACAAATCAATTAAGTACGGCAGGCCAAACCTTACAGGAAAAAACTGTAATAGCCAGAACCTTCAAGTTTGGAGAACAGCATTCTAAGCCAAAGAATTATTGGCAAAGAATCATGTTGAGTCATTCATTCAAGAGTATATATTGAGGGCCTACTATGTGCCGGGTACTTTTGCCAGGTATGTAAGGAAACAATGATCCTGCCCTCGTGGAAATGTGCTGGAGATGAGAAAACAGGCTACACAAATAAGTGATTATGTAATACATCAGTAAGTGGTTGTGTTATGAAATGAAAGATGAAGACATGAGGAAAGGAGAACTGGGGGAAGGGTGGGATAGACTGCAATTATTCCTGGGTATTTTCAAGAAGATGGCATTAAAGCAAAGCCTTGATGGAACAGAGGAAGTTGACCATTAGATATCTGGTGGAAGAGTGTTCTAAGCAGAGGGAACAGCCAAGGCAAAGGCAAAGAGTACCTGGCTGCATTAAGAGCAAAGACCAGTGTGGCTGGAGCATAGTAAGTAAAACAAAGAGTTGTAGACATTAAGGTAAGTGGGGAGTGGAAGGCATCCTATAAGGCCAAGCTCGTAGGCAATTATAAGGACTTTAGCTGGTTTACTTGATCTGTTCTGTCCTCAAATAGATCTCCAGAGGATGAAACACGGATGAGGACAGAACATAAGGGCATGAGGCAGACGTCTTCACATTCCTTTGTTTCTCTTTCACTTTTTGTTTCAGTCATTACAGTAAAGCATCCCCATTTTCTTTTTTCATTAAAAACAGTCACTGAAACTTAAAAAAAAATCCATCCATTTTCCTGTTAGTGATTTACTGACATCCTATTTCCGTTTTCTTTTAAACTGCCGGGTCGGGATCTACCGTGCATTCTATAGCACAGGAAAGCACAACAGTCACTAATACAATCTTTGCCATCGGGAAGGACACACACATATGTGAACATGAACACCTTAGCCAAGGCCCACCAAGGAAACACAGATTCTCCTTAAATTATCATAAAGATGCCAAGTTGTCTAGGTAAAAGTTTCATTTCTCATTAAGGCCCAAGATTTACTTCAGGGTAGGGGTCAGATGGGTAATGAACAAAGTTCAAAACTCCGAAGAACCATGTGATTTAGGAGTCAGTCTGCGTTTGCCTCCGTAACCATTTCAGGTTTTGACAAACGTGATGGATTCTGCATCTCTGGACACACTGGCAACCACGGTCTAAGTCTCCTGCAGCAGGGTGTCTGTGGACAGGAAGTAAAACTGGCAGGAAATCTGTATGGATCAGAACAAAACTAACCACGGCCAGCACTGTGACTCCACATCTCAGATACAGTCAGCTAGTTAAACATGCAGTGCCTTCATTACAAGGAAGCTCGAGAAGCCAGATTTGCTCTGAATCGACCCAAAACCTTGGCCAGCCTACACTCTACTTCTGCAGGAAGCGCCATCAACCTTGACAAAGCACCACTTCTTGGTTCCAAGACATGCATCCACAGGTAAGAAATCTCAGTACTTCGCTTGAGGTTCATGCCTATGGGACCTTACCATTGCTTTTCACAAGACAGGGTTAGGACTGGATCGTCTCAGAACGCAATGCTAATGATGAATATTTTCTCTGCATTCGGAGAGGAACGGGCACAGCACAGAGAGGAGAGGGAAGAGAATAAACTGAACACGCACTTCTGCTCTCACGCACCTTTCATCTCATCTAGCTATTCATCAAACACTGAGTACCTACCACGTCAATCACAGGACTGGATACTGGGGACACAAGCAATCTCTGCAGAAATAAAAATCTACCCCAGGGGTTCTCAAATGCAGAGAAACAATGGAATTACTGAGGAGATCCTTAGAGCTCAAAACCCACACCTGACTCCAGACCAATTAAATCAGAATCTCTGGGGACAGGTCACAGGCATCAGTATTTTTTAAGCTAGTGAGTCCAATGTGTAGCCCATGCTAAGCACCTCTGATCTAAAAGAAAACGACACTAGTAATGGATCCATTAAAAAAACAACATGCTGGACCATATGATAGGTCTGGTCTTAATTTTTCAAGGAACCTCCATACCATACTCCATATCGGCTGCTCCAATTTACAATCGCATCCACTGTGTACAAGGGATCCCTTTCCTCAACATCTTCTCCAACATTTGTGTTTTCTTGTCTTTTTGATTAATAGCCACTCTAACAAGTGTGAGGCGATATCTCATTGTGGTTTTGATTTGCACTTCCCTAATAATCAGAGATGTTGAACATGTTTTCTTGTGCCTGCTGGCCATCTGCAGGTCTTCCTTAGAAAAATGTCTATTTAGATCCTCTGCCATTTTTTAATCAGGCTGTTTGTTTTTCTTGTTGAGTTGTATGAGTTTTTAATATATTTTGGATATTAGTGCTTATCAAAAATATCATTTGCAAATATCTTCTCCCATTTCGTTGGTTGCCTTTTGGTTCTTTCCACTTCCAGGTTCTCCAAAGAATATGAAAGCATTAATTCAAAAAGATGTATGTGCACCCCTATGTTCACTGCAGCATTATTTACAACAGCCAAGATACAGAAACAACCTAAGTGTGCACTGACTGTTGAATAAAGATATGATATGATACACATACACACCCACACACAGTGGAATACTCCTCAGTCATAAAAAAGATGAGCTATTGTCATTTGCAATGACATGGATGGACCTTGAGGGCATTATGCTAAGCAAAATAAGTCAGATGAAAAAGGACAAAAATTGTATGATTTCACTCATGTGTAATACAAAAAACAAACTTAGAGATGTGGACAACAGATTGGTGGTTAGCAGAGGGGAAGAGGGCAAGGGGAGCAATAAATGAGTAAAAGGGTGTCAAATGTATGGTGGTGGATAGAAACCAGAATCTGGGTGGTGCACGTGCTATAGTGTACACAGGTATCAAATCATAATGTGCGCCTGAACCCATGTTTTAAGCCAATGGTACTTCAGTTTCTTGTTTTAAAAAAAAAAAAAAAAACATGCTAACAGGGCATGCCAGGGAGATCTAAACAGGTGAGGGAAACATCAAGTGGGATAGTTCATTTCAGAAGAGAACAGTATGTGTGTGCTTTGGGACACACCTCTTCCCATCCCCCTCACGTACAGTCAAATACCTGTAGGTGCTCGCTTCCTCTAGAACATTGTTATGTGATAGGAGACCAGTGAGGCTCATCTCAAGTGTGAGAGAGGGGAAAGGCAGGCGATAAGGGGAGGTAGTAACTCTTCCCCCATGTCAGAATTTTCTAGGATTTTTGTGAAGTGGACAGAGGAACATATGTAATTTAAAACTCTAAAATTATCACCATAAAAAATATATATTATAAATAAAATTACCCTTGCCTTTCTTAGTTACGGAGTTTGTCTTAAAAAAATTAACCTAAGTGGCCCTGGCTGGCGTAGCTCAGTGGATTGAGCGCGGGCTGCGAACCAAAGTGTCGCAGGTTCGATTCCCAGTCAGGGCACATGCCTGGGTTGCAGGCCATGACCCCCAGCAACCACACATTGATGTCTCTGTCTCTGTCTCTCTCTCTCTCTTTCTCCCTCCCTTCCCCCTCTAAAAATAAATAAATAAAATCTTTAAAAAAAAATTAACCTAAGTTAAAAACAAAAGGTTGAGAACTACTGACCTAGAAAAGATAAAACTCTGGGACTGAATCAAAGAGGCCGAGGTATACCTATTCCTCCGGAAGTTCTGCTTAGCAAACGGATTTCCTGCAAATTTTCCCTGGTAGCCTTGTAGAAAGAGACTGGATCTTCTTACAGTAAAACCAGAATGTTCTTTCAGAACATCCTGCCTTCCTCAGATTCCGGAGGAGCAAAGTAGCCAGACACAGAGAAAAGGGGCCAGAGGGCAAGGGAGATATGATGTTGGAGGCTATCCTCTATCACGGGAGAGACAGGCAAGAGACCTGGGGACAGGGGTCCTTGCTGAGCCCACCTACGAGGGCCTGTTCCCTTCTCCCACTGTCCCTCAACACTCTGCCCTCAAACAAGCCACAGCAGCAACAGGAGAAGGAATAGAGGCAGAGTCATGGTCAGCAAAACGTTTCAGCTTAGGTGCAAGTTAGCAGAAAGGGGACAAGTGACAGTATCCATGACATGGTCAAGAAGATAGGCCTTGCAGTTACATCAACGTGGTTTCAAACCTTAACACTAACGTTTACTAACTGTGGGAACCCTGGGCAAATCATTTACCCTCTCCAAGTTTCCCAACCTAAAAAAATGAGCATAAAAATACTCATCTCATAAGACTGCTGGAGCATTAAGTAATTAATGTGAGTAGGTGCTATATGAATGGAAGTCATGATAAAGATGATGGAGCCGTTAATGATAATGTGCTAGGAGTGTCCTGTTAGGTGAAGGGTGTGCGGGGGACAAGGGCTTTATAAGTCATGATGACCCGTGAGAGTCAATTCTTTAAAGCAAGGACTTGAAGATGATGCGACCACTAAATGTAGCTTGAGGTTACCCCATGGCCCCAACCACTATGAAATTGGCCACAGCACTTACTAAACAAATTATGCTCCTCACAGAATAAATCAGCTCCATCCCCACCAGAGGTGATAGTGATGGGAAGTCACTCAAAAGGCCCAGTTTATTACAGAAATGCAAAAGCAGACCCTTTGAAACAAACTGATTAATTACGTGAAAAAATAAAAGGGTAAAAAAAATCATTGCAATTGATTACAAAAATCTTTTCATAAAATTCAACATCAATTTCTGAATTTTTTTTAAATAGCAAATTTGGTATAGAAGGAAACTGGCTTAAGTTGAAAACAAACATTACACTGTACAGGCATAAAAATCATTCCCATTAAAGTTAACGAAAAAAAGAAATCCCTCAATTTGTCCATTATTCATCATTGTACTAGAAGTATAAAAAATATATAAAAATTGGTAGGCAATTCTTAGAGATTACCAACCCTAACAAAGAAGTCACTAAATCATTTAGATACAATACCAACACATAAAACTCAGAAGTTTTCCTCCATGTTGGCAATAACCACTTAAAAAATATAACAGAAAAAAGAATCCTCATAGCAAGAGTCATAAAATACTTAAATCTTCAAGAAAAGAAGTACGACCTATGTAGGAAAAACTACAACTTTCTACTAAGACTCAATAAATGAAGAAATAAGCATTGTTCTTCATAGGAAGACTGTATATTATAAGGATACCAATTCTCAAGTTAATCTATAAATTTTATAAGTCAGATCAGTTGAGAGAACATATACTTACTATATATATATATATATATGTATTAACCAGAATATACAAAAGTCATCTATGACAGTAAGAAAAGGGCACAGTCTGAAAGGAAAAAAAAAGGACAAATTCAGGTGATAAATACTAATGGAAAATAAACCTATACAAAATGACCAAAGTAAACAGTAATAGAGAAATGAAAAATCACACGCCCTGTGAGATATTTCCTCAGAGTAAGTAGACTGGCAAAAAATAAAGGGCTGCCAGTGATGCTACCTTAAGCTGACCAAGAGCTGAGGGGGCAGATCTCATACACCGTGTAGGGGAGGACACGCTGGTTACGGCACAGCCTTTCAGAAGCCAAACTGGAATGTCTATGCCCTTTGGCCCCACTACGCCACTAGGAAACTCTCCTCCAGAAGTAATCACTTATGCTCAATGATACATGTACACCATTTATCAGAGCAAAAGAAAAATGTCCTCTAAGATTTGGTCAATAACAGAAGAAAATTATGCAGGCTGATACCACAGACTATTACGCCACCTTTATCAAAAATAAGGTTATTTGGCCCTAGCCAGTGTTGCTCAGTTGGTTAGAGCGTTGTCCTGTAACCAAAAGGTTTTGGGTTCAATTCTCAGTCAGGGTGCCTGCCCAGGTTGCAGTTCTCGCCCAGATCCGGGTGCATACAACTCCCGGTCCAAGCACACGCGGGAGGCAGCCAAAAGATGTTTCTCTCTCACATCGATGTTTCTCTTTCTCCCTTCCTCTCTCTCTGAAAGCAATGGAAAAAAAAAATGTCCTCACTGTGATGATAAAAAAAATGAATAAGGCTATTTATACTGACATGGAAACTCTCTAAGTCCCTGTGAATGGCAGAAAAGCAAGCTATAGAACAATACTTAGTGTAATGTGATTATGTTTTTTAGAAAGACATGAGTAAGCAATTTAAATATATATGTGTATGTGGATATACAGAACAACTAGATAAGATAAATATATGCTCATGTAGGGGGCAAAAGTGAGACAGGAGAAGGGACCTTCACATTGTACTATGTATTCTTCTCAATGATACACTCACAGGTTGTTTGCTACTTTTCTTTAACACTGATTCATCTGAGGGAAAAATTCCAAGGACAGCAACACAGGCTCAGCATAAATCAGCTGGGGCTAGGGGTGGTGGAAACTACATCTTATCCCGAACCACAGTGAAGAATTCAAGGATCCAAAACTTTCCTCCCTGTGGGGCTGCTCATAAAGCCCCCTCCTCCTCACCCAGGTTCAAGCCAAAAAAATAACAAGCTTGCAATTCTTGGAGAGACAACACAGATTTTTAAAGATTTATAAAGTTTAATTTCATTATTACAACAGACAAGCAGCAATCAGCCCAGAAAGAAATTTATGCAATTTCTTGTCTGATTAACTTGACAGAGCATAATGGCAGTGTTCATGGGGGCAGATAAATGGGTGGGTCACGAAGCCGAGGGCAGGAGGGTTTGTAATAATAAAGTCTTGTGTTTCCCATACTCAGTATAAAAATGTTACATCCCAAATATTAACCACACTTATTTAAGCTGCTTGTGACTGAAGTGCTTGATGAATTCTACCAACAATAAACACTGATGCTCAGAAATGTAACTGAATAAAGAACTCTTCTTTCAACACTGGCTAACTTTGTTCTTCTCCCCCTGGGTCTTGGGATCCCAGTAGTTTTCACAAAGTAGATTTTAATTTGTTTTGTTCAGAACAACGGAGACTTCCTCCAAATGAATAGAAAATTCCCTAAAAACTAAGAGGGGGATAAAGGGAGAGAGAGAATACAAGAGTGAGGGAGGAAATACAGGGCAAGACACTGAGAAATACAACAGCTTCCCCAGACACACAGCCTTCCAGTCGTGCTGGCCAACACACGGCAGCCAACCACACGTGGATATCAAGTCTTTCAAAGGTGTCAGGTCCGCACTGACCTGCCGTGTGAGTGTAAAATACACACTGGATTTCAAAGACTTAAGACGCACACAAAAAAAGCATGTTAAAATACGTCAGTAAAAATTCTTTTACATGTTATAATGATACTTCAAAATTGGGTTAAATCAGACAGTAAACTTAATGACATTTAACTGATCCTTTTTCTCACATTTTAAGTAATGTGGGTTGACTGGTGTCTCCCCCAAAGTTCATGTCCATCTGGAATTTCAGAATGGGACCTTGTTTGGAAAGAGATATGATTACTTGAGGTTCTTGAGATGAAATTATCCTGGATTTAGCCCGGGCCCTAACACCAGTAACTGGTGTCTGCAGAAGAGAAAAGAGAGGGAGATGGGGACACAGGGAAGGCAGCCATGTGAAGCCAGAGGCAGAGACTGGAGTGATGACACGCCTACGAGGAACACCGAGCACTGCCAGGAGCCCCTGGATGCCGCGATAAGGCAAGGGAAGGTTCCTCCCAGAGCCTTCAGGGGGAGCGCGGCTCTGCTGACCCCTAGACTTCAGACCTCTGGCCTCCATATCTGTGAATAAAGAAACTTTCTGTAGCTTAATCCACCTTATTTGTGATCATTTGTTATGGTGATCCTATGAAACTAATATATCTGGCTACTTGAAAGTGTTATGTCCTGGCTGGGGTAGCTCAGTGGATTGAGCACGGGCTGCGAACCAAAGTGTCGCAGGTTCGATTCCCAGCCAGGGTACATGCCTGGGTTGCAAGGCCATGACCCCCAGCAACCACACACTGATGTTTCTCTCTCTCTATCTCTATCTCCCTCCCTTCCCTCTCTAAAAAAAAATAAATAAAATCTTTAAAAAAAAAGAAAGAAAGTGTTACGTTACTTGTAGCCAACAGTTTATTCCTATTGGACACTGCTGTACTGGAGTTTAAAAGGAATCCACTTCCAAAACCAAAGTCTTCACTATGGACCCTAACAGCTCAGGCACAGAATAGTCCCAACAGTTCCTAAGGGGTCCTGCGTGGTGACAGTTATACCCCTTTGTGATAGCTTTGCTCACTTGCTTTAGAAGGTTTTTGGGTAGGCTACAAAAAGTACTTCCTGCCTGTGTATGTGTATCATAGGACCCTTCAAAACCTAAGTGCGAAAAATTTCTAGTGCATGTGGGGATTACTGCCCAATTTACTGAAGAGGACATACTCAGTCCTTTAGAAAGCATTCAGACATTATCCTTTGACTGCCAACAAAGCATTTTCTGCCCAATATTCCAAGTTGCTGCCACCATGCCCTCTACCTTGGCTTTCATATCTCCCTCCCATATGTTCAGGCCCAGCCACTGTTCTTCAAGATAAGAGGGCTCCCTTCAAAACACCTTTCCCATGTCTCTCCTTAATTAGGCAAGACAGCTGCTGTCTCCGGGAACTCGCAGGGGAAATGGCCTTGCAGCTTCAAACAAGTACCAGCTGAAGGACAGAGTTTTAGGGAGTGTGCGGCCAGGCCAATTACTGCAGCAGCCAGCAGCCCAGGCACCAGGAGGGGAAGGCTGCCCAGGTGACTTCACCACCCCCAAGAGCAGGTCTCTGCATACGGAGCAGAACCTCAAAAGGAAAGGCTGCCACACTGCTTCTGATGGGGCTGGGACTAAAATGTTTATGCCACAACAGGATCCAGGGTTAGAGGTCAAGAATGCAACAGACATCGCCATAGGATGCAGAAGCTAGGATGGATGGTGAGAAAGAAGCTAATCTGGATAAACAAGTGATCATGACTCAGATGACAGACAAGGGAGTAGGGCGCACGCAGTTCACTCCATGTGAATGAGTAAGATGGGTGTGCAGGTATTTGGGTAACATCCAGACCTGCAGAGAGACAGCCAAGCTGTCTAGCAAGACATCCTTCTGTCATCCTTAAAAGTCATTATTTGCTGGAAAACTTAAACCAGTGACAGGGATGTCCCACAGCAAGAACACACTGACAGGAAATGTATGGAGTAAAAGCATGAATCCAACATCTATCAAGCACCTAAAGTAAGAAAGCACTTGAATCTTTGTGTGAGAAAGGTATCCGTTGTTCCCCATTATTCATAAGATCTAAGATTCTGAGGATCTAAGAGGCTAAGAGACTTGCCTGAGCTTATTCAGTCCGCTCTGCAGAGGAAGTGAGTGTAGGCAGATAACTAGTCCTGTGGCTGTGTGTGGTCCTCACTCTATTATACGACATCTCTGCTCCAGATTGGACAATGGCAGAGTGTTTAAAAGTCAAGGACCAGAACAATAATGAGATACCACCTCACACCCACGAGGACAGCTGCAATCAAAAGGGCAGACAGTAACCAGTGCTGTCAAGGATGTGAAGGAAGGGGAATCCCCACACATTGTCGGAGGGGATGTAAAATGGTGCAGCCACCTGAGAAAACGGTTTGGCGGTTTCTTTAAAAGTTATACGTAGACCAGTGAAATAGAATAGACAGCCCAAATATAAACCCTCACATATGTGGTCGACTGATTTTTGGGGGCCTTCTACAGACGTTTAGGCTAGGACTTCTCTGAAAAGTCTCTTGAAAGAAGGCATTTATAGGGCAAAAGATAACTAGAAAAAAAAATGATTTTCAACAAGATGCCACAGCCACTCAGTGGGGAAAAGGGGAATACTTTCAACAAACGATGTTGGGAAAACTGGGTAATTACAGGCCAAAGAATGCAGTTGCTAGACGCTAACCTTCCACCACATACAAAAATTCACTCCAAATGGATCAAAGCTCTAAACATAAAACCAAAAACTATGAAACTCTTAAAAGAAACCCTAGGGGGAAGGCGTTATGACATTGGATTTGGCAATCTTGAAATACAACACCAAAATCACAGGCAACAAAAGAAAAAAATAAATAGACTGAACCATCAAAAATTACAACTTGTATGCATCAAAGAATACAATCAGCAGAGTAAAAAGGCAACCCACAAAATGGGAGATAATATTTACAAATCAAATAGCTGATGTGGGGTTAAGATCCAGAGTATATAAGTAACTCCTACAACTTAACAACAACAACAACAAAAATAAACAACCTGATTAAGAAAAATGGGCAAAGGACAAACAGACATTTCTGCAGAGATACACAAAGGACTAGTAGGCCCACGCAAAGACATTCAATATTACTAATCGTTAGGGAAATGCAAACCAAAACCACAATAAGATACCACCTCACATCAGTTGAGATGGCTATTATCAAAAACACAGAAAACAAGTGTGGTGAGCACGTGGAGAAACTGAAACCCTTCTGCACTATTGGTGGGAATGCAAAATGGTCCACCATGGAAAACAGTATGGATGTGCCTCAAAAATTAAGAATAGAATTACCGTATGACCCAGAAATTCCACTCTGGCTATATACCCAAAACAGCTGAAAGCAGGAACTGGAAGAGTGTTTGTACACCCATGTTCACAGAAGCATTATTTACATACAACAGCCAGAGGCTGAAGTGATCCAAGTATCCATCAGCAGATGAGTGGATAAACAAAATGCAGGATATGCTGCATTCAATGGAACACCATTCAGCCTTAAAAGAAAGGAGATTCTTACACACGCTACAACACACATGAACCTTGAAGACATTACACTAAGTGAAATAAGCCCATCACAAAAGGAGAAATACTGCATGACTCCATTATATAAAATAGTTAAATCATAGAAAAAGCAGAATGGTGGTTGCCAGGAGTTGGGAGGAAAGAAATGGGAAGCTCCTGCTGAATGGGCACCGGGTTTCAGTTTTGCAAGATGGAAACAGTTCTGTGGCTAGATGGTGTGATGCTTACACAACAATGTGAATTGCTTAATGCCACGGAACTGTAAAGTTAAAAATAGTTAAGATAGTTAATAGGTAAATTTTATGTGATCCGTCTTTTGCCACAACTGAAAAAAAATGTTTTTAAGATTAAACATACATTTACCACAGACCCAGCAAACCTGCTCCTTTTGTCTGAGCCAAGAGGAGTAGAAACATATACCCACACAAAGGCTGCACCAATGTCCACAGCAACAGCATTCCTATCAGCAAAACAGAGGAAAGAACCCAAATGTCCATCAACTGATGACTGTAGAAACAAAATGCAGCAGTCCCCTGTATTAGAATATTACTCGGCAATAAAAAACAATGAAATGCTGATACATGCTACAATGGATCAACCTCCAAAACAGTATGCCAAGTGTAAGAAGACAGTCGCAAAAGGCCACATATTGTATAATTCTGTTTATATGAATGTCCAGAAAAAGCAGATTTATAGAGACAGAAATTAGATTAGCAGACTGGGGCTGGGCATTCAATCTGGCTGACCACAAATGGACACAAGGATCTTTTGGGGATGGTAGAAACCTTCTAAAGCTGGATTATGATAATTATACAACTCAGCCAATTTCCTAAAAACCACAGCAAGATTTTAAGTATATAAGATTATACACTTAAAATCAGAATTTTATGGCATACAAATTTTAACTCAATAAAGTTGTTTTAAAGACAGGAACAGCAAGCAACTAATCATCACTGCAAATGAGTCTTCTGCAAAGTGGCATCAAAGTGCATCCCAAAATTGAGGGAGGGTTAATTTCTCCTCACGAATTAAATAGCTTAATCACATTTGGGGGAAAAAAGAAAAAGACAAAGTAGAAAAGACCAGCAATGGGGGGTCTCTATCTGCCCTTTTCTGATCTACAAAAGAAAGTGTTACAGTGTCTAGGTGGCCACACCTCCGCTGACAGAATTTGTCTCAGCAAGACAGAAAGAGCAAATAACAGGAATAAGTGAGTCATAAAGTAGGTTGCCCTGTTTTTAAAATTAGTGGCGAGTTTGAAACAATTAAAACTTGCTAATAATGAGGCCGTGTTGCTGGTGTTCCTTTTAGCCTCCCTCACTCGACACCTTTGACATCCAACTTTCTAGCATGTTCACAAATTCGCTTGCACTTAATTGGAATCTAAAGCGGATTTCTGTCCAGTGAATCGAGTTCCCCTCCTGCAACCGCGGCGTAAAATGTAAGCTGCAGCGCAGGGTGAGGGAAGGGAGGTGAACAATTTCTGGAAATGATTAAAAGGGGGTGAGGAGTGAGACTGGGGATGGGGAGAATTGGGATAAGAGGGTCTACATTTTCATTGGCTGCCACGGTCAGCTGTCTGAATTCTCCTCTTTAATGGAGTACGTGTATTACTTGGGAAAAAAAATCTTTTAATCCTATTTTAAAAGCACCACACCACCTGGAGTCTGCTGCATGCAGTTGTGACCCCAATAAATTTTGTCTTTGCCAGTGAACTGCTTTGGAAACAGTCTGAACACTGCTCTTGTGATTTGCAGCCATCCTCAAACTTGAACCTGCTCAGGAATCACCTAGGAAATCTTGTGGACATGCAGATTCAGATTCGGCAGGTCCAGGGTGGGGCCTGAGATTCTGCATTTCTAAAGAGTTCACACGTGAGGAAACACTATGAGCAGCAACGACCTGGAGGGGAAAAACACGGTCTGAGGGATGTGGGTGTGAAAACCACTCTCCTCTCCCCACATTAGCTTTCCATGTACAGCTTCAATTTAAATGGCTAAGGAATGCTTTCCAGGACACAAACCCTCTTTCCTTCTCTGCTCTGGGACAGTCCTGGGTCACCCAGTTGTACACAGAAGGCCAGCTGACACCATCGAGCTATGACTTAATACTGGGATTTTAGAAATCTAGGAACTTTTGGCACAAGTGAAAAGAAGAGAGCAGGAGTGGGGGAAGAAGTCTTAGCTCAGAAGATCAAATCTGCCTGGAATTGAAAGTGAAAACAGAACTAGAAGGAGAGAGAAGATCACCGGTGAGGTAATTCAGTAGCAGAAGTATCTCTGAACACCTTTATTACAAGTGCAATTTTGGTTGGGAAAGCCACAAGAAACAACAACAAAAATTGAAGACAGCAGTCAAAGACAGAGAAAGATAATGGAGCCGTGTCATGAAGAAATGACCCAGGGTAAAACAAGTCAAGTATAATAGCCCTGGCTGGTGTGGCTCAGTTGGTTGGTGTGTAGTCCCATAAACTCCAAGGTCGTGGGTTTGAGTCCCGGTCAGGGAACTATGCCTGGGTTGTGGGTTCAGTTCCCAATTGGGGCACATTCGAAAGGTAACTGGTCAATGTTTCTCTCCCTCCCTTCCTCTTCCTCTAGAGTCAGGGGGCATGTCCTTAAGTGAGGATAAAAATTAATTCATTAATCAATTTTGAAAAACAGGTATAAACACCCTATTTGAGAGCTTACCTTCCATGCTCTCTAAGATTAACAAACATCAGAGCAACAGAAAAGCATCAGGACATCCCCATCTGGAGGAAGTGCCTGTGTCTGTGCTGGAGTTGAACAAGGAACTGTCCTCTTTGTGCTAAATAGTCAGGTCTGCTTGAATCACGGATCCAGGTCACTCAGACATTATCTCAGAAGGTGCTTGAATGACTCCACCACTACCAAATGTCCTAGGGGTGGGCTAGACCGTTCATCACAGCCGAGTCACCTCTCCAGGACCAAACCCAAACATGCACCACCCCCAAAAGGGCTTCAAGAGGTCCTGCATGAGGACGAAGGAACTGGTGTCCCAGAATTCTAAAATCGGGACAATTCCTGGAATTTCTTTTAATACACACACATCCAACTCAAGACTTCATCGGTGAACTCGCCAAAGCAGTCAGCTCAGTCTTCAACACACTGGAAGGTTTGTCAAACTGCTTGGCTGGCACCGAGCAGCCCAGACAACCAGCTGACTGACAGGATTTCTCAACTCTTCAGCATGTTGTTTTGGCACCAAATCAACCGGGATGAGCAAAATAAACAGCGCCACATACGTTGCTTCCTTGGACAGATCACAATCTCTTGGTATCAGTCATTATCTGGGCTGATGACTTGCAAACAGACATAACCAGCCGAACCTGCAAAACAGAGCTTTCAGCCCACATTCCCAACTGCCTACCTCTGCCACATCTGCCCCAGTAAGGCTTGTCCTCAACTCCAACACCCCCTCTTCAACTATCCTGTTCTCTTCACCAGCCTCAATGTTCTCCCAGCTCCCACGGCTCGATTCATCTGCATTCAACACCCTCAGCCTCAGCCATCTGATTCTTCTTTCAAAGTCACTCCCAGATTTATACCTTCTTCGTTCTCATAAGATTCCAGGGAAGGCCCTTAAAAACCAGCTAATAGACACAGCTTCCTCCCCACTTGCAAGTCATTCCCACTTCCAGCCCCATTTCTAGCACCTACTGTCTAACACATCATATAATCCCAAAAAGCCATTTAATACTGTCAAGCATTTGTTTGATACTTTCCAAGGTAATTTTAGCTTGCATCATCTTATTTTCCCCTCCCCACAATCCCATAAGACAAGTAATTCAATGCCTGGAGTAGGGGTGTGGCTTGCCCGAGTTCACCCAGCTAACCAAGCAGTCAGGAGCCAAAACCTAGAACTCCTCGCTGGCACTCTAAATAGCGTGTGTCTCCTCCTTCTTAAAGGGCAAGGACACATTATTCTCTAGTGGATTCGACTCAAAATTTTCTACCTGAAATTCAAAACCTTCTACCAACTGATTTATTTCTTCCTTACCCACTGGATCCTATTTCTCACTATTCCTGTTAACCCTTTTTTCATCTTCCTCCCATTTGGCTAGTCCCTTTGTAAGCACAATAATTATGATTTAACACTGCTTTTAAGTGTGATATTAGCTACCATTTCCTGAGCATTTAAAATGTTCCAGATACTTTCCCAAACTGCTAAATAAATTATCTCATTTTATCAAAACACTTGACTAGGAAGAGACATATCTGATTTAACCCCTCCCAAAAAGAATCCTTGGTTCCCACCCACCCCAAACCTGTTTCTCCCACAGTCTGGCCCATCCTGGCAAATGAAACTACCATCCTTTCGGTTGTTCAGGCCAACAAATTCGATATTAGGTTCACTTCTGTATTTTATTCACACAACACCCTCCAACAATGGATGGATTAGGATGGATCAGGGTGGGATGGATCAAATTCCACTGCTGCTATACTCATAACACGGCCCCAGGCTATCTACTTCTCACCCCTCCAACAGCTAACCCTCCGCCAGGCACCACTGCCCACCCACACCCAGACCACAACAACTCCACCTGGCCCTCATTCTCTACTCTTTCTGTACTCCTTCTGCTCTTTGGCTGGTCTTCTTTATTAATAAGAATACTTTATTCTTCCCAGACCAGCCAAAGGCGATGCTTTCAAATGCAAATCCAATCTGAAACCATCAGAAACAGCTCAGGTGTCCATAACAGATGAATGGGTAAACAAACTATGGTATATCCATACAGTGCAATACTCCTCAGCAAATAATAATAATAATAATAATAATAATAACCAGTGATACATGCAACAATGTGGATGAATCTCAAAAATACTACGCTGAGTGAAGAAGAGTATGGATTGTACCATGTGACACCATTTATATGAAATCTAGAATATCAAAACTAACCTGGGGGGACACAGATTAGCTCAGTGGTTGCCTCTGGGGGAGAGGGATATGAACGGCCCGGAGTAGGAAGGTGGTTTCCAGGGCAATGGAACCGTTTTGTGTCTTGATACACATTCGTCAAAACAGATCTGAAGTGAAGATCAGATCAGTTCATGGCATGAAAGTTACACTTCGGCAACCTGGTCCCCATCTACCTATTACCTCTTCCAACTGTCCTCCTACTCTGCCCCCCACCGCACCCCTGCCTGTCCCCAGCTAGCCACACTGGTTGCCTGGCAGCTGATGAACTCACCAAGCCATTTCTGGCCCTGAGTGTTTGCACTCCCCGCTTAGCACCCTCCTCCTTGGCTTCACTCAGGCCCCAGATTCTGCACCCTCCACAGACAGACCTTTCTGGGCACACATCTGAAGGAACCCCCAGGCACTCTCATTTACTTCCCTGTTTTCATCCTCTGTGTGGCACTTACCACTTTGTTATTTTCTTATGTACTGTCTGCTTCTGCCACCAAAAGCAAGCTCTTGCAAGAGTAAGGATCCATCTGTCACTGTATCCCCAGTCCCTAAATCAACGCCTAGCACATTAAATAACAATTTGTTGAATGAATGGAAAAAGCCGACATCACCACAATCTCAATTTTACAGCTATGAAATCTGAGGCTTGCACAGGGTAAGTAACCTCCCCCAGGGTCACGCAGCAAGAAAGCAGCGCATCAGAATTCACACCCAGGCCATCTGTTTGCGCAGGTCCACATCCCAGCCATTCTGAAGTCTTTACTCACATCAGCTCTGCTTCTTTGTTTTGTACAGTTCACTCTGCCTGGGCCGGGCCTCTCTCCTACCCTCCCACCTGCCCCTGCTCATGATGGCTTTCTCTCTCCATTGACCTCATGTGTGATTATTCACTGTAATTTTTCTTTCCCTCTAAATCAATCTCCTGAGCAAGATGAGGAGATCCTAGTGACTCTGACTTCCTTTTATCACTCACCACGCACCTAGGACAGAGCTGGCCATGGGCCCCTAACCAACACTCATGAACGTGTTCCCTTGGAGGTGGGGTGAGTCAGGTAGCCCTGTGGGTATGTGCAAATCCTGGGTTATATGACTCACTGCACTATTTCAAAGTCTGCTGACCTTCGCTTCCTTGGCACCCAGCCACCCAGTTTCAACACCAGCTTGTTAGAGCTGATGCAAATTAGAGCTGCCACCATCAGGCACTATGATAGCACTCAGGTCTCGTTCCTGCGCTTCTGGAATCTCCTGCATGCCACAGAAGCCTCACAGAAGGTCGCACAGGATAAGAGCACACAATGAATGGTACTGATAAGCACAGGGTGGAATTAATGGAAGCATCCCAGTCTTCCCCTGAGGTCACTTGAGAGATTATGCAAAGCTTTCTCCGAGGGCAAGGAGGTGTATCACTCCAAGTGGATCATTAGAGATACTATTCACACTTTGTTTCCAAAATAAATACATTCATCTCCTGATTAACAAATAATAAGCCGTATGCCAGGGTCTCTGTATGCAAACAGAAGCATAAATTAAAGAAAACCTATTATAAAGCAGGCAGCAAAGCAACAAAAAATATAGTTAGAAAACATGCCTTTATAGGCCATTGATTGTTTTTTCTCGTTCACTAACATAATGTTAACTTTCAGACTATACCACGGGGCCTTTTTCTCACGTCACAGGTTTTAACTCTCTGGTCTCACAATACTCATGATACCCTGGTGAGAATTTAATTCTCAGTTGAGGAAGAGGAGCCACTGGTCAGAGAAGGCCATGTCATTTGCTTAGAGAAGGATTAAAAGTGGCTGTGACTTGCTCCATCTTAGAGCAGAAATCCAGGCCACGAGATGAGGACTGCGTGTCATCAGGTGCACCAGGGTCACGGGAACCACCCCCAGCTCCGAGTCAGCAGACGTTCATCAGGGCGACCCTGCCACTGACCATGTGCTTTGGGTAAGTTACTCCGCCTCTTCAAGCCTCAGTGTCCTCATCTTTAAGAAAGGATTTTCTTCCCTCCAGTCCCACGGGTGAGTATGAAATTCACTGCAAATATGAAATGACCCATTGACTTAATAAATATGTATGGAGGACCTACTATACACAAGGCACGGTCCATGGACCTGGGATACGGAATGAACCGAAGCCCCTGCTTCATGGAGTTTCTATCGTCATCAAGGAAACAGACCAGAAATTATCTCAAACAAACACGTGATTTCCAAGTATTGATAAATGCAGTAAAGAAAAGCAAAACAAGGTCAGATGATGAGCAGTGATGAGACGCTGCTATGTTAGACCTGGGGCGGGGCAGGGGGCGGGGCAGGGGGCTGGTCAGAAGGCTTCTCTGAGAAGCTGGCCTTAAATGAGTTTAGACAACAAGCCACACCGACACCTGGAGAAGGAAAGTGTGCAGTGCAGGGAGTACCAGCATGCACACCTAGATGCCAGAGATGAAAGCCATTCGACATTATAAAGGAATCAATTCTATTTCAATTATCAGTTGGTGATGAATTGTCATAAGGAGTTTAGACAGGAGCTACCTGAGCAGAAATCTTCTAAAGCGGCCCATAGAAATAAATGTTAAATGAATAAATAAATGGCAATAGATATAACACCCCTGTGCACATGCACATACAAGTAAAAAAGATGAAAATCCAATCACATTAAATACATCGATTATGGAAAAACTTATAAGTGGATGGTCCATACGATTCCATTAAGTAATAAGTTTATCTTATATTTTAATACAAGTTTTCTGGGATGAATTGCTGTCAGTTTCACAGAGGTGTCAGTATCCACTGGAGATTCACAGATTAGGTTCTGCCCAGTCTTCTAGGAACCCTGCCACAGGTCCCAACACCTACAGTTCTGCCTGGCGTGCAGGACAAATGATTTAACTACGGTCATCTTCCAGAACCAGGGTGGGTGACAGCAGAGTAAGGACTCACCAAAAGAGACCCTGAAGGATAAGAGCTCTGCATTCTCGGCATTCCACCAGCTGTGACATTCCAGCCCCACCCCCGCCCCCGCCCCTACCTCCCCAGCATTTTGCCTCCCCTCCCTGTCAATCCTTATCTATATCTGTTGGCCAAATACACAAGCCTGATTTCTTGTCCACATGCCTGCCCTCAGGGGGTGTTCCCAGTGACCTTGAATTTTGAATTCCCATCTTTTCTTTCAAAACCCTAACTAAAATCCATTTTATAAAGCTGTCCACATCCAGCGCCTTCCATCCCGAAAATGGTTGCCAATTTTTAACTTATTTTCGTTTTAAAAACGTGTCTTTACACTCTACTGCTAGATGCCACACCACGGATGCAGCTCACAGACATCATATTGAGTGACAGAAGCCAGACGCAAAAGAGTCCACACTGCGTGGTTCCACGCAGGGGAAGTTTCAGAAAGGCAAATGAATCTCTGGTAATGACATCAGAATGAGGGTTTCCAGGGGTGGGGAGGGGGCACAAGGGAACCCTCTCAAGTGCTAGAAATGCTCTCTAGTTCTTTCTGGGTGGCGGTTGCATGGATGCATGCATATGTAAAAATTCACTGGGCTAGATATAGTGCTTCTCATGTCAGCCTTTTACTGTCTGATAATGAAATTAGAAGTTAAAAAGTGACTTTCCGTTGGATCGTGCTGAAACACTGCTACACATGCCATCTTGTTTTGAGCAGTTCAGGGACTTCTAAAGCGTCCAGGACAGTCATTTCCTTGCCTCGCTGGCACTCCTGGCACCTTCTACAACCTGAGTAGGGACCTCTTTCGTCTTCCTTCCTTCCTACAGGAAATTCTACTGGGCCAACACAGTTACCATTCGTGATTGTCAGCTCTAAAACAATCAAGGTATGCATCTGTCTGCCCTGGGCCAGTCATAAAGGACACTTATTTTGTTTGTTTTATGGCCTGCAGGGCTTCAACGACCTAGAAAACTCTTTGAACAAACCTCTCAACAGGGGGACCATAAACATCAGTGAGAGCAGCAGAATGCCCGTAACAAAGGAAATCCTCCCTGTGAACCATTTGGAGGAACATCACTCCCTCTACCCCATGAGAAAGTTCGGGAAGAGATGCAAAACACTGCCCCTGGAAAGAGAAGCTGGGTGGGCTAACTCCTCCCTGAGTAACCGCTGCGGCTTGAGGAAGTTGCTTTACCTCTTTGGGTCTCGGTTCCCTGCTAGTAAACTGACCTTCCATACCTTTCTCTGAACCCCAGGTAGGAAAATCAAGTGACAAGAGGCCTACACTTTGGCAAAACACGAACTGCTCAGACCGATGGAGTTTTTAAAACCGAAATAAAATAGATGTCTGTGAAATGCCTGTGTTCCAAGAACTTTCACATCTGCTACATGATTTCATCTTCACAGTAAGTCGAGGAGACGGCACCTTGACTCCCACTTCACCAAAGAGGAAACCGAAACACAGGCAGCTAAGCGGGTGCCCAAGGGCACTCGGCGGGCGAAAAGGGCAGATGCTGCCAGTTTTCACCAAGCAGCCAGGTCACCAGTGGGCATGCTGTTCTGCCACAGGTGCCTTCGGGTTTGCAACAGATTAGGGGTAGGAAACCATCAAGACTAGGAAACCATTGACTGCTGCTCCTAAATAGCAACCTTTCTCTACATTCAAAGACAAATGAGCTAAATCAGAAGCCACTGAGCCTTGGAAATCCATGTTTTATTGGCACTGTACTAAGTATCCAGATCTCTCATCTGAGAAGCAGATGTTCTCATTGTTCCAAGGTACCTCCCATGAAACTCTATATTTTACCCTCAAAACTCCCTGTGACAGGTCCAACCCTGTGGCTTGACCTCACAGACACAGAATGAAGTCCTGCCCATGTGGACAGGTGACTAGGTTTCTTGGTGCTTAAAAAAAAAAAAAAGTAACAAGAAACAAAAAATCCAACCAGCACTGCATCACAAAATGTTATTTGGAAGCATATGCTTCCTAAAACAAAACAGTCCTCAGCAGATTTTGTGTTTTGCCCTATAAACTAGTTTCTCAGTTACATAAAACTGCAAATTGCAATCTGAAGGCTTTGCAGGCTTGAATTTCCATCTTCCCTGAAAGTTTATGAGCAAACAGAATTAAAATTGGTCCTATTTCTCTCAGACTTTGTGTATCATGACTGCCAAATGAAACATTTTTCCTGTGTGTGTTGGCTCCGTGATGCCTCCTTTTAGAGAAGGCACCACACAAGAAATAACAGTATGCTATAGACGTTGTGTGACTAAAAACAGATTTTTTAAAGCATTTTATTTACCCACTCCATGTTTTGTGTTTTGCTGTAGCAACACTACTTATCTGAAGGCAATCCGAAAAGATATTCTTAACTGCCTATATTTGCAAACCTACAATCCATTGATACAAAGTATCACCTTAAAAACAACAAACCCACTGCAGATGGAAGAGTTCTTACTGGACTTCGGTGAGGGATGCCCAACTGCATGCATCTACTCAAAAGCAACTGACTATACACTTAAATGAATTTTATGATCTAGAGTACATACCACAGGAAAGGTGATAAAAAATATGCCCATGATTGACAAAGCATTTCAGATTTTGAGTCTTACTCAAATTAACATGAAAGGCACTGACTTTTCCTGTGCTGCCAATGTATTTATGGTATTAATATTATGGGGCAACACAATTTTCCTCTGAAGCAGGATTTCTCAACTTTGGCTGTATTATCATTCCGGCCCAGAAAATCCTTTGGGGGTCGGGGTCTGTCCTTTGCATCGTGGGATGTTTAGCAACAACCCTGGCCTCCAATCACTAGGGGCCAGAAGCAATCCCCTCCCCCCATTACAATGACCAAATATCCCTTGTGAGCAGAATAATCCCTCCTGGGAGATAGTCACTGCTCTAGATGTTGACAAGCTGAAAAAGAAATTTGCTCTCTGAAGGAGTGACTGACAAATACGAAGTGTGGGGGCCTCTCCCCAACTTTAAGGCTTGTCCTGGTGCCCCAGTCACCAGCCCCCAGCCAACAGAGGCCACTTTTTCTCTCATGGTGGCACCGCTTCCTCTGCTCTCTCTGTATCATACAGTCAGTGTCCCCAACCTTTCGGCATCTCTGGGCCACACTGGAAAATCAAGAGTTGTCTTGGGCCACATATTAAATACAAAACCACTAAAGAAAGCTGATGAGCAAAAAAAAAAAAAAGTTTTGAGTAAATGTATGATTTTGTGTTGGGCTGCATTCATAGCCATTCTGGGCTACAGGCTGGACACCAATATAAAGCATTGTTTTTTAAATTAAGGCTAATTGTATAGCCCTGCGCCCCGAGCGACTCTCTAGGTATGGCGCTATGCCAAGAACTGAAGCAACTGTGTTTTCCTTAAATGCTTCGTGGCCACTGATTCTGAGACAATGAGTCAAACACCAGACAATTCAATTTAGCCGGCATTAACCCAGCAATTTTAGGCTCCAGGAACTTTGGGGGACCTTCTCTCTTTTAATTTCGAGGTTGAAATTATGGCCCCCATTTTATAGATGAACTGATCAAGGCTCAGAGAAAAACTGAATTATGCCCAGGATCACACGAGAGGCAGAGCTAAAATTACAAACTCTAGGTCCCATGTTCTTTTTGACTTCAGAGTTTAAAAGTGCATTCTCTCTGAGCTAGCTGCTTTACAAGGAGCTCACATGGGCCAGACACCCTGCTGGCTGACTCAAACCTATTAGCCCATTTTAAATCCTCACTGTTAAGCTATACGGTTAGCATTATCATTCCTGCTTCACAAACAAAGGAATGGAGGCCGAGGTGAAGTCCTTGTCCAAGGTCACACAGCTGGAGATCCTAAATTTGAACTACAAATCAGTTTGAACTCTGATCTCTGTGGTCGGGCCACTAAATCCTACTGCCCCTCCTCAAGTATAAATGGCTTATTTCATTAAGAGCCTCCTCAAGTATAAATGGCTTATTTCATTAAGAAGAGTCAGTCCCTGGCTTTCATTTTTTAGGAGATAAATTACATTTTAATTCAAGGAGATTTGGGTTTGGGCTCATACATTCACTTAGGGTTTCTTTTAAAACACTAAAAACCCGGTCTGTGGACATCTGTAAGATACCCAGACGTGCCCTGCATGAAACAAAACAAATTATCGAGAAGCACTCAAGTTAAAATTTCACTACTACTAGCCTAACTGCTAATCATTTCTCCAGTTTTCTCTTCTCTAGTTCTTTCAGTCAATAGCACTTCATTTAAAATCTATTCAGAGAGACAAACACATATCAAATGATCGTACAATTAAAACCCCTGATAGAAGCACCAGGAAGGAAAAGTAAGTACAGAGAGTTTCAGAAAACTTATAATGGGAAGGCTGGGCAAGGCGATAAAGGAAATGCAAGGAGCCTTGACTGGTGTGGCTCAGTTGGTTGGGCATCACCCCACAAACTGAAAGGGCGCCAGTTCAATTCCAGGTCAGGGCACATGCCTAGGTTACTGGTTCAGTCTTGGGCCAGGGCACATACACGAGGCATCGTGGATCGACATTTCTTTCTCACATGGATGTTTCTCTCTCTCTTTGTCCCTCCCTTCCCCTCCCTCTTAAAAAAAAAAAAAAAAAGGAAATGCAAGGGATCTGAGATTTGCAAGGAAAGTTGAGAAGGTGAGAAGACCTTCAGTACCAGGAACAGTATGTGCAAAGGCCCTAAGAAAGGAGAACACCATGCGAGCATGACCTTGAAAAGGGGCCAGAGATAGCAATAGCCAGGCCACGCAGGGCCTTGGAGACTCAGTAAAGAGAAATTAAAGGGGCCTAAGCAGAAGCAACACATAGTCAGACCTCATTTTTAACGATCATTCTGGCTATGTGCCACACACCAGCCAAGTAACTCTCAAGCAGCCTCAGCCAAAACATAGCACAAAAACTCTACACTGGATCCTGCAAAACAAGTTTGTTTGTTTCTTTTTTCTTTTTTTCTCCTCTCTAGGGTGTGGCACACCACCCTGTCTGTGAACCAGCTCCCTTCTTTTTCTGTTTCACTTGTGAAGTTTAAAGGCCAGATCTTTTATCAGGTCTGGGACGTGTTTTTCTTTCAATAGCCCCCAGCAAACTACCTTGTATCTTTCCAGGTCCCTCCTCATTTTGTAACCTCTCTGCCCTCTCTGACTAGCCAAGGGGCCAGTCAATACCAAAAGTAGATAGAGACAAGCTGCGAAAGAACCACTGATTCTGTTCTCTCACACCCCCTCATGCCCCATCAAGTAGTTAAAAAAATAAAACAAAAGCAAATCTGAGATCATGTCACTCCAGAGGTGTTAAGATTCCTGGATTCCCCAATGCTCTCCTGGCCACACACACACACACACACCAACCTGGGGCCCCCAGCCAATGGAGCGCTTAGCTCCTGTTGGCACAACTCCAAGCTTTCATAACTACTTTCAGTTTCTCCACTACAAGAAGCCTCCACTCACCACCCCACCCTGATCTGCTAAGAGTCCTTAACACCCACTGACACTTCCTCCAGGAAGCCATTCCTACCCCAGCAGCGCTCCAGCCCAGGAATTGCCCTGCTACAAGTTCCATCACCACTCTAAGAAAGCAGTTTTTTAAAAATTTCATTGTAACTGGTTCACTGTCCACCTCCCCAGGCCCCCAACACATGCGCGCACATACACACATAGAGTCAGTAAGTCCAGAAGGACAGAATCTGGGTGTCGTAGCCCGGGCATCTAGCGCAATGCCTGGCACCCAGTTGGGACCCCTTTAAATACTGGACGATTGAGTTTTTCCTTTCCTGTAAGTTTGATTGTGAACATGAACATGAAAGACTCAAGTCACAAACTTTAGGAAAAGTGCCACATCTCACTCTTGGAAATCTCAAAGGCGCATATATTCATTCATACATAATGTCATATAGGACCAAAACTTCAGGAAAAGTTTTCAGATACTAAGGCAAATAACAGGCAACAGGGAGAGAAGGTGTTCATGATAGTAACCCAATAAAAAGCCAGGATGGAAACATTGAGCCGACACAGTTCCTACAAGGGCCAGCTCCAGTTGCTAAACAACAAGTCCACTAAGTAACTGACCTTGCTCTTAATTAGTCTAACTCCCTTCATAACCAACTCCTGGCCCTTCGCCTTTCTTAGAAGCACACTCACCACTTTATCTTTTTTGCATTCCTTCTTCTGAAACACCAACCATGTGGCATTACTGTGTCAGTTTCAGTTTTCTGAGCTGAATTCAAAAGGGACAAATAATACAAAGTCCATAACAAATAATGTCCCTTTCTTATTACAAATTTTTTTTACAAAATCGTAAACATGTGATTCTGTAACATAACAATATCACACTGAAGCATACCATATGACATTCTAGGTGAAATGTTCAAATTAAAACTATAAATTATTACATCCATATTATTACTCTACCAACCACACTCACACAGGTGTTACTTCTGCCAGACCCTGTATGTTATCCAGGCCTGAACTAGAGTCCTGCCACTTGGAGTATAATCAGTGGACTAGCACCACATCACCTGAGAGTTGGTGACAAATCTCAGCCCCACCCCAGACTTACTGAATGAGAATCAACCATTTAACCAGCACCCCAGCTGATTCCTGTGCACATTAAAGTTTCAGAAGCACTGGGCTGGATCCTATATTCATTCAACAAGTATGTATTGACCCAGTATAGGGTTCCCAGTTAGGTGGTCAACATATACATAAGGACGTGAATGGTGTGGGAAAAGGGTACACACAGACATTCCACTGCGGTTGAGAAGTTCCTGTAAACTACTAAAAACAGCCAGATTGGGTAGAGGTCCTATCAGGATTAATAATCTTTACAGCAAAATTCAAAAGTGGCCACTGCAGCTCGGTTATGGGACTCTGGAATCTCGGAACTTGACCGTTTGCAGCAAGCAAGAGGAATACAGGGGAGGTGTGTGAGTGTGTGAGGCTGTCTCTTCCCGGACTCAGCCACAGGCCGAGGGAGCTGACAAGGCCAAGTCCCCGCCCCCCTCAGCTGTCACCCTGTCAAAACAAAGCTCCCGCTGACAGCATTGGGCCAGGCTGCCCCGCGGCCTCGGGCATTCCTCCCACTGCAGGAGTACAACGCCCACAGCTGGATCTGCAGCTGAGGGACTACGGGGTGCTGAGTGCTGGGATGAAGAGGCGAAAAAAGAAACGTGTGTCCTCAAACTGAGCAATAGCGCCCGCCTTGCCGGGCTGTCACCTTGCCAAATCCTGTTTACGCCCCCAGCCACCGGGCCAGCGTTTTAACTAAACAATAATACAACACTGTAACTGCGCGCCACAGCACCTCGGCCCTCATCGGAGGACGCCTGGAGCTCCAGAACCTTCACCTGGGGCTGTGCCCACCTTCCCAATAGGCACGTTCCGCCTCGTCTACCTCCAGAAAAGCGCAAGAATCCGGGAGCCTTTCCTACCCTCACTCCCTCCCCCAGGTCCTCCCAATGGGACACAAGGAAAGGACACAAGAAGGGCTTTTAGATACCCCCCAAGATGTTCCCTTGGTCCTGGGAACATCTCGCCACATAGTGAGCACCGGTCCACTCTTTGGAAGGTGCCGTTGGCAAGCTCCTACAAAGCAACAAAGCCCCAGGACAGCCCAAGAGTGCTGGTACATAGGTAACTCCTTCCAAGACGGAGGCATGAAAGGCTGGGTCTCTCGGTGATCCCCCTTCTTCCAACCCAACAGCACTCCTGTCCTAGAAGAAGCTAAATGGGCGCGGGCTACAGAAGCACTTCCGCGGTGCAGCGGCCCCAGGCGGGAGGCGGGAGCCAGGAGGCAGGAGGCGGGGGGCGGGGGACGGGGAGAGGGCGGGGGTCCCGCGGGCTGGGCCCTTGCCCCTGTGGCGGTCGGGAGCAGCAAGCGAGTACCTTGCAGGCAGAGTACACTCCGAGTTTCTCCAGTTTCTTTGCCCGAGGAGCAGAACGCAGTTGCGCCTTCTTCACGGCGATTCGGGCCGAGCCACTGCCTCCAGGTCCTTCGGCTGTGCCCGCTGCCGCCACTGCCGTCGCCGGTCCGCAGGAGCCCGAGCCCCCGGCGGCGGCTGCGCACGGGGAGCCCTGCGGCGGCAACGGCGGGGGCGCCGGGGGCTGTGGGGGCAGCGCCCCAAGCCCGGCACCCGCCCCGGCCCCAGCCCCTGCCCCGCTGCCCAGTGCGACCCCGCCAGCCTCGGACATGCCGCCCGGAGCACCACAGGAGGTGCCGCCAGGGTCGCCCTCCCGCGTTCTAGTCTCAGAGAGAGCAAGACCCTCCCCCCACGCCCTCCCGCCCCCAGCCCCCACCCCCCTGCCCGCCCCAGCCCTCCCCCTCGCGCCGCTCGCCGGCTCGCTCCGGCCGCGGCCCGCGCTGATGGTGGCGGCCGCTGTGGCAGCTGCTCCCCTAGGAGGGAGGGGACTAGCGGCTGCCGGGCCACCGCCACTGCACACGCCCTCCCCGGGCTCTCCTCCCCGGGGCTCTGCTCTGCGCCCGGGCCGCAGACATGTTCCTCGGGCTGCAAGCGGAGGGTGCGTGGAGGCACTGCCAACCTCCCCGCGATGCAGGAGCACAGAGGCTTCCCTCGGCCTCCTTCCAGCTGCCCGAGGGGTTGGCGCCCCCCCACCTCCCGCGCCTCTACACCTAGCGCTCTCCCGCCAGGGGGCGAGGCCAAGCTCGGGTGGGGTTGAGGAATGGGGGGCGGGGGATTGGGAGCTGGAACCCTGGCACCTGCTGGCCGCCTCTGTCGCGCCAGACCCCAAAGCCGACCCCTGTACTCCCGAGCGTGGGGTGGGGGTGGTGGGGGGCGAGATTCCCAATCATTTGTTCTTCCACTTTGTTCCATCCCCTTTCGGAACCGAGAACTTCCTTCACCCTAGCGGGAGCCTGAGGAAAAAAAAATATCTTTGAAAAGTATCCGTCCATGCTAATCCTTTTCTTTGTTGCTAATTTACCAAAATAAAGGCGTGATGTTTTCTGTTTCTCTTTTTAAATACTTTTCTGTCCAACTTTTTAAAAAAATTAAGAACGATTTTTTTTTTCTGTAGCGATTACTGGATCCAATCTGCCAGAGGAAGAAAAAGACTATTAATATTTTCTGTAATTTTTCTTTGAAAATGCTAGTTGTTAAAAGAACAATTGTCTAAAAGCACTGTCGAAGTGAAATCTATGAGCAGTGGGAAAAGTTAGAATACAGGAAGGTTGTTCTCTGCATAGTGGGATTATAATCTTGTTCTATTCTTTTCTATAATTTCCAATTTTCAAAACTGATACCACTAGCATACATATTAACCAAGAAAAATATTCAAGCATCCAAAAAGATGAGTGTTGATTTTGGCCTCAATTTTAAAAAATAAATAAATAAAACCTTAACTCAGCGTTTTCAACTATCATTGAAACTGTTAAATCGTTGATGACAATGACGGTGCTGTTTAGTTACGAGGAATAAACATTTGTTTTTCGTTTGAAAGTTGTGCACTCCTGGTCAGTCTTTCTAAAGCAGCTTTTAAGAGCCCAGGGCCGTTCCTCAGGACCCTTCACCAAGTGCCCTGCTTTTATAACGTGAGTCATAATTTTTATGTAATAGAGGTCATAATGTGAGGATTATAAAATTCTCGGCATGCCGTAAAGCTCTCATCCAACTCCAGTGTCGCCTTAAGGAATGTGCTTTTCACTGGAGACGTGCCCCTTCCCATCCTGTTTTTTCCACTTAATTTTCTCTATCCTTTTTCTAGATTCTCTATGTTCATTTAATTTCTAAAGCACAGTGATACATACAAGTGGAAAATTTTTCAAAGTTTGTAGATCTAAACAGCAATGTTGGAGCAAAAGGAAATATCCTCCCCCAACTTGCTTAGTGTGTTTTATCCCTAGGGCACTTTTACCCTCTCCTGGCTCTGCTGTTTCCAGATCTTTTTGCCGTTCTCACCCAAGCAGGATCAAAGTCTTAAAAGCTGCGATCCCTTGATCCTAGTCTGTTACAACATTAGCAGGTATTGATAGGATTTTAGGTTCCCCATGTAGGCATTTATCAAACTGATAGACCAGTCCACCTGAGATTTGTTCATTTCATGAGATATAAATTTCCCTCAAATATAGTTAAAAATCATAAATATTGAATTCTAGTTAATGGAGCTTATGCTGAAAGTTTAGTTGTGCAGTACCCTGATATCTGTAGTGTGTTTTGCAATTCATCAAAAAATAAGATGGATTGATGGTGCACCCACAAATGGGCAAATAAGCAAATGAACAGATGAAGTAGAGTAAAATGTTAAGGGTAAATCTAGGTAATGGGTATAGAATTGTTCAGTATGTGGTTCTTCCAAATTTTCTGTATGTTTGCAATTTTCCTTAAGAAAATGTTGGAGGAGGAGCCCAGCTTTAATATTAACTAACTATCCCCTCCCCCTCCAAAGCCACTCCCAGAATGCAGGGTGCAGCCTATTTCCAGGTTATTTTGAAGTAGAAAAAAAAGTTCATTTCAATCCACCCTGAAAACTATCACTGTCTGAATAATGAATTGCTTGTGACATCAACTGAACATTATTTTTCATTATTTCCCCGCTCAGCGCACCCAGATGACACATTGCCTTAGGCTGAAGGCCTCGAGTTTCAAGGACTATTCAAAGTCCCTTATAAGCACCAGGCAGGAACATTTCAAGGGCAAAGGATTTTGGAAGGCTTCCTCATCAGGGTGTTGCAAGCATTTAGCTCCTGTGCGTAGAGCCCTTTTAGAACGTGGGTATCAAGAAAATGAAAGGCAGCATTCTGGCCAGTGTGGCTCAGCTGGCTGGAGCTTCATCCTGTAGCAGAAAGGTTTCAGGTTTGATCCCTGGGCATGTTCGGGAGGCAGCCAATCAATGCTTTTCTGTCACACTGATACTCCTTTCTCTCCCTTGCTCACTCTTTTAAATGAATGCATAAGTAAGTGACACAACAAATTGGTGTTTCTCCCTCTCAAATCAATTAATAAAATAATTTCTAAGAAAATAAAAGGCAACGCTTTAGCTTACAAAAAACATTTACAACGTACTGAGGAAAGGAAGCCACAATCAGAAAAGAAAGGGCATGGGGAGTAGGAACTGTAAAGGGCCGGTTGACCACTGGAGGTTACTTCTGACTCTTTGATACTCTTACGAGGCTGTTACAAAGAATGACCTTTATGCGAATGTTTACATAGATCTCCAAGAAATACTATTGAATGAACCCCAGTACAGTACATTACCATTTATGTTAAAGACAAACTCACATCGGCATAAAAGCACAATTCTGTGTAAGTTCAACAAGTGCATAGAAAAAGATTTAGAAAGACTCTTCAAAGTAGTTGCCTTTCACTGGATGCCCTTCAGAGTAAAACTCGTTTTTCTCATTTTTGTTTATTCCCAGTTCCTCACTCAAAGAAAGTGTTCAGTAAATACTAGTAGGTATCTCTACCTGTAAACTCTGTCTTTGATCTGTTCACTCTGTCTCCATGGTCATCACCTCTCACCCCAGCTACTAACAGCAACTTCCTAGCTGGTCTCTCTGCTTTTACCTTGCTCTACCACAGTCCCCTCTAAACAGTAGTACAGAGGTTTACAGCTGTAATGAAAACCTTATCCCATAATTCCCTGCTTGAAACTTTCCAGTGGCTTATCATAACATTTAAAATACAGTTTCAACTCCACAGCCTGGTGGGCAGAGCCCACTTCTCCTTGCCCTCTTCCCCAGTGTGTGGCATACTCCAGACAAACTCGGGAAGCTCCTTCCTGCCTCAGGGACTTTGCATTTGCTATATTGCCTGAAACTCTCCTCCAAACAGCATGGCTGGCCCAGAATATTTTTAGTGCTGTTTTATTCATTTTTATTTTTAGTTTTTCTTAATAACAATTTTTCTTCTTTTATTGTTGTTTTTTAATTATATTATGATTATGCCATAACAGTTCTCCCAGTTTTTCCCTTTTGCTCCCTTCCACCCAGCACACCTGACTCCCTCAGGCAATCTTCCCACCATAGTTTTTATCCATGACTCATGAGTTCTTTGGCTACTCCTTTCCCTTTGCTGTACTTTACATCCCTGTGGCTCTTCTGTAACGACCTATTTGTGCCTTTTAATCCCTTTATCTCCTCACCCATTCTCCTGTATTCACCCCTCCAATCTGGCAACCATCAAAACTCTGCATATCCATGATTCTGTCTCTGTTCTTCTTGTGTGCTGAGTTTATTTTTTTAGATTCAATTGGTAATAGATATGTATTTATTGCCATTTTTTGTTCATAGTTTTGATCTTTTCTTAAACAAGGCCCTTTAATACTTCATATAATAATGGTTTGGTGATGAACTCCTTCCGTTTGATTTTGTCTGGGAAGTCGTGTATCTGCCCTTTGATTCTCAGTGATAGCTTTGCTGGGTAGCACAATCTTGACCGTAGGTCTTTCCTTTTCATGAGTTTAATATTTCTTGCCAATCCCTTCAAGCCTGCAAAGTTTCTTTTGAGAAATCAGCTGACAGTCTTATGGGAACTCACCTGTAGATAACTACTTTTCTCTTGCTGCTTTGAAGATTCTCTCTTTATCTTTAGCCTTTGGCCTTTTCCTCATGTCGTGTCTTGAAGTGAGCCTCTTTGCATCCATCATGTTTGGGACTTTTTGTGCTTCCTGGATTTGCATGTCTATTTACTTCATCAAATTAGGGAAGCTTTTTTTTCACTATTTTTTTCAGATAGATTTCTAATTTCTTGCTCTTTCCCTTCTCCTTCTGGCACCCCTATGATGCGAACAAGTGTTGAGACGCTTGAAGTTGTCCCACAGGCTGCTTACACTATCCTTGTTTTTTTGGAATCTTTCTTCTTCTTGCTGTTCTAATTGGTTGTTTTTTGCTTCCTTGTGTTCCAAATCATTGTTTTCATTCTCAGCTTAATCCACTCTACAGTTATTTCCCTGTAAATTGTTCTTTATTTCAATTAGTGTACCCTCCATTTCTGATTGGATATTTTTTATGCTGTTGAGGTCCTCACTAAGTTCCTGAGCATCCTTATAATCAGTGTTTAGAATTCTGCAACTAATAGATTGCTTATCTCCCTTTTGCTTAGTTCCCTCCATTGAGTTTTGTAAAAGGCAAAAGATTTATATGATCTAAAGAGAAACCAGAGTATTTTTTTCTTGAGTTTTGATCTGTTCTTTCATTTGGGCCATGTTGCTTTGTCTGCTCATTTTGGCAGCCTCCCTGTGTTTGTTTCTATGTGTTAGGTAGAGCTGCTATGACTTCCTGTCTTGTTAGTGTGCCCCAATGTAGTAGGTGTCCTGTAGGGGTCAATGGCATAATCTCCCCTATCACTCAAGCTGGGTACTGAAGGTGCACCCTTTGTGCAGGCTGAGTACACCCTTCTCTTATAATTAAGCCTTGATTGCTGTTGGCAGGTCAAATGGAGAGATTTATCCAGGCCAGTCAGCTGCAAGCACTGGTTGCGACCACTGACCACCAATCTCCACCCTCAGTGGAGGATCAGCTGTGCAGGGGCAGGGTGGCCGTGCTCCAACACGGTCTGCAGCTATTCACTGGGTGTGCGGGCTCTGGGATTTCCTGGGTGGTTCAGGCCAAGGTCAGCCCCACCTGAGTTTTGCCCAGGACCACACAGCCTAGGCTATAAAGCAGTCTGAGATGACTGCTACTTGTGCTGGGCTTGGAGATTCCCAGGTGAAGCCAAACTGTTAATCTAGTCTGGCTGCTGGTGGTGCCAGGCCTGGGGCCTCTAAGCAAGAGGTACTAGGAGTGAGGGCTCACTGAGGCTGGCCAATTGCTTATTTGAAAGGATTTAGGAAGTTATGAAGCATGAGCCAAGCCAGACATTCATATGGAAAAGTCTCTAGTTACAGGTTGGGTGGGCCCGTAAGTTGGGTGGGACACAGTCTCAGGGGGTCTCCATGGCAGGGCAAACTGTTAGCCAGTTTCTGATAGAGTTTCAGATATGGCACCTGTGTGTCAGTTCTGTGGCTCTGTGTGGGGGAGGATTCAGAAAAGGAACAATGGCCTCTGCTCACTTTTCTGTCTGGGAGAAAACTCCCCTAGCTCTAACCTTGAGGCTAGACACTTCAGTTCCTCCCTGTATGTCACTGATGCCTTTCAAGCTGCTACCCCAGTGCTGGAGCTCAGAGGAAATAAGTCTCAGTAAGTCTGTGTTGGGTTCTTCATGAGGAACTGCTTGGGACTCCAAAAGTTTCTTCTACTGACTCAATCCTCGCTAGTTTTTGCAGCCAGAAGTTATAAGGACTTATCTTCCTGGCACTGGAACCCTGGGCTGGGGGGCCTAGAATGGGGCTGGGGCTCCTCACTCCCAAGATACCCCTCCTGAATTTTTACCTACTACGTGGGGATGTGGGCCCAGCCACAACCACCCTCGTACCAGTCTGGATGGATGTAGTTTCTTTAATTCCATTGTTGTCAGACTTCCAGTCAACTCAATCGCTGATGGTTCTATGTGATGATTGTTCTATAATTTAGTTGTAATTCTGAGGAGAAAGCACAGCCTAATTTAGTTGTAATTTTGATGTGGCTGTGCAAGGAGGTATGTCATGTTTACCTATGCTGCCATCTTGACCAGAAGTGAAAACAATTTTTCATATTTTATATGAATACACAAATGTATTTGGCTGAGCATTGCCCTTGTAAAAAGGGCTCTGCCCCGTTGGTTTCCATTTTAAATATTCACATGTACTTGTTTCACCAACCTACCTACCATTTATAATGAAGGTACAAACTAAGAAAAAATGAAGTCTCCTTTCTTCTGAACTGAAGCTAAGTGGCTGACAGCATTTCTAAAGCAGTATGTGACTATCTCTTTCAGCAACTTGAAAATTATGTAAGAAAATGAAATTTCCAAGAACCAAACTTTGGTATGACCTAGATTTTCTGTAACCATCTGAATATCATGAATTTTATTCATGTTATTGCCGGATCATTGTTTTTTACAAAATCTAAGAGGGATACTAATTCACTAACTCTGTGAAAATGTTCATATACATAATTTTACAAATTAAGAAAAAAATTTTTATTAGGACAGGTGTTCTAATTTAGGATTCCTTTGTAAGGGCAAACCTACTTCCTCCATTCCTTTATCTTTTTTTTTTTTCAGATTTTGTTTATTTCTTTTTAGAGAGGGGGGAAAGGAAGGAGAAAGAAAGGGAGAGCAGCACTGATGTGGGAGAGAAACAGATCAGAGACATCAATCGGTTGCCTCCCACATGCCCCCAACTGGGGATCTGGCCTACAACCCAGGCATGCGCTCTGACAGGGATCAAACTGGTAACCTTTCGGTCAGCTGGCTGGCACTCAATCCACTGAGCCACACTAGCCAGGGCATCCATTCCTTTATCTTAAGTTCTGGTTCGCTGAGCCCTCTGCATCTTACTCTTTAGATCTAAAAATCAAAGCTCAGAGCAGGGTGTTTCAACTTCTGAAATAGGGGTTATATATCACCAAGCACTTTGTGTAAAGAAACCAAAGAAGAAAAATGGGAAGTAGTAAATAGTACAGCAACGATACTATGGTAACATGATATCCTCACAAAGTACAAACATAATATCTGTACATAGTAACATATTTTTCCAAAGCACTGAAATTTATATATCGTTATAAACTATTTCAAACACATAGAAAAATACAGTGAGTGACAAAAATACCTGTACATTCACTAACTAGGTTTTCTTACTATTTTCATTATATACATATGTGGTTTAAAATAGTTCTTCATATTTCTCTTTATCTCATTTCCCAACTGCCCGTCTTGCTCATGCCTTTTAACATTTACAAAATAACTGCTGTAGAGAAGGATTGGGTGAACCTTTCCTCTAAAGAGCTAGATCGTAGATTAAGCTTTGTGGGTCATAGTCTCTATTGCAACTACTCTGCTCTGCCAAGGTGTAGTGTTCTGGGAAAGAACGCTTCTTTCTCTTACATGGTTGGAAACCAAACAGGATATTAACATGTTATAACTGCCCACCAAACACTCCCGTCTTTCTCATTGTTGTTTTGATCTACTTTTATGAAACAGACCAACTTCTTATTTTACTGCAACATATTAGTTTGCTATGACTGCCATAACAAAGTACCAGAAACTGGATGGCTTAAATAGTGGAAATTTATTTCCTTATAGTTCTGAAGGTGAGAAGTCCAAAATCAAGGTGTTGGCAGGGTTGGTTTCTTCTATGTCCTCTTCCATGTGTCTATATCCTAATCTCCTCCGCTTTCAAGGACACCAATTAAATTGGATTAAGGCTCACCTTAACCACCTCATTTAGCTGTGATTACCTCTTTATAACCTGATTTCCAAGTATAATCACATCCTGAGGGGTCAGGATTATGAATTTTGGGGAGGGGCATAATTCAGTCCATGACATGCAGTAAATCAGCAATTTCAACGGCTATGCCTTGAGAATTTTTAAAATATGCAATACCTGACTATTTTAGTCAGGGACACTAACCTCTTTTCCCTTAGATTATCAAATGAAAAAATGACAAAGCCAACACAACAATAGATATCTGGTGTGAATGAGTCAAAATTATGCCTATTTTTTGTCAGATTGTTATAGGACAGATTCAAGGGGGAGTGTATAATATACTATACCGAAAGGACCCCCCCACTAGGTTGCTTATGGCCCACCGCCAGAGGAAAGACATCTCTCAATGCCAGAGATTTGTGAAAAGGAAAGGAATTATTTATTTAAAAGCTCTACACAGACTTAGAGTAGTGACCTAATGTCTTCATTAAAATACTAAAGGCCTTTAGGATACCCACAAATGCACACAGTCTTTCCTTCTCCCTCTGCCCAGTCCAGGGTACCGTATCTCAGGAAAAGAAGTACAAGTCCATGATTCAGGCTCCCCGCACCATCAGCTGTGTCACCACCACGATCTCCAGTTAATCCAAAGCCATGTGGCACCTTGTCATGGCCCACCAGCAAGAGTCCTTTCACCCCTCTTCTTCCAGGTAAAGCCTCTCCTGCTTCCTAAGCCACGTGGCAAAAGGAAGCACCCCAAAGCCATGTGGTCCTGACTCTGCCAAAGCTGTGAGGTTCTCCCTGGTATGGCTGCCTCACCTGGGTTTAAATCCCGGTGCCAGCCTTCCTCTGCAGCCCCATTTCCCACTCCTCCTACAATCGGTTACACCTGCCAGCGTTTCTGTATTCTTCCCTCTTTACTGGGCTGCCTTAGTGAGCCTGGGCAGGTGTGGGCCCATGGCGTGGAGCCAATCATCTCCAAACTCTCAGGCAGGCACTGTAACCAGGGGGAGCTGCCTCCCAGTTACCTCTTGGGTGGAAGTCACTTCCATCCCCCTGGCTCAAAGCATGGACACAGCTATTTAACATATCTATGAAACCAGTTAAAGGTTATAGATATGTTAAATGACCATGCCAGAGGTTAGTTGCAAAGCTGTTGCTGTACAAAACTCTGAATGGACATGCTCCATGTGTCCCATCTGCCAGCTCAGACTTGTGGGAGTGAGGACATCCTATATATATTTTTCTAATATTTCCTGGACACCTTGAGTTCTGAACCTCATTACAAATCCCTATTTGGGGTGCCCCTCTTGGCTGAACCCTGTTACAAATCTCTCCTTTCAGATATACAACCCTTTTATAATCATATAAAGGACAGTGGACTAAGGTCTCATCTTGTAACTACTGGCTGGACATGGACATTGTCCTACCTACACTTGGGTCAGGGTGCCCTGAAAAGGTGTGGGGGGGTAGCACGGAGGGAGTCCTTCCTAGAAGGGGAAGGACCTTACAGAATCCAGGTCAGTTGGCTGTCATCAGAAGTTGCAGGCTCGATGTGCAAAGGCTGGCATTACTAGACAGTTGGCATCCTTGTCATATTCTGGAGGTAAAGAATGGCTTATCTGGAGGGAAGTATACAAGACATGCTACACCTGTCCAAAACCCTTGTGGCTCACTATACTGAACTTGGGCTAAGGGGGATATATTAGGATTTCCCTCCTTTCAGATTTCTGGGTCCTTTCTGTTCAAGTCTTTGGGACAGAAAAGGGAAAATGAGTTCTAAAATGAAGCCCACGGACTGCTCCAACCCAGCCACTTAGTTCAGTCAAACCTTTGAGTCTCAGGGGGCGATGACGAGAATGGGCTCCTTAAGTGAGCCCTATATTGCAGCCAATCACTCAGGTAATGAGGTCCTAGGCATACTCCCTACGAAAACAGAAAGCAGAACACATCTTAATTTACACAAAAATCCCCAAGCCAGTCTCAGTGCCTGTAAGACTGTCTTTTGGGAAGACATCCTGTTGCAAGGCCCTTGCTGCAATGACATCTAACAGTGGAAATTTGACAGGTCCTTCATGCCTGTAAACTGAACATTTTTGGTGATATTACAAACCCAGTTGTAACTTTTAAATGAAAAACAAATTTTCTAGACAGTTAGCTGCGCCATTCTGATGTCCAATGCTGAACATTGTGATTTTCCTTAAACCACAAATTTTCTCCCTTATTGTTATAAGATTACCCTTATTGTTATTAAAGGGACTACACTGAGTCCAGCTTTTAATTTTGCCTGTTTGTTTGCATAAACACACTAAGAGCAGCCTGGATCACCTATGATCTTCAATTCCGCTTTGCTGGAACTCACACAAGGAACCTTTAGATTGACTTCTCAGTCTGCCCCCCGAGGCACAGAAGCAGAGCCACACATCTGCCATCCAGCTTTGCCTGTACCAGCTGTTTCATTCAAACCCTTGAGGCTTTCATTGTGCCTACAGGTTTCTTTTTAGCCATATTTCAGAAAAGCAACCTTTATTCCTTCCCTGGAAAGACTGCCACAAACCACACAACCAACCAAAGTATCAGGCTTTTTCTCATGGTCGTTTGCTAGCTTCACAAGTGGATCCCAGTTCCTCAGGGCTTTCTGGTAACAACCAGAACCAAGACATACCTCCTTCAGGCATGACATTCCAATCAAAATCTTGATTAACAAAACCACCATTAATGACTGGTCTTTATGGATTTATGCAAAGAAACCTATGTCATCACTCACTCCTTCAGCATGCCAAATTCTGGAAGGATCAGGTAGGGAGGAAAATACAAAGTGTGAAGGAAAGTCCTTTTCCTTCTGATATCCTTTTATATACCATTTTCATTTACATATCTTATACTTTCATTTGTTTATTTTCCTATAGGGTGTGAAGTTTTAAACTTCCCTGGAATCCTCAATTTCCTTCTCAGAGCAGATACAGAGCAAAATAGAACAGTACACAGATAGAAGCATTCTCTTGTACCAGTGCGTCCACTGGTGCCTCTGCAGAGACATGCTCTTTCAGGCCCAGTCTCAGTTGCAGAGACGTGCTTCTTTGCCTCAGGCTGCAACACTCATCAGTCCTGAATGACTGACCCTTCCTGTGTCCAGAGCAGCAAAGGCATCCTCCCCAGCCGGTTACAGGCGACCTTTCCTAGGTCTTACAGGTGGCCTGAACTAGGTCTTCAGATACAGAGGGTTTCTTATCAGAAACAGAACCAAACTGAAACCACATTCCCATAGAACCAGAAAACGAGTAGTTGAGGTTTCATTTCCTCCAAGTTTAAAACTTTCACAACATTTCCTACATAGTTTTACCCATCCAGATTTAACCATAATTATTTTTAATCCCTGTTTCTTTTGCACACCGGGAAGGACTATACTTAAACTGTGCATGAGGCAGCCAAAAATCCCTAGCACTATAGGGATCCCTTCCACTAAAATTCCCTAGATTCACAAGGACGTCCTGCAGCTTTCTTAAGCTTAGACCTTGCAAACACCCTATAAATCAGATGGTCACCTTTGGACTCCAGTTCATGACCTTCAGAACCAGAGCCCTCCGTATCAGAACCAGTTACACAGAGAACCTGACTGGCAGCAGCAACACATAGCCAATAATCTGAAGACAACCTTTAGCCCACCACCTTGCCCAGTTCCAAGATGGCGGAACTCTCGCATGACCCATCATCCAAGATGGCAGCACCTATGCCTGCTGGGTCATCCAAGATGGCGACACGCATGCATGACCTGTCCTCCATGGTAGGGCTCATCCTCCATTTTACCCGAAATGGCGGTGCACCTGCATGGCTTGCTGTCCAGTCCCCAACATACATGCAGGGTCAGCTTACAGAGCCTAGGGGTTTGCTTTCTCCCCAAGCCTGAGTACAGGTTCCCTTAGTGCCACCTGGACTCACTAAAACTGTAAATGAGCAGACCGGGGCAACCTGGAAGCAGCATACTAACTAAACCATGATCTAAAATGCCATTATTCCAAAACAGTGTTCAGAAACAACTTTTCAACCAAACCATTTCACTTCTCTGCTCTGTTCCCTGTTTCATTTCCTTTTCACCTTTCTGGGTGTGATTAGGCAGCTGATGCCCTCAAGAGGAGTGTGGAGAAATTCTCAGAGACTGGGAAAATTCCGAAGGCTCACTCTTACGCAACTGAGGGAGTTGGTCTGCCCGGGCAATTATGGACCCAACTGGGCCGCCAAAAACTGTTGCAGAACAGACCCAAGTGGGGGTGTACGATATACTATAAAGAAAGGACCCCCACTAGATTCCCTATGCCCACCATCAGAGGAAAGATATCTCTCAATGCCAGAGATTTGTGAAAAGGAAAGGAATTATTTATTTAAAAGCTCTACACAGACTTAGAGTAGTGACCTAATGTCTTCATTGAAATACTAAAGGCCTTTAGGATACCCACAAATGCACACAGTCCTTCCTTCTCTCTCTGCCCAGTCCAGGGTACCGTGTCTCAGGAAAAGAAGTACAAGTCCATGATTCAGGCTCCCCGCACCATCAGCTGTGTCGCCACCACGATCTCCAGTTAATCCAAAGCCATGTGGCACCTTGTCATGGCCCACCAGCAAGAGTCCTTTCACCCCTCTTCTTTCCAGGTAAAGCCTCTCCTGCTTCCTAAGCCACGTGGCAAAAGGAAGCACCCCAAAGCCATGTGGTCCTGACTCTGCCAAAGCTGTGAGGTTCTCCCTGGTATGGCTGCCTCACCTGGGTTTAAATCCCCGGGCCAGCCTTCCTCTGCAGCCCCATTTCCCACTCCTCCTACAATCAGTTACACCTGCCAGCATTCTTAAATTCTTCCCCCTTTACTGGGCTGCCATAGTGAGCCTGGGCAGGTGTGGGCCCATGGCGTGGAACCAATCATCTCCAAACTCTCAGGCAGGCACTGTAACCAGGGGGAGCTGCCTCCCAGTTACCTCTTGGGTGGAAGTCACTTCCATCCCCCTGGCTCAAAGCATGGACACAGCTATTTAACATATCTATGAAACCAGTTAAAGGTTATAGATATGTTAAATGACCATGCCAGAGGTTAGTTGCAAAGCTGTTGAATGGACTGTGTGTCCCATGGAGCTGTTGAATGCTCCATGTGTCCCATCTGCCAGCTCAGACTTGTGGGAGTGAGGACATCCTATATATATTTTTCTAATATTTCCTGGACACCTTGAGTTCTGAACCCCATTACAAATCCCTCTTTGGGGCTCCCTCTCTTGACTGCACCCTGTTACAAGATCGGCAATGTGTGTGTTTGTGTGTGTGTGTGTGTGTGTGTCTTTAGTAATTAGTTTATCTCATGTGTGCCATGAGATAAAAAGGTTGAAAATTGCTGCAATAGATAACATATTTAATATACTTATGCCAACATATTTTAACAATTACCATGTTTGCAGTTTCTTGCCCTATAGTCCTTCAATTTAGCTTTGCTTCTTTTTTCTTGCTGAATATACAGTATAGTAGTTCTTTTAGAGAGGATCTAAAGCATTGCTTACCCAGCCTTCCAATTAGGGAAGGCCTTAAATCTATAGGAGGTAGAACATTTGCATCAAGTATGTTACATCTGGTTAGGATGAGTGTAATTTTTTTGAAAGTCTGTAAAGAAAAATGACAACTTTTACACTGAAATGGTATTTTTCTGTCAATTCTTGAAAATAGACATTTTTGGCCCTGGCCTAGTAGCTCAGTTGGTTAGAGTGTCATTCTGATATGCCAGGGTTGCAGGTTCTATTCCCAGTCAGGGCATACAAGGATCAACCAATGAAATTATAAATCAGCAAAACAACAAATTGATTTCTCTCTCTCTCCCTCCCCTCCAAAGACAAATAAATTTTTAAAAAATAGACATTTGTGTTTCACACAAAAAGAAAAGAAGGAAACAATGAATAGAATCAGAGTTCATCATGTTGTATTTTCAGCTGCTTTTATTCCTTCATCTCTCTGTTCTGAGATATTTATTTTTTTAGTAGACATTTTAAAAAGATATACCATGTTTAGTTAAGTGCACTAATTTAATTGTCCAGCACAATGAAATTTTATGTGCATATACTTAGCTACTCATTATTCAGATCAATATATTAATTGGCCAATAATCAAGAAGGCTTTTTTTCTGCCCCTTTCTAGTCTATTGTAAGGCAATGTTTATCATCATAGATTAGTGTTGCCTGTTCTTAATCATAGAGTATGGATTTTGTTGCATACTATTGCTTAGGCCAAAAAGTTCATTCGGTTTTGCCATACGATGGCTCTAGTAGAGTTTAGTTGTCTTTAACTTCATTCGAAACAATTGTTTACATTGTCTTGTGACCAGTGGCATATCAGTGTGCATTTGAAAACAAAACTTATCAAAATTGGTGAATTTTGTGTAAGCATTTTAATATTGAAGATGAAAGAAATATGCAACATTTTTAGCATATTATGCTTTATTACTTCACGAAGGTAAAAATGCAACTGAAATTAAAAAAAGATTTGTGCAGCGTATGGAGAAGGTGCTGCAACTGATCCAAGGTGTCAAAAGTGGTTTGTGAAGCGTGTGCTGGGGAATTCTCAGCAGACAATCCTGCATGGTTGGGTAGACCAGCTGAAGTGGATAGCGATCAAATCGCAACATGACTTGAGAACAACCAACATTATGCCACACGGGAAATAGCCAACACACTCAAAATATCCAAATCAATAAAGTTCTTGGGGAAAATGAAAAATGTGCCATTTATTTTAAGGACAAAACTGAACGGACTTTCTGGCCGACCCAGTGCTACGTTTACGATGCCCATGGTGTTGCTCCGTGTGGGCAGGCGTCACTCCTCACAGGTGTGAAGTATTCAGTTAGATGGCCACACCACAGTTTATCCGTTCTCTCAAATATGAACATGTCCAGGTTTTTACTAGTATGAATAAAGTTGTCATGAATATCCTTATAATGCTGTTTTGTGGTCATATACACTCATTTCTTGCTGTATCGTAGGAGAACTTTCCATTTTCCACGGTGATTGTACCGACTTGCACCTTGTCTGCAGGGTATGAAAATGCTAGCGTGGCACATTTGCACCAAACCTTCATGTTATCACTCTCTTTAATCTCCACCATTTTGGTGGTGGTATAGTGGCATATCTCTCTGTGGTTTTAGTTAGCATTTACAAAACATGTAATAACGTTAAACACATTTTCATTGGCTTAATGGCATTTTGGGTATCCTCCTTTGCATCTTTTGCCCATTTTGAAATTAGTTTGTCTTTTTCTTATTGATTTGCGGTAGACTTTTAATTTTGTGGTAGACTTTTAATTTATATTTTGGATTTAAATCCTTTAATGGGCCCTGGCCGGCGTAGCTCAGTGGATTGAGCGTGGCCTGGGAACCAAAGTGTCCCAGGTTCAATTCCCAGTCAGGGTACATGCCTGGGTTGCAGGCCATAACCCCCAGCAACCGCACGTTGATGTTCCTCTCTCTCTCTCTCTCTCTCTCTCTCCCTCCCTCCCTTCCCTCTCTAAAAATAAATAAATAAATAAATCTTTAAAAAGAGTAAATAAATCCTTTAATGGGTGTGTGTGTTGCAACTTTCTCATAGCTTGTGACTTGCCCCTTTACGATTAATAGTGTTCTTTGATGAACAGAAGCTCTTACTTTTATTGGTCCGATTTACCAATACTTTCTTTAATGGTTACTGCTTTTGTGTCCCATTTAAAAACTCTTTGCCCAGCTCAAAACGTTTGTGAAGATACTCTCCTCTGTGTTCTTTTAGTTTCACTGTTCTTTCACAGTTAGGCCCTGTTGCATCTCAATCAGCTGCTGAGTATAGTGTGAGGTAGTGGTCACCATCTTATTTAAATTTCCTTTTTAAACTATCGGTGTTACATGTTTGGAGCAGGAGTGCTTTTATAGCATGACCTTGTAGCTCGATCTTTGCTGAAAGTTCACTGTAGTGCTTTTTAAAAATAGTCTTGTACACCATTAAAGATTGCATGGTCTTTAATTAGATTTTAAAACAGCATCGCCGTTAGCCTCAGGCAAGAGGAGCTCCTACTCTGTGACCCATAGTTTAGAGATTTACCCACGTCAAAAACACTCAAAGGCAGCGTGGGGGTGGTAGGAGGAGGAGGGTCACCTCTGTCACTTGTCACTTGGTGTGAGCGCCAGACAGGGCAACCCAGTAAACGTAGACACTCACCCTTCTCGCTAACAGTATCAAGCCCCAGGGAGACAATCTTCCTCCCATCTCTTGTCCCAGTTCCTCCATCAGAAAGTGCGGGATTCAGAATACTGAGAAGTTCTGCATGTGAGAGAGGCACAATTTAGGAGCACAGGAAGGATTTGAGTGGCAGGAATGCTTAGGTAAGAGAAAAGACAAATCAATTAACTTGTCAAATCCTTCTTCTTAGAATGAATGCAAGAGATTCTTGCATAACAAAGTATTGTTTCCCAGAGTGCCAAGCAGCCCTTTTCTTGCTTCTCTTTGTGCTCCAATTCATGCTTCTGAAGATGCTCATAAATTAGCACAGTAGTCACTGACACTGCACAGTGTCTGAGGAACGTTTCATAATATTAAACAATTTATTTTACCCTTAAATTTACACGTGTGTAGATCTGAACATTACATATGGGAAGTGCAACATCAGTTTTTTTTTGTTGGCAAATAGAGGAACATTGAATGCAAAAACTGGGCATTTTTTAAAAATTATTTTGAAAGACATTGAATTTTTTAAAATAATAAGCTATTCAGCTAATTTCATTGTCTTTAAAAATTTGATAGTGACTAACTATAACTTCATTTTGCCTTTTAGTTTTGATAAGTCCTTTATAATATTTTAAAAGGTAACATTTTTTGAAACGTAAAAAATAATTTTAATTTTTGAAATTTTTAACATTTACTGTCATTCACATTTTTTGGATGCAAATACACTCAAAATTTGAATGAAAATACACTTTAAATACAATTACATTTTGACCATGTACATGTATTACTTTGAATTAAAAATTAAATATAAAAGAAGGCAAAAGAAAGATCATAAGAAAAAAAGGCAAAAAGAAAGTCTATAAGAAAACAATAAATGTGCAACTGACAGGTACTCAGTAAATATAAGGAACCCCTTTTTTACGACCCCCACTTTTCCTCCCTTGCTTTATTTTTTACATCAGATGAAACATCATTTTCCTCCCTTGTTCCCCACTCTCCACCCTCCGAACACAAACATACATATCCCGTTTGAAACTTGGTTGTCTGATGGGAACAACTCTAAAGTTTGGAAGAAAACAGAACCAGCAGAATTGACAGGAGAAATTAGAAGAATCTAGTTGAGTTCTAAATAGAAAAATTACATTAAGCTCAATTGTTTAAGGCGACCAATCCTCTTAGCTTCTTGGCCTGGTGAGAAGTCACAGGCATCTCAGAAATGTGAGTGTGACCAAGGGGAATTTAATGACTTACTAACAGTTCCACTTACAGGTTGGGCTGCCAGCCTGCAGCAAAACCAAATGAAAGTTTCAGGAAGTTAGCACTACTGGCCACATCCACACATCTTCAGGCACATACTTGGAATGTTTTAACAGCTGGAATCCCATTTCTGAGCTGATCGATGACAAATTCAATCTGCTATAGCACTCAACAATAATAAAATAGGGGCAGCTAACAGTTTTCGGGTACATGCCAGGTACTGTGCTTAAGCCATTTTGGCAAAATATCCTGCCTATTCCTTACTAATAATAAAGGTATTATTCCCATTTTAACAAGGAACTTAAGTCTCAGAGAAGTTACGGAACTTGCACCAGTATTTCTCCTGCTCTTAATGACTTTAATTTTCAGCTGTTCAGGATGGTGGCTACCATTCATAGAGGGTCGACTAAGGGTCTGAACATGTGTTGTACCTGACTTTAATCTTCATAAGGACCCTAATAAGGAGCACCATTTGCATATGAAACAGCTTTAGCTCCAGCAGCTGGTATCACATGTAATACAAATGATAATTGTAATGGATGCAGAGTCTCTCCCCACCTCCTGACTTAAAAGCAGAAGGGAAAGCGAGCTTTCTTCTTTCACCCTGTTGAGACTCCTGTGTTCTGTATGGAAGAGATTTTTTATTCCAGAGCAGCACTCTTCAACAGAACTTTCTGTGATCATAGAAATGTTCAAGACTGGTGCTGTCCCACAGGGAAGCCACATGTGGCCATTGAAATTTTAATTTTATTTAATTTTAACTAGTTTAAATTTAAATACACATGTGGTTAGTGGCTACCATATTGCAGAGCGCAGCTGTAGAAGGTAAGGCTGCATGGTGGCCGAGGTCCCAGTAGAGTCTAAGAGTTTCTCATTTCCACTCCCCTTCTCTTAGCCCTCCTAGCGGCCAGCTTATGGGGCACCTGTATTCAGACTAAGGCACTGCCAACAACTGAGGAAAAGGGAAGAGAATTATACCTTTCTTACTCCCTTTATTAAAAACTAAATACTTAAGTGCTCAAACACTTATTTCATGTGTTCATTTATTTATTTAACAAACACTTACAGAACTCTTCTTGCAGGGCAGATGTATCTACATTGGCCCTGGGCTAAAAATGGCAAGCAAGATGGAACTGGATGGACAGGAGGTAAATAATCACACAAATACATGACTAGAAACATGAACAAATGAAAAGTATGAGTTGTGAAGGTAGATGGCAAGGATGGAGGCTTCATTTGAGGCAGTGGGAGATCCCTCTCTGATGATGCTAAAGTCCAATTTGTAAAGGAGATGGTTTAGCTGAGAAATGAACAATGAGTTAGAATTAGTGACGGTAAAGGGAAAAGCATTCATAGTGGAGGGAGTCACAGGCACAGGCCCGAGACGCACCAAGCGTGGGCATATTTGAGGAACTTTAAAGAAGAGAAAAGCTGGGAGAGAGGAGACAGAAGAGGCAGAGCCTTGTCTATCATATCAGGGCTTTTGACCTTTATCCTAAAAGCAGTGATGAGCTTCTAGTAAGGTTTCAAGCAGAGGAGCGACATGACTAGAAAACAAATTAAAACAAAACAAAACAAAACAAAATAAAACAAAACCCTTGGCTTTTAATAAGGGCTTCATTGTTCTTTGTTCCTTCCTTCCTTCCTCCTCCAGCAGGCGGGCAGGTGACTTCCCCAGACACAGGCTCGCAGCTGGCTCCAGGGGCCGAGCCTCAGAACAGACCAAAGTGCTTGGTCCCGGGCCCAGACGATGAATGGAGCTAAGCTGTGTTCTTTCCTCTAATGCTCTGTGTGTTCTCTCTGTGTGTTTCTGCCGTTAAATAAATACTGGGGTATTTATAAAGACTGTCAGCAAACCACCAGCTCCATTTTCTCCGCCGCAGGCCCAGAAGCCCTCAAACAGTAACAGCCTGTACCAGAAGTCTCCGTGATATCCAGAGATAGCTCCTGAAGGACTACTAAATATAACTCTCTTCCACCACAGGGCAGGTGCCTGCTGCCTTAACTTTTATGATCATAGTTGTGAAACAGCTAGTAAACCTGAAGTTCACAGGCAGGCTTAAGCTGAACAAGGGCAGCCTACTAGAGAGATCAACTTTCCCGGTTTACTAGTCTGGCCACCTTTTCACTGAGCTGCATGAGGTTGATTGAACTTTGCTGGGAGAATGACAAACTCAAGATGTATTTCTGTGGGGAAGAGGCAAGAAAGGAACAGTAAAATGAGAAAAAAAACCTGGTGAGCGTATCTGAACTTCAAAAGTTTCAAATAATAAGCATCCAGCTTACTGAGGCAAAAGGAATCACTGTCCTCTTCTTTCAAAATGAATTAATTTTACCTCTGTCCCTGGCGTAATAGGAAAATCACCCATTTTGCTGGTTGACACCCTGAGCATGATTCCCAGCTCAGCCACTTCCTCCAGGCAAGGCAGCTCACGTTCCAGAGCCTCAATGTCTTTGTCTGTGAAATGGGTTCATAGTGTCTGTTTGCAGGGTTGTATGGATGTGAGACAATGTAGGTAGAATGCTTAGAAATAGTCCCCGCACATGGTAAGTGCTGACTGACATTGTTATTACCCAGTAATACATATGTTTGTCTATCTTTTCCTTGACACTGAGCTCCTCCAGTGCAGAGACTGGCCATTTGTTTTTAGGCCCAGTGCCCACTACAGTAGATGCCCAACACAAAAAGTGAAACGCTAGTATCCACACAGGTACTGCAATGTTATTAGCTCCTTTCAATTAGGTATGCATTCAAGATTCATCCATGTCTTTTCCTGGCCAGATGGCTCATTTCTTTTTATCACTGAACAATATTCAGTTGTATGGATGTACCAAGTTTATTTATTCCTTCACCTATTGAGGGACGGTTTGGTTGGTTCCAAGGTTGGCAATTATGGACAAAGCTGCATTATGCATTCCCATGCAGGTTTTGTGTGGATGTAAGTTTTCAATCAGTCTGGGTAAATACCGAAGAACTTAGATGCTGAAACGTGTGGTAAACATGTTTAGTTTCGGAGGAAACTGCCAAGCTGTCTTCCACAGCAGCTGCACCGATTTAAATCCCCACCAGCATCCAGGGAGACTTGCTGTGGCTCTACAGCTTCCCCCCATTTGGTGTGGTCAGTGTTTTGGTTGGGGCTTGAGCCAGTCTCATCGGTGTATAGTGGTTGCTTTACTCTGCAATTCTCCAATGACATATATGTGTGATTGAGCATTATTTCACATGTTTATTTGCCATCTGTATGTTTTCTTTAGTGAATATTATTTCACATCTTTTGGCCATTTTTAAATTGGGTTGTTTACTTTTTTAATGATTGAAATTTAAAAGCCCTTGTATATTTTGAGTAGTAGTAATTTGTCAGATATGTTTTGCAAATATTTTCTCCCAAACTGTGGCTTGTCTTTTTGTTCTGATAGTGTCCTTCATGGAGCAGAAGTTTTTAATTTTTATGACGTTCAACTTACCACATTTTCTTCCATGGATTGTACTTTTTATCTAAAACGTCACTGACAAATGCAAGGTCACCTTGATTTTTTCCCCCATGTTATCTTTCAGAAGTTTTATAGTTTTGTGTTTTACACCTACCTATTTAAATCATTTTCAGTTAATTTTGTGAAAATTGTAAGATCTATGTCTAGACTCTTTTTTTCTACATGAGAGTTTCTGGTTATTATAGCCTCATTTATTGTAAAGATTATCCTTTCTCCATTGAATTGTCTTTCTCCTTTGTCAAAGAATAGTTGACTATATCTGTGTAGGTTTATTTCTGGGCTCTCTACTCTGTGGCATTGATTACTTGCCTATTCTTCCATCAATGCCAGATTGTCTCTCTGAGTGTAGCTTTATAGTCAGTCTTGAGGCTGGGTGGTGTCCCTCCCCTCACTTGGCTCTTTCCTGCCAATATTGTATAAGCTACTTATTTGTTTTTTTGCAATTAATAATATTTTAAATTTTTTATTGTTTATTCTGTTACAATTGTCCCAGTTTCTTTTTTCCCTTTTGTCCCCCTCAGCTACTTTTATTTTTAAAGTAGTTTTATTGTTTTTAGGGAAATTACTAATGTGTATTAAGAAAAAAACAAATAATATAGAAAACTAACACCTATGTTAAAAATTGACTAATAAAGTAAATAGAAATAAAGTAAATAGAAGATTGATTACTAATCAATGAGAAAAAGATCAACAACACAATAGGGATAAAAAGTATCTGAGTCATCAGTTTCAGAGAAAAAGTCTAATGCCTTACAAATATTTGTAAAAACATTAACGTCTCTCTTAATTGAAAGTGCAAAAGGAAGACCTGTAAAGTTCCGTTTTTAAAATTTTCATTTTAATCAGGATAGAGGAACTAAAACTCTCAAGAATGATGTAAATTTGTATAAAAGGCAGAGGTGACAATATTTTGAACTTGTTCTCCTTAAGGGAAGGAATTTGTTTTCTTTACTTGCCATCCCCCGTGCTAAACACAGTAACTGCCACATAGTATGTGCTCAAGTAAGTGCCGCTGAAAAACTTTGAAAAATTCAAAATGCATTTGGTCACTGACAAAGGAATTCTACTACTGAGAATCTACCTTGAGGATAGGTGTACGAGGGTTGTTGTTGTTGCAGCATTGTTTGTAAGAGGCAAAGGCTGTGAGTCAACTGAATGTCCATCAATAGATAAAACGTTAAATAACTTTTTGTATACTCATACAATAGGACATTATGTAGCTATCAAAAGAATAAAGCAGACCTATGTGAACTGATATGAAACAATATTTTTGCTAAGTTAAAAAAGCAAATTATAAAACAGCATCAAATGAGAATATGTGAAATATAATCAGCTTGTTTTCTGACCTGTATGGGAAGGACTCATGTCATCCCGTGAGTCTGGTTTGGACGGTGGATTGAGGAAGGAGGTGAAGAGCACTTTCACTTGAGGGCTCACTTACTTGCTTTCTTTTTCCACTTTCATAAGATACAAGTACACTATTTACAATTTTAAAAATTGACTTATTTTTGAAAAAATATAAAATGTGCAAAAGCTTTACATAAAATATATAAAGGACATAGATTTATTTCATTTGAAAATATCTTAATTGGAGGGGGGCAATGATACATTTTCATTTAAAATCTATATACCAAAGCGAAAAGAAGAAAGTAAAATCTCTGAGAAAGATAAAACTAATGTTAGCAGTTTGATAAACATCTTTCTAGCTATTTTTATGCATCTACATAATTTTACATTAATCGGCCCATTTTATTTATGCAGTTCTGTAGTCTGCTTTTCCTCATCGAATAACAGTTACATGACTTCTTTATAAATAAATAGGATTTTGTGTAGGTTTTTTAGTATGCTATTGTATTTACAACTCATTCAGAAAACTAATCAGTTATTTTTGAGCATATTAAACACAATGTTGCCTCATTCATTTTTATAATAATGAATTGGCACAAAGTAACATTTTAAAGATATATATAAAACATAATAGTGATAAAATAAAGAAATATGTATATATCATCTAGTGAGCATGATCTCAAAGACCTCAATTCTATTAACCTTTTCTGGCCTCTCTGAGATAAGTGCCATTTTGGATTTTGGTTTATCATTACCTTGTTTTTATTTATCATTCTATCACATATATTTGCATCCTAAAAATGTATTGTTTAGTTTGCAAGTTTATGTACATGAACAGAAACTTCCCCTCTAAATGCATTGAGACTGGCAGTTCTTTTGGTCGATATATATCGGACTTCCTGATATTCTTCCACATTGTGAGTGGTTGGAGTGGTTGTTTCCATGGAGGCATGATATTTCCTTATGTGAATACATCATGATTTATTTATTCATTCTCTTTGTGGCAGTCACTGAAAGGTGACCCCACAGTGACCACCAGCTCTGGCATTCACACTCTTGAGTGTGGGTGGGACCTGTGACTTACTCCTCACCATTAGAATGTGGCAGAGGTGATGCCTATGATTATATTACATAAAACCCAGTGTTGCTGGCATACTCTCTCCCTTGCCAGCTCTAAAGTAGTAAGGCCATGTTGGGAACTCACATAGTAAAAAGTGAGGGCATCCTTTAGGCAATGAGGATGACCTCTAGTGAACAGCCAGCAAGAAGCCAGGGTCCTAAAAATGCAAGGAAATGAACATAGCCACTGACCTGAGTGAACTTGTAAGTGTACCCCCAGCTGAGTCTCCCGTTGTGAACCTGGCCCTGACCAATATCTGACTGCACCCTTGCACAGGCCCAGCTAAGCTGTTCCCACACTCCAGACCCACAGAAACTGTGAGGAAATAAATATATGTTGTTTTAAGTAACATTTCCTTTGTGGTGGTCTACTCTGCAGAAATAGATAACTAATATGCTCTTGTTGATAGATATTTGGGTTGTTTCCGGTTTTCATGATTATCAACTGCACTAATATAACTGCTTTAATGCATGTCCTCTGGTGTAATACGCGTAATAGTTTCTACAGAGGAAAGAACTCAAATGGATTGGCTAAGGCATGGGGCAGGACAGAGGTTGACAAACTCTTTCTGTAAGGGACCAGACAGTAAATGTTATGAGAATAACATTTCTGTGTTAAATGTAAACTCTGCAGGCTCTGTAGTTTCTGTGGCAAATACCCAATTCTGCTGTTGTATTACAGAAGCAGTCACAGACAATGTGTACACAAATGAGCATGGTTGTGTCCCTGTACAATTTTCTTTTTGAGCACTGATAGGTGAATTTTGAACAACTTTCACATATCATGAAATATACCTCTGGTTTGTTTCAACCAACTAAAAACATAAAAACCTTTCCTGGCTTGTAGGCTGTACAGAAACAGATGGCAGGCTAGATTGGCCCACAGGCCATAGTTGGTGGTGACCCCTCGACCCATAGGGCCTTGGGATAGGTGCATCTTCAACTTACAATATAGTGCAATGTGGTTTCCGAGGTGACAGTGCCGATTTGGCTCCCATCAGTAGTGTGGAGCCTCTGAGTTCTCGCGATTCCACATCCTTGCCAGTATTTGGGATGATCAGACTGTAGTGTGTGGTGCAACATGATACATACAAAATAGTAATTGATCAATATATAAATTTATAAATATATAAATCTGAGGTGGACCAATTTTTCATGTTTATTCATTAATCATATTTCCTCTTATGAGTGCCTCTCAAGTCTTCTGCCTTTTTGGGAGGGAATGTTTTTCTTTCTATTATTGGTGTGTTTGAGTTGTTTATATTTTTACCTATTCTGGATTTAAACACTTCGTCAATGATCTGTGTTGTGCACATCTTCTCCCTGTGAATGGTTTGCCTCCCCCCCTTTTATGGTGACATCTATCCAACACTGAGTTTTCCAATCCAAAAGCGAGGCAGGCCTTTGCCTTTGTTCATATTGTCTTTATGTTTTTGGTAGAGTTTTATGTTTTTTTTTAATGCAAATTTTTAAATTATTTTATTCCTAATTAAATTATTTTTCTTGTAATATCTAATGTTCTTTTTTATATTTTCAAATTAATTTTCATACATTAATTATGTAATCCTCCACCTTACTTATTTTTTTTCTTTATAATTGAGCAAACTGAGTAAGAGTTACCCTTTAAGTGGATGTCAGATATTCTCAAGAGTATGAAAAGTTTTGGAGTCTGAGTCTAAAACACTTCGTTTCCTGCCTACTCTCTCTTTTAAGTTGCTTTTTCAGCAAGCATGTATGTGTGAATGCCTATCTGTATACATATTTGTTGGGAACCGCCCTGACTGGTTTCAGAAGCTGTAATCCCCTGTGGCTATTGCTGAGTAAAGGACCTTGGAACCATAAGCTACTTAGGAGACAAAGCTTATCTTCCTTGTAGGGGTATCGCCTGTGCCCTCTTTCTCTTCACCCTGTTTGGCCCAGGGCGGATGACTGGTTAGCCAATGATGGGTAAGATCCCTTAAGGGAGGGACAGCCTAAGACAGGCACAGTCTTGAAGGGGCCCTCAGGGAAGGACTTGGGGGACTATACAAAAAGGGGGTGATGGACTCTCGCCTCTTGGCTTTGACATAGCCTGAGTCCTCATTCTGTCTGCAAGAAGTCTCCTAATTTCTTGGCTGCCTTACCTCCCCTGCCAGACTGAAGCCTGAAACAATGTCAGAGGTGGGTGTGGCCCTGTGCTGGAAAGGGCAGGTTCCCTGGGGCAATCAGGTCTAAGAAAGAATTCATAAAATCCTATGAAATCTACTTTGCTAATACCCTCAATTTACATGATAAAGGTCCAAGCAGGAACTGAGTTTGTTCCCCAAAGTTTTATGACCCTTTAACTATCTGACCCTGACTCAGAATAAGCCCTCAGAGTTCTTTGAATGCTATCTATTGTTTAATCACTTCTACCTGACAATGATTGATGAATGTTACGTATATACCCTGTATTCCTATGCAAATTGAACCCAATAAAAGCTTGTCAAGGCAAGGGATGAGGCTTTCTCCTCTTGGGAGGGCGCCCAAGGCACTCGGAGGCTTTCTCTCTTCTTGAGAGAGAAGCTGCACCATTCCATTTCCTCCACAGGACTCGGTAGTCCGTGTGAATTTGTCTCATCTCATCCATAACGGCACAAACCCCAGGAGCTGGGATCCACATCATGTATTTATTTATATGCGTGTGTGTCCCAGTAGAGGTGACATGGAGCTAGGGTGGTGAGGGCAGAGGTAGGCATACAGAGGGTTCTAAGTAAGCAGAGAGAGGCAAATAGGTGACAGCAGCCCAAGGGGAGAGACTTTAATGGAAATACATGTGCGAAGATGATTGTGAAATGGGGGGATATTAAATGTTATTAATGATAATAACAATTACTTTCGAGTACCTATCCTGGACACTGCTCAGTACTTGACAGATGTTTCTCATTGAAGGCCATTCTAGCAAGGCAATTGTTCTTATCTCTATTTCACGGCTAACAAAACTGTGGTGTGCACTGGGCTAAATAATCTAAAAGCACCAGTGAGTCAGCAGCAAGCTAGGGTTGGAGTCCAGCCTGCCTGCCCCGGGCCCTTGGTCCTTCCATTTGGTGTGCAGACTTCCTGTGGTTTGGATATCCCACACGTGCTAGCACATGTACAGAGGAGCTTGTACACATGTGTTCATGTTCATTGTCATGTTATAATAAAAAGTAAATTCCATCATTATGTGTAAATGGCTAAATGATCTGTAACATCTTTTCATTCACCATGGAACATAATATGGTAGTTAAAAAGAATGAGACAGTCCTGGCTGGTGTGGCTCAGTGGATTGAGCACTGACCTGCAAACCAAAAAGGTCACCAGTTTGATTCCCAGTCAGGGCACAGTCCTGGGTTGCAGGCCAGGTCCCCAGTTGGGGGCATGTGAGAGGCAACCAATGGATGTTTCTCTCTCACATATTGATCTTTCTCTCTCCCTTCCCCTCTCTCAATAAATAAATAAAATAAAATAAAAATTATTAAACAGAATGGGATAGGTTGATAGTTACTAACTTAAAAAATCCCCTCCCCCCCCAAAATATTTTTAAATTCCCTCCTCATAACCAGTGACGTATAACATGTACAGAATAATATTATGATTACATTGCCAAGATAATTAAAAAATACAGAAAACAAGATGTAATGAAACCCTGGCTAGGGGGGCTCAGTGGATTGAGCACTAGCTTGCGAACCAAAAGGTTTCCGGTTTGATTCCCAGTCAGGGCACATGCCTGGGTTGTTGGCCAGGTCCCCAGTTGGGGACATGTGAGAGGGAACCAATTGATGTTTCTTTCACACATCAGTGTTTTTCTTCCTCTTGTTCTCCGTCCTTTCCCCTCTCTCTAAAAATAAATAAAATATATATATTTTTTAAAGATGCAAATTTTTAAAAAAGATTTTATTTATTTATTTATTTTTAGAGAGGGAAGGGAGGGAGAAAGAGAGAGAGAGAGAGAGAAACATCAATGTGCGGTTGCTGGGGGCTGTGGCCTGCAACCCAGGCATGTACCCTGACTGGGAATCGAACCTGTGATGCTTTGGTTCGCAGCTCGTGCTCAATCCACTGAGCTATGCCAGCCAGGTAAAAAATAAATAAAATATTTTAAAGAAGATGTAATGGAGCCCACAAATATATTCTTATATAAAAACTCATCAAGCTGTACATTTAGAATTTGTGCAGCTAACTGGATACAGATTAAACCCAAGTCTAAAAACAGATTGTGTCCATGTTCTCATGTAAATATGAAAATAGGTAGAAACCAGTCTGGAACAGTATACACCTGATTTTGGGCAGCGTTTACCTTGAGGAAAGAGAGACTCCTGCTCTTTCTCTACATATTTCTTTATGGTTTGAATGTTATAAAAAGAAGAATGCATTAACTGGGTATCAAATAAATAAATAAAAGTACAACATGTTTTTAAATCAATAAAATAGCATCAATAAAATCATCAATTAATAAAATAACCAAAATCAACTGACCTCACATACACCTTGGAAGACAACAATTTACCGAGGACCCATGTAGAGATATAACCACATTCCCTCTGGGGAAGAATTTCATCCGGAATATGTTTTCACTGTTTTTCTCTGTAAAAAAGTTGGCATTAAGTCACTGGTCACCTTCTGTAAGGGGGTTTTCCTACTACCCTCGTCACAGCCTGAGAGCTGCACCTGGAGGTGAGAGACGAGCACCGCAGCCACCCCGAGAGGTGCCCCACCCCCGGCAGCGGGGCCTGCAGGAGACCCAGGACTTGCTTGCAGAAGATGCCTCACTCCTCCCCACACTTACAGTGGTGCGGGGGTGATGCAGCTGCTGGAGATGAATATGCAGTACATGCATCCGTGTTGTGAATTAAAAAGCAATCGGATAATAAGGCATTCAGATTAAAAGTGTCCCACAGCATTTCCTACCAAATGTGTAAAGATGTGTTTAGCGTCTCTACACAGTATTGGCATGGGGTGAGGGGACAACGATGAGAGGTTCTCAGAAGTCAAGGAGGCAGAGATTTCTCAAACACTTTAAGGAGCTTGTCTCAAGAACAAGAGCAGGCCAGTGAGAAGCCTTAGACAGTTGGATCACGTCTGCCGCTCCGAGGGGAATGCAGAGAGGTGAGCACACTGGAGGTGGGTGGAGGAGGAAGGAGGCTGGTGCAGCAAGTCAGGCAAAATAGTCTGGTGCCCTGAAACAGTGGTGGCAGTGGGGAAGGAGGCAAGTGGGTGACTAGAGAGACATTGAAGAAGGACGTCACAAGGGCCTTAATCATTAACGCATATATCCTGAAAGGGAGGACAGGGTGGTGGTGGCAGTATTTATTTTAATTAGGGATCAATTAGTAAAGCCAAACTGTAAGAACTACAGAATAAATAATTCATTGTTGAGCCCTGGGTCTTATGGCTCAGTGGATTGAGTGCCAGCCTCCGAACCAAAGGGTCGCTGGTTGGATTCCCAGTCAGGGCATATGCCTGGGTTGCAGGCCAGGTCCCCAGTTGTGGGTGTGCATAGGAGGCAACCACACATTGATGTTTCTTTCCCTCTCTTTCTCCCTCCCTTCCCCTCTCTCTAAACATTAAAAAAAATTCATTGTTGAAATTAGACCTCTGGGGAGGGGAGTTGAGGGACCAGGGAAGTCCCCAGCTAGTCAGTCTGAGAAGCCAAGGATGGCCCAGCCACCAAAGAAGGACCATAAAGGGAAGGCTGATGAGAACTCTAAAGGAAGCATTTGCTTTGTCGGGGCCAAAGGCAGGCATCTGATGGATCTGGGGCTGCTGTTGGTCAGTAGGGCTTGTAGGAAGAGCTGAATGCACAGTAGAGGGAGCAAGGACAAGCTGGAACCCACCAGGCACTTCTGTCTCTGTGGGTCATCTCATTGCACCATGATGGCATTCAGATGTAGTGCTCCCAATTCCTTTCCTGGCCAACTTTAACCTGAAACCACACAAGGTAGGGTTTCTGGGAAACTAGTTTCCAATCTCACCCAGCTAACAGTGGGGAAGACTCTGGAGGAAAAGTGGTTAACTCCATTTTGATCACGACTTCAAGCTGACCACGGAGATGTCCAGTAAGCACCCGAGCTTGTCCAAATCTCTTTAATGTGCAAGAAGCTGATTCATGGCTCTAGTTCTAATCTAGCCTCGGGTGAGAGAGTGGAAAGCAGCTGTCGATTAAGAACCTATGGACTAAAGTTATTGGTCAGGAGTGAAGGCAGGCTCAAGATACAAACGGACAGTCCAGAAAAGGTCTATAACTTGCAGGCTGTGACTTGGAACGGTGAGATGGATAGGGCAGACTCTACAGCACAGTTAGGAGGGGGTATCCTGGAGAGATGGCCTGAGATGCCTTAGATATACGTCAGTGGGAAGGCAACTGATTTGTATATTAAGATGTGTCTCCTGAAATCACTATTTTAAAAGTGCATATTGGACTTCCGGCAAGATGGAGGAATAGGTGGACGCACCGTACCTCCTCATACAACCAAGATCAGAAAACCAATAATTTACAACAATAATTCACTATCGGAATAACACCCAGATCCGGCAGAGGATTTATCTGAATGGAAGTCGGGCAGCCAAGAAGTTGAAGTAGACGCATTCATCCGGACTGGTAGGAGAAGACGAGCCGGGCGGGCCTGGGGCTGGCTCGGGTCGGCGGCGCACGGAGGTCGGGGGAAGGTTTGGCGCGAAATCGGCGCAAAAGCCATCCGGCGCGTAAGAAGGCAGCGGTGATCCCTGAGTACGCAAGCTGCGGCTGGCAGACCCAGAGGGGTAGCGATTGTGGACCAGGGCAGAAGTCGCGGCCCAGAAGCCCAGACAAGGGCCTGAGTCCAGGGGAACGGAACTACCGCCATTGTTTTCTCCCGCCCCGCCCCCACTTATAACGTCACAATCTAGCGACTGGGGTGCCCAGCCCTGGTGAGCACCTAAGGCTCCGCCCCCCACCGTAACAAGAGCAACCAGACCGGAAAAAAAAAGGAGAGACAGGGGGGAAAAAATAACCATGTTTTCAACAGAGCAGATCAGTCCCCCAGGACTCATCCTGTTGAGCGACCAAGAATTAGCCAATCTATCAGATGCGCAGTTCAAAACACTGGTGATCAGAAAGCTCACGGAACTGGTTGATTTTGGATGAAATTTAGATGAAAGAATGCAGATTACCATAAAACAGATGCAGGAAGACACGCGGAGGAGAGCCAATAGTGAAAGGAAGGAATATGAGTCTCAAAACAATACAGTGGACCAGAAGGAAGATAGAATCAACCAAGCAGGAAAGCATGATGAAATAAGAATCCAAAAAATTGAGGAAAAGATTAAGAGCATCCAAGACACCTTTAAACATTCCAATATCCGAATTATAGGGGTACCAGAATCAGAAGGGGAAAAGCAACAGATTGAGCACGTATTTGAACAAATAATAAAGGAGAACTTCCCCAATCTGGCAAAGGGAACAGTCTTCCAAGAAATCCAAGGAGCGCAGAGAGCCCCAAAGAAGTTGGACCCAAGAAGAAACACACCAAGGCACATCATAATTACATTAGCCGAGGTAAAAACGAAGGAGAGAATCCTAGAAGCAGCAAGAGGTAAGGGGACAGTAACCTACAAAGGAGTTCCCATCAGACTGTCAGCTGATTTCTCCAAAGAGACCTTACAGGCAAGAAGGGGCTGGAAAGAAATATTCCAAGTCATGAAAGACAAGGACCTACATCCCAGATTGCTCTATCCAGCAAAGCTCTCATTTAGAATGGAAGGGCAGATAAAGTGCTTCTCAGATAAGGTCAAGTTAAAGGAGTTCATCATCACCAAGCCCTTATTTTATGAAATGCTAAAGGGACTTATCTAAGAAAAGAAGATAAAGAAAAGACATGTATAGTAAAAGGACAGCAAACTCACAAATATTAACAACCACACCTAAAGCAAAACCAAAAGAAACTAAGTAAACAATTAGAACAGGAACAGAACCACAGAAATGGAGGGCACATGGAGGGTTAGCAGCAGGGGGGTAGGAGGAGGAGAGAGGGGGAAAAGGTATAGAGAATAAGTAGCATAGAATGTAGGTTGAAAATAGATAGGGGGAGGGCAAGAATAGTATGGGAAATGTAGAAACTAAAGAACTCATAAGTATGACACATGGACATGAACTAAAGGGGGAAATGTGGGTGGGAGGGGGGTACAGGGTGGAGGGGAGAGAAGGGGGAAATGGGACAAATGTAATAGCATAATCAATAAAATATATTAAAAAAAAAGTGCATCTTATTATGCAAGCATAAAATAATATATTTAATGAGTAACCCTTCAGAAATTTCGAAGACTAGTTTGTTCATAGAATTTGGGACCTTGTTGTTTACCTCATAAAGTGAGTTCTGACTGAGGTTCCGGGTGATGTAGCGAACGTTCCGTGCAGACAGGTGTGTGCCATGGAGTCAGTGGAACCCCCGCCGCGGCCGTCACCACTGCCGCCAGCACGTCCCCGTCACTGCCGTTGCCACCCCCACCCAAGCTGGAGGAACAGCGCTGGGGAAAGGTGGCAAAGAGAGGGCAAAGGAAGGTAACAATGCCAAAGGAACATGGAAGAATATAGTGCTTTCAGGTAAATTTGCTCTATTGTTACTGAATAACAAATGTAATCAATGAGCAATTACATTTGCAATATTCTTTTCCCTCTATGTACTTGGTAATCAGATGAAGCCTTGGCTCCTTGTTAGGCTCTGTGCAGGAAACAAGGATATGTTCCTCTGACTACCTTATGCAGAACAGGGCATCCATTCCTCTCTCTACTCCAAATCTGCTACACTTTTCATAAGAGTACTTGCCTGTCTGGAATTATGTTTACATGTGTCCTTTATTTATTTTCTGTTTTACATACCAGAATATGAACTTCTTCTCAGTCTGGGCCCATTTTGTTCACTGCTATATCTCCAGAAAATCAAACAGTACCTGGCCTATTGCAGACACTCAAGTATTTGCTGAATGAATGAATGAATGAATGAATATATAAATGACATTATATCCTAAGAATGGCTCCCTGAGAAAGTGGTGTATTATGGCTATCTATTAGAAAAGATTGAGTCAAGGTCAAAAAATAGTATTAAGGTGTATTATATATTTTTCCAAGAGTTCATCAAGCCTCAGAAAGAATGTAACCTTTGCCTGCATGTTACCAAATAATAGCAATTGAAATGTTTAATATACATTTTGGTCAGAAATGCTTAAAAGACTGCCAGTATCCATTCTCTTTCCCTACTTCTCGGCTTACTTGTCTATTTCCATTGCTGGGTCTTTTCCCTCCTGCTGCTAACAGGCATGTCCCTTGGATTTACTTTGGACTCCTTTCTGACTTCTCTCAGTCGTGAGTTTTTCTAGGTCAGCTTCTCAGGTCTCATAAGGCCTTTTCACCTAGATGAAGGGGTAGGCCGCTGGTCGGACACTGTAATGGGACTCTGTCCTGGGCTCCATCTGACCTGCGTAACCCTTTGTATGAGCATACGGACAGCACTACCAATTCTTCCCCTGTAACTTCAAGGGCAGGACACAAGCCTGACCTGTCTGTGTATCTTACGCTCTGTGCACAGTAGTTGGCCTATTGCAGGGACTGAAGAAGTCAGTGGATGCTGATCACATTTGTTGATGAGACTGAAGTATTTAAGAGCGACATAATTTGGGGACTGACTTTAAAATTTTCCATGAAAAAAATAAATAGAATAGGCCCTGACTGGTGTAACTCAGTGAATTGAGCACAGACTGCAAACCAAAGGGTCTCCAGTTGGATTCGCACTCAGGGCACATGCCTGGGTTGCAGGCCAGGTCCCCAGTATGGGGTGCTTGAGAGGCAACCACACTTTAATGTTTCTATCCCTATCTTTCTCCTTCTCTTCCCCTCTCTCTAATAAAAAACTTATAAATAATAAATAATAGAATAAAATAAAGTGGCTGAGGACACAGACAAAATAAATGAAAAAATGTTGATAATGGTTAAAACTGGTGATGGGTATATTGGGGCTCATTGTATTCTTCTCTCAATTTTTATGTAACTTTAAATTTTTCCATAAAAAATGAAACAAAAATTGGTTGATTAGACAGATCCAGGGAGGCTTGCTAATATGCTAATAGTTCTAGAAGCATTTATACAGTGGAAATTTGTAAATAAGATTCTAAATAGACATTAGTAGCTATATCTAATACAGTTGTGACTTTAGGGAATTAAATATAAATTAGAAAAGCAGCAAAAGCACTTCAAACTTATCATAGCTTTGCTTATCTCTTTAATTTTTAATTATATTGCCATGTGTAAACCATATATAAAGTTTGCTAAAGCCTACTTGCCTATCACATAGCCCATCATTTTATTTATCACATCACAAAAGTCTTTCCTAGAGATGAGATTTTCACATAGTTTATAGGGTGAAAATTCTATTGCCAAGAATCTTAAAGATGTTTGCTTATTTTCTATAGCCACTACTTTATTTATACATTCATTTTTAATTTATTGACATTTCTCAAAATTGTGCATTTTGTTTGCCCAGTTTATTATTATGTATTAAACAGAATAACATAACTGTAAGCAGGCAATGATATCTATTTGTACATTTTATCATAATGTATTAATACATGCACATTACTTAATTCTGAAATACTCAGATTAAGTTTCTGCTTTGAAAAATTCTCTCATTGATTTACTGATATTTTCTTCAACTAGTTTTATGAAGAATACATTTCTCCCTAAGCACTGAAATTTCATGTCTGTAAGTAGTATGTTTTCACATGTTATGGTTCTCAGTGTCCTGTTCACTTGGCAGAGGAGGGGCAGCCATTGTTTTGAGTGTCCCCTATCGCTAATCGCTTCACCATGTATCTTGTTTGATGCTAAAACCAGCCCTGTTTGCTTTACAGATAAAAAAGCAGATGCTCTGAGAAATTGACTATTTTGACTAAGGTTGTATAGTTAGTAAGTTAAGACAGTTTAAAAAATCCAAAGTCTACATCATTCACAGTATATTGTCTGTCTGTATTCAAACTTTCAATGCTTGAATTTTCAATATGAGGTCATGATATAGTATTGAGTGAAAATGGCAGATTCTAGGATGGTATGCAAAATATGATCCTACTTATAATTCAGAAAAGATTACATATATATTATTATATATGTAAATTATATAATCATTATGATATATATTGATATATTTATGTTAATATATCAGTATAATTTATACCATATTATATATCAATATAGTATTCATAATATTTAAAATTATTGTATAGTAATATCTATTACAAATATACACTACATATTTGGAAAGATAGAAAGCTGTTAACTACTACTGGAACTGAGATTTGGGAGTTGAGAGTGGGATGGAGAGACAAATAGAAAATTCTTTTGTTTCTACTTGTATCCTTCTATATTGAACTTAAAAATGCTTTTTTCATTATATATTATTATTATATAAAAATATTATTTTGTCATTATTATTGAGGACACGAAACAGACTCATTTCTTACCTAAACCATCAACATTCTAGAATACTTATTATAATACTTAGGATGTTTTAAGTCCCTGTGTTCTCCAGACATTCTTATTTCTGTAGGCCCCACCCTTCATTACATCTAATGCATTAAACGTACTCATATCAAATAAAGTTTATGTGAGTTGAACTCAAGTGATCTAGGTTTCAAAATGCCACATTTCATAGCACTTGAAGCCACAGACTTGGATGTTTCAGATTTTGAAATATTTTATAACCAAAGCCTTTTTCTTAGGTCTCTAATATTTCCATAGGACCTTGCAAAGATCCCATGCCTTAGGAGTTGTGCATAAAATAAATAAAAATGTCTCATGTGCTGAATACTGCTCTAGATGCCTCTGATAGGAAGGGTGTCAGTGCTCCAGAAAGCTATCATCCAGCCCCACATCTTTTCCCCCCTTTCCTCAGTCCATACCTCTTTTCCACTGCAGACCTAAAAAATTCTGTTCTTACATGCAGTTTGGTTTTAGTGTCTCCCATTTTCTTGTGAACCCTTTAATTAGGACAAAAGTATTTTAAGTCAGCTAACACAGAGTACAAAAGTAATTATGCTCATATTTTGAAATCAAATTCCTAGGTGTCAAGCATGTATATCTGTATACCTGGGGTTAAACATTGGGCTGATTTCTCTGAGTATTTGTTCTTAGGTGTCTGGCTGACTCTGTGGAGATTTTGCATTTATTTCGTTCTGTCATCAGGTCAATCACCAAGTTATTCAGTATTAACTATGTGGTTTTTGGAGGAATCACAGAAAGATGCATCAGAATATTCAATTCTAGGCCTATATAAAATTGGGAGGAACCAAAGCAAATTACGAAGATAAAGGTCTGCTTGAAGAGATTTTCAGTGCATTATTCCTGAGATGTAACTCAATTTTCTTTATCTTGTTTGCAGAGTGTTTTGGAAATCAAGAGAATGGGATGAGAAGACATCAACATTTGATTCAGATGAGGAAATCCCACCTTTACCAAAAAAGCTTATTATAAAGAAGGACACACTAACAAGCGACTATGAAGACCACGACGAGCAGACCTCTGATCAAGGAATCACATGTCCCTGTTCCATCTGCAAGCGCAGAATTGGCCTACCTGAGCTTTTCCTCCATAAAAAACAACACGCAGCTCTGGCCACACTGGGTCTTCCACAGAAGGGTGACAGTAAGCCAGCACCCTCAGTGATTGCTAATCAGAGACAGCTAGCAATTACTAAACTATTGTCATCTTTTACATTTACTGAAAAAGTTCTACAGAACATTAATAATGCTGTTGAACTACTTTGGAAGAAACAAATACCAGCATACCATAATATTGATAACATTCACAACAGTTCCATATATCCACAAAAAATCTGCCATCTGTTAATTAAAGGAGTAGCCATTTGCGATGACAGGAATGCTACATGGAAAGTTGATATGAATGATAAATTCACTGTTGTAAATAATTTTGGCAATAAACCCAATGTGTGTTTTTTCGGTTTGTTTGATGGGCATCATGGTGCCTCAGCGGCAGACTTGACATCTATGGAACTCCCAGTTTTGCTTCTCCATCAACTTTCCAGATTTGATCCTTCCTACCAAATGACCACTGAAGAGCAAAAACTAATCAGTTCCTTTCATACAGTGTTTAGGGAAGAATATAGAGCTATGGAAGTCCTATTCTCTATGAAGAAACGAAAAGAGTTCAGGCGTGAGCTGGAGAACATACACAAAGCCTTTGCAAAAGCATTTTGGAGAATGGATAGGCTTTTACGTCTTGGAAGGAAAGAAGTATCTAGGGTTCAATGGAGTGGCTGTTCTGCAGTTGCCTGTATATTGGAATGCAAGATTAAGAGTCCCTATACCAAGAGTCAGAGGGGAACTACTGATCGTAATGGTTGGCCAAAGAGGTTGCCACAAATAATTTATGGAGAACTACATGTTGCAAACACTGGTATGTACATTGAATAATGTCAGGTTACAACCGTAACGTTTTTTATTCCTGGCAGCGAAGGCTCTTATGCTTCCAAAATTATTTCGTGACTTCTTAATGCCTAGAAATTGAATTGACTAATTTAAGAAATGACCAATACCCAGTTTAAATGCATATTGCAGGCACACAATTAATTGCATTTATTTATCAAGGAGGCACATATATGAAATAATGTATTAAAAACATTAAATTTCCTAAGTGGGTAGCAATACAGCTGTTGATAAAGGCAAAGCAAATATATTTGTTTAGATCTGAATGAAACAAAAAAACCTTTCTCCCACTTCTCTTTTTCAAGAGAATGGAAAGTTCTTCGATACTGTTAGTATAATTGTTCATGTGGTCCAATTGTTCATTTGGTTCATTTGGGTTGGTTATTCTGGTAATTAATATACTTTCAATAGGCCACGCTGTGCTCACTGGCCAAGTAACATCAGTTTCACCTTACAGAAAACAATAGTTCGTGCCTCAATTTATGGGTATATATTCTCAAATATTTACTGTATTCTTTTAATTTTTTTTCAATTTTTAGTCATAGCAAAAGATTTTATTTATTTATTTTTAGAGAGCGAGGAAGGGAGGGAGAACGTGAGGGAGAGAAACATCAAATGGCCGACTCTCACATGCCCCCACCTAGGGACCTGGCCTGCAACCCAGGCATGTGGCCTGACTGGGAATGGAATCAGCAACCTCTCTGTTCGCAGGCCGGCACTCAACCCACTGGGCCACACCAACCAGAGCTTCATATGAATTTTAAGATCAGCTTGTCAATTTCTAAAAAAAAAAAAAAATCTAGGATATTTTGGTTTCTACCAAAAAAAGCATTATGTTGATTCTGCAGACCAATTCAAGTATTGTCATCTTAACAAAATATACAGGGTCAGGCACAAATAATGTCCCTTTTATATTACAAAATTATAAGCATGTAATTCTGTAACACAAAATATCACACTCAAGTACACCATATGACATTTAAGGTGAAATTTTCAAATTGAAACTAAGTTATTGCACTCATATTATTATCCTACCAACCACACATAAGCAGGTATTACTTCTGCCAGACCCTGTGTATTACATATAATATGTATTCTTGTTGTTTAAGCATTTAAAATAAATTTCAAATTGACATATCTACCCATGTAGTTACCATTCCTGGTGGTCTTTATTCCTTTTTGTAGATCTATATTTGTCTGGTATTATTTTCCTCCTGCTTGAAAATGTCTTTTAATAGTTTTTATAATATAGTATGTATCTTCTGGTGATGAATCTTAAGAAACTATTCACACTATTTTTTTTCAAAGATGTGTATTTATTTGGTGTAGAATTCTAGATTGACAGATTCTTCCTTCTTTCCTTGTTGCTGTGAAGGTATTTTTTATTTTATTTTCCATATCTATGAGTTTTTTTTTCATCCCTTCCCCTTTTTCACCCAGTTCCCCAACCCCCCACCCCCTCTCACAGTTGTCAGTCTGATCTCTGTATTGTTGAGTCTGTTCCCATTTTGTTTTGTTCATTAGATTCCACATATAAGTGAAATCATATGGAACTTGTCTCTCTCCAACTAGCTTATTTCACTTAGCATAAAACTCTCCAGGTCTCTCATTCATGCTGTCACAAAAGGTAAAAATTTCCTTTTAACAGCTGAGTAGTATTCCATTGTGTAAATGTGCCACAGCTTTTTTGTCTACTCATCTACTGGACACTTGCGCTGTTCTAAATTTGGCTATTGTAAACAATGCTGCCAATGACATAGGAGTGCCTATATTTTTTTGAATTTCTTTGGGTATATTCCCAGAAGTGGAATCGCTGATCTACATTGCATTGTTTATGATGAGGAATCTGTTGTCTAGAATCACTGTTCCTCTCTGCCTATAATATGATTACTCTCTTTGGATGGTGTAAAGGTTGTATCATTGGTTTTAAGCAAAACTGATTGTACTGTACTTCAAATTCCATCCTGCTCTGTTTTCTCTTATCCTTAAGGAATTTCAATGATATACTTCAGGCCAGTTGAAATTATCCAAAATCTCCATAATGCTCTTTTCATTTTTAAAAACTTTTTGGCTCCATGCTTTGTTTTAGAATTTTTATTGCTGTCTTCAAAATCACTCATCTTTTCTTCTGCAATGGCTAATTTTCCATTAATCGCATCCACTGTGTTTTCATTGTTAACATTGTAGTTTTCATCTTTAGAAGTTTCATTTTTTAAGTTATCTTCCATGTTTGTACTTAACTTTTTAAACATAGGGCATGCTGTTGTAACTTTTAATGTTCTTGCCTACTGATTCCAACATCTGTGTCATTTCTGAGTTAGTTTCCATTGTTCGCTTTTTTCATTTTATTGTGGCAGGATTTTCTTGCTTACTCGCATGCCTGGTGTTCTCATTTCCTAGGTCTGCCATACAAATTAACACGAACTTGGCTGCTTTCAACAACAAAACTCCATTCTCTCCCAGTTCTGGAGGCCAGAAACCTAAAATTAAAGTGTTGGCAAGGCCATGCTTCCTCTGAAGCCTCTAAGGGAAAACGCTTGCTTCTTTCAGCCTGCAGTGGCTCCAGGCACCCCTTGGCCAGTGGCTGCAAAACTCCAATCTCTACCTCCATCTACTCACGGCTTCCCACTCTTCTGTGTTTCTCTTCTCTAATAAGGATTCTGTTCTTTGGATTTAGGACCAACTTGGATGATCTCAAGATTCAATTACACTTGCAAAACTGTTTTTCCCCCCCGCCAAATAAGATCATTTTCAGAGGCTATAGCGGTTAGCATGGGGGCATATTTTCTTCTTCTTTTTTTTTTTTTGGACATTATTTTAAGCTTTGTTTTGGGATGAAGTTATTCCCCAAATAGTTTGATCCTCTTAGATGTACCTTTTATGATTTGTCAGGCATGTCCAGGATAGTGCTCCATTTAGGGCTAAATATTTTCCTCTACTGAGGCGAGACCTTCCTAAGTTCACTACCTAATGACCCACTAATTTATATTTTTCCAGTATGACTGGTGAGAACAGACATTGTTACCAACCCTAGGTGAGCCCTGGGTGCTATTCTCTTTAATCCTTTTAAAACAGTTGTTTGCTTTGTTTTTTGCCAGTGTTGGGAGGGGGTTTCCTCATACACACCTTGGTTGACATCCTACTGAACACTGGGGGAGGCTTCTCTGCAGCTTGTCTCTGTGATAGTCTATCCTAGGTCAACAGCTCCATTGGTATCCTCAGACTCAGTTCAGTCACCTCAACACAGATGAAAGGTAATTCCAGTCACTGGCCAGCAGCAGAAATTGCCTAAATTTTTTATTTTGGGGAATCACCAGAGGCCTATGTTATCCTGAGTATGCATTTGCTGCTGCCTGTTAACACAAGCAACTTGAGGTTTTCCAGACAACAAATACAGACAAACCTCAGAAATGTGAGTTCGGCTCCAAACCACTGCAATAAAGCAAGTCATAATCTTTTTTGCTGGGGGAGGGTTTCAGTGAAAAAAATGCAGCATATATGAAGCACAATGAAGAGCAATAGAACAAGGAATGTCTGTACATGAAGGTCGGTGGTTCGAAATGGTAGTTCCCTTTCTTTTTCCACTGTTCATCTTCAGCTTGAAATAGTCTTTTTGTTGTTGTTATTTGGGTGGTGGTAAGAGGCATGTTTTAGTTCATTGTTTTCAGTGAGGTCATGATCCTTTCAGGTACTAGCTGTGTTGGGAAGAACCATTGATTTTCCCCACCTTAGACAGGCCCTAGGTTTTGCCTCCTGTTCTACAACCTTGTGAAAATTAAAAGCTCATTTATTTAGCCCGTACTCTTCTGACCTGAGAACTCTTTCTTAATAGCTCATCACTGCATCTGACCCAAAAGTATATGCAAATCATCCAGGGCATTTCTGGTTCTCAGTGGAAAGTCCATCGGAGACCCAGACTGCCACATACTGCTCCTTTGTAGTATTTATTTTACTGTATCTGCTATTCCAATATTTATTGTCTAGACTATTTGTTCTTAATACTTTTTATTAATGAGGCCCCTCAAACTACTTTTGTTCTCTAGCGTCTAGTTTTCTGCTCCACGAACCCACTCAAGATCCAAAGAGGAAGCAGGGCTGTACCCACTTCTCTTCTATTATTCCCAATTCTTTAATTGTTGGCCAGCTCAAGTCCCCTTCCTGATCTTCTTCCCCAAGTTACCAAGATAATCCTTTATCTAATCCTCACCACCTTTGAAGTAAGGACAACCATGTTTTTTTTTTTTTTTTTTAAAGATTTTATGTATCCATTTTTTAGAGAGGGAAGGGAGGAAGAGAGAGAGAAACATCAATGTGCGGTTGCTGGGGGTCATGGCCTGCAACCCAGGCATGTGCCCTGACGGGGAATCGAACCTGCGACACTTTGGTTCACACCCACGCTCAATCCACTGAGCTACGCCAGCCAGGACAACCATATTTTAATAAATGAGATGACCGAAGGTCACCAAAGTTTTAAATAAGGTTACATCACTATTAATCAACGATGCATTGATCTCCTTTACGCTAGTCCTGTTACTTCAAATAAACATCACCAACTGTCTTATGTTTTTAGGGTATACCTTCCTTCTTCTGTGGTCTTCACCTTCATTCATGACTGATGCTATATTTGCAGATCTTGTTTAATTTTGTCCTTTTCCTATCAAGATTTATTTTGTTCACTCCTGGTAGTCTACAAAGTTGCTATTAAAACCATTTCCAGCCCTACCCTTTCCTCTTAAAACCTAATTCAACTCCAGACCTACCTTATTTTATGCAGGAAAGAAACTATTCTTAAACAACACCAACCTTTTACATACTTTACCATCCCTCCTTTCCCTGTTATTGGTGGTTGGTAGTGGACTCACATATACACAAACTTGATTCTGAGAAGACATTCAACAAATGTTTGACAGCTGGTTGACTGGTGCATAAAGTATCATTAGGCTCCAGATGTATGATCATGAAATACATCTTACATAATGAACGGACTTTTTATACATCCAGTGAAGACTAGCTCCACATCAGTGAGGCTCTTGTGTGTTCAGTAAGAAGCCTGGTGTCCATGTATACAAATTCAGGCTCTTTTTGCCAAAACTACAGTCCTGAAGAAAACTGGATAGGGTGTTTCCCTAACATGATTTATTTACATGCATTTCTGTTACGTTTCCATTTTAGGTATATTTCACGTGCATTTAAATTTCCTTATTTTATGCTACTTTCAATTACTTTTTGTTTCCCGAATAACTATCTCCTCATTTCCCGTTACTCTTTTCTATTCCCTTAAACTATAATTCTATTTCATAAAAGATTTTCATATTTTGACTTCCGGCCAAGATGGAGGCATAGGTAGTCTCACTGTGCCTCCTCAAGTAACCAAAACTAAGGACAACAAGAATTTAGAAACAAAAAAACAACCAGAACCGAGAGAAATGAACTAAAAATGGAAGTCTGACTACCATTCATCCAGACCAGTAAGGAGGGGCAGAGTTGGAGGGCTGCAGAGAGGGGTCGAGGGGTCCCGGCAGGAAAAAGTGGTGGCTGGCAGACGTGGGCACGCACGGTGCAGATGGCAGTTGGCGGACCCCAGAAGCGCAGGGGCAGCTGAGCGACCGGTGGCAGACCCTGGGTGCGGGAGGCAACGAGCAGACCCAGTGAGGTGCACAAGGCAGCTGTCTGCAGCCACATATTCCATTCGCACGCAAACTAAGTGAAAACAGGCAGCGACACAGACCACGCAACCCAGGGACCGAGTGCCAGGAAACAAAGCCTGAAGGCACTGATTGAAAACACTGGTGGGAGTTGAGGCCCAGAGATTCTCTCAGCCTTACAGGAGGATCCTTGGGGAGACCCAGAGTCCGAGAAAGTACACAAGCCCACCCGCCCGGGAGCACCAGAAGGACCCAATTTGCTTGTGGGAAGTGGCAAAGGGGACTGAAGTCCTAGAGAGAGTGGAGCAGCACCATTGTTCCCTCTAGGACCCCGCCCCCACATACGTCACAACCCAGCGACTGAGGTGTCTTGCACTGGTGAACACCTAAGACTCTGCCCCTCATACATAACAGGCATAACCAGACCAAAGGAAAAATAAAATAATAAAATAAAATAGATGGCTCAAACAGAATTAAAAGCCCCAGAGCCATTTTTTTTAAGCGACCGAGAGATAGCCAACCTATCAGATGCACAGTTCAAAGCACTGGTGATCAGGATGCTCACGGAATTGGTTGAGTTTGGTCATAAATTATATGAACAAATGCAGGCTACGATAAGAGAAATGAAGGAAAATGCACAGGGAACCAATAGTGATGGAAACAAAACTGGGTTTCAAATCAATGCAAGGAACCAGAGGGAAGAAAGGAACAACCAAACAGAAAAGAATGAAGAAACAGGAATTCAAAAAAATGAGGAGAGGCTTAGGAACCTCCAGGACATCTTTAAATGTTCCAACATCCCAATTATAGGGGTACCAGAAGGGGAAGAGGAAGAGCAACAAGTGGAAAAGTTATTTGAACAAATAATAAAGGAGAACTTCCCCAATCTGGCAAGGAAAATAGACTTCCAGGAAGTCCAGGAAGCTCAGAGAGTCCCAAAGAGGTTGGACCCAAGGAGAAACACACCAAGGCACATCATAATTACATTAGCCAAGGTAAAAATGAAGGAGAGAATTCTAGAAGCAGCAGGAGATAAGGGGCTAGTTACCTACAAAGGAGTTCCCATCAAACTGTCAGCTGATTTCTCAAAAGAGACCTTGCAGGCAAGAAGGGGCTGGAAAGAAGTATTCCAAGTCATGAATGACAAGGACCTACATCCCAGATTGCCTTATCCAGCAAAGCTTTCATTTAGAATGGAAGGGCAGATAAAGTGCTTCTCAGATAAGGTCAAGTTAGAGTTCATCATCACCAAGCCCTTATTATATGAAATGTTAAAGGGACTTATCTAAGAAAAAGAAGATAAAAAAACATGTATAGTAAAATGACAGTAAACTCACAATTATTAACAACCACACCTAAAACAAAACCAAACAAAGCAAACTAGAACAGGAACAGAACCACAGAAATGGAGATCACATGGAGGGTTAGCAACAGGGAAGTGGAAGGAGGAGAGAGGGGGAAAAGATACAGAAAATAAGTAGCATAGACAATAGGTAGAAAATAGACAGGGGGAGGGCAAGAATAGTATGGAAAATGTAGAAGCTAAAGAACTTATGACACACAGATATGAACTAAAGGGGGGGATGTGGGTGGGAGGGGGTGGGCAGGGTGGAGGGGAATGAAGGGGGAAAATGGGACAACTGTAATAGCATAATCAATAAAATATATTTAAAAGATTTTCATATTTTATATAAATGGGTCTGATACAAAATATAGTTTCATCTCAATCTGTTTTGAATAAGCTTGTTGCCTGCTTTCCCCTTCATGGAACACCTTTATCAAGTGTCTACTTATTAAAGTACCTTCTTAAATCCTCACAAAAACCTTGACAAAAAAACACTGCAGGTGGAAAATCAGTTATTCAGGTACATAAAGTGACTTAGTGAAGGTCACATGGACACAAAGTTGGGACTCAAGTTCAGATGTGCCAGGCTCCCAAGTCTGTCCTTTCCCCATGCTCTTTCTTCTAAGCAAGCCATCTTTTTATTCCAGGGCACTCATGCATCCTGGCTAGGTATGTTTCCTTTTCTTACCACTACATAAAACTTTCCTTTTCTCTAATTCTTTCTTCAACTGTCATGTTATCAAGTAGCTTTGCTAGCTTCATCTGCAAAAAATCTTGATCTTGTCCATTCAGACCCAGAATTCCCCTTGGTATTCTAAGGTCCCTCTGATTCACAGGAATATTGTTTTCACAAGTTGGAAATAACCCAGCAATTGGGGGAGGCAGTTACATCCTTGCCCTCTACATAAGGAACACTTTATTGGACTATACATCTTAAAAAGGCTTAAGTACCATCTCACAGCAGTTTTTCTTAATCCCTGAACGATTAATGTCCCTAACATGTTACTCTTCCAGCAGCCATTCCATTTTTGCTCTGGTGACATTTTCTCAAGAGCACACTTTCTCCAGCTACTGATAACTTTGTCTAGGAATTTAAATTCTTTATTTATGCTTAGATTCATTAAAATTTTGTGTGGGGGATTTTCATCACAGTTCATTGCTATTTCTCATATTCTCTGAACAGATGTTACAGGGACCCAACTTTAAAACCAATCTGTCCTCCCTTTTAGTCATGACTTGCTCCTCTCTCTTCCTTGTTTTGCAGACACATGGACATACAGTGCTGTTTTAAAGTCTTCCTCATTTTCCATCCTCCTTGGGGCTTTTTGTTCATTAGCTTATCCTCACTTTTAGCTTAATAGCCAACCCCTTTCAACCACCCCATTTGCGGCTGACAGCAACCCTAGGTGGTCCAGGAAATAAAACGATTGACTTAGCACATCCAATTTTTCTTACCTGTTCCATTAACACTCTTCCAGGCCCTCAGTCTTACTTATCCCTCTACTTCCTGGACTATGCATGAATAGTTGAGAAGTACAAGGCACCTGTCCTTCACTTTCACCTTCTCTTCACGTGCCATTCACACGGTAAGAATGTGAGTTATTTGGAAGGCACCATCTCCTTTTTTATCAGGATCAATAATTTGTCAAAGAAATTTAATAACTCACCTAAAGTCAGACAGGAAGTCAATGGCAGAGCAAAAACTGCAACCATGATTTAGTGTCCCTTCTTCTAGAAAATAGTAACAAAAGAGTAAAATCAGCCAAAATGGCATTTCCTATTCTCCAGTACAGCAATTTAAAAAAAAAAAAAAAAAGAAGGCAAACAGTGCACATGGCTATGTATATCAAGCTCTCTGCAAAGGCAACTAAAATCAAAATATCAGTTTACTACCCTTCCAATGTTAAATACATAACTGTATCAAATTCTCTTCAATTCAGAGTAGAAAAATAAAGCTTTTTCTTTTTGCCAAATGGGCTTTGAACTGTAACATAAGTAAACATTTAGGAAGTCAGAAGTTCTGACTATTCTGGCCCAAAATCTGTCCCATTTTTCAGAGCTATGGTTGCACTACTTACATGTGTGCATACACATAAAGAAATTTAAATTTAATTTAAAAGAGGTACTGTCTTCCTTATAGAACAATTCATTTTACAAAGTTGCCATTTCCTGTCACTGGTACAGTAATAATTTACAACTAGCTAAAATCAAGAATTATTTTTAAAAAGATTTTATTTATTTAGAGGGGAAGGGAGGGACAAAGAAAGGGAGACAACCCCCACCCCCCTGCCTTACTGGGGACCTGGCACACGCTGGGAATCAAACTGGAGACACTTTTCTTCATAGGCCAGTGCTCAATCTACTGAGCCACACCAGCCAAGGATGACGAATTAATTACTTTACTGATTTACCCTTTGCAGAGTCTAAGTAGAATAATCAGCAGAAAAAGACATGTGAATACAAATTAATAAACCCCACTACAAAGCAGAGGTCATGTAATTTTTAGGATTATCATTTATACAGTCCTTAGACCTAAAATATTTTCCACATACATCTTCAACTTTTGGTCCAACTGATTAACTCAAATACCTTAACAATTTCCATTATGTGAAAGAGACAATAGGCTCAGTCTATGCCTGATACTAATCCCTCACTAACCTATGTTTTCTGTCCCATCACACTAGCCTATAGACCTCAATCTTCTGAAATTTAAACTCCTTTACCTTATAAACTGGGGGTTTAGCCCTGGCTGGTGTGGCTCAGTGGATTGAGTGCCAGACTGCAAACCAAGGGGTCGCCAGTTCAATTCCCAGTCAGGGCACATGCCTGGGTTGTAGGCCAAGTCCCAGTGTGGGGCACATGAGGGGCAACCACACATTGATGTTTCTTTCCCTCTCTAAAAATAAAAAAAAAAAAAAATCTTAAAAAAATAATTTGAGATTTAGGCTTGAACCTCTGCAACAAACTTCTGATTTAGGGTACAGCACCGAATATTCTATAATTTTCATTATTCCAGGAACAGTCATTCTCAAAGGTATTATAATATTCAAACATCATTAACCCCACCTCAGAATTTAAATACTCTTTTATAAATGATTCTGTATCAAATATGGACTATGCTTGAATATACAATTATGTTCCCAAAACTTGCAGAAAATTAGTTTTCCTAACAAAGAAATCTTTTTATAAACCAAAGAAAGTACTGGTAAAACCACCCCTCAATCTGTTCAGAGCATTGTTTATTTTCTTAAGATTTCAATGAAGCACACATAACAGGTTCATCTGAAACATTAACTATAATCAACTTTTATGATTTCAGTTTTCAATCAAAAGGTTTAATTTCATGATGGCTAACTATTAACCACTTAATACATTAATAATACATAGTTTTTTCTTCACAGGGGCAAGTGACTTGATTTCTTTTTAGCCATACACATCAGGAACCTCGCAAGACTGACATTAACAGTGGTATTTTAATTTTTTCATCACCCAAACATATATTCAGTTTTTACCTTTTACCAATTATAAAATCACCAAATTTCACTTTTTAAAAAAAATTCAAGGTTTATGATTTTAAATGAAAAGGTATTTACTTAAACATTTAAAAATGTCTGCTCTATGGAATATATGTTCGTTATAAAAAAGTTAAACTCTTGGCTCTACAAAATAAGTAACATTTGGAAGTGGTTTCATAAACAAATCTGACTTTTCAGCATCTATAATTTTAGTTATTTTAATACTAAATGCAGTATTTTAAACACTAAATTGCTTTAAAATAAGGAATAAACTGGCTTCCCAGTCTGACTTACTATAAATCATCCAATTAATGATATCACTATTACACATACTGGTTTATGCAATGAAACATAGACTTAATAAAGTTAACAGAATACTTTGACACAATTGGTTATTAAATCTCTACCTCAATTTTTTCTAATAATCTTTTAGGTAACGTGCAAGCAGTCTTATGCAGAAATGGGCATGGGTTTTGCCTAACCAAAGAACACACTATGCAAAACATAGACGAAAAAGGAAGAGTACTTCAGAATGGAGCAATAATTAGTTCAAATGAACCATATGGGCTCCTAGAAGGAAAAATAAAAACTACAAGAGGACTTGGATTTCATGGAAATCCCAAACTGAAAAAGTTCATTATTCCAGCACCTCAAACTATTTCTGTCCCTATAGATGATTTATGTCAATTCCTTATTTTAGCTACTAATGGACTCTGGGAAGTTCTGGATAACAAGCAAGTCACTGCACTGGCAATAACAATGTTTCAAGTGTTTCAAGAAACATACCATTCCATCATCCCCAAAAAATCTTCACCAACCCAAGTTCCTCTGCTTATCCCAATCAATGAACCAAGAATTTCTAAATCAGACAGTAATATCCGTGTATTGTTTCAACGTAAATCTGAAGAATGTGTGTCAAGTAAAAATTCTGAAGAACGTATATCTGATTCAAAATATTCTCAATATTTCACTCGTGATCCTAGAAATGCACAAATTCTACCAGAAATGACTAATCGTGATCCTTGCAGTAAGGAAGAAACTGACAGACATGTAGACAGTGTACCAAAAGATTCAAGTGAAAAAGAAAAAATAAGCACTAATAGTTTCTATGAAGATGCAGCTGAGTATATCAGCCATGAACTTGTAAATGCTGCTTTAATGGCTGGCTCCAGAGACAACATTACAGTTATGGTCATACTTCTCAGTGGAAGTGAGTATCAGTTTCTGAAGTAAAAGATAAAAGTTCTGATTATCCAGAATACAAAAATATAAAGACAATTTCTTCAATGAACCAGATAATAGGATAATAATACATCAATACCACACAAATCATTTTTAAGAATGTGGTTAGGAAAATATAAAAGCAGATTTTAAGTTACATAATACCATTTATATATGTTCACTGTTTCATGCCAAAAAAGAGAGAAAAACCAATACTTGCTTTTTATACCACTTTATTCCAACCTGGGCACCTCAATATAAAACTAAACACTGGTGAACCGTTTTCCTTACTAATTCTGAAGTACTGTAAATATACAAGTTTTGCTAGCAGTTCAACACTTAAATAGATTAAATCATCTCTGACACATGGTAGATTTCATATAATGAAAATACCAAAAACAATTAGTGCAATATACCGAACTGATCCAGATAAAATGAACTTTGGAAAACAAGGCTGCAAGATTGTTACTAACATATATTGCAATACGTATGCTACAAATTACTGGTACATTGTTTTATCATGGTTCTAGCCATGTAGGAACTGAAGCCCCTTCCACTGAAAGGGGGCAAGAAGGGAAAAATTAGCTGTTTTAGTAACTGTACATTTTGTATACTTTTAAGCAATTCTTAAATATTACAGAAAAGCAGTAAATGGATGGAGACTACAATGCAGTACCCTATTTACAGTACAGCTCGAATTTAAAATAATCAAGTTTGAATGTACATAATTGTTAGTGCATTGACTATATCATGTCCAAAGGGAACAAAAGCCCTTTCCATACCCCCAAACAACTAAACCTATATAATGGCCCGCAGTGATTAAACAGAAATTACAGACACCTGGTTTGTTTCACTTTTGTTGAAGAGCTCACGTTTGAAGGAAACACTACCCATTAAAATGCATTTATCAGCTTTCATATTCCTAAAACAAGATGGGGTTAACATTTTATTTTTTTACACCCCACTTAAAATAACAGTACTGTCTACAATTTAAATGCCACTAATGCTCATTCCTTACTCTGTCCTAAAGATGTGGGACTGTTTTCTTGTGGCTAATTTTCTAAAATGTGGAATGTACACTTTAAATACGGATACTGTAAGAAATTACCAGTTGCCTGTATACCATAGCTAAGCATAAATATCTTTAGAACCTTCTTCTAAAAAAGAATGTTTCTGAAAATCTCAAATTAAATTTGAAATCTTTTTCGTAGATCTGGCTGGGTAACTGTAGGTTCAGATAGTCGTTTGCCTATATATATCCCTGGTGAAGAGAAATGATTACCCCTAACCTTCCAAGGAAACAAGTGTACACACAGCTCTCATTTCCCCCTTCTACTGCTGAAACATTAGTCAGAGGGTCACATGCATGTTATTAAAAATTAAGTTCAAAACACTTAAAATAATTCTGTATTAGAAACTTGACTCTATTATAAGTCTCTTCTTTTGGAAGTCATACTGAGCTCCAATTCCACCGTTAATATTTAAGAAGCAGAAGAATATTCCAGCGGGTTCAAACTAGAGGTTTAGTTACTACAACACTGACTCCTGGTTGGCTGCGTGGGTTCAGTAAGGTCTACTCCTCTTCCCCGGGCAGAATTTGCTCCTGGATTCTGTGGTTCATTCTTTGGCAACTTCTTAGCTGAGAGATTAAATTATTAAAATAAACATAATTAGAATATTCATACTACAATTACTTTCATCTGCTTATTTATAATCTTCCTTTCCAGTTAGGTTATCCTCAAGTTATCACATAACCATGTCCATTAAAAGAAAGAAAGAAAGAAAGAAAGAAAGAAAGAAAGAGGGAGGGAGGGAGAGATACCACTAACTGGATGGTTACCTAGTGTACGCACCCCGACCTAGGGCCAAACTCACAACTCAGGCATGTCCCTTTTGGTTTGTGGGATGACGCCCTACCAACTGAGTCACACTGGTCAAGGGCACCATATGTCCATTCTGTCCAAATCTTTACTGAGTATCTATTAAATATCAAAACATTGGTCACTGTCCTTAGGGAGTGTAGTGAGTTGATGAAAGGGTAAATGGGGACCAGTTGCCGACACACAATTAAAACTTAACTTGACTAGAACTATAGTAAATTCTTTACATAGATTCACTTAGCAATACCAGGAAAGTTGTACTTACTTCATAATCATTACTTTTAAAAACTCTAAGTTAATAAATGTGTTTGTAAGGGCAGCTCAACTTGTATCAGTGTTCTTTGGACTGCCACAAACACTTTTTGGAACAAATCAAGATATAAACAAATACCATTACCATCACCCCAGAAGAAATTTTCCTCTACTGTGATACCTAATTATTATTCAAAATTATGACAGATCACATCTCGTATTTTCTTTCTGGCTTACAGACTTCACCTTTCAAATACCTACCACTTTTCTCTTCTGTGGCTGATTAAGAATACTAATCTGATTCAACAGTAACTCTACCTAGTAAGTGAGACTGTTTCTCAGGCTCTCTCAAAAAAAACTTTTTCCCAATTTTGAGTCAGATGAGCATGGCCTGCCCCTCAACCAGCATTTAATGGCATTTACTCTGCTAAGAGCAGGATAACTAATGCTGTTCTCTGGAGCAAAGCTCCTACTGATTAGATGTTGCCCGCTTGGAATCTGAAGATCCTTGATGTGCTAGACTCATTCAATGTTAAACATCTCTAAGAGTACAGACTGTTAAGGGTGGCTAGACACACTGGTCTCTATCACTTTTGGGCAGAAACTACTTACTATAGTAAGACTCCAACTTAACCTCAGCCTTGGCTCAATTTACACAAAAGTTAAACATGCTCTACTTCAAATCGATATGCCCGGTTGTGTTCTGGATCTTTTATCCTTTATTTGTTGTAACCATCTTTAGAATTCTAGATGCTGGAATGGCCAATGGATCTGGGACCAAGACCAATGAGGTCTGGGAAGAAAAGCCATTACCTTGGGCCACTTTTCTAGTAACTGTTCTAAAGATGGTGTTATAAATGGTAATGAAATGGTAAATTTCCAGTCAACTGTATTCACAAAGCCTTGTAGGATAAAGAGTAGACTAGCACTATAACCTTTATTATAGTTAATACCAAGTTAGGTTTAAGACTGAGAGAACATTTTTCACTTTAGCATGCTTCTTCAAGAGCTACCTGTAATTAGGTATGAGTGAAATCAGGAAGCTGATGGAAATAAACTGCAATGAAGAACTTTTTAGCTTCTACTGGTTAATTTTTACTGTGGTGATAAACTAAAATGCATTTTGTGGATCTCAAAAGAAGTTGTCTCCTGTCTCATATCTCATTGAATGTTACCAAAGTGAAACCAGTACTGTTTTGTATATGGGTAACTGCAGGTTACCAATGTGTCCCTAAATTGATGAACTGTGAGAAACTAAAAATCCTAGATCAAGTCCAAGAAAAGAAGCAAGAATACAAGAAGCAAGATATACATAGAAGCAAGAAAAATGCCCTATGTATAAACTGTATTCTGTATATATGTATTTTTGAGAGGCAAGAAAAGAAGCCTCTCATAACCTTGTACAATGAAAAGCAGACAATAAATTTATTGCAGACTCTCCCATGAAGTAAGTATTCCCTTTGGGAAGTCATCAAAAGTAAAAATGTGAGTACACTGTGTGATTTATTTGTTATAATCTAGTAAAAGAAATGGCATTTCCATTTCTTTCAAGGAAAGAAATGTTCTGATTTCAGAAAAATAATTGGAAGCTGTAGTATGTAGGCTATTTTCTGACTGGAAAAATGACCTTCCTAGAACACATGAATAAAAAATACAAATTAAAAACCACCAGAAAGGTTTAAAGTTCAGCTTGACTTGAAGGACCTATCATGTTGTTTCCTGTTAAACTTTCAGGTGCAGTTCTGGGTGTCACTCATCCCCTTTATAAAAAGAACATATTGCCAAACAATTCTTTGCAAATGTGCTAGCATTTCCCTAATAACTGCAAGCCTGAGTTTCTCAGGAAAATATTTTATACAATAAACAGGCAACTTTTTGCCCTAAATGAGCCATCATTAAACTCTTTCATCTAGTGAAAGATATTATGACAGTACTTGCAGCTTTTAATGATGTTTCTTTAGCCTCTGAATCAGCTCAAATTGGTCAATCTGTTATGACTTCAATATAAAAGAGTATTCCTTATTTGAGGACAGGAATGTGGACACCCAGTTAATCACTACTGTGTAATAAAAAAATGTTATGGTATAAGAAGAGTGCTTGCACCTGAATAGTGTGTAGTGGACAGAAAACTGTGAGAGCCACCTAAATAGACCCTTCTTATAAATCTTCGCCTTAAAACTAATGGAAGGGTCAAAAGAAATACTTTTATTTTTGTTTTAGACAAAAGGAAACCTCTTTGTTACTATTCCAACTTCATCACCTAATTCAACAACTGTGGACTAGCAGTCATCATCAGTTAAAAGTACCTTAAAGGAAAGGTAAGAGGGCTGCACAGGATCACGTGACCACTGAGCTCATACAAAGCATAGATGCTGTTTTGCTTTCCCTTTCCCTCTGTGCTTCATGCTTTGGAACTTTCTACTGCAATATTTGCATTAAAATAATTTATACATCTGTATACTTACACATCAATGATTTCAAAAGAACTTGAAAAAATTAGTGCTCTGTTCAGGGCATGAGATGAAAACTGTTATTGGTCAGTGAGAAAAATCTCATTATGCCTACATGCTGCATTGAAAAATATGGCTCTGAGTTTATTACCTTTTATATAAAAAAGTATAACCTAATAGAAAAAAACACATTTATTCAAATTTCTCAGTGAAATCTTTAGGAAATCTATCAGCTCAGAATTCAGGCTTCCAACTCAGAAGAAACTAAATTGCAAGTATTATAACCTAATAGGTAATAATCAAATTTAACAATATTACTAATAAAGTAATGAATACTTAGTCAAATGAATCTAAAATAGTTGTAGAATCATTAAAAAAAGAATCCAATAACTTTTTAAAAAGTCAAACTAAAAATGTCCTATGTATAAACTTGTTTTGCCTGTATTTACAGTTTGAAAAAAAAGTCAATCTTACCTATTGCCATGAATATTTCATTTACATTCATTGATGTTTTAGCTGATGTCTCCATGAATAATAAACTGTTGTCATCTGCATAAGACTGTGCTTCCTGTTTACAGAACAAAAATATAAGATATATCCTTTGCGTATACTACACCTGCGAATGCATTTTTTGTTATTAAAAGAGGCTTCCTTATTACTATTCCAATTAATTACCTGTAACCAATAATTAAGGTAAAACAAAGGTTAGAATATTGTGTAGTTTTCTTTTTGCCTTACTTCTTATACTATCCCAGACTGGATTAATCCAGTCCCATGTTAAATCTGCTTTCCAGAGAAGGAAAAATTTAGCCTATTCTAAATATAAAAATTTCTTTGATCTCAATGGACAATTGTACTTATGCTAATTATTTGCAAAGAAGTCCAAGGGAAACCATGGCTTCAATCACTAAATGATACTCATATAAATTCTAAATGACTTCTATAAGCAACATTTAAATTTTGGATATGTCATGAATCATTCCTTTGAAAACTGTGTTACTACTCTAATTTTTCATGCTTTACAGTTTATATATATTATTATTGCCTTTGATGCTCACAGCTGTTGTTGTGAAGAGCAACCAATTACCTTTCCCATTTGACAAACAATGAGGTATGAGGTTCCTTTGAACTCTAAAGCGACAGTGCAATTTTTGACTACAGGTGCTCTATTTACCACTCTGTGCTAGGGAGGTAACTGTCTCAGATGGTTGTCACCAGTATCAAATGAACTGTGTGTGCTCAGCTTACTACCTAATGGGTGGAACAACTATTTCTTCCCTTAAGCCATCAGAAAATTTTGAAAAATTAAAAAAAAAAATCGCATCATTGATATTATACATATAATAGCCACAACCGAACTCCTCTGGTAGAAAAGCTAAAGAACAAAAAACTAGAAGTTTTAAAATGTCTAATTAAAGACATTTGCTTTATTTCTTACTTATTGATTTGAGAGAGAAGAGGGGGAGAGAAATATCAATTTGTTGTTCCACTTATTTATGCATTCACTGGTGCATGGGGATGACCCCATCCAACTAAGCCACTAGGGTATTTGCTTTATTTTAAATTATTGTACTTCCTTATTTTACACCAGGGACCATTCCTAGTTAGCTATATTAGATAACATACAAAGTGGGTTTTTGGAACACTTTTGAAGGCCCTTTTAAGAACCACATGAGTGTAGGTTTATGTGTACCACAAATGTGTAAGGTATATATGGGTATGCATATGCATGTTGATAAATATATTGTTAGATAAACAGGAAAAGGATGAGAAGGAAGGGTAGAAGACATTTGGCTTTTATTTATTTCTGCAATAACTGTAAACAATGATTTATTTCATAATTGTTTAGGTCAACAAAATCTGAATTTTTATATATTACAATTATGTAAACCTTTAAATATTCATGTTTATCATGACAAGCCTTTTATTACATATAGTATATCACGTTTGTTTAATAAATTTTATATTCTCTTATTGGCATGGTTTTGAACCAATTAACTATAATCCAAGTGTAGATACAGAATAAAATTTACAATAAATGTATGCCTTCAAATAAAAGTTAAATTCAACGTACCTGGAAATCAACAGCTCTTTTATTTGCAAGGTCAGCCTTGTTTCCAGATAAAGCTATTACAATGTTAGGACTGGCTTGCCTCTGAAGTTCTTTAACCCAATTTTTGGCTCTGGCAAAGGATTCCTGGGAAACAAACAAACAACCATTTTGAGGCACAAATAAAAAAAAAAATGGCTACGGAAAGCTTTGTGAGACAAGGCTTTAAAGACTGTCCAAAGTGACTCTTAAAAAATTCTTGGGACTATATTATTAAAGACACTTTCATTACATTTCTTTTTAAAAATCAGCTTCTCTAATTCAAAAGCGTTTGGCAGAAAATGTCATGCTTGACTATCAAAACAAAAATTTTCAAAGATCTTTACTCCAATCAAAACTCTGAATATCAAAAATGGATATTCAAACTAGTTTCGTTATATCAAGCATTTCTACTTACCTCATTTGTGATATCATATACAACTATGGCTGCTTGTGCTCCTCTGTAGTACATTGGTGCTAGGCTATGGTACCGCTCTTGACCAGCTGTATCCCATATTTCAAACTTTACTGTTGTGTCATCAAGACACACAGTTTGGGTTAGAAAAGCCGCTGAAAAAGAAAATATGTGCAGTAAGTTTATCATTTCCCCTGTAATATTTTCATAAAATGGAAAATACCTGTAAACCTGATATATTATTGCATAAACACATTTAACAGTGGCTTTAAATACTTGAAAGATCTGCTTCAAAGCTAAATATACATGCTTTTACATTTATTAAGATCATAAATACATATGATCTTTATAATAAAATTATTTTGAAAGTTTCTCCTACACTCTTAAAAGTTTTTTTGTAATAAATAAGCTTGGTATTTTCTTAAACTGTCTTACAAATTATAAGTTTAAAACTGTAAAAACAATTTAAGAAATATATTTATTAAAATTCTTGGAAAATGGGGGAAAACTCAGCATACCCATAACTATCATCTACATTGCCAAACTATGCCCCCTTGCTCCATTCTCTTGATTTTTACTGGCATACTCTGGGGTTTCAGTCCCAGTCTATTATCACTAAATCAATATATTTTGTTATTATTCCTTCAAAACATTTACACCTTTAATTTTATAGTTATTATAATCTAGACTTAATTTGCTAAATACAGATTCAATATTAACTCTTCCACGCTTGCCATAGGACTTTTTAGATTTGTACCTTTTCATCTCCTCTCAGATTTTAACAATAAGAAAAAAATGATTTTGTAATGATATCTTTGCTTTTAAAATCAAGAGGTTGCTGTCAAATTCTACAAAATATTACTTTATCACTTACTTTCTGAATTGCTTCATAAGAACAATATAAAGTAAAATACTTATCACAAATAATTCTCTTGGATCTACAATAATTAACATCAGTAGAGACATTGCAATGGACACTTATGAAGAGATACATAGATTTTTATAAAAAGATAGGTTATAATCAAGTCAATTAACTTTAAAATACTACATGTTGGAGTAAATGTTTAACTGTAGCTAGCTGCACTAAAGATAGTCATGAACGAGATCTACATACAGCCATTTTTAGCAGCACACTGGCCAATAGTAACTATATCTTATAGTTCCTTTGTTTACTTTGGTAGTTAAACCCTTGCAGCTCTATCATTCATGTTAACTTGGCATGCTTCTCACTTTTACTTTCAGCTCAAGGTGTAGTCTTCAACTCCTCCCAAATTGGCACAGAATTGTTATTAATCTTGCAAATGCAATTATTTCTATGAATTCTCACAAGAGTAGTCATATTTAAAATATACTCTAATTCAAACTTCTTTTACCATACAACATTAGCAGTAACACTCATTTTCTAAAATCCTGTATTTATGCCCTGGCTGGTGAGGCTCAACAGACTGAGGGCCAGCCTGCGAACCAAAGGGTCGCAGGTTTGATTCTCAGTCAGGGCACATGCTGGGCTGCAGGCCAGGTCCCCAGTAGGGGGTATGTGAGAGGCAACCACACATTGATATTTCTCTCCCTCTCTTCCTCCTCTCTAATAAATAAATAAAATCTTTAAAAATAATTTAAAAAAAAAACACATAAAATCCTGTATTTATGATACAAGATATCAAGAAAGCACTATGTTAACTTTTTTTTCACTTTCATGAATGGTTCTCCCCTAGAATCAAAAAATATTTTTAAACACTTAAAATTTACCCTCTAAGACAACCCCTTTTCAATAAAAGGGGGTAAAAGAAATGGACCACAAAATACAAGCTTTTTCTCAAGTAAATTTTGATACAAACTAAAAAAAATTGGGTTATAATTTGCAATTCAGACTTTATTTTCTCTTTTCAATAACCACAAAGTGGTTTTACTGGTAGTAAAAACCACTTTCATAAGTCAACTCTAGGCTCAGGGAAATAACTATTAGTTAATGCTGCCTTAAAGCAAACATGATCTGATTCTCAAACCAGTTAAATGTATCACAAAAGGCTACCAATCTTTTTTATCAATGCATGTACAAAAACAAATAAAATACAGGCAAAGAAACACCAACGAATACAGTAAAAAACAAACAAACAAAAACCCCCACAACCCATGCTCAAATAGAAATTCTTTCAGAAATACAAAGCTATTACACCAGTAGGCTAAACAAAGAAAAACTGTAAAACTGTGTATCATTTAAATATATTAAAAAGGGTATTAGAGTCAACATGTGTTCTTAATATACACATAAAACATTTCCCTTAAAATTTATCAAGTGTCCACTCCATCCTTAAGCCTGAAATCAGCATTCTGATTAATAGCAAAGCTCTTAGGCAGTATCTCTAAATCTGGAAACCAAACAAGAAAGTACATCATCAAAATTATTTAACATTATCTGGGATATCCATATAATAAAAAAGTAAAAAAATATGGGAAAGAGACATTATTTGGAAGAGACAAGACTGACATGAAAATCCAAAGGCAGCAGCTAATGTTATACAGATAATAACGAGTTCTTTAAATTGGCTAGGACAGATCAAAGTCAACAGCCTTACCATACACTAATATAATAATAATCAGGTTTTCAGTATCATGCTGGGAGAAGAATGGATCTCAATCATATTAACAAAGAACAAGAACAATCAACTCACTCAATTACTCTTAGAAACCATTCTTCAGCCCATACTATTTAACAGCTCCTACCTCTGTGCTCCCAGACTTCCCTGTGCAACAGTATGTTTCACACTTTTTATAATCTTTTTAAAAAGATTATATTATCTTGTTTTCTCAGACTGAAAGTTCTTTGAGAAATTACTATTAGTTATTCTTCTCCAACATCTAATATAAATTCCAGTCCACATAAATGTTCAAAATGTTTGCTAAAAGAAGTTCATACACGATATGTGGAACTATATTTCCGGGCTAGTTCAGTTAAAATTTGCAATACACAGTTCCCAAATGAGAAAAAATAGACATTTCAAAAGGTCTCTACTCAAGCTACCATATTTTGCCATATATAATACACACCTTTTGGCCCAAATTTTTGAGGAAAACATAAGGGTGCATATTATACACAGGAGCACATCATACATGTCCAAGTACGGTATTATATAGCTCATACAATCTCCAACAAAATACCATAAAAACCTTTTTATAACTTGGTAACACCATACTGTTGCTCATGTGGTATGATGACAGTGTAATTTTGGGAGAGAAAAAGACCAATGTCAGAGGCCAAGGAAGTAAGATTTAGGGTACATCAAAAAATATTACAACAATTAGCCCTGGTCTGGTGGCTCAGTTTGTTGGGGCATCACCCCATACACCTGATACAGGTTTGATCCCCAGTTGGGGCCAGTATGGAAGAACAGATCTATGTTTCTCCCCTCTCTCCCCCCAACCCCGAAGTCAATAAACATCCTTGGGTGAGAATTTAAAAGCAAAATTAAAATGTTATAGTGCCACAAGAACATACATTATGGGAATAGAATAACCCAGTATTATAATAAACATATACTGCAAGACCATCATGATTCCCCAAAGTTCTCAAGTTTTCAAACACTACTAAAGCATTTAACTTCTCCATAAAATGCAGTGAAGTAGAGCTGACATCTTCAGATCCTTAGTGCTTCTGAAAATACATTACCAGTCGTTTATAAAAAAATAAATTCTGGTACTCAGAAAACAACTACATCAATACTGTAGCAACATTAACCAACCACAAACTTACCTGAATCTGCAAAAACACTTTAATATATCCAAAACGTCTATTTTCTGGCTAAGAACATTCACTTTCTTAGACCTCTTCATTTTCTCTTCACTTCCATCACCAGCACTAGCAGTTGGTTTTCTTTTCGGGCCCATATTTCACAAAGAAACAGCTTTTATCACTTCGAGAGTTACTGTGTACGCGACGACAAGTAGAGAAAAACAAAGCTGCGTTGAGATGCGGGTGCTGGCCTGTCTAATAGGCTCCCTCATTGAGCTACACAACCAGTTCCTATCTGCAAGCCTTGCAGCAAGTACCTAACAGTTCAGTCCCAGCAAAACTACAAATTATTAAATCATAGACCTTGGGGGTCATCTGACAATACCGGAAATTGTAAATGTTAAATCTCCAAATACCACAAGCCCAGAATGTGTTAAGACCTTAATAAATAATAAGCAAGGAGGAGACATTGCAAAAACAGTAGGCAGGGGAAAGACTATGCAAATCAATAGCATTAGCCAAAGGCCAAGAACTAAGAAAAAAAGTTTAAACTAACAACTAAAATGATTCTACATGAATTACACAGAAAGGTGAAAAAGAGAAAAACCAAGGAATCAATACCACCCCAACCCTTAACTATTTATTACATTTGATAGAATTACTTTATTAGAAGTAACCAAAAATCCTGTATTATGACTATGAGGTTTAAGTACACAGAAATTTGAGACTAGGTTTGCAAGATATGTATTATATACCCATAACACAGGAGAGAATATATTTAAGAAATTCTCTACAATGAATGTTAACAGATTAGTTTTTAATATGTGGGAAGCTCATATAAATCTTACAAAAAATTCCAAAAGCAACACAAATTTGTAAAGAAAATTCACAAAAGGAATACACACAGAAAAAAGTCAGTATCACTAGTAATCAACGAAATCATCTTCACAGCAAAAATGTTAAGTTTATCTCCTAACTTACCAAAGAAGTGTAGCTAAAACACCCACTGCTGGTGATGGTATAGAACTGTTTTGGAAATAATTTTGTCAACCAGGCAAAGCCATGAAATGCTGTTACTTGTTGATCTATTATATCATGGAATTTTCAAAAGATGGTATAAAGGGAAGGGCAGGGAGAACAATATGTTCTGTACCAAAAAAATTCAGAAACAACCTAAATGTATAAATGAAAAGACACCACTGGGCTTGGTAAATATTAAGTAGCAATTTAAAAATGGTTGTAAAAAAAAAAAAGACCTATTTAAATTTTAGCACTCAAAATATAACTACACCAATACTGTAGCAACTTTAACCAACCACAAATGGTTATAACCTATTTAACTGCCATAAAGTAAAAAAATTCACCTATGTAAAAACACAAATGGAAAATTTTGCACAGAAAAGAAAAAAAATTAAAATAGTAGTGTCACCATAGTTGAATCATGACTGTTTTCCCCTATGTAAAACTATCAAAAGTGGTGGATTTGAGGCCCTGTAAAAACTGAAAGTTAAAAATATAAATTGCTATAGAGGGGAAGGTCCCTGTTCAAGATCTCAGTAGATCAGGATCTTGAGATCATCCAATTCAAGTTCGACATAATTTGGAAGTGATGTGTAGGGAAAGCAAAGGTTTTTAGAGCCAAGTAATTCAGTAAGAGTTTGACGGATCTGGATCAAACTTCATGATGAGTACTGGATCAAGAAGAATTAATACCCTTAACTGGTATGGCTCAGTGGACTGAGTACTGACCTGCAAACCAAGGGGTTGCTGGTTGGATTCCCAGTCAGGGTACATGTTGGGGTTGTGGGCCAGGTCCCCAGTTAGGAGCATACAAGGGGCAACCACATATTGATGGTTCTCCCCCTCCCTTTCTTCCTCCCTTCCCCTGTCTCTAAAAGTAAAATAAAATCTTTAAAAAGAAGAAGGAAAAGTGATAGTAGGAACTGACTAAGCAGCATCAACAACCAGGTACCAAAGTTATCAGTAAAGTTAGAAGTTGGTTTACTGAGAAAGTGAGTATTAATAGCAGTAATCTAATATAATGACTTTTCTCAGACACATGAGCACTCACTGCAGATGATAAAATTGTAGAGAAGAATATATGATGGTAAGCACTGACAAGAGGCAAAATAAAAATTAAGGCCACTTTTATCACCTATTAAAATTACATGTGTATATAGGAGTACCCAGTGAATTATGGCAGCAAAGTAGACTAGACCAACCCCACATATCTAACATATTCAGGGAAGAGTTACATTAGAAAGCATACACATGTGACTAAACCCAAACAGAAAATATTCCAAAAGTCTGGCAAAAAGATAAAAACATTTACTACATAATATGTAAAAAGATGGCAAAATTCCCAAAAGTAAATCCATCTTATGAGACGATCTATAAACATCTATCTTATTGGATTCATTCTTTAAAAAAAAAAATCAGTATCACCTGATAAGGGATTGATATAGAAGGACTTGTACGACTCAGCAACCTCAAACCCCCAAAGAACCCAATTAAAAAACGGGCAAAAATCTTTAGTAGACATTTCTCCAAAAAGGATACATAAATGGCCAAGAAGCACATGAGAAGATGCTCAACACCACTAATCATCAGGAAAATGCAAATCAATACCACAAAGACATCCATCAGGACAATTATTAGCAAAATAATAAAAAACAACAACTGGCAAAAATAGCAAGAAATTGAACCCCAGTGCATTACTGGTAGGAATGTAAAATGGTGCAGCTGCTGTGGAAAGTGGTATAGATTCTTCAAAAACATTAAACATATGATCCAGCCATTCCGCTGCTGGGTGGATATCCCAAAAGATGTAAACAAAGGAACCTGAATAGATATTTGTACACCAATGTTCAGAGCAGCATTATTCACAATACCAAAAAGTGGAAGGAAACCAGTAGCCCAACAAAGGATGAACAGATAAGCAAAATATGGTATATACATACAATAAAATATTATTCTACCCTTAAAACGCAGGAAATTCTGATAGTCTACAATATGAACCTTGATGACATGATGCGAAGTGAAATAAGCCAGCCACAGGACAAATATGATGTATCATATTTGATGTTCCTCTTCCATGAGGTTCCTAGAGCCAAATTCATGGTCACAAGTAGAATGGTATTTGTCATGGGCAGAGGTGGAGGACAACAGGAGTTATTGTTTGGGTAGAGTTTCAGTTGGAAAAGATGAAAAAGTTCTGAAGATGGACAGTAGTGAGGTTGTACAATGTGAATGTACTTAATGCCACAGAACTGTAAACTTAAAACTGGTTAAAACCATAAATTTTATATTATGCATATTTTACCACAATGAAAATCACTGAGCAACATCTAAAGGTAATTGTTGCCAAATGAACTGCAATCCTGGGAACTATTAACGATACACAGGAAAGAGTCTGCATAAAGCCAAGTAAAATGAGGTGAAGAATAACAATCATTTCTTCAACACTGTAAGACTACTTCATGTAATTTTTTGAGAAATATTCTAAGAGTAAGAGAATTCAGAGTGAGAGAGAGTGAGAGTGAGAGAGAGAGAGAGAGAGAGAGAGAGAGTGAGTGAGTGTGTGTGTGTACTATCACAGCTTGACAGTTACTCTAAAAGTACACCCAACTCTCCTAAGGGAATTCACTAACCAGGACATACTGGTTACATGGCACCAACTGAACATTATCATTATAGTTTTCTGGTACTACATTAATGCAAATTCTTTAAAATTAGTCTTAGGGTGCACTCCCCGTCCTAGGAGCATGCCCATGCCTCTCCCTTCCCCTTCTTCTTCCCTCTCAGGCGTGCATCTACTAAACTCTAAGGGATCCCACAGACTTGCAACCAGGGGAGCAATAGGCAGCAGCAGCAACTCATCCTGGGCTAATACCCTGAACCTGTCTCCAAGGCGCCCCTTTCTTTGACTTCTCAGGGAGCCAAAGCAGCCCCACCTACACTCATTTTTTTCCGAAGATCCAAAGCAGCCCTGCCTATGCTCTCTCCTGTTGCTTCTTCTACCCTAAGCCCTTCCTTGTTTTACTGTCACCAGCTTTAATAAACATAGCCCCCAAATCACCTGGGGGAAAAATAAGTAAGTCTTAGGAATCTGAGTTTGGTTAGTATTAAGTTAGAGCCCTAAACCTGATCACTCTAGAAATGAACTGATAAACCTTCAAGACTCAGAGGCTGTATTTACCACACCAAAGGCACATCCTTATAAAGTCTTTATTCACCAGACTGGATTTATCTAAAAAAGATGTAACAAATACTGAAATGGGATGTAGCATGAAGATACACATTACAAAGAAAAAAGGTAAAGACATGTGAGAAAGGGGAGAGGTTATTAGAAGTCATTAACTAGTATCAGCGCCCCCCAATATTGACAGAGAAAAAAATTAATAAAATCAACTTAGCTTTAACAGATATATGTCTATGAAAGACATTTTATCTATGGACAAGAGAGTATTATATTAAGTAGTTTGAATATTATTAAATTCCAGTAACATGCAAGGAAATCAACTCTGTTTCTGGTTCCAAGTGTTAGGACCTTAGAAGTCACTTCATCCTGACAAATAAAATGCTTAACAAGCTGAAAACCAACAAATCACCTTGGATCTCTAAGAGAAGTGAGGTCACAAGGCAATTTGCTGCCCTTAAAATCAGAGAAACAGGCAGGTGGATACAAAAAAGCACATCTCAGAGCAGAAATCTGATGAAACCAGGGCTGGGGGAGAAACACCTGAACTGCAATTGACCCAGTCACATTGGGGTCCACCATACTTTTTTGAGTTTTACCTCTAGGAACTTGACCAGGTTCTCACACTAAATGTCAAATGAAAATCCTCCTGTGTTTCTGCCAGGGCGAGGAGAAAGGACCCATTTTGAAATAAGCCAGATCCTCTGCTCTTAACAAGGCCTGCCCTCAGGGAAACTGGTTAATCTGAGTGTAATCTGCTAGGGTGTTATCAGAATCTAACTGACCTGGGGGAAGTAATACCCAATTCCAGCCAGTTCTAGCCTTCCATATGGGAGAAAGAAAAGTTCTAACTCCAGATTTTAACCATCCTGTCTCATCTAACACCTGACAAACACTTGTGAGATTTACTGTCGAGACACATAGGCTCACTAAAAGGACAGATTTAATCATAGGACTACAGAATGGTTCCCTTCCCTCCACAGTGCTCCACCACATCTATTTACAGCAGTTGCTTTTATCCACTGCATTATATCCAACTAGCACAAAAAATTATCAGGCATATTAAAAGGCATAAAAAATGGTCTGAAGGGATTGGAGCAAGCTTCACAACCAGACATAGAAGAGATGTTGTGATTATTGGTCTAGAAATTTAAAACTAGGATTAATGTAATAATGGCTTTAATGGCTAAAGAAGACTGTATGTAAGAATAGATAGACAATGTCAGCAGAGAGATGGAAACCCTAGAAAAGGACCAAAACAGAATACTAGAGATCAAAACACTGATAGAAATGAAGAATACCTTTGACAGGCTCATTAGAAGACTAGACACAGCTAAGGAGAGACTCTCAGGCCTTAACACTTTTATAACTGAAAATATAAAGAGAAGATAGGAACAGAATATCCCAGGAAGAACTACAGATCCAGGAAGCTCAGAGAATACCAAGAAAGATAAAATACTAAAATACCCACATCTAAGAATATCATTTTCAAACTATAGAAAATCAAAGATAATGTGCATGAATAGTGTCCAGGCTATTTTGCAAAGGAAGCTTTCTCCCTTCTCGTTAGTGATACCTTTTCTAAGGTATCAAGAACCTAGCACTTAATGCTTCCTAGACCTCAAGGGAATCTCCTGCACCTTTAAAATATTACCAACCTTGAAAGTGACTCTTTAAAGCTTAGCAATAAGCCTATCTGCTGAGTTCTAATACCTGAGAATTTTACAACACAAATAAAAAAGGCAAATTAAAGAAGGGAGAGGAGATGGGAAGCCTCTAACCCCAGAGTAATAACAATTACAGGAAACCTGTAGTCTCAAAATATAATTATCTATGCCAAGCAATAATCCCCCAAATTGGGAGCACCTCCACGGGAGGAAGAAAGTGATGAAGACTGAAATCCTTTTGATCTCACAATAATTAGATAAAATTAGTTCTGGTTTAGTACCACATCTAGAAATTGATCTATAAAAATAAGTCCAAAGGGGGAAAAACTACACTATTACATGATTACCTAAAAGAGCAAACAAAAAATATAAACACTAACTGTCCAACAATAAGGGTATGATTAAAACAATAAAGATCATTTAATAAAATATGAATATAATTCAGAGATATTGGGAAATAAAATGGAATACAATATTACTATTATAAATTAACCTATATAAAATATCATAAAGTCATAAACAGTTCACAGAGTAAGGAAATACAATGAATGGGCTCTAAAATGTTGAGATGTCTGACCTCACCATGGGAAAATTGAATATAAAAAATGTATTTGCATATAAGGATAGCAAAGATTTACAACTATAATATTTATCTTGAGTTAGTAAAATATGATAATAGGCATTCTGTGCTTTGCTGATTGGAGGGTGGTCTGGAAAAATTTATCAAATTTACAAATGTATATAACCTTTGACAGGGCAATCAACCTATAAAAATTTATACTACAGAAATACTTGAAATATGTGAGAAATAACTAAGAATTAAGTTATTCACTGCAGCACTGTTAGGAGGCAAAAAAAAACAACAACAAACAAACAAAACAATGTGCATATCCAAAACTAGAAAACTGAATTAAATATATATTGATAAGATCCATGCAATGGAATAATATTAGTCAAGAAAAATGAGGATGCTCTCCATAAAACGACATGGGGAGAAGTTTGGCAGACTGTATTTCTAACATTTTATTTCCAATCCTGTTGTATGGCTGCAACAAGATTTCTCGTAACACATTCTTCTTATGACGCTGAAAACAAACTACTCTCTTGAACCTGTTTGAGTTTGTGGCTAGAATATACCTAGCTATGTGACTTTTGGGGCCAAGTCATAAAAGACTATCCAGCTTCTACCTGGTACTCTTCCAGCTTCTACCTGGTACTCTTGGGACACTCATTCTTGAACCCAGACAACATACTGTGAAGAAACCCGAGCCAGGTAGTGAGGTCACCTGTAGGTGTTCTTGTCAGCTCCAGTGGAGGCCCCAACCAATTGCCAGCATTAGCTACCAGATATGTTGAGATGATTCTAGCCCCAGCACTGACTGCAACCCATGAGATGCCTGAAAACCACCTCCTAAGTCCATTCAACTCCCTGTACGTAGCCAAATAAAAGCAGCAGTTCAAGTCAGTTGAACAACATCTACAAAAGCAGAGGTAGTTCACTATAGCTAGAGCTAACTGGCAAAATCACTCTACCAAATAGCTTGAAACACTTCAGCACCACCAGAGAGCATCAATGAATTAAGTGAGACAGGACCAAAACTGATCCCAAAATGTGAAATGAATTTTAAGAGCAAAAAAAAAAAGGTTAAATTGTATTGATTACATTGTTTAATATGGAGGAGAGAGTACACACTTTAAAAGAAAGTTGGCTCTAGAAAAATCCTTATTTAGCTTAATCTGCTTATCTTAAAATGTGTAAAAAGGGTTGTTTATAAAAGGACTAACACCAGGACTAGAACCAAGCTGTCTCCTAATTCACAGAAATGTTTAAGTAGCTGCATATAATCACATTTTAATCTAGAATATTGGAGAATTGGTATTAAGATTATTGAAAGATTATTTTTAAATGGTAATTAGTAAAAGTCTCTACCAACTTTTCTGAGTAATATAATCTATCTCAAATATGGGATTATGTACTTTCTAAAAGGAAATATTATGCATAAAGATAATATCCTTTCACTTAAAACCAAAAGATTAACTTCCACAAGTTCTAACTCTTGCTGTATCAGACAATGAATGTTTCAATAAGCATTTTTCTCACAAATCAAAAACATACACTGGTGGTGGTTGTCTCTACGTTTTCTGTCCTTCCTCAAAAGTAATTTTAATTGAAAACAACATACAGATGCAAAAAGACAAAGGCAAGTAAATAAATGCAAAGATTATAAGTATACAAACAAATCTTTTTGAAGATTAGTTAAGTGAAGGGCAATAGTAAAAAGTTTACTACAGGAAAAACATGAGTTATTCAAATTAAAATTTTCTGGCTGGTTTTTATTTCTCAGTTTAGAAAGCAACTTTGATATCTGAATACATATAGTATTCTATTTAACTGTGTAATGTCTCCCTCCGAGAAAACTTCCACAAATAACTTAGTTGATGTGGGCGACATACATTTAATGTAATATATATGATTAACCATTTTGGTGAAACCAGTAAAGGGGGAGAAAAATAGTAAGAATTTAGCATACAGAATTTTAAGAGACTTAGTTGTAAATGCTCATGTTACATACTTGAATGAATCTGCAAAAACTTTATTTTTAGGAAAGCTCAAATTTAGGAACTACTTGCTTATAGTTTTCAAAATCTTATTTTTTCTGTAATTCTTTTTTTAATTAGTTTATTTTACGAAGGGGAAGGAGCCCGAGAGGGAGAGAAGCATTAACGTGCAGTTGCCTCTTGCACATCCCCCACTGGGGCCCTGGCCTGCAACCTCGGCATGTGCTCTGACTGGGAATTAAGCCGGTGACCCTTTGGTTCTCAGGCTGGTGCTCAATCCACTGAGCCACACCAGCCAGGGCTGTTCTTTAATTCTTGATGAGAAACTACCTTTTAAGAGATGAAAATCTGAACATTCTTGAACACTGTCAAATGCTAAACCAAATGCTATGCACAAGGGAGGACAGCCATGATTCCAAAATAATGCCATGTCATGAACAATATAACAAAAATATCATCAGTGATTAAAAATGACTCAGGAAAAAGTAATGGTGGTCAGGGTAGTGTTAATAAGCATTTTACTCTGTGCTTGGGCATTGTGCTAACAGTTATATGCATTTTCATTTAATTTTTGCAAAAAGATCTTTCAAGTTAGGTACTATTATTTCCATTTCATAAATCGAAAAACAAAGCTGGGTATGACTTGCCTAAGATTGCTGTTAAGAACTAGGGCTAGAATTTAAAATCAAACCACATGGCCCTGACTGGTGTGGCTCAGTAGATTGAGTGCCAGCCAGTGAACCTAAAGGTCTTGGTTTGATTCCTGGTTAGGGCACATGCCTGGCTTGCAGGCCAGTTCCCCCACTGGGGGCATGCAAGAGACAACCTTCTCTCTCACATTAACATTTCTCTCCTTCTCCTTCCCCCTCCCTTCCCCTCTCTCTAAAAAATAAGTCAATAAAATCTTTTAAAAAATTTAAAACCGAAAAATAAAACCAAGCCATAAGAATACAAGATCCTGTACTTTTTTAACTATAATAATTTACTCTTCAGAAAGTCCTAGTAATAAAATAAGAATGCATTAATAACTTTGAAATCAACCTTGATTCTCTTAATTTTAACAATAATTTTTCCCATTAGCTGTTTTTGTGTATAAACAGAAAAACAAGTCCTACTAGCCCCTCAGAGGAAATCAGATGGATGTTAAATGCAGAAGTATAATGAATTTTGTTCTTCCAGTAAAAACCCTGAAATAATACTTTGTAAGAGTTAGTGATTGCTGAAAGTAACTTTAAAGAGGTACATATTTCTTTAAATTTAGTGCATAATCAGTCCTTGATTACTTGTGGCAACAAAGGGGAGCAGCACTGGTCCAACAACTGAAAACTACGGATACTCTAACTCCCTTAAAGTAGTGACAAGGCAGAGTATCCTTGATGGGATAGACAAGGGACCACACTTACTAAAGAGACCTAGCAAGTTACCAGATCCATAGAAAGGGGTTTCCATGCAAAGAGATATAGGTAATATGCAATAAAACCAGTACCAAATTCTCAAATTGGAGTATTTGGATGAACAGTATTATTTTTAAAGTCCTACAAAAACAACAGTTAAAAAAAAAGCAATGACTCCATTTGTGGGAGAACAACTTTAGCGAAAATGTAATACTGACTACTCAGAACACAGAAAGAAGTGGTTCTCAAACTTTAACATGCATCAGAATCAACTGGAAGGTGTACTAAAACTTCAAATTACTGGCCCCACCTCAGTATTTTGGTTCAACATAGGAGTTTGCATTTTTAATGAGTTCTCAGGTAATGCAAATAGTTCTGGAACAGGTAGCAAACACTCTTTCGAGAACTAACTAAAGCTAAAAAATTATAGTGCCAGAAAGAGGAATGTTGTCGATATTCTCAAGTACAGTTCCATAACCTAAACTTTCACAATACGTAAAACATTTCTTTGATGATTAATGCATATAAAATTAAATCGTGGTATCAAATCATCTCTCTAAAGCAAAAAAAGAGTTGGATGAAAACAGTCATATTGTTGTTTCATTCTGTATTTCGACCTTGTTCTGCCTTACACTGAAGATCCATTTTTTTATAAATACCATGCAAATTATTTGTAAAAACAACACTTTTTTTTGACGAGAGGAACTCATTAGAAATCTTTGAAATCTTCAGGTATTAACGTATAAAGAGAAAGATGGTATTCCTAGCATCTAGAAAGTGTTTACTGCAGAGCTACTGAGCCTCCAGATGAGACAGCAAGAAAAAAAACCCTCTGTGCCTAATTCTCCTTGCTAAACTTCTCCTAGACAACCAAAAGGAACATAAATGTCATGCAGACTCTAAACCCCTACGAATAAACTAGACTTCCCCAAAGGGCTAAACCCACTACCTACCTAGCTAATCTCATTTTGAGTGCTACAGAATCAAAGGGCAGGGCTGTGGGGTGTGGTGAGTCAACATGGATTCTTAAATCAAGCTATCATATTTAGAAGAGCCAGACAGACTATGGCAGAAACTTCGCTATTCTTCATGTATGAGGTTCTAGAATACACAAGAGTGCAGCATACGATTTCTACCTTAAAACACAGAGATAAAAACTTTAAGTTCAGGCCACAACTAATGTAACTAGATAAAAACAAGCAAAAAATAAAGAACACAAGAAATGCAAAATATATGGCCAGGTTTACATGCTAGGTAACTGTTCCCACACATTAGCCAAAACTAGAATACGTATTACTTACAAGTTAAGAACCTTTCGTGGCATTTATTAAATAGTTCAAACCCTGAAATCTTTGAATGCTTAGAATCTACTATAGTCCCTAAAGGTGAAGAGCTGTTACCAAAGAGCATAAAAGAACAGTGCTCTTTGACATATAAACATATCAAAACATGTCTTACACCTTAAACTTACAGAATGCTACATGTCAATTATATCTCAAAAAAACACACACACACAAAAAAACCCCACTCCCCCTTCAAAAACAAAAAGAACAAGAGGTTATAATGGTACTGTCATACCTCCAGGAAATATTAATATGTGGTCAACACAGTGAAACACTGTCCAATAGTCAGTAACATAGAAATTTGAATGTAATTTCTTTCTAAAGTTGATTTGGAAAAGACTGATTTGTACAGGTAAAAATATTAAGGAAGCTTTATGCATAGGAATAAAAAAAAAACCTTTTGGAAAATTCATTAACAAAAATGCAGACAATCTAATTGGTATAATCTAATCTAACATATACACATACACTAGAGAAGAACTGTATTTATGCTGTACTCATATAGGATTAAATCTTACTTTTAAACGTTCTTGAGATGTCATTAGGAAAAAATATACTTAAAAGATGCTCAGAGTATCCAAGATAAAACTTCTATGCTGAGGCTCCTCAGGCTCCAGCAAACTTTCCAAGGAATTAAGTTCTTTACTACAGTACTTCAGTGTTTTTATTACTTTAATATGTGTACTGTGAAACGGGGGGAAGGCAGCATATCCTAAGTTCCAAACCTATATGGTCTAGGTATTTAGCTTAGAATACATATGTACTTTGGAAAATGCTGCCACTGACAATCACTTGCCAAGAAACCAGTTAAAATAACTTTGTGCTCCAGTTAAAGGTAGGTGGACATGACCTAGCAGTCTTTAAAACTCTTCCTACTATGTGGGCCAGTTAGCTGTATTAACAAACAATGTATAATATACTGCTCATTAAATTTTTAGTTAAGTACTAGGATTTTCTGATTCCAAATAAAAGCTCCATGATATGGACATTTTTGATGTTTACCCATTATAAAAACATGCAACACTAAAACAATATAACACTGTAACAGTTATACAAACATAAGAGGTTGACAAATACTATTATACTGCTGAGTCTACTATAGTGAGAATACTGTTTATTTAGTCTATTTCCTGTATGTAGAGAAAAGCCAGGAGGTAGTAGAGTTCTGTAATTTATCGTGCTGGAAGAGTCTGAAACTGTGAATAAAATTCTCAAGAGTACTTTCCTGAGAACATACATTAAATACACAGCATAAAATCATGTTTCTGCAAGATGGATTCTAAGAAGCTGCTACATATACCAGTGGTATATGTCTTACATATGTCAAAAATTTGACTTTATTGTGAATCTTAAAGCTGTGATTCCTCTGATTCTGTCCCACCACTACATATAATAGTTGTGAATTCTTTGATTTAATTCAATTATCTAATTTCCTTTCTTCTAACTATACTGAACTGTTCGTTGTCTCCCTTTATCCTACATATTGCCTTCACCTCACTTTGGTTGTACCACAACTGTATGCAGTGCCTATGTCACTTCTCCCCCCCTCTTTTTTCACCTTTCTCTTCAGGTCCCATTTCGTTTCATGTCTCTCTCCAATAATCACTCACTTTTTCTCTTTCGTCACCCTAGGAGCATTCTTAAACAACTTTAATAAAATTTCATTTATTTTTACAAATAGTCCAGTAATATTTAGAATTAGGACTTTAAGGTTAATTCCTTTACTATTCTAAAGCCACTAGAATTCAGCACACACGTGTATTAATTTGAATAAGTTTCTAATTATCAAAAAATAGACAGCAGATAGTAGGACATTAAATCTACTCATGTTTATATCTGTATTTTAGCTCTCATACAACCATCTTGAGAATAACCAGAAAATCAAAATGTAGAAAGATGTTAATAAGAATCAAGGTAAGTTTTAAAGCGTGAGGTATGTTGAACAGTTCTTTTCTTCACTGTTACCTATTTAAGTTTTCATCATCACACCTGGAACTGCAAAACCTTTTTTGCAATGTACAATTCAATTAAATGAAGAAGGGGGGGAAAAAAAAAAAGAAAATCTCACCCCCAATGGTACTCTCTTGAAATTCATGAAATTGGCCTTTCACAAAACGAAGCACTAGGCTTGATTTGCCAACTGCAGACTCTCCCAGAAGTACTAGTTTGAACTGGCATATTTTATTTCCAGTATTTGGCCCGTTGGGTCTTGTTGCTCCTCGATTAGCCATGTCCAAATTTTAAAGAAGTCCCTAATTTCAGTCTCTTAAATGAACTTCCAGGATGCAAGGTGTCAATGTTTTCTTTCTGGAGATAAAGAAACCTGTAAAGAAACAAATAGGAATTAAATATGCAAGTCAGTAATACAAAATAAATATATTAATCAATTCAGTAAATTTGCCTATAACATATTATTGTATGACAATTATAACTTCTACTGGGCATTGAATGATGTTTAGTTTAATTCATTAAATCCTTTGTAATAAAATAACGTAAAGGCATTAAGATTTGAGCCTAAAATCATGCTGTTAAGTTTCAGAACTCTAAAAAAAATTTAGGCTGAACTTTATTAAAAACTCAACTTCTGGGCCTGGCTGGTGTAGCTTAGTGGATTGAACATGGGCTGAGAACCAAAGTGTTGCCGGTTCAATTCCCAGACAGGGCACATGCCTGGGTTTTGGGCCAGGTCCCCAGTAGGGGCCATGTGAGAGGCAACCATACACTGATGTTTCTCTCCCTCTCTTTCTCCTTCCCTTCCCCCCTCTCTCAAAATAAATAAATAAAACCTTAAAAACAAACAAACAAACAAACAAAAACCCCCAAAACCCTCAACTTTGTGCCAGGTAGTTAACATAGTCAGTCACTCAACAATCTTATAAAGTTAGATAATTACAATCCTAAAAAATGAGGAAACAGGCACAGAGAGGTTAAGTAACCTGACTGAGGTCACACAGTTACTATGATAGAGCTGCGGCAGAGTTTCAAACCCAGGTAACCTAAGAAGTGACTCAAGAGTTTCAGGTTCTGGAACCATTAGTATCTTGGTTAAAAGAGTTTTAAGGAATATTAATAAATGGAAAGCTCTTAGAACATAAGAACTCAATAAATGTTGGCTATTATTATGTAGAGATCTCTGCTAAATTATACATTTTTTGTTTAATTAATGGTAATTTTGGAGCAACAGTACTTTTAAATCTTAATTGTCAACTATAGTTGAAATTTAATATTATTTTAGTTTCAGGAATACAGCAGAGATTAGGCATGTATATAACTCATGAAGTGATCCTCTTCCTCCTAACTCTAGTTTACACAGTTATTACAATATTACTGACTATATCCCCTATGTTGCACTTCACATAACTTTAACCATTTTCCACCTGCCAATTTGTACTTCATGTCTTGATCAACAAATATGTTTGGCTACAAGGTTTGTGTGTCTAATGGCTAAGAGACTTAGAACTGTTTCCTCATGTGCTCAAGTACACATACATGGACAAGTGTTAATTGTGGTTCTCTATATGGTGAGTTTATTAGTATCTTATTTATTTACGTTTCCTATAGTTTGGGGCCTAACAATTAAATGTCCTTATTTTCTACTTAATTTAGAAAAAACTAGCCTGAATGGCAACTTCTGTCTTCTCTTATCATCTAATAATTCTAGTTTTCAATCTCATAGGAATTAACAAACATTTAAAGAGCTCTAATCTGGTCAATGCTAAAGTTTCCTCTTCTCCCATCTTTAATCAAAAATCTGACATGTCCTTACTTATACTATTAAATCTGATAATTCTTTCCCTGGAATCACTGTCATATTTCATTTAGGTATCTCCTAAGAAATTTGCCTTCCCCATGAAATGAGTTTACGTAAGAATCTCTCTTGACAATGAATTCATTAATAAAAACATCCGAGACAGACCTTACATTTGAGACAATAAAATCACCTCTGCCTTATCTAAACAGCAGCTTGCAAGTCCTTTATTAGTAACACACACTAAAATATTTACAAATGAAGTATGTCTGAACTGCTTCCAAATAATGGGGATGTAAACAAAGTAAGACTGGTCATAAAGAGAATCAAAGCCAGGTGATGGGTTCTCTTATACTATTCTCCTTACTTCTGGGTATTTAAAATTTTGTCCAAAATAAAAAAATGCCCCAACCCTTCCACCACCCTAAATTTATACCAGATTTGGAATCTAACCTGGCTAGCTATACCAATTTCTGCCAGAACAAGTTTTTTCATTTCCAAGTCTCTAATTCCGGAATACCTAACTTACATAGTTGATGTGACAATTAAATGAGAGAATATATGTTTTTAAAAAATCTCTAATATAGTGGCACAGAAGAGGGACTGAAAACTGGTAGAGGCCCTTTGATGAGGTAATGGCCACATATCAACAGTATATCATGCTGCCCTGGGCGGGTAGCACAGCAGGTTACAGCACTGTCCTGATTGCCCAAAGTTTTGGGTTTCAGCCCTGGTCAGGGCACATACAAGAATCATCCCGTCCAATGAGCCCTGGCTGGTGTGGCTCAGTGGACTGAGTGCCAGCCTGTTAACCAAAGGGTCGTGGGTTCCATTCCCAGTATAGGTGCATGCATGGGTTGCAGGCCAGGTCCCGGGGGGGGGGAGGGGGTGTTGGTTGGTTCAAAATACAAATACACACTGATGCTTCTCTCCTCTCTCTTTCTCCCTTCCTTATCTTCTAAAAATAAATAAAACCTTAAAAATAATATCGACCAATGAACGCATAAAGTGGAACAAATCCATGTTTCTCTCTCTCAAACCAGTAAATACAAATTAAAAAAAAATCATATAGACTGAAAATGCACCAACACACCTTCAGTTATTATATACAATAGCAATTGAAATACTTCCCAGTTGTCTCAGTACCTTACAAAACAGTAAATTAAATTACCCATCAAGGAAAACATGTTCCATTGTACTTCCAAAATATTAGGAAAAACATCACATTCCCATTCTTAAAAATTATGATTTAGCTTTGCCTTCTATTGGGTTGTGGTTTCCGAGAGGCTTTCAAACAGAAAATAACTAAGTTTAATTATATACAGTTAGCTTAACATTAAGGTGAAACATTATGTGCACTTTTATTAACTACAGAAACTCTTGCAAAACAAAGATTTTGTATAAAATGCATTTTAATGTTTTGAAAATAACTGCTATTCTACAGTTAATAAAAACTGCTTTAATAACAGCAGCTAATATAATATTCACTGGTCCTTATATTGTGCCAAGCACTATTCTATGACTTTTGCTTACGGCAACTCTGAACTGTAATAGGGGCAATATTATTGCCCCAATATTGCCCCTGGCTTAAATTAAAGTTTTGGGGAGTCCCTTATTATCGCAGCGTTGTGCACGTTTCTTTCCCTACTAGTTTTGTGAAAGGCAACTGATTCAACATTTTGATTCCATTAAACAAGACAAAAACCAAACATGTGAATTACGACGTTCAGAGCTTCAAGTCCGAGTCTCGGACGTAACCGGCTTCCAGGAGAACAGCAGAGCAGGTTTAATGGTCTCTACCCAATGAGCGTGCTCGGCGGCCTAGCTGTCTCGAGTTCTGTAAAGCTGAGGTTCACCACCCTCCTTCGATGAGACAAGAATCTCCAAACAGCCTATCTCGACGAACCTTCTCCTCCCTCCATTACCCTGTCTTTGGAAGTCTAGGGTAGGCGGAGCTCCCCAAACTCACACCTGCTGTAGGCCCCGGTTCCTTCTTGGAGAGTACCTGGTACCAAACTCCGACCGCCGGAACAGGCCGGGCCCGCCAGGCCCCTGGGCCATCTTTCTGGCCCTTTCCCCTCGAATCGGGCCTGGCTCTGGCCTGGACCTACCTCCCCCTAAGACTGCCAAGACAGGGGGCCGGCGAAACCGCGGCCTCCAGTACGCTTTCACGGCGCCATCTTGAGAAGGGAAGAGAGTGACACTCGTCGCTCCCTCACCCAGCCCCCAAATCCTAGTCGCCCATAGCCTCTTGAAGGGTGAGCCACCGGGGCGGGCAGGATGAGACGCCAGGTTCAACAACTCTCTGGTCCAAGGCACTGGCGCGCGAGAGGTAGAAGGGGTACGGGACTGAGTGCCGCAGGGCCACCGACAGACTGGGGACGGCGGATAACCAGGGGTCTCAGCACAGCATAGGGAGGAATGGTGTGATTACCTTAGACCGCAGCACGCAGAGCCGCAGGGCTGAAGCTTCCGGGCAGCAGGTCCCAGACCAAGTCCGAGAATAGGCTGTGGCTTTGGCGGCGGGGCGTCTCCTCCTCGCGCCGCTCCCCTCAGACTGGACGGTGCGGGGCCTGTTCCGTGGTGCCGCCCCCGTCGGGCTGGGTCTCCGCCTCTCTCCGCTCCGCCTTCCTCTTTTCTTTCTCCTCCTCTGCCCCGCCGCCGCCGGCGCTAGAGCTCCCACTAATTCTTCCTCCGCCTCCTCCACTGCCTCCTCCCCTCAGGCCAGCCGCGGGATCCTTCGCGAACCAAAACACAAACACTCCAGTCCCTGCGAGGGAGCCACTTCCGCCGCCCCGAGCCGGCCTCGCCGCCACGTCGCGGCACGTAGCGAACTGCGCCCATTCGTCACTTCCCGCCGCCGCCAGTCGGACCGCTTCCCCAGGTCTTCCGCGCCCCTCAAAGCCCTCCCCGCGGGAGCGGGTCGAGGGGCGGGGCTAGGTGTGTCACGTGGTCCCGCAATCCCACCGCCTTCCTCCCCACCGGCGCTCGCGCCCCGCCCTCGCTGGCGCCATTGTTATCTGGGCGGCGGTCTTGGACTCTCGGGGCTGGGTAAACTCCATTGCGTCGCTGCTCTCGGGAGAGCAGGAGGGAACTTGCGTTTGCAGCTCCTACCTATGTGGGGCGGTGAATATTGATTCACAGTCCCTCTCAGGCTACCCCGCAACACCCCAACCCTGGCAACCCATCTACGGACTCCAGGAGAGAACCCCTGAACACGTCCCTGGGGATGGGTGGGCCGGTAAAGGCAGTTAAGTGGTACTTTTGTCAGTCTAGACAGCAGTCTTCGGTCATGGTTGTGGAATTAATGGATGAGGCGCACCTGTTTTACAGGTAAAGCATTTGAGGCACAGAGATTGTGTAATTTGCCCAAAATCAACACGGAGTTGGTGATGAAATTCTTAACATGCAAGCTAGCCAAAGAACCTGAGTTCTGAAGCACAGTTCTAGTTAGTGAAAAGCAACTGAAAACATTACCCTCCACTGCAGATCTAGGTAAGACAGGTTCCTTTGGTTAAATCTCACAATAGGTAGTATCTATCCAGGCATCTGAAGCAAAGCCAAACAAAACAAAATGTGTCATTTGGTAGACAGTTTAATTGATTTTTCACTCAGGATAATGGCTACTTTTCAGTATGTAGTTTACCCTTTATAGCTCTGTTGTGAGGACATCAACAGTGACTGTCTTGGATGTGTGCTTGGGGTAAGGTATTCCGTGGGTGCTCAGTCAACATTAGGCAATGAAGATGATGTGAGCCCTTGAACAGCCAGTCTTTCAGATCACTCCCCAGTTACTAACCAGAAGAGTGTAATGTGTCATAGGTTAATAGTATCTGTGGCACTTTATCCCCAAGGGGTTGCCCAAATATGATATGTTAGTCATGGTAATACCTCTTACACAATCCCAGGAAGAATCAGGAAATAGGTTATGTCACATTAGTTTTGGCCTGTCAACAGTATGTCCAAAATCAAACCTATACCACCACAAATCTGCTTCTGCTTGGAAACGTATTAACAGCCTCCCAATCACCTGGACTGAGAAGGGCAGAACCATCTTCAACTTTTACGATCCATTGTTCACTCTAGCACCAAAAACTCTTTCATTCCCAAAATGAGATCTGATCCCTGTGCCTGGGTCATGATAGCATTTAAATAAACTGGAATTAATGGACACTCTTGCCTTTTCAGTTCATTCTTTACGTGTCAACCGGTCACACTTGAAAAAGGGTCAATGGTATCTCATTACTTGCTAAATAGAGCCAAAAAATATTCAGCTGCAGACTTAACCCACTTTTCTTTCATTCTATTTCTAGAGCCTACCTCTCCCCAAATTCTCATTTTGTCCGCCAATCATACCAGTCTACTCTGTGGAACACACAGAGTGGTGCCTGTGTATTTTCATCTTGCCTTTTGATCACTTTGTTCTCTCCACCTGGAGCACCATTACCACCCATCACTGTAGGTTTTACTTTGGCCAGGATACCAACTCCTTGGACAGCAGCTGAGGATACTTCTCTGGGATTTAGTTATCTTTTTTGTTTTGTAGTTTCACGATACTTTGTTTTACATCTATAATGGTTCTAACATTTGCTTTATTTTACAGTTAGGCACGCCTAGAGTCTAGGAAATGAAGACTTTCCTCAGTCTTTCATTCCCACTAGGATTTCAAAGTTCTTGAGGGCCAAGACCATAATTTACTCATCATTTCAATTCCTTGCAGAGGACTTTTTTCTTGGGGGGGGGGCTCAGATTAGAAGAGAAGGTGACTCTGGCCAGGTAGCTCAGTGGGATAGAGCATCGTCCTAATGAGCCATGTTGTGGGTTTAATCCCTGGTCAGGGAACATAAAAGAAACAACCAATGAATGCATAAATAAGTTGAACAACAAATCGATGTCTATTTCTTTCTCTTTCTAAAATCAATAAAAAGTAAAACAATTATAAGTGAAAGTTTATTTAGAAAGTTACAAAGATATAGAAGAGCTCTTGGAGCTTAGGAAAAGAGGGAGATACAAAAATATTTGTGAACTTGGTATTACATTTCAAATGGTGAATATTTGCCTTGAGAAGGCCTCACAACACATGAATGCTGGCATAAATTGCTAGGAACTCCTGTTTCATTAATTTCATCATTCTAGGGTATTGCTTCTTCATTTCTTTCTACCAATTTTATCTTTTACTTCACCTCTAATACATCCCACAATATTTTATAGTTTAGTCATATATAGATAATTAAAAAAATTTTTTTTTTGCATGGGAGAGTGTTGGTCCAGTGGCCAACAATTCTAAGATCCAGTGGTAATTTTGAGAGAGAAATGCCATAGTCAAGCTTTTTTTTTTTTTTTAATGTTCATTGATTTTAGAGAGAGGAAGGAAGAGAGAGAGAGAGAAATATTGATGGGAGAGAGAAACATCAATTGATTGCTGCCCATACATGCCCTGACCAGGAACTAAACCTGCAACCTAGGTTTGTGCCCTGACTGGAAATCGAACCTCCAGCCTTTTGGTGTATAGGACAATACTACAACTAACTGAGCCATAGTGGTCAGGACAAAGTTTTGCTTTTATAATACCATTCACACTCTACTTTTTTTTTTAAATCCTAACCCCAGATGATTGAGGAGGACTTATAATTGTATATATTTTAGTGTCAAATGTGGGATCCTACTAGTTGATAGAATTTGCTAAGGAACTACAAAATGGATGGGCCCTAAATAAAGTCATAAAGAGGCAAACACTGCCCTTAGTGCTCCCTTTGCCCTCAAATCTCTAAACACTCACAAATTCCTAGCATCTCTCTCAATCATCCATAGTACCCTATATATTCTGCCTTCTCTTCCAGAGTATATTTCCTCCATTGTGTATTTGAAAAATAAACCTTTGCATGGGTGGTAGTGAATGGTAACATTTACTTTTAACTTGGACTGCTGGGAGACACTATAACAAGAAATTGTGGGTGGTGGCAAGGCAGTGAAAAAAAAGGCTATGGAAACTTGAGCTAATTATTTTTAAAAGCTTATGTCCTTGCAGGGTATAATGCAAGCTCAAATGTCACTTACTAATTGCCCAATGGACATCAGTTGACTTCTAAGTCTATTCTAAAGTAGCTTCCCTCAAAATGAATAAGTAAATAAATAAAAAATAAGGCATCTTCCCTCCATATCAAAGCTTTCTGTTTTCTTCACAACTTATCAGTATGTGATATGATCTTATTTATTGATTTATTTGATGGTTTTCTATCCTCACTAAAATATAAATTCTGTAAGTAGGGATTGGCTTATATTCCATTGTATTCCCAACATGGACACAAAGTAGAAACTCAATAGACATTTGTAAACCAGAAAAATTGAATAAACACTTAATACCAACATACCTTGATTTATGCATTAGCAAGTCATTTGAAGTGTTTAGGGGGAGAAGATTATATTAACTATCTAAAAATTTATGGTAAACAGTTTTTACAAATGTTAGATAGTATTCCCTAATCACTTTTTAAATTTTTTTAAAGATTTCATTTATTTATTTTTAGAGAGGGAAGGGTGGGAGAATGAGAGAGAGAGAGAGAGAGAGAGACACACACACACACACACACACATCAATGTGTGGTTGCTGGGGGTCATGGCCTGCAACCCAGGCATGTACCCTGACTGGGAATTGAACCTGCGACACTTTGGTTCACAGCCCGAGCTCAATCCACTGAGCTACGCCAGCCAGGGCTTAAATGATTTTTTGACTTCACATGTTTTTCATAGAGTTCTTAAAAAGACTAGAATCTTATGAATTTTATTCAAATTCTAAGCCAGATGTTCTATGTCCCCTATATACGGAGAACATGACAAACATTCACCAAATGTTGAAACTTTGATTAAAACCTGACAGAGTGTAAACCCAATTTAAAGGAAATACCATACTTGAAAAAATTTTTCCACGATATTTAAAAAATTAAATATGAGCCCCGGCTGGCGTAGCTCAGTGGATTGAGCGCGGGCTGGGAACCAAAGTGTCCCAGGTTCGATTCCCAGCCAGGGTACATTCCTGGGTTGCAGGCCATAACCCCCAGCAACCACACATTGATCTCTCTCTCTCTCTCTCTCTCTCTCTCCCCTCCCTCCCTCCCTTCTCTCCCTAAAAATAAATAAAAATCTTTAAAAAATTAAATATGCATATTGTGTAACACATCTCACACTTTAACGTAATAACTACAAATGTCATTTAAAGCCTAGTTATCGAAGTGTGAGGGTTCTCAAAGACTTCAAGGTATTTCTATACCACAGATGCCCAATATAACAAATTTAATAATTCAATATAATAATTTAAAGTGGTTCTTTAGCACTAAAAGAACTAAATACAGTGTGTGTCTACTTGTGCAAGGAAGCACCCAAAATTAGTGATCACCACCACAAACAGTGTTTTTCACTCCCTGGTCACCAGTAAAATGAATAGGCCAGCGACTAGCAGAAAGCCCACGGCGGATCCGGTCCTGAAGGGACTGTATTGCTTGGGAAACCAAAGAGAATTGGTGAGCATTTGATACAGTGTCCAAGACCACATCCTTTAAGTTTTCTTGCCTTCCAAATCTAGTAAGAAGTGGGTGGCAGGAAGAATAAGAGAGGAAGGAAGGGAGAGAAAGACAGGGCGAGAAACCAAGGCCGAGAAAGAGGGAGAAAGACTGGCGAGGATAGCCTTGAGAAAGAATAGCCCACCAAGCCACGCCCCTGTTTCCCAGGTAACGGGGTAAACAGACCTCCACCTCCTTTGGCTCTGAGAACTCGCTAGGTGTTGAGTGGTTGGCAGGAAGCCGCGGGTAGCGAAGATGTGCTCTTTCGCACGAGTGGAGTCCCCCAAAGGATTGGGGCCCCCGAAGGAATTGAGAACTTCCCTCGAACCAGGAACAGGTTTCCCCTTAGAGATGGGTGCCGTAGGAGGAATGAGGGTGTCTGAAAGGAAATCTCCCCTAAGCGTGGAGCTCGGTTTAACCCACGGAGGAAAGGACGATTTAGGAGACAGGAGGGTCTTCATGGGAACAAAATCTCCCACGCAGTTGGGGCTCAGAGTGGGATTAGGAAAAGAAGATTTCCCATCGAGGGAGAGCCGTTTGGTCAGTAATAAATATGAGGAAAGGATGGCATCATCAGAAACAAAATGTCCATTGAACAAGGGGCTTGAAATGAGATTAAAGGGACAGAATGTTTCTGGGACACTCATGGAGAGGAGTAATTTAGGAGTCAACAGGGTCTCAGCCTCACAGGAAACAAAACCTTCTCTGGGTATGTTGCCAAATAGAGTGAGTTTAGAAAATGAGTGTCTTCGGGCAGGGCTTTCTGGGAGGATAACGCGGCCTCCCTTGGACATAGTGTGTGCAAGTCCACAGGCTCTAGGGAGCAGGCAAGATCCTGTGGCTGGTACCCCTCAAGGGTTAGGGGCTTCAGTGGAGAAGCAGCCAGCTTTGGGTGTGGAACCTAGCCAGGAACTGGGAAAAGAGTCCACCTGTGAGGTGATGAAGCCCAGTGCAGAGATGAAGCCTTCCGTGGAGGTGGACACTGGGCTGCCCCAACCAGAGGGGTCAGATGAAATGAATACAGAACCCCAAATGGGCTTGGTGATAGAACCTCCTGAGTGCCAGTTTGCCCAACAACCTGAAGATAAAAAGGAGGCTGAAAACACTGAACCAGGATTGGAACCTCCAGATCGCATCAGACCTATTTACTCTGGGAAATTTTTTGATCGAATGCCTTGCTGGCCAAGCGTAAGTTTTGTTTTTGTTTTTGTTTTGTTTTTAGTATTTTCCCTGGGAACTATGTATAGTCATATCTTTATAGAGACAATAAGCTGATGAGACTTGTCTGGGAGTGTGGACTCAAAGATTTTATTGGGATTCTGATATTCCTTGTCCCACTGGACTCAGTCCAGCTGCTACTTTGTCCAATTTCCTCTGATTCTCTACCTTCCTTCCTGGATGCCAGCTTTGTTTTCTGTGCACACTGGTGGTTCATCTTGATTTCTTCCTGTGACCTTCATTTCATTCCTCAGTCTGCATTTCTCAATCCTCTCACTGAGATGTATGTTGTATCCTAATATTCATGTTTCTTTTTTCATTCACCATTTATTCTGTGAGTTATTCATTATTTCCACAAAGATTTGTGGTGGTAACTATGCGGGGTGCAGGGAATATAAGTGAAAAGCACCTCTAGGGTTAGGCAGTCATTCCAATATTTGGAGACAGATAACTAAACAAATTTAAATTTCAAAATGAATAGGGAATGAGTGTGATTTTTCCTTAACAGAAGTATACCTCTAAGCACGGAGCACAGTAGAAAGATTGGACAGCTCTGTGTGGAGGAGATGGGAAAGGCTTCACAAAGCAATTACTATTTGAGTTAATCTTGAAAGGTGCCAGTATTTGTCAAATGGAAAAAAAGGGTTAGAGCATCTTGGGCAAAGAAAGGTGTAGAACATGACCAAAGCTTCTTGTGTTTGGGAGAGATAAGCAATTCTGTTTAGCCAGTATGGTGTTAAGAGCTGAAGATGAAGAAATAGGTGGAGGAAGTCTAAAGGTCCAAAATACAGGGGGAAATATATGGATACAGAAACAGTGGTGGATCTTAATAAGAAAAGAAATAATTTTTTAAAAAAAAGAAAAGAAAGAAAGAAAATTTCCTGGTAGAAAAATATTTCTTCTATCAGTAGTAATGATGGACTGGTTGGAAGGGGGAGATTTTGGGTGACAGGAAAAAATTAGAAATCTATTGCAAAGTAATGTCTGCCTGAAATTAATGTGGAGCTGGAAATACTAGAGAGGAGTGTGCAGGTTTTGAGAGCCTTGTAGGAGATGATATTGTTACCAATTGCAATCCAGTTGTGGTTCTATGGGGTGAAAGAGGGAAGTTGATGGATGACGTAGGAGTTTCTAGGTTGATGATGAACTCTTCCATATTGGTGGCAGATGACTATCTGGGGTTGGCTATCCCGAGTTTGAAATATCTACAGGATGACAATAGTTGGTTAATGTGAGACAATTGAAGCCATGGGTGGGGATAAGAGAAGAAATCTAGGCAAGAACCTTGGGTAACACATTTATGAGGTGGTCAGAGAAGGCCATGTCAGCTAGGTGAGCTCCTGAGGAAAGGGATTTTATCTTATTTTTATGTAGCTTCATGGCATATGACAATGCTTGACCTATAGTGGTTATTTGGTAAATATTTATTTGATAAATGGAAAGAAGGCTAAATGATTAAATAGGAGAAAGATCAGAGAAGAAAGAGATGAGTCTGAGAGAGTGGTATTGAGGAAAATAAAGGAAGCATAGTTAAGATATTCTGAGAATAAAAGATTCCACACCCTGAGATTTGAGAATACCATTCAGCTGAAATAATCACAGGGATTCTGCAGAATTTTGTCTGTGTATATAGACTTTTTTGTTCCTCTTGGGATTCAGGGTGTCTTTGACCCACTTTGCTTTCTGGTCCTCATTTTGGACTTCTCCAGCCACTCTCTTCTCATTTGACCACATCTGCTTCTCCTTTCTGGATTGGTTCTTCTGTCTACGGCTTCAGGCCTGACACACCCAAGCAGATAAGAGTTTCCGGTTTCCAATAGGGGTGATTCTAAAACCTCTGCTTCCTCCTAACTCTCACAACCACCTTCTACATGTGATAGCACAAGGAAGGGAGTCAAGGAGAAAGTGACTAGCAATGTTAAAACATCTCTAATAGGGTAAATAAGATAAAGATTAATTAGCTTTGGACAGTAAGGAAGTTAGCAACATTATTAGAATGGCATAATGGAGGGAGAATTCAGATTTTATGAACATCTTTATGTGTATTTCTTTGTCTATGTCTGGAAATATTTCCTTAGGATAGAGTTTCAGCAGAAGTCAAAAGATGGATCTTTTTCTAGTTCCTGTGGCTAGATCCCTTCCTAAAAGACTGTACCGCTAGATTTTAAAAATTGATAATGATTTATTAGGTGTTGTTTTAATTCACATTTATTTGATTTATAATGAGATTGAAAATTGCTACAGATGTTTGTTTTATTTTTTTTCTTCTTCTTATAGCTGATCATCTTGCTGAACTCTTGTTAGTCTTGTCCATGTAAGAAATGTCCAAACCTCTAGAGTTTGAGTCAAACTCACATATGCTGGGGAAAAATATGCTCTTGACAATAACAGTTTTGCAGCTTCTTTTTTTGCATTTGAAATTAAAGCAGAATTACATGGAGCTGAGGAGTGAATTACAGGATAGTTAAGACTGAGTGTTCTCTTGAGGGTTACACCCCCTTGGAGGAGGGGTATCACTTCTGGTATTTCTTTTTTTTTTAAGATTTTATTTATTTATTTTTAGAGGGAGAGGAAAGGAGGGAGAAAGAGAGGAAGAGAAACATTGATGTCTGAGAGCGATACATTGATTGGTTGCTTCTTGCTCACTCCCAACTGGGGACCTGGCCCGCAATGCAGGCATGTGCCCTGATGTGGAATCAAACCAGTGACCTTTCTGTTCTCAGGCTGGCACTCAGTCCACTGAGCCACACCAACCAAGGTGACTTCTAATATTTCAAAGGCATTTTAACCTAGATTTGCTAGAACAATCAACAAGGCTGGCATAAAAGAAGTCATAGGCCTGGGACATGACTACCCACTATGACAGACTCTGTTAGGCTACTTTTGATAGAACCCCAACTTTTTGTTAACCATCTTAATTGCTTATTATTATTTCTTTTGGATTTTCTAGGTAAACAATCATATTGATGCTTTTGTCTTTCCTTCTTTAGTACATGTACCTCATTTCTGTTTTATATGTCATTGCATTGCCTGTGACCAATAATAGGATATTGAAAGTAAAGTTTCTTTCCTGACTTTAATGGAAATGATTCTGATGCTTCGCTATTGAATTTTTTTTTTTTTTTCTGAAGATTTCTGATACCTCAAGTTAAGGACACTTATATCCTCTCTCAGTTTGCTAAGAATGTTTACAAATCAGGAATAGACCTTGAACCATGGAAAGTTCCCTCGTTTGTTGAAATACATCTTCTCCAGATTGAAATTATTAATTTTCTAATAGTGAACCATTCTTTCTATTTCTGGGTTAAGCCCAACCTGGTTGGGTTATATTGTTATTATATATTCCTGGATTTGATTTGCCAGTATTTTAGTAGGATTTTTGCATTATGATCCTATGTATGATTGGACCATGGTTTTCCTTTATGTGCTGTTTCTCTCTGAGTTTGGCATTAGGGTAATGCTAGTATATACAAAGAACTGGGAAGCCTTCCATCATTTTAATTTTATTTATACTTGCAACAATTTTTGTATTATGTGTGTTTACTGCTTATAAGCTTCAAAGAACTCATAGCTGAAGGGGGCAGGGCAGGAGATCCTCCAACATCCTGACCAAGGGATGGGATGGTGAAGTATTTGATGGCCCTAAATTCATCCAACCTTAAGGAAGGGCATGCATTTGGGTGAGGTCAAAGCCCAGTTTCAAGCATGACTGTGAGGAGGGTTCACATGGAAATTCCCATTGTGAAGAGCCTGCTAAAATCAATCTCTGAGGACAACTGCTTTGCAACAAGGTACATTCATGGAATTGGGGAGCTCATCCCAATGAGAAGCCTATCCGACGTTGGGAAAAGGGAAGCAGGTACATCTCATCGTAAGGACACTCTTCCTACAGTTTGAAGTTGCTGCCCAAGTTGGTGTCGAGCTGCAAGGGAAGGTTTGCTCCAATGGATTCATGAGGCCCTGTTGGTCTTGCTAGTCCTTTTAGTAAAACAGTCTGGTATAGCAACGTGGATCTGTATTCAGGAAAAGTCTCCAAGAAATAGTGGCCAGAGGGGAGATTTTGGGAGTATCCTTCAAGGACTAAAAAGAGTCTGGTAAAAAATGTTCTTTCTTTGTGAAAGCCTGGTAGCGCTTGAAAGGGCCCTTGGTGGACATCAAAATCTCTATAATGCTCATTTCTTCAAGAAATTTTGAGACTGTCCTTTGATCTCCATTAATGTACTGACTCTGGCAGAAACCCTGGGTTATTCTGAAAAAACAACTGAACCTTACAAAGAACATTGGTAAACGGTATTGAGCCTTGAAGTACAAAGACGAAGAAGGAAGAAAAGGTTCAAAGAAAGGTTAACAAATTATAATGTCTACAACAACTAGAGATTAGATTAGGCACTGTGTCTACAAAGATGAAATATGATATGGTGTCTGCTTTCAAAGAACTTAGAGTCTAGAGAGTCGAGACCAATAAAGCAATGATTGTATAATATGATAAAAGTCATGCAAAGAGATGACTTATTTTTTTTCCTGTTCTATACTAAGGGAACCTGATAGCTATTTGGAGAATGGGTGGAAGCAAAGGACTCACCCACTGGCACATCTTGTGAGAACTTGCTAGTTATGCAAGCCCTGGTACTGGGGGAAAAAAGGTGCAGAATTTTATTTTGTCTGAATTTGCAAAGAGCCAAACTGCAGAATTCTGAGAAGTGGGTGGTTTTATTTGCCTAATGGGTTCAGGGCCTTGTGGGCAGAAAGAAATCGATGCTATCACACATAATGTTTTCTCTGAGATACTCAGGATTAGGGGTATCTATGGATAAAACATGGTGGTCTTGGCCAAGGCCCAGTGCAAGGATGAAACCATAATATTAGCCCACACTGAGTTTGGAGAGTAGAAGTTGACATAACGAGTATGGGTTGGTGGGTTTTCAGCAGCTAAAAATGTTCTTGTATCAGTCTTCCTAAGTTGAATTGAATCTTGGAAGCTAATCGTGTGAGAAGTAAAATGGGTCACCAGAAACTGTAACATTGGGGGCTCATGAAGAGGTGGCTGCAGGAGGAGGCACTGGTGTGGTTAGGAACTGAGCAAGGATGTGGCTGAGCAGGGAGGTAGTCAGTGCAGTAGGACCTTATTTGGTTTCATACAGAGGCCTAAGCAGATTAAGTAAATACATGGAGGACAATAGGAACCAGGTTTCTCAATGAGGGGTAAAAAACCTACAAATATGAGAAGAAGAAGAGAAGTAATTCTTCTGTGTAGGATAGCAATTGGGGGTATTGGTGGAAACTCATGCTATGTCTATCTCCATGCCTCTGTTTCTGCCTATGTCTATGCCTGTGTTCATGTCAAAATCCATTTATATGTATGTACACACATTTAACTAAACAAAACTATGGAATTAATGTAGATTTCTGCATACATACATACATTTCCTAACTCTGTCTTCTAAGAGGACCTAGAATCCGTGTACTTCTAGTAACAATAAGCACACCAAAACACAGATCTTGATTTCAAAGTATCATTCTCTATTAAAAGGAATCAGGACTCTTTGGGGCAATGGCTGACTTTAGGGCTGGTGCAGTTTGTATTTCAACTTGGAACACCTTTGAGAGCCAAACAGAAAATTTTTAAAGAATAATACAGATATGTCAAAGAGGCATAGGGACAAGCTTGAAGAGGCTGCTGATGGCTTGAACTGTTGTACTTTGGGCATTGAGTAAAATTAGTGTTTAATAAAATAGGAATCCATGAGCCCATACTGATATAAATACAGGAAGGATCAAATAAATGGCAAGAAAAGAATGCTTTCTAGCAGTATAATGCCAAGTCATAAAGTAGATGGAATGATGGAATTATAAAGTCACTGTTTGGCAACTATCTAGTACTAATGATTTTGATAAGAATCATCAGTGGTAGGTAAAAGTTTAGTGAGAAACTGGATAATTATAGAGAATAATTATTAATTACAAAGGAAAGATAATTTTATGCTGGAGAAAGCTGGCAGACCTTGCCTTCCTTTAGAAATCAAAGTTAACACTACTACTAATAGGACAAATTAACAGTGTATGCTCCCTGATAGAAGAACACAGCACTGCTTTTGTGATATCCCTGACAAAAAATGTGTAACTTTGATAAGAAGACACTAGACCAATTATGTAATTGTTTATTAAATAATTGGCCTATATTCAAAAAAATGACAAGGTCATGAAAAACAAAGAAGTATTAAGAACTGTTCCTGATTGAGAGAGACATGACAAGTAAATGCTATGCCTGGGCGGTGGCTGTAAAGGTATCTGGCTCCTCTCCCTTTAAGAAGACATGCTATGTACAGGGAGTGTACCTGATTCCTTGCCCACCTGTTGCCTCCGTGTATCTACCCCAGCATTTGCCAGGCCACACTCCAGTGACTAACCATGGCAAGGATACTGGAACTGGATCTTTTCTACCCAACATGGTATTCCTTTAATGGGAAATTGAGGCTCAGAGACCATTCATTGGCCTGGCTAACATTTTCTTAGAATTGTGCTATAGTCTGGAGTACTTCCTTTTTAAAAAATATATATATATGATCTTTATTATATTTTTTCCATTACCAGTTAGTCGCCTTATACACCGCCCCCTCCCCCACAGCAATCACGTCACTGTTGTCCATGTCCATGAGTTCTTTTTCCTTTTGCTCAACCCCTCCACCCCTTAACTTCCTCCCTGCCCCGACTAGTTGTCATCTGTTCTCCATCTATGAGTCTGTCTGTTTTGCTTGTTAGTTCAGTTTGTTCATTAGATTACATGTATGAGTGAAATCATATAGTATTTGTCTTTCTCTGACTGGCTTATTTCACTTAGTATAATGTTCTACAGGTCCATCCATGCTGTTACAAAGGATAAAATTTCCTTCTTTTTTATGACCGAGTAGGATTCCATTGTGTAAATGGCCCATAATTGTTTTATTCACTCATCTACTGATGGACACTTGGGCTGTTTCCATATCTTGGTGATTGTAAACAATGCTGCAATGAACATAAGGGTGCTTGGAGTTCTTCCTTTTTAATTCTTCCTCACCTCTTTGCTTTCACAGGTGTCATGGTCTGAAAGCTCTTCCTGCCTACTCCTCTTCCTTTATCGTTCATAGGTCTTTTCCCTGATAAATCTCTTATATGTCTAATCTTGGTGTCTGCTTCTCAGAGGAACCAAACAATCACACTATGATCTTGGATTTGCTCCTTTTGCTATAAAGGGCGGTATTGGGGCAACTGGTGATATTTGGACAGGGTCATTACACTGGATACTAGTATTATATCAATTCAAATTTCCTGATTTCTGAGGTCTTCAATTGTTTAAAAACAAAGAATTTTTATTTATTTATTTTTAGAGAGAGGGGAAGGAGATGAGAAAGAGAGGGAGAGAAACATTGATGTGAGACAGAAATGTCGATTGGCTGCCTCCTCTATGCACCTCGAGTGGGGACTGAACCTACAATTCAGGCATATGCCCTGACCTGGAGTTGAACTGGTGTGGTGACCTTTTGCTTTGTGGGATGACACCTAACAAACTAAACCACACCAGTCAGGACCTTTAATAGTTTTTTTTAAAAGATAATAAATCACAAGGGAAAAGAAATTAGAGGAGACAACCATTAAGAAGTTTCAATAAATGTCAGAAAATAGGAAGATGAGTTATGACAACTGATTTTGCAGAACAGGAAAAAAATGAAGTGTAAGGAGAATCAGGTGGCAGTTTCAACCAGAAGTGATCCAATTTGCCTGGAATAATCCTTGAGAAACTCAGCCTTTGGAAGAAGGTATAGTAAGGCTTGAATCTGAAGAGCAAAGGATTGAAAAGTCCATATTCATTGTAGTAGGGCTCCCAGTTCCCCTTTCCATGCTTTGCTTCCTTGACTCCTTACCTCTGCCCCAGCCCCCACTTCCTTCCACCAAAATTGAGGATTTATTTTCCCAAAGTGGTTTTGGGCCTCAAAGACAGCAAGCCCAAGATAATACAGGGGGGCAGCTCCAGGCTGATAATGGGATCACCTATAGGAAACCCCAAGAATCAACAAGTCCTACAACAGACTCCGAGCTACTAATCATCTCTGTGAGCCTAACTTTTTAATAGGATCAGACTCCAACTTGAAACGGAGGGATCAAAACAAGGTGACAGAAAATATTTCCACAAATACAGTAGGAACAGAGGAAAATGTAAACATAAAAGATAAGCTGAGAGATAAAAGATGTTGCATCCATAAAACAAGATTGGAACTTTTAAAAGAACAACCTGAGAAGGAAGAACTATTTAGAACTTCTGAAACCGGAAAAGCTGGCATTCTTGCTGCCTGTCACTACCAGAACCAATAAGCAGAGACAGGGGCTGAATCTTTATGGGCGCTTTATTCAGATGGCCAGTAATCTGAGAAGATGGTTGGTTTGTGTCCTAATAGACTGTCTTAAATTCCATTTTAAACCAACCCTTTTTGTAAGCAGAAGAAAAGTATAGGTAAGGGGTTTGGAATTCAGGAAAAAAGTTAAATCATGTAAAAGCTGCAGCATTTTTTCATCTGTATCCTGGGCTGTGGGGTCTCACCCTGGAGCACAATGGCTCAGACACCATCTTGATTGCTTGCAGTCCTCCTGGGGCACCAAGATGGGACTGCTTATGGTCTCCTGGAGTCAAGGTGGGTCATACCTTCAGTTCTGGAAACAATAGCTTGTTACATGCATTGATTACAAAGCTTATTAACTATTATCTACACTAAAATTTTCTAACTCTTGAGTTCTCCATCACTTAAACATGATTATCTAAATAAAAACTCAAAAGGGCATTGGAGGATGGAATCAAAGATATTTCCCAGGCATTAAAACAAAAAGACAAGAAATATTAGGAAACGGGCACACCCTCCTTGGAGCCTGCCTGCACCCTTCTCTCTGGTACATACTCTCCACCTTCTTTTCTCCTGAACTCCAAGGGCCCCCACAAGACTTACAACCAGGGAAGCAGCAAGCAGCAGCAGAGGACTCTTCTTTTTGCCTCTGTAACTTCCTTTTCTGAGTCCACACAGCTCCTACTGTAGCCTGCCTGCTCTGCCTCTCCAAGGTTGTACTATCTAATAAGGTTAGTACAAGGTTGTACTACTCTAATAGATATTGCCACTATTGCTTAAAATCCCATCCCCCCGTAATAGGAAACATTTGATTAATAGTAGTTTCAGAAAGAAAGATAAAATAAGGTGGAGAAAGTTATCAAAGATATGCGGCAAAATTTCCTTGAATTGAAGGATACAAATCAAAATTGCAAGGAGCTAATTGAGGAAATTTCACAAAATTGTTGTGAAATTTCTGATAACTAAGGATACAGTGATGATTCTAAATACTTACATAGGGGAGAAAAAAAGTCACATATGACAAAAAAATTCAAAACTGCATCAGACTTTTCAACAGCAAGACCATCTTTTAAAGGATGTTGACATAAAGCCATCAAAATTCAGAGAGAAAATTATTTGCTCCCTTGAATTCTATGCCTAGCTAAATTATTAACCATATGTAAGACTAGAATTAAAACACTTTCAAGGATATAAGGAATCAAATATTGGCTTTTTATGCATTCTTTCTTAGGAAATGATTAAAGAGTTTTCTTCAGTGAAATGAGGAATAAACCCAATAGGAGGCATAGATGGGAGCAATGGGCAACCTAGCTCGAAAGAATGACAGAGGAAACATTCCCAGGAAAGACCTCTGCACCAGACCTAAAGAGCAACCAGCTGAGATTGAAGACTCCCATCTGCCTGGAAATGATAAAAGGGAAATAAATAAGAAGTGCATTTCTGGGAATGAACAGTTATAATTTTGGCCTTGGGCAAAGAAGGACAGATAAGATCCAAGTTAGAATTAAATGAACAAAGGACATTCACTGAGCCATGAGTGACAGGTTTTCACTTGTCAAAAGTTCTGATGTTGGTGCAAATATACCCACGCACAAACACACCCACACATAGTCAGAATTACATAACATTTTATCTTGAGTTTAGCTTGAATGCAGCCCTGTTCCCATTGTACTGATAGGAAGTCGAACAAGGTTATTTCTGAAAGCTGAATCCCTCAGCTTTTCACAGAGCTCCTACAGTTGGATTACAATGCTAGCACTATAAAAACATGCTTATATATATACACTTAACATTTAATGTTTGTATTATATATCAAGATTGCTTTAGGTTTGCAATTGGTTCTTACTTTTTCCCTTAATTATGTTAAATAGCTGAAAGTAACTTTTGTAGCATCAGAAGTATAGGCCAAATTTGAAATAAATTTCATTCTTCAAAATGTTCCCTACAGACTCCCCTCCCTTACCCTACCCGCTCTGATCAACTATGGTTTTCCCCCCACTTAGGCAGGGAAAATTATTCCAATTGGAGACCGAGTTGCAACCTGCTTGACTGAAAAACTTCCCAGGGTGAGCATTTTTAATATGCATTTGTGTTTATATTTTTGTCTTGCATGTGAACATTAGAAGATAGACAACTCTCAACATTCCTTATGAAAGTAGTTCAAGTGTGATCTATTGGATGTGGATTTGTATTCTTTATTGTATTTTAAAAAATATTTTATTTCTTTTTATTTTTAGAGAGGGGAAGGGAGGGAGAAAGAGAGAGAGAAAAACATTGATGTGTGACAGATACATCAATCAGTTGTCTCTACCCTGGCCCTAACTGGGGACCTGGCCTGCAACCGAGGCACATGCCCTGACTGGGACCTTTTGGTTTATAAACCAGCACTCAAGCGCTCCACTGAGCCACACCAGCCAGGGTTCTTCAGTGTATTTGGAGGCCTTTTGTTAATTTTGTTCAAGGAAGTGAAAATTTCAGTTCTATGATTTCCTATGATTTTTAGAGAGAGAGGGAGGGAGAAAGAGAGGGAGGGAAACATCAATGTGTGAGAGAAACATCCACTGGTTGCCTCTCACATGCCTGCAAATGGGGACCTGGCCCACAAGCCAGGCATGAGCCCTGAATGGGAATCAAACCAGCGACTTTTCAGTTTGCAGGCAAGCACTCAATCCACTGAACTACACCAGCCAGGGCTAAATAAAACTTTTTAAAATAAATTGTTTATTTCCATAAAAAACAAATTTCAGAAAATTTCATTATTTGGAGGCATAGGTCTCCATGTGCTTGCTATACACATGCAATAAAGTGTTCATTGAATGGTATAGATCAGCAACTTCAACCTTTTTCATCTCATGGCACACATAAACTAATTACTAAAATTCTGCGGCATACCACAAAGTACGTGTATATTTTTTGCCAATCTGACAAAATAGGTATAATTTTGGTTCATTCATGTTGGATGGCTATAGTTGTGTTGTCTGTTGTCATTTTTTTATTTGACAATCTAAGGAAAAACAGGTCAGTGCCCCTGACTAAATAGTCAGGTATTGCATGCTTTAAAAATTCTTGCAGTAGAGTGGTTGAAAATCGCTGGAATAAATCATTCCTAATATTTTAAAAACTGTACTTAATTCTGTTTTCTTGTCTTACTGTTTGTAGCCAATCACTCCTCCTGAGGTAAAAAAATTTTTCAACTTCAGATATCCGCCTGCTGGAGCTGAGAGAGTATTTTATGGAAGAGCAAATGATCCTCCAATTCCATCTTATTTGACACATGGAATAAATTCTAAAACTTCAGTACCGGTACCTTTTTTCTTTTTTTCCGTGTATATTACTACTAACTTACCAAGATAAAAATGCAAAAGTGAGGAATTAGTGAAAATCACCATCCTAATCTCCTTTTCACCCTTAATCTTGAGCACTTAAAATAAAAGTTGTGTCTCTCTTTTTCCTTCTTCTTCTCTCTAGTATTACCTTTACCTTTCTCTCTCATAAGCTCCAAGGGTCCTCCTTTTGCCTTTTTAACTTGTTTCCTGATCCCATTTCTTCTACAGCTCACTTGTACTTCAGTGACTTTCTAAATAAACTTATTTTTATAGTTTGAAAAAAAATCCGGAAGTGCCAGAATGCTTAGACACATTATACATTGAATAAGTGGAGATGGGGCCTGAATTTATTTGCTGTTCATTGAATAGACAGTCTAGATTCAGAAGAAAGCTTGTGGAAGTCGTGTGGTTCTTCTGCTTGTCATTCCCACTTTAAAAAAAATTAAAAAAAATTTATTTATATTTAGGGTGAGGGGAGAGGAGGGAAAAAGAGAGGGAGAGAAACATCCATTCATTGCTTATTACAGGCCCCCAACTGGAGACCTGGCCTACAACCCAGGCATAAGCCCTTACTGGAATTGAATCAGAGACCGTTTGATTCACAGGGTGCCACTCAGTCCACTGAGCCACACCAGCAAGGGCCAGTCCCATGTTTCTGGGATATTGAAGTCAAGTACCTGGGAGCTCCTCTCATAAATCTTTTAACCCCATAAAACCTTTAACCCCTTTGAAAGTTCATGTTTAGGCATGTTTAACCTTCATAGCCCCAACTGGGACAATTTTTTGAAAGAGCAAAGCGATGATGAGGACTTACTTTTCTGCACTCATACTTTCTTCTCTCTAGCTTTCAAATTTTTACTTCTTTTTGTTCTTACATCAGTGCTTTGTATAATTTCTTTAGGCAAAGGTATTGATAAACCCACAGCCTATTACAACATTTCAACAGAAAATTAAAGATAAAAAGGAATCAATATATTTTAGTAATCAACGAGCACCATTAGGAAAATCTCATGATCAATCGCCAGGATTACCAAAAGGCCTGGATGTACTCAATACGACATTTGGGACGACAGTCATCAGAGGTAGTAAAAAAAAATAAGGGAATAAGAGGGATGGTAAAATATTTTGTAGAAGATTGGATTAAATATTCCATTGGAGTGGTGTTTGGTGGTGGTACCAATGATGACTGAAGAATGAAAGACGAGATCATAGTGACAAAGTTACTCTTAGACCCAGAATCCTTAAAGTTTATGTGTGCCAGGAGGTAAAAATTCAAGCTTTGGAGTGCAGATTCGGTGAGCAGAGTAGAAATGACATAAAGACAGGAAAGAGAGCCAGGAAAGTTGACTCTGGGACCAGCTGTGAAGGCTGCAATTTCTTCTCCCTGGACATCCTTCTCCCTGGGTTTTATTTCCACCAGTGTCCCTGGTGTATTCACAACTTTTAGCTCTTTTTTTTTCATGTGGTTGTAGGAAAATTTGAGTACCCAACTCTTAACTTTTTATGAAACTCTTTCATAAAGTAGACCGTGGAACAAATAAATTTGGCACATGCAGTACCTCCTTCCCTTTGAGCTGATCCACAGAGTCCACCTGCATGCTAACCAAATGTAGGCAGTGCACAGAGCAGACTTGCACTCTCATTTTGTGAGGGGGTGGAGCACATCATTCAACAAACAACGACGTATAATTTAATTGGTCACAGGCCATTATCTCTTCTGAAGTCTAGCCTCCTGCCATGTCATTGGGCGCCTTTCTTTACATGTTTCTCACATTTATCTTCTACTGCCCTTTTCAGGTTTCTACCCCGTCTCCAGGGCCTTACAAGAGAACTCAAATTTTAATTCTATCTTTATCTTGCAGAGAAATTCAGTTCTCTTTGTCTTTCTGCACCCATTAAGTCTCTGTTCCAGGACGTTTTTCACTGAAAATTCTATTAGATCATTTTCCTTAACACAGTAACATCCACCCTGGAGACAGATTATTCCCGTCTCTTGGAATGCAATGTCTGCACTAGTACTGGATTGTATCAGCTCTTAAATTAAAAATGGAAACATGGAAAATATGTTTTAGAACAGATAAAAAATCTTTTTATTTCTCTTAAATAGGATTATAAATTGTATTTGTGTAGACATGGCATTACAGCATTATAGTAATTAATATCATAAGTGTGTCTATGATTAGTTCGTGTAATAAGGAAAGTGCTGTCTAGGTGCACTTCATTGAAATATATAATAGAAAGAATGCTCCAAAGTGTGTATATATGTATTTATAAGTATAGTGGTTCATCGACCAGAAACACGTACTGCTTTACAGGATTTTACAGGATTACTTTGAGTAGGACCACCTTCTGTTATTCTTAACTGTTTACAGACCTCAGTACTTGGCAAATGTCCAAAGAAAGAAAACAAGTTGTTAGGTTGAAAGGGAAGAGTGAAATTATAAATGGAATTATGTTTTCTAATTATAACATAATAATAATTATATACTTAATGTATAATAAATACAATTATATATTTAGTTAATATAATTATATATCAATTATTATTAATTATTTTATAGCGTTATTATATATTGTTATTATTCATCTATGTTTTTAGGTTGAAAGAGAAGAGTGGAATTGTAAGTGAAATTATATTTAAAAATCATCATGTAGAACCGTGAAAATAATTTACTGTATAGGAGACTGGGGGCCAACCTGGGAAAATATCTGCTAAACAAACGTGTTGTAGCTCTGATCCAGTGATTTCCTTGGTACTTTTGGCTACTTTGAAGATGGATATTCAGAGCAAAACAAACTCAGGGTGTGTGCTCCAGTCTACAGCTGTGGAAATTTGCACCAAGTTACCCCGCAGGGCATCAGAATTTCTGAGACTGATTTGTAATTCAAATTTGCTTAGATCATGGTGAGAAATATGTAACAACCTGAAATAAAAATTGTCTAGAGATTCTCAGAATTGAGAATTTAACCAGGCTTGGAATATGGCTCAGGACAACCTAAATGGTTAACTGATCCAGAGTTCTGATCTTCAGAATTCTAGGTGGTGAGCCACGTCAAATGAGGGTCCCTAGAATAGTAACATCTATGCTATGTCCTGTCTATCTCGATAAATCTTCATTTATATAGCTTTGTGTTCTTCTAGGGTGGCTATGTAGCTTATGCTATCAGCTTGATTGTCATTTGTTCTAGTTAATTTAAACATAAATAGATAAAAAAAATCCCTTAAAACTGATGCATTTAATTCTTTCTTCAGAAATACCTGCTAGCATTGTGGTGAACCCACCAAAATCCTATGAACAAGTATTTAAAGAAGGACAGGAAGGACACGATCTGTATGTTGTTTCTCACAACGACTATTACGTGGGTAAGTGTCCTCCAGTGTAAAATTGGCCTGAGGATATGGGGCTTTCGGATTTGTGAAGAGGGATAAAAGAAACAATGTGCATAAAGTGAAGTGCCTGGTGTATAATGGGTGATCAATAAATAATAGCAATTTCTTATAAGGTCCTAAACCTTGGTAGCTGGGAACACATACCCTCACATATTTTGTATATAAAATGTAGAAATATATGTATTATTAAAATGAACAAACAGGTAAGAGAGATTAAATGTGAGGTAGAGTTATTTTGTTTTAGTGGTTTTAGGCTTTAAAATACTGTTCTTTTTCAAATGTTAGAATTATTCTAAGTGCTTAGCTTTGTATGAGGAATATTGATTGGGTAGTGGTGAAGTGAACAAATTTTGAATCCGATACATCAGGTTCGAATTCTAGCTCATCTTTTAGATCCTGGATATTTTACTTATTCCATTACCATCTATTCTAGTCTCTTAAATTGGATAATAATATTGTAAAGATGTAGTGAGTGCTTGCAAAATGCTTAGCATAGTGCCTGGAATATGGTAAGGGCTCAATAACTATTAATAGTAGCACTAAGTCATCTTGATTAATAGTAGCCAATTACTAGAGTTATTCTAAAGCACAGCTAAAAGGCACTAGATGTTTATAGTGCTGTAAAACACAACTTAGTCATTGATGTGTTGATGTCAAGTAGAATTGTGATATAACAGAGGACTGAGAATTAGATTCTGATACATGTCCTCGGAAAGCTGCTGGACCGTGAATGATTCATAAACTCAACCTCCATTAGCTAGAAGCAACTCTTCCTTGACTGCAACTTAAGGCAGCTCTCTCCTTTGCTCCTCCTTTATTTCTTTTTCTTTTAATATTTTATATTTTACTTTAAGATTTTATTTATTTATTTTTAGAGAGAGGGGAAGGGAAGGAGAGAGAGGGAGAGAGAAACATTGGCCCGCAACCCCAGCACGTGCACTGACTGGGGACTGAATTGGTGACCTTCCACTTTGTGGGACGATGCCCAGCCAGCTGAGCCACACCAGCCAGGGACCTTCTTTATTTCCTCACTTTTCTTCCTCCACTACCATCTCACACTCAACTCCCTCTCTCTGCTCTTCCTTCTGAACTTTTGCTCATAGCTAGGACTTGTCTCCTATACCCACTGTTTTACTGTCTGGAACCTGCCATTCTCTTCTTTCACGACCAGTCTCCGCTGGTTCCCTAAACTCTCCAATGATCTCAGTCCTGAGATTGTCTCTGCCCTCCCAGACAGACTGCCACTGCTTCCGCCCACTTGGTTACCACGTTCCTTCTCACAACCTTGACTCCTGTCCATATCTCCACCCCCTTTGCTTTCTGACTCTCCCTCCCTTTCTTCGTTCCTGCCCTCTAGTCCTCCCTTCCTTTTATTCCCCTTCCCTCCCACCCTCTCTTGTGAAAATGTTTCATTCATTTTTGGAAAAAGTTTAGCATCGATCGCACAATCTAATCCAATGCCTTTTAGTTGTTTTAAAAAGAACTACATGATGAGTATATGTAGATAACCTACAATGAGATATCTTATGTACACCTAGCAATTGGAGGTGAGTGCCAATTTTAAAACAATATTTTGAAGAGCTTTAATGGACTGAAACATGACTGGAATTAACTTCATGTGTTGATTTTTACAGAAGTTTTGTTAGCCACTTGAAAAGTCATGAAATCCAATCTTTTAAATATTGTCCTTATTTTTCTCATAATGAGAATACTTAATTTTTATTATAAAGATACATAATATTGTGCAGAGTTTAAATGTTAAAGAATGAGTAAAAAGTAAATGTGACCTTGACATGACCTTCATCAGAGATATATCAAACATCTCTGTAACCCAGCATCCACTGATCTATCTTTAGTTAAATGTGATCATATTCTCCATGATTTGGGGGAAACTGCTATATGCATTAAAATTTTCTTAACTTAAAATAATATGTCAGTGACAGTATTCAATAACAGTAAATATATATCTATAACCTTTTTAAAAAATTACTTGTTTTATTTCTCATTACCATTTATCTCCCTTACCCCTTCCCCACTGCAATCACCACACTGTTGTCCTTGTCCACGAGTCCCTTCTCCTTTTTGACCGATCCCTCTACTCCCTAACCTCCCCTGCAACCCCCCTGACAGCAAAGCAGTCAGCCTACTTTCTATTAGTCCATCTCTATTTTGCTTTTTCAGTTTGTTCATTAGACTCTACATATGAGTGAAATCATATGGTATTTTTCTCTGACTGACTTATTTCACTTAGCATAATGTTTTCCAGGTTCATCCATGCTATCACAAAGGTAAAATTTTCTTCTTTTTTAGAGCAGAGTAGTATTCCGTTGTCTAAATGTCCCATAGTTGTTTTATCCACTCATCTGCTGGTGGACACTTGGGCTGCTTCCATATCTTGGCAATTGAAAATAATGCTGCAATGAACATAGGGGTGCTTATGTTCTTTCAAATTAATGTTTCAGGTTTCTTCAGATAAATTCCCAGCATTAGAATTGCTGGGTCATAAGGCAGTCCCATTTTTAATTTTCTGAGGCATCTCTACACTGTTTCCACAGTGGCTGCACCAGCCTGCAGTCCCACCAACAGTGCAAAAGGGTTCCCCTTTCTTCACATCTTTGCCAGCACTTGTTTGTTGTTTTATTTATGATAGCCATTCTGCCCGGTGTGAGGTGATACCTTGTTGTTGTTTTAATTTGCATTTCTCTGATGACTAGTGATGTTGAGCATCTTTCCACATGTCTATTGGCCATCTGTATGTCTTATTTCAGAAGTTTCTATTCAGGTCCTTTGCCTATTTTTTTAAAAAATATTTATTTATTTTTAGAGAGAGGGGAAGGAAGGGGAAAAGAGAGGGAGAGAAACACCAGTGTGTGGTTGCCTGTCACACACCCGCAACCGGGGACCTGACCTACAACCCAGGAGTGTGCCCTGACTGGGAATGAAACTATCAACCTTTTGGTTCACAGGCCGACACTCAATACACTGAGCCACACCAGCCAGGGCATTTTGTCCATTTTTAATTGTATCGTATTTTTTTTTGATATTGAGTTTTTGAGTTCTTTATGAATTTTGGATATTATCCCCTTATCAGATTTATTGGTGAATATGTTCTCTCATACAGTGGATTGTCTTTTAATTTTGTTGATGGTTTCCTTTGCTGTGCAAAACCTTTTTAGTTTGATGTCCCATTTGTTTATTTTTTTTGTTTCCCTTGTCTGAGGAGATCTATCAACAAGATATATTGGTATGAGCAATGTCTGAGATTTTACTGCCTGTGTTTTCTTCTAGAAATTTTATGGTTTTGGGGCCTAACATTTAAGTCTTTAATCCACTTTGACTTTATTCTTGTGTGTGGCATAAGAAGGTGGTCTAGTTTCATTTTTCTGCATGTATCTGTCCAATTTTCCCAACACCATTTATTCAGGAAATTATCTTTAACCCATTGTACGTACTTGCTTCCTCTGTTGAATATTAATTGACTACAAAGGTATAGGCTTATTTCTGGGCTCTCTATTCCGTTCCATTGATCTATGTGTCTGTTTTAATTCATTTATAACCTCTTTTAAATGCACTTAATTTAAAGAATTATGAAAGAAATACATATTTATTTTACAAAATGCAAGCTATATACTTCTGGTCAAGACAGGCATAGGCAGACATGCTTTGCCTCCTTGCACAATAGGATTACATTTAACTTCAAACCAAAAAATACCTAGAACTGACAGAAAATCGAACTGTATGGAAGTCAGATGATCAAGGATTTAAGGAAGACATATTCATCCAGATGGGTAGGATGGGCAGAGACAGGGAGATGGGGAGGAGAGGACATAGTATATTGGTGGTGGTGACAGTGGCCGGCAGAACAGATGGTCCCACATAAGGGACCATCCCTGGGGAGATGGACTCCAGGGATACCTAAGGAGGGAGCCATAGGCCTGACCATAGTGCCCAGGGTTCCAGTGCTGGGAAAATAAAGTCTCATGACTTCTGGCTAAAAAAACCAGTGAGGTTTGGGTCTGCAGCAGAAACTGCAGGTCTCTCAGGAGAGACTGTTTAAAGGGCCTGCAAGGTCCTAGAATGTACACAAACCCACCCACTCTGGGAATCACCACCAGGGCAATAGCTAGAGGGGCGCCAGTTGCTTAAGTGACTGGAAGTGGGGAGAGTGCTGAACAAGCTTCCAGCAATCAGGCAGTGGCATCGTTCCCTCTCTGACCACTCCCCTACACACAAAGCCACAAAGTGCTGAAGTAGGCTGCCCCACCCTGGTGATTACCTAAGGCCCATACGAGGCAACAGGTGTGCCAAGACAGGGAGTCAACGCAGATTTACCTAATACACAGAAACAAAGGGAGGCTGCCAAATTGAGGAGCCAAAGAAATATGGCTTAAATGAAAGAACAGAACAAAACCCCAGTAAAAGAACTACGCAAAATGGAGATAGTCAATCTATGAGATGCAGAGTTTAAAACACTGGTGATAAGGATGCTCAGAGATCTCATTGAGTATGGCAAAAGTATAAGGGAAGAAATGAAGGCTACACTAAGTGAAATAAAGAAAAATCCACAGAACCCTGGCTGGTATAGTTCAGTGGATTGAGTGTAGGCTGTAAACCAAAGGGTTGCTGTTTCGATTCCCAGTCAGGGCACATGCCTGGGTTTTAGGCCAGGTTTCCAGTAGGGGGCACATGAGAGGCAACCACATATTGATGTTTGTCTTCCTCTCTCCTCCCTCCCTTGCCCTCTCTCTAAAAATGAATAAATAAAAGCTTTTCTTTTTTTAAAAAAGGAAACATCCATAGGAAACCAACAGTGAAGGGAAGGAACCCAGGGTTCAAATCAATGAATTGGAACAAAAGATAGAAATAATCAGTCGACCAGAACAGAATGAAGAAACGAGAATTCAAAAAAATGAGAAGAGAATAAGAAGACTCTGAAACATCTCCAAATGTGCCAACATCCAAATCATAGTGATGCCAGAAGAAGAGAAAGAGCAAGAAATTGAAAACTTCTTTAAACAATAATGAAAGAAAACTTCCCTAATTTGGGGAAGGACTTAGACATATAGGTCGAGGAAGCAAAGAGAGTCCCAAACAAGTTGGACCCAAAGAGGACAACACCAAGACACAGACACATCGTAATTAAATTGCCAAAGATTAAAGATAAAGATAAAATCTTACAAGCAGCAAGAGAAAAACAAGAGTTACCTACAAAGGAGTTCCCATAAGGCTATCAGCTGATTTCTTAAAAGAAACTTTGAAGGCCAGAAGGGACTGGCAAGAAGTATTCACAGTGATGAAAAGCAAAGACCTACAACCAAGATTACTTTATCCAGCAAAGCTATCCTTTAGTTGAAGGGCAGATAAAGTGCTTCCCAGACAAGATAAAGCAAAAGGAGTTCATCATCAACAAACCCTTATTATATGAAATGTTAAAGGAACTTATTTAAGTAATAGAAGAAGATCAAAACTATGAACATTAGCATGACAACAAACTCACAACTAACAACAACTGAATCTAAAAAGCAAAACCAAAACCAAAAACAAACTAAGCAAACAACAAGAACAGGAACAGAATCACAGAATGGAGATCACATGGAGGGTTATCAGCTGGGAGGGGAAAAGGGGAAATTGTGGGGAAAGGTACAGGGATTAAGAAGCATAATTGGTAGCTACAAAATAGACAGGGGGTGCTTAAGAACAGTATAGGAAATGGTGAAGCCAAAGAACTCATATGCATGACCCATGGACATGAACTGAGTGGGGGACTGCTGGAGAGAAGGGGGATACTGGGCAGAGGGGGGCAGGGGAGAAAAAATTGGGACTAGTATAATAGCATAATCAATAAAATATACTTAAAAATGCAAGCTACAGAGATATATATAATACATAATGCATGTCTCCCACAGTTCCCAATTTTCTGTAGATGAAACTGTCATAGGTGTTTTTCTTTGTTCATTCATGTGTTTGTGTTTTGCTCCCCACTGTGCACACTTCATTTCCTGTTTGTTCCCACACCCCCATTGTATGAAATGTCTTGGTTGTCTTTTCATGTCAGCATCGGTGTGGTATTTTCAGTAGTAAAAAAATGTTGTTTATATATCTTTGTGAATATTATCTGTTTCCTTAGGGTACATTCCTATATTTCTGAGCATTTGAAAATCTCCCTCTTAGGGCCTAACTGACCACCTGAATAGCTCCCCCAATTTACCTTCATACCCACAGGGTAGGACAGTTTTCACTTTCCACAACTTCTCCTACAGTGAGTTTGCTAATCTTCTTTTTTGCTCCTTCACTGAGAGACAAATTATGATTTCACATGATTGCTTTTATTTACATTATTTGGGTGACTGGTGAGGCTGAATATCTTCTCTCCATTATATCTTAACCTTCGGTCTGATCTCTGGTTTCAGTCTCACTTTCTTATCTAGAAATAGAAAACTATTGGCCATTTGCAACTTGAAAAGAAACTGCGGTATTAGGTCTTAAATACAAAGACTTCCCTGTTGGGTTCTGAACTCTCAATCACCCTACATGAGTTATTTCATTAAAATCACGTGACTTATTTATTTCACAGGAAATATGGGGGTTGCAGTATCCTGATGACGTCACCAAATCTCAGTGAAAGCAATCACAAAACACCTACCTCTCAGATCCCAGCATAGTAGAAAGGACTGCTGCATCCTAAAGCTGTACCTCCCTGACCTTCAGGATTTGTGCAACGTTAATTGGGCCTGCATTTCTCATCATTAATATGACTTTCTCCTACGTCACTTCCCTACTTACTTTCCAAATAGCAAAACAATGAACTCCGATCCCACCAGTGTCCCGCTTCTCATGGGAGAATGCTTCTATCCTCTGTAACCAAATGTGTGCAGGTCCCTACACTGTTACAGTTTCATTCTTTGTTCCACTCTCATTTTCAGTGTCAATGAGAACATAATGTGCTTCCTTCAAGGCAAGGTTATCTGTGTCTCGTAAGTCAGGCATCTCCCCTTTCTTTCCACAGGAGAAGCAAAGAACCGAAAGTATAACCCATCCAGTTTCCATAGGTTTAACCTGTATGGGGTCCCAACACCACATTGTAGTGACGGCCGCACCATGGCAAAAGCTACATACTGGCTGCACGAACTACAAATGTAAGTTTAATGATACTATATTCTGGGACAAGTGTTAGATACATGACATATGGACTAAAAAATTTATTTTTTAAAGAGGTAATTAGATGACATGTTTCAAACATAAAATTAGTAGAAAGACGTACAGTATGTTATCTTCCAAACTGTCCAGTCCCCCCAGGGATAATGATGACACTTTGTGTGTGTGTGTGTGTGTGTGTGTGTGTGCATATGTATCATTCTAAAGTTACTTTTTGCCTTTACAAGCAAATATAAAGACATGTACACATGTTTTTAATCTATGGGATCAACCCTATTTCAACCCTATGGATGTTTCTTAAAGACAATGGCCTTTCCAAAGTCTACAAAGACAGTTATGTCATGTATGATTGGCCTGTCATTTATCATTCAGTTTTGTTTAATAGTTATTTGGGCACCTGAGCATCTGATTAACTCTTGTAAGCTGTGATCTTTTTATGCCTTCGTTCTATATATGATGACTTCCCTAGAAAATGAAAATAAGCTTTCTTGGTTTTTCATTACCTGTGTTATATGTTATACTTAAACTATCAGTTAAACAGTGGGATATTAAACAATGGGAGATTGCTCATAAAAATCCATATTTCTTACTATGTTTATAAAGACAGAAGTATATTATTGGGAATATGGTCTAGTAGGTTGAAAAAATATGTCCAGATATTTCCTAGAACCTCTGAATGTTACCTTCTGTGGGAAAAAAGTCATTGTAGATGTAATTCAATTAAGGATCTTAAGATGAAGACATCATTTTGGACTTGTCTGGATGGGCCCTGAGTCCAATGAGAAGTGTCCCTATAAAGGAAAGGCAGAGGGAGATCTGAGACAGAAGAGAAGACACACAGAGAAGGAGAAGTGAAGGTGGAGGAGGAAGACTAGAGTGGTGAGGCCTCGCGCCACGGAGAGCCAAAGAACGCCAGCAACCCTCATGTGGGAAGACGCAATGAACAGATTCTCCCCTAGAACTTTTGGTGGGAATGCAGTCAGGCTGAGAACTTGATTTCAAGCTTCTGGTTTTCAGAACTGTGAGAGGATGCATTTCTGTTGCTTAAAGCCACCAATTTGTGGTGATATTTTTTTACAGTAACCACAGGAAACTAATATGCTGGGCCTATACTTCTACTACACATCGGGGTGGGAGTGGATTTGTTTTGCCTGCTGCCCTCTTTAAAGGAGACACTGGCCCTCTAGGTTTCCAGGCTCCAGTGTGAACACAAAGTTGCATTCCCACAGCTTGGGACGCAGCCTGCCCATCTGGTCTCTGAAAACAACAGCTCCCAGTTATCAAGGCAAAGTGCTAAGTATTTATTATTCATTTAATCCTACCGACCACTCCATGGGGTGGGTGTACTATAATTTTTATTTTACTTATTTTACAGATGAAGAAACTGACATACAGAGAAATGAAATCATTTTCCCAAGAGCATGTAGGTAGGAAGTACTAGGGGTAGGAATGAAACTGAGGCAGTGTGGCTCCAAGGGGCTGCCTTTAACCACCACGTCAGATTTACAGGCACTTGACTCTGTGATCATAGACCGGAAACAATGGTTTCCGTTCCTTTCCCACTCCCTAATTATATGAGTTTCTGATACTTGAATTATTCACAACAACAATGCTAAAACACAAACACAAAATGAAGTTTACAATATCATAGTAAACCCGTATGAAATAGTTTTCTTTTGGGTATAAGAGAAAATCTTATATAATATTCATTAATTTATCATTATTAAAGTGGTTAAACTATATATAAAGGAAAACAAGAAAAATTGATTTAAATAGTTAAGGATTATATTCATAGTTAAATATAATACAGAAATTAATACTCAAAGGGAGATGACAAATATGGTTTATTCAGTTACGAAAGCTTAGAAATCCAAATGTATCAATTTATAAAAGATATGAAATAAACACATTAACAACAATGTAGTCCCTAACAATGTCCTAAGCAGAGCCTTTTGGATTATTGATAAGGACATATTTATCACTGATTTTGCATAGTCATAGATAAATAAACTGAGTACTCCAAAAATTAGTATAATGCTCTATGTTAATTACATCTGGATAAAAACACACTTGATTTATAAAAAGAGGCAATATGCACGGTACATTTCTTTCCAACTTGTCTCTACCCCCAAGGACACATTGTTTATGGAACAATGTGTTATTTGTTCTTACTTTTTGAATTTTGAAACTTAATTGGAAACTTATTGCTAAAATAATAGTATTTATTCTTTCATTTTATTGGATTTTAAAAAAGAACTCACTACTTTATTTTTCAGTGTGGTTTCTATTATAAACTTGGAGTTAAGCATGTTTGTTTACATTTTAAGGCTTCTGAATTTTATATGTACTATTTTAACATAAATTTGGTTTACTCTGAACTTTTAAGAGACACATTTCCTCTGTAAAATGACCTCTATTTATATTCTGTTTATGACTTTTTGTTTGAAGAATCAGTTAGGATCTTCAAACAATAGGGTTGTGTGTGTGTGTGTGTGTGTGTGTGTGTGTGTGTTTCTGGATGAAAAAAAACTCATGGGCACACAAAGGACTTTATTCTGAGTTGGTTAGTAAATGACATGAGGTTGTGTAATGATGTTACAGTGATTGATATTCTGACATGCGTGGCTACTCACAGATACTTCCTGATTCTCCCACAAACTTAACCCTGAAAAGGGTAGACTCCGTGATTCAGGTCCTAATCCTTATCATTCTTCCATGTTCCCAATTATGTCTCTTGGAGCTGGTTTTTAAATTCACTGAGCCACAACAGCCAGGGTGGAGCTGGTTTTTAGATTATCAACTTCATTTATTCAAATCATTCTGACTTTACCCGTATTCTTTTCTTTCTTTCCTTTGTGAACTAATGAAATGTAAATGAAGAAATAAGAGGTGACTCACTTTATAGTTCATTTTTTGTTTCTCCACCGAGTGTCACTCTTCCCCAGAAATTTATTCAGCTCGATATTTCTATAGCACAGGAAATAGTTTTAAAAGAAAATAAACTTTAAGAATTTTGTGTTCATTGTTTTCAGTCTTAGTAAAACAACAGAGAACTTATTAATTTTAATGTTATTAGATAGTAGTGTTATAATTTTACAGTTCTCAAAAGAAATCTTATTCATTTAATCACAATGAAGTAACAAAATGATATTACAGAAAATTGGCAAAATAAAATCACTAGTAATCCTGTCACTTTAATTCAAGCATTATTATCTTTTTTATGTATTTGTTTCTAGTGTGGCTTCCTGTGTAGATTTTTGTATAGGTTAAATTTGAGTGCAATTCCATTTTATATCCTTTTTCACTTAACATTAAATAATGTTATATTGCTGTGTATGCTTCATAAACAACATTTAAATTACAGGCTGTGTATTCTTGTTAATATGACATAACTGTCCTTCATGATTGAACATTTAGATTCTTTTCTGTTTTCCATTATAGTCAATGATGCTACATTTTTATAAATATAACTTTTCCACATTTTCAATTTTTATGTGGATTATCTTCTTATGATTTGTTCCCAGATATGTATAAAAGGGAATGAACATTTTTATGTTTTTTGAATCATATTACTAAATTATTTCCAAAAGAATTATAAAGTAATAATCTACGAATGTTTTGCTATACTTTTTGCCTATTTAGATATTTTTCTTTCTCTCTATCTCTCTATATATGCTTATTTACTATAGTACATTAAAAGTATCACTTTGTTTATTTTACATTTTTTTATTACTAGACAGTATTATAATTTCTCCATATATTTGCTTACTAGATTTTTTTTGTTTATATCTGTTATTTATTTATTTATTTAATCAATGCTTAAATTTCTTTTAGCAATTTCAAGAGTTACATTTATAATAACATTGTAATATTAACAATTTGGTTTTGTTTACTGAAAAATTTTTTAGTTTGCTTATCTTATTCTTTTATCAAAAATTTATATTCTATTATAAACTTACTGTTACAATAGAATATAAGAATGATAGAAGGATGAGCACAGAGCTTTCTTTTTAGCATATAATTTGTTTTGAAACTGGATTTATTTTTTTGATGGCCCAAATTATATTGTATTTTTCCTACCATGTGTATATTTGGCAGCCAAGAATACTTTAGGTAGTGGAGATACCTGACAATTTTCTAATTTTCTAGGAAAAGAGGAGCTAAGATTGTATCCAAGAGAGTTGATGATTTCAAAGAAAAGTTTCAACATAAGCTTGGACAAGTTTTAGATCCGTAAGTTAACGTTTAACTTTGAATTGACAGTGTCTGTGGGTGGAATTTAAAAAGTACTCTTGAAGTAAATGTTGGTTTGTGTTTTATTAGTTCCTATCCATTAAATAAGAAAGCCGCCCATCAGTAAATGAATGGATCAAAAAACTATGGTACATTTACACAATGGAATTCTATGCAGCAGAAAGAAAGAAGGAGCTCCTACCCTTTGCAAAAGCATGGATGCAACTGGAAAGTATTATGCTAAGCAAAATAAGCCAGGCAGTGAAAGACAAATACCATATGATCTCACCTTTGACAGGAACCTAAACAACAAAACAAAGGAACAAGCAAAATATAACCAAAGACACTGAAATAAAGAACAGACTGACAGAGTTCAGAGGGGAGAGGAGAGGAATTTTCAGGGGAAAAGGGGAAGGGTTTACAGGAACAAGTATAAGGACCCATGTATAAAAACTAGGGGTGGGTGGAAATGGGAGGGAGGAGGGGAGGGTTGGGTGGGTGGGTAGGGATGGGAGTAAAAGATAGAAAATTGTACTGCAACAACAATTTAAATAAAATTAAAAAAAAAATTGAAAAAAAAGAAAGCCACCCTTTTGTGTCTGTCAGGGAACTCTAGCAGCTTCTTTAGATTTGGGGACTCCAGGGAAGTGCTGATTCCTCTGAGATGGAGATGGCGTTTGGAGAAGAGGGAGGGAGGATTTTTTAAAAAATTATTTTATTGTTGTTCAATTATAGTCGTCTGCATTCTCCCCTCACTACTCCCCCCCCCACCCCAACCATCCCCACCTCCCTCCCCTGATTCCACCCCCCTCCTTGCTTTTGTCCATGTGTCCTTTATAGTTGTTCCTGAAAACCCATCCCTTCTTCCCCCCATTATGTCCTCCCACCTCCCCTCTGGTTACTGTCAGATTGTCCTTAATTTCAATGTCTCTGGTTATATTTTGTGTAAAGCTTTATTTCTGGGGTTTCAGAAATTTAACTTGTTGTGTTACATTTTTCTCTCTCTTCCCCGTCTCTGGCTGTCTTTTTCTCTATACTCCCATAAATCTGCTTTGAATATGTCCTGTGTTTTTCTTTTTAAATCCGGGCTACTGAAAGCCAGGGAGAGCATTCAGCCATTGTTAATGCAAGTGGAAGATTAGAGAAAAGATCTGTGAGAACTTCTGTTTGATCTTCATAGTTTGGTTATAGGAGAAAATATGGGCTATTAAAAACATATGGCAAACATTTTAAATTCCAGGGATGGCATGTGGTGGGTATTTTAACTAAAGCGTTTGTTTTCTTTGATAGCATTGCGGAAACAAGGAATGTTGCCCCAGACCACACATTTGGAGCCTGTATCCATCCTGAGAACTATGGTAAATATATCAATTTTCTCCTTACAAAACAAACAACACCCCCGCCCCCACACACCAGTGGTACGCAGTTAAGTTCACCGTGTCTTCTCAAAGCTTCAAATTTTAGAGGCTTAAAATATCATGTGAATATTAATGAGAAAAGTTTGTAGCACAAGAAAAAAAATTTTCACATTATGTTTGAGATAGGCACAGATTAAAGCCATTCCAATGAATACCTCCAGTCAGCTAAGGCTCACAACTTTATTTAGAAAATAAATGTGGCCTGTATTAAACAAGCCAAAGTGAGATGAGGCAGCCTTTTAATGAATTGAACGTTGTACTAGGTCCTTGCTCCTCAAGGTGTGATCTGCAGCCTGGTGGTATTGGTGTCCCCTGTCCCCTGCAAGCTTCTTAGAAATGCAAACTCTCAGGCTCCACCCCAGATCTACCAAATCAGAAAATTACATTTTAAGAGTATTTCCAGATAAATTGTAGGCATACTCCAGTTTGAGAAAGCACTGTGCTTTACAATCACATGATTAAGAGCCACTTTCTTCCCACCAGCAAATCAATTAATCAATACATAAAGTGGCTGTAGAAACTTACCAGGGTTTTGTCTTTATTTCTAAGCAATGTAAACCGCAGACATCCAAAGGGAAAACTATGCTAAAGCCGATCAGGATTGGGCTGCATATCAGTGGTTTTCAAAATAAAGCCTGCAGAAATCACTCTGGGACTATTAAATATGCAGGTTTCTGGGGCCCATGCCCTGTTAGCCTGACTTAGTAGGTTCTTACATACACTAAAGTTTAAGGACTACTACTGAAAATATTTTAGCTAAAGTCCACTCGCTCATGAAATACACATTTATTTTTACGTGAGCTTATGCAACACAGTTTTGGAGCATCATTAATTGACACATTAGGAGATTGTATTTTGGTTCTGTTTCTGTTTTGGGTTCTGTTTTGGTTCTGTTTGGAACTGTTATATGTTGAATGCATGCCTGTTCATCTTAGAGCTCTTTGCACCTGTAGAGGGGGACAGAGATGATTTAGGAAGCTCATCACTTAGCCTGGAACCAAGTAGGGACTGATGGTAAACTCTGAGGGCAGGCTGCATGTGGTAGGTGCTCTGGCTTGCTGTGTGTTGGGCCCTCTGGATCCAGCACACAGTGCACTTTTCACCAAAATTTGTAGTATGAATCAATTTGACATCTGGACAACATTGGCAAATTTCCTGATCAATGTTATCCTTATAATTGGAATGATAAGATGGTGTTATAAAATGAAAAGGAAGGATACTGACATTAATGATTTAAAAAATATGTAAGGATAGTACCAGCCTTGGTGCTGTGTAATCTAAGTGGGAAAGGGGACTAGGTGCCCTCTCTGAACTTTTTCTGGATGAAAAAAGCTCATGGATGGACATGGTTTACTCTAGGTTCTAACATTTTGTAACTATTATTATGGTCAACAAATAGCATTTATTATTTGGGAACTCCAGGGTCTGCCTGCTTCCAGGATATATTGGTTTCTTTACTAGGCCCAGATTTCTCCTTTATCCTTACTTAGGGAAGCAAAGGCAGCTTTACAAAGAATGCCTCCTTCTTAGGATCTGGGGTCACTGGTTAAGATACTTCCAGGAAGAGCACAAAGGCTGTGGGCAGCTTCTGGAATGCACCAGGGCAGAGGCAGCATAAAGGAGGATCCAAGGCAGGTGTACAGTGGTGCATGATGGGAATTGTTTGTAGACTGAATACAACTGAGGCACTTGCTCAGTCTTTCTGACTGCCATGGCGTGATAGCTGGGTCATGGGTCTCTCTCTTAGGGCCAGAGTTTGTATTCCCGATTTCAACTGTTAGACATGGCCCTCGAGTAATTGCAAGTGATTTGACATGTGTTTCATAAACAGTCTTTCAGGGCCAGACCAGAAGCGGGTATTAACCTATGTCTCACTCACCAGGCAATTAAACCTGCTGGGGTTGTGGTGGGAAACCTGAGTGGAGCTGGAAAAACAACCATTAATGGTTATCTTTGGATGTTAATGGAGAGGGAAGGCCTCTGAAGATAAAAAATGTGCAACCAAGATCCATCTCCTAGAAGAGTGAGGACCTCCTTTATATAGAATAGTTACCCGAAAGGTTTATATCTGGGGAAGAAGTGTGGGGAAGGAAAGGAAGCCTTGCTTATCTGTCAAAAATCACCCCTAACCATCTCGATTTACTCTCCCAGAGCCTTACTTGTGTTTTGTACTCTTCAAGGTGGTCTGATGGTAGCCGATCTCATAGGAGATGGCCTTGGTCTAATGCACTTGCCCAATTCCTGGAACCAGCATTGGTTGTCGGCTTCTCACCTATACTCTAAGTATACTCTAAGCATGCCTGATTAGCTCCTGATTTTATAATAAGAAACTGAAAGGTTCTATAAGTACCTATTAAGAGAGACTCTTGACAGAGCCTAATATAGAGTTTTGTACAGAGTAGGTGTAAATATTAGTTGTCCTTCAACTGCAGCCAGTGTTGTGATTTAAATTAATCTATCCAGGGTATGACATTCAACAACCAGCCTGACCCTACTCCAAATAAACAGGAAGGGGGAGGGGTGTAGGTCAAAGGAAAATGAACAGAGGCAGAAGGTCTCTTCTGGTGACATGCACCAAGCCACCATATCTGAGGCAATTTGGTCAACTCTAATCTGATTTCTGTCAACATTAACATTCAAAGAATGTTTTCCAAAAGAGAATGGCAAGGAATAGGTTTGGAGGCTATGTGTGTGTTTGTACTTTCTTTGTGTCATAATTCAGTGAAGTTCCTTTAAGTTGTGAAGAGTAAATGGAAGCAATGGCCAGGGACAGGGGGATGTAGCAGGTGGATTGGGGAGGTCATTACTTCCAGATAACGGAAGGGTCATCGTGGGTCAGGACTCTAGTTTAATGGAGCTGCAGATGGGGTAGTGGTGCTGGTAGTGGTATAGGGAGAAGCAGGGCTGAGAAATGGGAACCTGATCTGCAGACCGAAGGCAGACTAGAAATGCATATTAGGAGGGAGTAGGGAATTTGAGCCCAGTTTTTACAAGGGCTTGCAGAGCTGAAGTCAACTCTGAGGCATACAGAGTGGTCCCCACATGGAATCGCCCCAGCTTTCCAATCCTGAGCATGGTAGACAAATATCTGCTAAGAGGCAGTCAGGCCTTCACTGTCAAGAATACAACTTGACAGCTGAGAAGGGCTAATGATTCCCCCACAAAATTTATCTTACAGATTTTTTTCGTCAAACAGAGAAATCACATAAAACAGAAATACTAATTTTTGTCAATTACTTTATGTGCTTTCCTATGTATAAGATTTGATCTTGCTGGAACATAGTGTTGGAGTTAGGTATGAGGTTTTTCATTCACAGAGGTTGCTCCATCAGACTCTCCCTCTTTCTTTAGGATGGGAATACTATTGACAAAATTTAAATTCGGGTAAAGGACTTTTTGCCTCCTCTTCAATAGGCGCTGATGATCTCATCTACAATAGACTCCCGGGTGAATATCGCCGAGGCAAGGACAGGCAGCGAGCCCTGGTTGCAGCAGTTCGTCATCGCCTGAAGAACGTGAACTACCAAAACTTTGACACTTTGCTGGCAGCCTTCAGGCACTATGACAAGGCCAGTATTAGAGCGGAGTTTTTTGGTCTGTGCTTGGGGTTACAGATCCCTGCAGGTTGGTGCAGACCAGGGATCAGGGAGCTATGGCCCTCGGGTCAAATCCAGTTTTTGTAAATAGTTTTATTTGTATTTGTTTTAAGTATTGTTTATGGCTGTTTTTGCATAACAAATACAGAGTAGTGCATCATAGGCTGCAGGGCCTGCAAAACCTAAAATATTTATGTTTTTAGTCCTTAACAGAAAAAGTTGGCTGACACTTGGAGTAGATCAGTGGTTGTCCAAGTATGGTTCTGGTACCACCATCAGCCTCATTTGGGAACGTGTTTAAAAGTGCACATTGCAATCCCCACCCCAGACCTACTGAACTAGGAGCTCTAGGGTGGGGCCTAGCTATTGTGCTTTTAACAAGCCCTTCAAGTGATTCTGGTGCACATTCAAGTTTGAGAAGCACTGTTGTAAATGATTAAGTGTAGTGTGCTGGGAACAGGGGGAGGGAAGTGCCGTGGCCCTGGGGAAGGCTTCTGAGGTAGAAACAACCTACACCTAAATCCGAATATGTACACGTAGTACCATCAATCTAGGTCCCAGTCAAACTTAGACTGTCTGTCCCCCCGGGGAGCAGGGTGTGGTTTCAGTTTTGAGAAGGCAGTATACCATAATTCAATTTTCAAGCTACTCTAAATTTTATCTTTTGGTCAAGTCAGATCAGTCTAGAGCTGCATAGTTACCTGACACCATTATAGGTTATCTCAGGATTGTTTTATCAAGCTGCATGCCTTGAGGTTACACTGAGGAACACTGTTATATAAACTGCTTGTGAAACACAGCTCATTTTTGTTAATACACCCACGAGACTATTTATTTTTGTCATGTGCATCCTCTCTATGAGGACATCTCGTTCTTTCTACAGGAAATAACTGTGCTTAATCTAAGAATTTGGCTTGTTTTACTTCATGAACAACATGAATTTTGTAATAATTGCTCATACCTTTTTGACTTGGAAACCAGGAAGCTCAGAACCAATTCAATGTAACCCATCTAGTTTGTGAACATGATCTCATAGCATACATGTTATATGATCTTTTTATTCAGGTTTTATCTTAATTTTTTCCATCCTATATTCTCTTTGCCTTGATTTCCTCACTTTTGTTTTGGCTCTGTTTTTATCTTGTACTTATGTTTACTTTTATTAATTGTATTTATTTTCCTCAGAACCATTTTAGAATGACTCTAATATAAACAAATAAATGTTTATAAATAAATCTGTGATGATGCAATGTATCATAATCTTGATATGAGAAGAGAGAGCAGAATAATTTTAATTTAACTCAGAAATAAAAAGTACAGTATTCCTATTTCTCTTCCACTATTGAGTGCAATTTTGAAAAAGTCACACGTTATATTTTTTTATCTTAAAACAATCTTGCTCACTCATTGGCTAATTAATTCTAAGTCCATTTATTTTATTTGCTTTTAGATTAGGGCCTGTGTACTTGTGCAGTACTAATGAATAAAAAGTGGGTTAATATTCTCATTTATGTGTATGTAATTATGTAGAGACACATACTGATCAGTCATCTACTACATTTTTCATGAAGTTGTGTTTAAAGAAAATATAAGTATTCAACTGTTTCTCTGTTTCTTAGTAGAGAGCAATAGCTATTTTCAGGTAATTTAAAAAGGATTCTTCAGAATTAAGTGCTAAAACAAGTACATTTTAAACTTAACTCAAATCCAATTGTCCTACAAAGATGATATCCAGGGAAATTTATACAGCAGTGGTATGAATAAGAAAACCTACCACAATACGTAGTGCTCTGCTTTTAAAATAATCTTCATTCTAAATGTAATTATAGGCAAGATGATCATCTCAATAGCCGTTGATTATCTTAGTGAACCAGCAGGCATATTCCTTGTGATAAAATTAAATTAAGCAGGGAAGAAATTACTGAGAATTATTTAATGCCGATACACCTTTTAAATAGTAAACTTTTGATCTGCACAATGTAGTGCTCACTGTCCTTGAGGAGCTTTTTTCTGAAAGGGTAATAAGATGTGGGTCTTCCTACAGCAGCTGTAGGATAATTTTTGATTATTTGAATCTTATATTGTTGAATGCTCATTTTTAGTTTAATGGCAAAACAAAACAAAACAGAGCAAATAAAATAGAGGATTAATTCTGCTATTTATTGAACACTCTCAATCCATTAAACATTATTCTGAATAATGTGGACTTTCCACTTAGGGAACTTAAAATCCAGAGGGGAAAATAATGCATCATGTCCAAGAGTGGTCACAAGAAAACCCCAAATTTTCAAAATAGGTTTATATAATTCTTACTCCTTTTATCTAATTATTATCCAGGAAGTAGCTGAGATGAATGGGTTCCTTTTAGGGGACAGCAGCATTCAGGGACAAAACTGCTTTACTACTATAAGATGTATGAGCAGGAGCTGATAAGGAAGGTAGTCCATTTTTGAGAAGGCTATTCCAGAGTTCAGTAGTACCAGATGGCTGTAAATAGTTGAGAACAGGAAAGGTTCATTAAATACCTTGCTTAACTCATTGTTGAGTAGCTTTTGTGCTGTAAGGCACAGCACTGTCAGACTGAAAATGGTCCAGAAAGCAAAGCACATGCCAGATTAATTTCATGGGCCATACTGCAGCAGGTTGATTAGACCTGAACAGCAATTCCATAACTTGAAAATGTGTCAACAGTGGTGAAGCATCATTAATAGCTCTGAGATGGGAAGAGATTCAATGTAGTCAGCCTTCCAGGAGCATGGAGCAATGTCTTGTGTGTGATGTGTCCCCCTCATCATGAGACAAATGGGCCAGCCTTTGACAGGATTTGCAGTTTGGCCACAGTGGCGGTCTCTGCATTGGAAACACAGAGTGCTTTACTCTGTGCCTTGTCTGTTATGGTGGGTGTGGTGCCGTGCCTGGTACAACGATGGATCTAGGCGGTGATGGTGGCAATCTGAATGGTTCAGGCTCAGTCAGAAGCTGGATTCCAGTTATTCTCATTAGAGAATGGACCCTTCTCACGGTCATCTATATGAATTACCCAGATAGCTCATTCAGTAACCATGATTTGTTTCCGTAGTTTACAGGCTCCAAAAGGAGTGTCTTTAATCTTTCAGTCTGTAGCTTTCCAAGTGGCAAACCACACCGGCAGGCTGTTGGCAACAGTCCAAGAGTCAGTAAAACTGTAGTGGGTTCATCAAAGGGAGGGTTGCCCAAAGCCATGAGACTGGCCCTGAGTTCTGTTCACTGAGTAGAGTGGCCATGTCTATTTTTGGTCCTTCAGAGCTCTCATTGAGGTTCAAAGCCGCAGCAGCCCAGTGAAGACCACTGGCTCTCAGGTTAGTGAATGAGGCCCCAGTGCTTGGAGAGCCTCGGTGAGCTGAGGGTCTTGTTGAGCCAGTGACTTTTGCTCTAGGTAGCAAAGATGAATAAAAATTTCCCCCCCAAAATTGCTGTCCTTTTTCATGTAAAGCTTAGATGTTACTGGGGCCAGGCCGGCTGCCTTCTTGAGTATGTCATTACCATGTCACAAATGAGGCTTGTTAGGCCCTTTCTACCTTGCTAATCATTGAGTCTAAGTCAGCTCACTTCAAAATGTTGATCGATCTGGCAAGTCACAAGGCCTCCATGGGTCAGGTGTTCAGTTTCAACAAGAGCTCAGTAGCTGGCTAATAGCTATTTTTCAAAAGGTGTCCACGTAGTTATAGGGTAAGGGGAACAATGAGTCTTAAACCTCAAGGGGCACTTCCAAGTGGAGGTTGCCTCTCATTTCCAGCGGCTCCAAGTGTCAAAATCATTAGTCATGGAGACTTGTAGCTCAAAGGGATCGTTTGGGCTGTGGGGTCCCCCAGGTATTGATGCTAGCAATTCTCTACATGTGGCTCTTCTTAATCATAAGTGCCCCAGCTCTTAAGAACATTCACAGTACAGGGATGCAAAGTATCAATGTCAATTATACATTCATATTGGAAGCCACAGAAACATACTCTTGCTAGCTTTCCTTCTCCACTTCAAATAAACCCTGTCCCCTCACCCCCGCCCCTGATGCATCTAGATCTCTCCCCAACCCTGCAGACTGAGGAGGAGGATGCCTTTAGCACCTGTATCCAAAGAAGCGACAAAAGTTTGAGTCTCTGCCCACTGAAGTTTCATGACCTACTTGGACAGATGTGTGTGGCCTTTGATCTCCCTTGGGGACGGGGAGACTTGAGTCCCACATCTAGTCATCCTTCTTCTTAGAGCTGCTGAGGTTGGGGTATAGCAAGGGAGAGATCCAGGGTCCAGAGGGAGAGAGAAGCTCTGCACCAGTGAGTAAGAAACATGCTTTCAGTTTTGAGTGGTATGGTGGCGATGGGCAGCTCAAAGGAACAAACCACCTGAGTTATCAGGCCACACAAATGAAAAAAACCACCGGTGTTTTCAGTCTACACAAAGCCCCACACTGGGCCACAAGGCCACCATTAGTTACACCATCTATTTCAGTTTTGAATACCTCTTGATTCAACAGCCACAGCCCACATTGCTTTTTAGCAGGGCTGTGGGGTTTGCATTTTTGGTTGACTTGGGTTTGCTGCAGAGGCTTTTATAAAGGAATCTATTTTAACCCAGGGCATTTGTAGCTCCCTTGTTAAGATAATACATTTTAATAGCAACGGATGCATTAAAAAAAAGGAATATGTTTTAAATTCTCATTCTGTTTCAACATAAGGGTCAGGGACATTTTCCAGGCCCACGGCGCTGATGACAGGGATTTATTTAGAATCACTGGGTCATTTCTCAGTCTCCAGGGATCATGTTTATCGTTGTAAATCCAATCCTGGGCATGTGAGCTGAACACTAGTCAGTGAGTCATTTATGGTTTCCCTGGTCTGCCTCAGAGAACTCTCTCTCTCGTTTATATTTTCTCCTTTCTCTTACCGTTTTTCTTTTTCTTCTTCTTCTTCCGTTTCTTGCTTACATTATATTTTGTCTCAGAGAAATCTTTCTGAGAGGGTCAAAGCCCCCTTATAACAGCCAGGACCAGCTGGGAACACACTCAGATCCTTTACTGTCATCTCCGAAGGGATTGAAGGTTGGCTGCATAGACTATAGGAGGGGCTGAGCGGTAGCACACCCCAGCTCTTGTCATTCTTCCTTAATGAGCACGGTGTGCTCTGCCTCCTCATGTCCCAGGTGGATCAGCCGGTTTGTGCCCAGAGCCATCATAAATTTCCCTCCTATCACACTCAGCGTAGGTGCTCCTATATTTAACTATTCTCTGAAAGGGGGTGGAAACTTCCCCTCCTGGGCTGACCACCAAAATGGTAGCAGGTTCCTCTTGCCCATAGGGGCGTTAATAACGAGCAAGCAACTGTCTTTGAGTCTGCCTCCCTGGACTTGGCTGACAGCTACTTCCCCAATTTCTTCTCATTACCGGGTAGTGAAGTGGAGGGTCATTTGCTACCCCCTCGGGACACCAGAACACTTTGAAAACATGAAACGTTGTAGAGAGCTGTCAAAAGTACACAACACTGGTCGGATGAAATGGCAAGCGTGAATCGTGGCCACATGTGCTCCACCACAGTGTGAACAGCATGATTTAAATGAAAAAATTATTACATAGAATTAGCAGAGATTCTAAGCCACACCCTGCTCCAACCAGGGCTGACACCACTGCACATAGGTTGACACAATGAAGACCAATCTCGATTAACATTTGATTCCTCGTTTGTGAAAAATAAGACAAATTCATTGAATTTATGTGATAGAACTTCCTTTTTTTCTTTTTTTTAAAGGATTTTATTTGTTTTTAGAGAGAGGAAAAGGGAGGGAGAAAGAAAAGGAGAGAAACATCAATGTGTGGCTGCCTCTCACATGGCGCCACCTTCTAGGGACCTGGCCTGCAGCCCAGGTGTGTGCCCTGACTGGGAATTGAACCAGCAACCCTTTGGTTCGCAGGCTGGCACGCAATCCACTGAGCCACACCAACCAGTACATCTTTTTTTTTCTTAAGTGAAATAATAGCTGTTGCATTCTCTGCTTTGGAAGGCAATGCTCACTTCACCTTTTTTGCTGCATGTCTCACAGAAAGGAGATGGGGTGATAGATAAAGCTGAGCTTCGGGAAGCTTGTGGTCAGGCCCACCTGCACTTGGATGAGAGGCTGTTGGACCTGTTATTTGACTACTGCGATGTGGATAATGATGGGCTGATTAACTACCTGGAATTTGCAAATTTTCTTAACTGGAAAGATAAAATGCCTCTTAAAGAGTATGAAGAGAGGGTTATCATTAAAGGTAATTTTTGAAACTTTGCTGAATTCTTAAGTGGACTTTTACATTTTTATTTTTCTAGGAGTTCATCTCTTCTCAATTTCAATATTATATATTTTAGATATGTAGGTTTTTATATATGTAGACATATTTATTTATTTGCTTGTTTATACATAGAATATCTGTAGAAAGATAGGGAAGAATTTAATAACATTTGCTGTTCCTAGGGAGGGGCAACAGGGTAGCCGAAGGATAGGGTGACAGCAAGATTCACTGTTTAATCTATATTTTGTATCTTTTGAATTTAGAAGCATGTACTACTCCTTTAAGAAAAAAAATTAACAGCAAAAGAAGTTATTCAGAAGCGCAAAATAGTATATATAGTTCCTCAGAAAGCTGTTTGAAAATCATTTTTGTAATTAGCTCACTTCCATCAGGGAAAGTCAGTAAATGAAGTAGAATTTGACAAAGGAAAATTTAATCGTTTAAATCTTTGAAGAAAAAAGGGAAACCATAATCTTTACATTTATTTAAATATTTTCATGGCTATGTATTATATTCTTACATCACTAATCATATATAGATATATACATATTTGTATGTGTATATGCACATATTTAAACATAGCGAAATTGACCATGTATTCACCATTTTTATTTTATTTTTTTAATTTAACTTCAAATTTCTATGGAATGAAGAGATACTTTTATGTGTTCTGTAAACTTCATTTTCAGTTCCCTCATGCTGGTGTATTATAAATTATGAAACTATTTCTCCACTCTTTGAAATTTAGGTTGTTTCCAGACAGTTTTAAAGTAATACGGGTAATGCTTTAATGATTATTAACTCTCAGCTTTGTGTTTCTAATCATATCTCATTTCTTATGAATGTTATTATTATCCCAGAAGTTAACTGTCTTTGTATATTTTTTGTTTTGCTTTTCTAAATGATTTGACCAATTTGCAACTTTGTCCGCCAAGGCTGGGAGACAATTTTACTGCAACCATGTTTTATTGAGTGTTATTTCAAACAGTCCTCTAATTTAGCTGCTATATAGTGATTCATTATTTGCTTTAATGTTTGAATCTTGATTATTAGAGAGAATTGGCTATTTAGAAGGTTGTTTACAATTTTATTTTCTCTCTTCTAAAAAGTGAAGATACTACTGTTTTCATGTCTATTCCTTGGTCATGTCTTTCTGCAAGGCCCTGCCAGTCCACCCACTAGGGCAGCAGGAGAATTTTCTCTACCTAATTAAGCTGTCAGAAATATGGGTGTTTTTTTCTTCTTCTTCTTGGCACAACTAATGAGTAGTGGGGAAAAAGCAGAACCCTGTTTTCAAACCAGTCTTTCAAGTTGTTCTTGGATTTTGGGTCCTGACTTTGTCAGCCATTTTCAATGAAATTCTTGAGATTTTTCATCTTCTAAGACAGTGGCCGGTGCTTCAGAAGGGGCTCAGGGATTGTTTTATACCAAGTTCTTTCTCTCTTACTGTTGACTTCGGGAGGAAGGGTGAAGGGGTGGGTAAGTACTCTAAGACAGTGGCTTTCAAACACTTTTCCGAGGAACTTTTTTATTTGAACAGATTTCTGGTTTTTCTGTATGGGGAGGTGGTGGAGGTGGGGAGAGGATTTGAGGGTCTGGAATGGGCCTGAATGCTTTCATGGCAAGAGTTGTTAGGTGCTGAATTCCCGGGGAGTGCAGACTTTACCGAGGCGTGTCTTCTGGTTGGCCACAGTTCTCACCTCATTCTCATACTGGGGCACCATTTGCCTCTACAAAGCTTGCTTGAACTTTTTCATAACTGCGAGTTCCTGTAGAGAATGCAGGACCACAGCGCCCTCTACTGCTAGTTGTCAAGTTAGCAGGTCTGTTTGAAACAATGTCAGGAATGTACTCTTAAAATTCGTAATTGGTTCAGCAAAGCTAATCTGCAAAACAGGCCAGAATCTTATAATTTCAGGGTTTTCTTTTATAGACGATTTTAAGGGAGTTATTCATAATCAGTTTCTGAACTCATAGTGAGTTCTCATCATTTTTCCAAATGTTGCGACATACGGGGCTCCCCTTCCTTGATCAGGTATGTGTGGAATTTACAACTCGAAATATGTCTTTTCCTATATCCTCCTAAGGCAGAGACTCTGGCAGTCCTGTAGTTCAAGTAAAATATGAAAATAAGCACTGATTAAAAAATAAAGAAAGAAAAAAATAGGTTCTATGTTTTCATTCTTTTGGATCTAAAAGCTTTATTCTAGAGTCAAATGAGTGGAATGGAAAGAAGAAACATTGGACCAGGTTCTAATTTCCTGGTGTATGACATTGGCCTGAACTTACTCTTCTACAGTGGGGTGGGTGCTGGCATCCATGCAGGGTTTACTACAGTCCCAGCTCAGTTTCCACCAGCAGGAAGAAACTGAATGGGAAACATGATTTTGCTGCAGAGTTGGAAGAACCAAGTAGTAACTTCTTCCTGTACTTTCCTCCCCTTTCCCTCTTTGCTTAAAGGTAGAAAGCCAGATTGTTCAAACTCTGCTGAGGCTAATGTCCAAGAATCTGAACCAACTCTCCTGATAAAGCCTGAAGATATTGTCTTAAGTGGGAACTCAGAAAAGACCCTCCGGACACTTCTGAGGCCTGGCGATAAAGTTGCCAGTCACTATAAGACCTCTTCTTCTGAGATCAATGCGGTTGTAGGAGCTGTTCCTTCCATTTGTGAGTATGTCACCATATTTGTTGAGGTTTAAAATGATCAATAAATGTGGAAGTGACATGTCCTTCACCTGTCCTTGCATTAGACTTCAGACTTTACATTTCTCAAAGCCTAGGATCTTTCATTTAATTCTGTATCCAAGCACCCGGGGGTCTCAGTAAGTTTAGGCTGAACTGAACTATTGTTGGTGATGATCCCAGTGAAAGGATTCTCTCTATATTAATGAAATCAAAACCATCATAGATGAGAACACTGAATGGTATACACTGTAGGAATTGAAACATCACCAAGCTTTAGGAGACTTTTAAACCACGTGACTCTTAGCTACATTCAGATTTGCCTTCAGATATTTGAAGAGCTCTAACAAAACAATTCTCACTATCTTCATTCTCTATCTATTAGTTTGCTAGGGCTTCCATAACAAGTACCACAGACTGGATGGCTTAGCCAACGTAAGTGTACCATCTCACAGTTCTGGAGGTTAGAAGTCCAAGATCAAGGTATCCGCAGGGTTGTTTCCTTCTGAGGGCTGGGAGGCAGAATCTGTTCCCTGCCTCTCCCCTAGCTTCTGGTGGTTTGCTGGCAGAGCTGGCGCAACTTGGCTTCTGCTGCATCTCCCCGTCATCTGCTGTCATCTTCACACGGCATTCTCCTATGTGAGTGTCTGTGTGGCCAAATGTCCCCTTTCTCTAAGGATCCCAGTCATACGCAATAGGTGAGGGGACTATTCCAGTACGACCTCACCTTAATTACATCTGTTTGGACCCTATTTCCAAATAAGGTCACATTCTAGGTCCTAGGGGTTAGAACACATAAATCTGGGGAAGATACAGTTTAACCCATAATATTTTATATCTCCATATCAAAGATGATGAACATTGGTTATTAGACTATTTTATGTTGGTTAAGATCACTTCCTTGGACTAAGGGCATGGTTAAGGATTTACATATTTTTTTGTAGCTGGATTTTATAGACTTGCTATGCGTTCTGGCACACTGAGGTCTTGCTATTCTTTAGAATGATGCTGTCTATGGACAGAACTGGGGAGCATTATGCTCAGTGACATAGCCAGGCAGTGAGGGACAGATACTGTATGATCTCACCATTAGCAGGAATCTAATCAACAAAAGGAACAATCAAGCAAAATATAGTCAAAGACACTGAAACTGAGAACAGGCCAACAGTGACCAGAAGGGAGAGGGGAGGGGATAACAGGGGAAAAGGGTGAGGGGCTACAGGAACAATGATAAAGGACACATGGACAACAACCAGGGGAAGAGGGGAAACAGGGGAGGGAGGTGAGGAGGGCTAGGGTGTTGGGAAGGGGTGGGGGAAAAGGCAGAAAACTGTACATGAACAACAATAAAAGAAATGTTAAAAGAAATAGAATGATGCTGTCTAATAGAAATATAACTGGAGTCGTATGTGCTTATAAATTTTCAGTAGCCACATTAAGAAAAAGTAAACAAGTAAAATTACTTTTAACAGTATGTATATTTTTGTATATAATATGTATCTCCAAAATATTATCATTTTAATGAGTAATTGATATAAAGTGATTAATTAAATATTTCACTTTTTGCTACAAAATGTTTGACATCCAGGGTGCATTTTGCACTTATAGCACATCTCAATCACATTTCAAGGGCTCCAAATAGCCACATGTGGCTGCCGGCTACTGTATTCTACAGCTCAGTTTCACACTGTGTGTTTTCCTCCCTCGCTGATGTCCTAGGTTATCCCATCCACGGTGTTCCAACCATTCGGTCTGATATTCCTGCCCCCCGATTTCGCCGCATCAGCGACAGAACTGATTATGGTGAAGAGGGCAATGCCTATTCATTACTACATCCTAGCATCTTTGGCCAGAAGGGAGTGTTTGAAAGAGACTTCTTCCAGAGCAGATCCAAAAAAGAGGTACAGCATATTATTTCAAAAGGGTTGAAAGAAATGTCCGCTTGACATAAATACATACACGTAGGAATGTTTATATATCAACAAGTATTGACTATTAGACTTTATAAAACTTGAGCTTTTATATTAGACACAAGAAGTCATCAGGAGCCCCAAATAAATGATGCTTGAGGGTGATGTTCAAATTGGTTGTGACATTTTGGTACCATTCTTGAAGCGGAATTTAGTCTATGATAGCAAGCATTACTTTGACCTCATATATTCACTGGGACCTGTGATAAAAAGAAAAATGTTTTCCTAAACCGTTCAACATCATTCTTAGTTGAAAAAAGCAGCCGAAAGGATCAGTCTTTCTTTGTGTGAGTGCTTGCGTCTCCGGAACCAGAGAGTCCGTGCAGGGCGAGCGCTCCCTACCCTCCCCTGCGCTGCTGCTGTCAAGCTCCGATGATCCGATGATTTCAAATACTCGGTCCCGTACTAGGTGCCAGCTCATCCATCTTGTTTTCTCTCTCTCTCTCTTTTTTTTTTTTTTTCTCAGAAAACATGCTCCTTGTATCTCAGGTGATTTTCTTCCTAGATAATCAAAGCAAGAGCAGCCAGTGAGTCACTGGGGTTCAGAGGGCCGAGCATTAATGGGAGCGCCCGGTCAGACCAACGTGGTTAGCACTGCACCTGCGATCTAGCGAGAAACTGCTTCCCCAGAACCTTCTGGGCTGCAGGGAGAAATGGTGTGAATAGACATACGAAGCCTTCTGGGACTTTGGATGAAGGGGCGATGGCTTGAAAACTTACTAAATACTAAATTAATAATGGATTCATTGCAATGATTCATTCTGTTGAGGTGGGGGAGACAGGAAGGGAGAAGCTCGGAGGACCACGCCTCTTGTTTGGTTCCAAAGAAGGAACTCAGGATCCTTCCCAGCCGGTCAGAGAAGAGGCACACCCGGTCTGTGTTTTCAGTTCCTTCAGTCGCTTCAAAGGGCCCATGAAACTGAAGGTCAGGGTTGCCAAAAGAACAAACAAACAAAAAACCCTGTGAAAATCTCCTGCTTGTTTTATGAAGCCTAAAATTCTTTTTGACTAGGAAGTGGTCCTTTAGTTCACAATTTGAGATGAAAAGTAAGACCCAAAGGCCTGGTTGGAGTTAACCTGGGAATAGATGTGGGTTTCTGTAACAGTATTACATTAGCTAATCAATACTCATTGGAATGCTGAACTTGGGAGGGTTGCCTCCTGGGGAGGGGGCAACGAAGCAGAAGAGGAGCTCTGGGATGCCCAAGGCTCACTCAGATCACGTTCACGCTGACCACGTCGGTGGCGTTCACTCCGCGGGAACATTCTCCACCTGCTGCTGGGCGCAGGGAAACAGCAGCCCTGCAGAGGGACCTCGAGGTGTTTTTGCTGTACAGCTGCAGCTGCTGGCAGAGCTGTTCTTCGGAATTTCAAGTGTATTTGATTATACTGTTAATTTCCCACAAGGACAGATCATTTCTAGGGGATCTTTTAATTGTTGTTCAGATTCTGCTTAATAAATGTATTCTGCAACTACTCTATTTCTTTGGCTTCCCTATTCCCTAACCTTTCATTTCCAGTTCCCTCTTTGCTTTTTTTCCCCTGGTACACTTTATAGTAAATGTTTTTCCTCTTTAAAATTCAGTTTCTTTTTTGTTTGCTTGTTTCAAATCTTTTATTCCCCTCTGCTTATTCTAATGTTTCTTTTCACTGCTAGTTCTTAATCGTTCCTTTCTTATACTTTCTCTGGGACTTGAGAAGCATATGTTCCCTCTTCCTTCATCTCTTTTAAAAATTATTATTGCAGAGCAATTATTAATAACCAAAGTTTGCTGGTTTTCAATATGCTCAGATTTCAGTCTGCTCAGTTGCTTGTGCATGCACAATCTCCCTGGCAGTTGCACACCCAGAACTAAAGTTTGCAACAGGCCAGTTAGAGGTGTTTTATACACATTCTTATTTTAAAGAAGAGAAACTGATTTTCAAGGGGCTTGCATGACATAAGATCACAGCGACAAGAAGTGACTGAGACGGAACTCACATACAGCAGGTATTCTATTTGTAACTCTCTTTGCTGGAATTTGCCTGCCTCCCTTTAAAATAACAAAAAACATTTAGAGTTGAAAGCAATTTTATACTTTGGCTATTATAGTTGAACACCCTCATATTCATCTTCACAAAGCTCTTCCTGAAATGAAAGTCCTGGAATTTCGATATTTGCTCATTATATGTAATATGCGCGCATGCGCACACACACACACACACACACACACACACACGACCTACCTTTTCCCCTATGTATCTTTTCTTTTGGATAAATATTTGTAGTCTTACATGTTACAAACATGGCAAAAATACAAATTTATAAACATAAATCTTGACTTGACTTTCCATGTTCTCTTCTAGATTGCACAGATACTATGTAACATTGGTGTCAAGCTTTCTGATGAAGAATTTGAGAATGTATGGAATCTTGCATCCAAAAAACATCGCAGAGGGGAAGTTTGTATTGAGAACATCAGAAATGCCCTCGATGAGCTGCAACATGCAGACTGGATCAAGCGTAAAACAACCATGTGATATTTTTGGAGTTTATTCACTTAAATAAAAGAATTGTTAAATCTGTGTTCATATAAAATGTTCATTCCATTCCAGTTTTAGCTCTTATGTTATCAGTAATCACTGTGACAGGGCACATACACCTGTATGTGTTGCTAATAAGTTAGATTTCGGATTTTTAAATTTATTTTATTTTATTTAGCACCAAAGAACTTGACAAGTGCTTCATGAAAGCCATGGTTTGGAATGACATTAGAAGTTCGTTATGTTTAGTATAACTAAGAATTCATTGCATTTTAGTTGGTTGTCTGAAGGTCTGGTCTGTGATGCCAGGTTCACAGAAATTTCGCCTTCCACATTCTGTTCATTTTCTTTTTGGGCGTCACTATAAAAATGTAAGCTTAGTGGACTTTTAGTTTCTTTGAGCATCTGAGGAAACGGACTTAATCACAAGGAGCAGAACTTAGCAAAAACTTGAGTTCCAGCAATGACATCATGACCATCGGTTTTTAGTATCTTTCTATGGCCTGAAAATCATGTTGTCCTTGAAGAAACCGAAGAGGACACAGCTGACCCACCATTTAGATGTAGCTTTAGAGAGTGTTTAGTAGCAAACTGTACTGAGTCACTCCATCCCTCATGCCTCAGTTCTTTGGTATACACAGGCAGTGCCCAGCCTGGATGACGTGGGGATGGGGAGGTGTGTGACCCCGGCACAGCGGGATTTTTCTGTATTGTGGGTGAAATCCACGCCTGAAGCTTTATCAGTAGTATAACCTGGCTAATTCAATGATCAATAATGTGAATTCTATCAGTATTTCTCTGTGATAGACCTTAGCCTTTTGTTGCTTGTTGTCTGTTAGTATGCAAAAGTATTGTTTAACGTAGACATTGTGGTTATACTGTAGTTTGCCATCACTTAAAGAGAACTAAGTAAGGTTTAAAAACTTGCTGTACCCAGTCTCTAGAAAAATAATTTTATAATAGATTTATGATATAGGGAATTTATACATATGTTAAAAATTTTAACTTTTTATTTTGAAATGATCTCAGACTTACAGCAGATTTGCAAAGGTAGCACAGAGAGTTACCCAGGGCTGTGCTGGAGCCTGCCACTCGCAGGCCAGCAGTTCTTGTCAGCCCTGCATCTAGTGACACCACCTTGATAGCTTGAAAGTAACTATATGGGAGTATTTACACTAAGGAACCAAAGTTATAGATTAGGGATTTCCCCTAAAAGAGCCCGTTGTTAAACATTTACAAGCATATATAGGTCTGTGTGTCTGTCCATCCATCCATCCATCCCTCTATTCACTAACAAAGACAGATTCATTGACCAAACTTTAATCAGGCTCCTATGAGCCCTCTTTTCAACTAGGATTTGACCTTGGACTTCTGTGTTTGTCCTTATTGGGTCTACATTACCCAGTTTTTGAAAGAATCCTCCTAAGTCTAGAGAAAATCCTCTCACCCTTGATATCTGACTCCCCTCCCCTCCACCATGTCCTATCAAATAGCTCATCCCTCATCTTTTATATATGAAACCTTGACTTGCCTTTAACAGGAACACCTGTTAAGTTGTGTAGCAAGAACACCCCCCCACCCTTGATGTCTCTGTAATAATTTTTACAGAGACAATGTAATGTACAAACCTGTCCCAATCTGATCCTAGGCTACAAAATCCCCATTTTTTTCTTGTTATATTGAGAACGAAGCCTAATTCTATACTGAGATCTCTTTCCCTTATTGGAAATAAGATCTGTGTTATACTGCTTTAACTATTGTCCAGCTCTGTTTTCTTTAACTTCATCTATCCATGCACCCACCCACCTACCCATCAATCCACACATGCATACTTTACTTGTAAACACTCCTGTGCGTATTTTTTTTGTTTCCTACAAAGACATTCCGTTACCAACCATAGTGTAATTTCCAAAGTCAGAAAATTATCATTGCTATGGCATTATTATCGAATCTACAGACATTTTTCAAATTTCTCCAATAATCCTTTATCATACTAATATTGTCCTTTATGGCAAACACATTTTTCTTGGTCTAGGTTGGATCCAATTTATAATTACATGCTGCATTAAATTGCCATGTCTCTTTAGTTTCTGTTAATCTGAAACAATGCTTTTTATTTTTAAGCTTCATGCCTATTGATGTTATCCAAGCCTCTAGGGACTGAACTGAGTGAATGCACTGCATCACAGGCTATTGTCAATATTCTCTTGTGAGTGGGCCTCTCACTCCTGTGCCCAGGAGCTGTTTCAATTGCTTCTTGCTTTGGAATTGATTAGGATTAAGAAACTCACCTCCTGTGAAGATTTCTTTCTCCTATAAATTAAATCACCTAGAGTCAAAATGGGGCATGTGATGGGGATGGTTTTTGAGCCACATGAGCCTGAGTTAAGCTGATTGATGGTTTGCTCCCTGCCTTGAATGCAGGATGGCTTCAGGGTGATGGACATGGTGATACATATCTGGGTAAGCTCTACTTAAAAAAGCTAGAGCCAGACTACCGAGCTTTGTAGCATAAAAGCATTTGAATTGACTTACTGTTTAAAAGTTTCACCTCCTAATATTCAAAAGGGCTTATGTACATGGAAAGACTCTTTTCTATACTTGAACCCTTGCCTAGCTGCTTCTTACTGTGTCTTGGCAACCTGCAATCCGCCGAGGTCACGCCCCTCATAAGTATAGCAAGAGTGTTCTAACTGAAATGTACATCGAATTGCAGCAGGCTGTATCTTGAGGCTGCTTCTGCCTCGTATAGGCCTGCTGGCTGGTGTTGGCTTGCCAAACATCTGCCTGAGAACCCCTCCACGGCTTACGGTGTCATCAATGCTTCCCTGTGGTTTTATAAAAGTTGTCTTTCCTAAGGTCCGAGCAGTTGGAAACCTTCCAGTTTACCTTCAGTCAAGGCCAGCATCTCCCCTGTTTGCTGATGTCATGTGCATATGCAGTCCTGTCACTGAAGAAGCCGACTTTAACCTGTGGCCCAAGTTGCCTTAAGCAGCATCCTTCTCTTCCTGGGGCCCAGCAAAAAGCAGATGGCCCAACTGCAAAGCTGGCTGCATTGCATCACATAGACTCCTGAAGTCAAGCAGTGTATGGCTGTTCATGGTGCTCAGGATGCTGTCAGATACATAATTTTCTTTCTGTGTAGAATATGAACATCTTGTGATTTACATCTCTTTGCCTATACTCACAAAACATGAAGGATTATAATCTCAATCGAGTTTCATGCCTTCAAAGATTTTAAATTAATTATTTAGATTTTTTTCTTGCTACAATGACACAATCTGCCCCAAACTGTACTGCATCAGATATGTAGTGCTGATTTGCAAGTATCATAGCCCCTAGTGTGACATAGTCTTTGGGTCTTCATGCTTCACGAAGTCTGACCACAAAGTGTTATGACACTTAGCAGTTTTGGTTAACCAATTATACCTTAACTGAGAAGCAAACTGGGACCATTAGGTTTGTATAATAAATCTTGTCACTCACTGGACTTGTGATCTTGGGACAGACACCTAACCTTACAAAGCTGTGGTTTTCTTAATTATGAAATGGAAGTAATAGTGGCTTCCTTAACAACTGGCAAGGTGGTTTTGGTGGCGATGGAGATAATGGATATATGAGCACCTAGCACTATCTTAGCTCAGTGAATACTAATCAAAGGCCTAGTTGGGTCATAATGCATCCTGCCCACTTGTAAGTACCATTTCGTTCTCCATTTACTCATTTCATTGGCTTTTCTTGGTTTTATCCTTATTTTTATGATTCTTAATTAGGTGTCTATTGTTGATTTTTGGCAGATTTGACAATTTGCATGGGCTTCCTGCTTTAGGTAGTTCAGAATACCTATCATGGCATGTCTGTCACTTCTTTATGCTTTGAGCAGTGCTCCTCATTCTAATTTTTTTTAGATGCACACATAAACTCTGGGATTTTTATTGTGATTTCATTGACTCTAAAGATGTATTGGGGGAATCGACATTTTTATAATGTTTATCTCAGTAATGCTCATGGTTTTCCATATTGAGATACTGTGTACCTTCTATTGAATTTATTCCTAGGTATTTGTTGTTTTTGATGTTCTAATAAATTGTATTGATTTTTAAATAGATTTCTTGAAATATCATTTATATACAGTAAATGCAACACTTTTTAGTGTGCGATTTCATGAGTGTTGAAAAACACATGCAGGTTGTATAACCAGTACCACAAATAAAATATAGAACTTTTCTATCACTTCCCCAAAATCCCTTGTGCCCTTTGCAGTAAACATCTCCCCCTCCCACTCCAGCCCCTCATAACCACTGATGTGTGTTCTGGGCCTAGAGTTTTGCCTTTTTCAAAATGTCATTTAAATGGAATCACGGAATATGTAGCTAGCCCTGTGAGTCAGGCTTTGTTAAATTAGTACAATGCTTTTTTGATGCGGCCATGGTGATGTGAGGAATAGTAGCGCAGTCTTTTTTTTGCTGAGTTGTATTCCACTGTATGTTTATTCACCAGTTAAGAATTGTTTCCAGTGTTTGGCAATACACTTGGTATAGGTTTTGTGTAAACATAAGTTTTTATTTCCCTTGGGAAGACATCTAAGGATAAGATTGCTGAACTATATGGTAAGTATATATTTAACTTTATAAGAAACAGAAATTTCCAAAATGGCCATATCAGTTTCCGTTTTCATCAGGAATTTATGAGACTTCTAGTATTTCTAGTGCATCCTGGTATTGTCAACATTTTTTTTATCCTTACCCAAGATTATTTTTCTCATTGCTTTTTTAGAGAGAGAGGAAGGGAGAAAGAGAAATATCAATGTATGAGAGATAGGTCGACTGGTTGCCTCCCATACGTGCCCAAATTGGGGATTGTGGACCAGGAATCTAACCCACAAGCTAGGTATGTGCCCTGACTGGGAGATGAATCTGCAACATTTTGGTTAAGGGACGATGCTCCAACCAACTGAGCCACACTGGCCAGGGCTTGTCAACTTTAAAAAAAAAGTACATTAGCCATTCTAGTAGGGCTGCAGTAATGGTACACTATGGTTTTAGTTTGCATTTCTGTGATGACTAATAATGTCAAACATCCTTTATGAGATCATTGAACATGCATATATCTTCTTTGGTGAAGCATCTGTTCAAATATGTTGCCTATTTTTTATTGACTTGTTTTCTTATAGTTTTAAGAATTCTTTATATATTCTAGATACAAGTCCCATCAGATATGTGTTTTGAAGATGTTTTCTCTTAGCTTTAGCTAGTCTTTCATTTTCTTAACAGTATCAAAAAAACAGAAAATCAAATATTTGAAGTCCAATTCGTCAATTTTATAATAAATTGCCATTTCTCTTGAATTTGGCAGTTATAAATTTAAAGTGAGACTTATCCTTGATATTATATATTTTTTCAATTAGTTTTGTTCATATGCACCTGCTGGACTTCAGATCTGGAATAAGTGGAGATCTGGATTTAGTTAGGGTTGAAAGTTCACCTGGTAAAAAGGTGGCGGGAAGAAGGGACAAAGGAGACAAGTGTATGTGAGGAAGTGATTCTAGTGATGTATCATGGACACTGAGATGGGTAAAGAGGAATTTCAAAAGTGAAATAGTCCTGAAAAATGCCAGGGTCAATGGATTGAACCATCCTCTTGGGTTAAAGAATTGTGAAGATGTACTATTAAAAAAAACAAAACAAAAAACCCAAACTAGAAAAATAAGAGTTGGTGACCAGAGAGTGGAATTCTTGTCAGTGAGATTTTGAAGGTGGCAGAGTTGCCCGTAATGGCAATGTTTAGGATATGACAATGTGCCTGAGTGACTGAAGTAAGTGGAGAACAGGATCATTGCAGGAGAGGAATTAAAAAAGTGAGAAGACAGGAGAAGGATCACCTGCATGAATGTTGATATTACCAAGAAAGGTAACAGGAAAACTAACACACAGAGAGTGATCCTGGTTACATGTCCCTTTGAATTCATAATAAAAGCTACACATGACTTCCAGTCAAGATGGAGGCATAGGTAGATACATTTTGTCTCCTTGCATAACCAAAAGAAGGATGACAACAACAGATTTAAAAACAAAAAACAACCAGAACTACCAGGAAATCGAATTGTATGGAGATCCAACAACCAAGGAGTTAAGGAAGAAACATTCATCTAGACTGGTAGGAGGGCAGAGATGGGCAGTGGGGATGGAGAGGATGCATGGCAAGGCAGCAGCCAGAGGACTAGGGCAGGCAAGGTGGTAGCTGGTGGATGGGAGGCCCCACATTTTCATATAGATAAAATCGGGAAGGAAAACTGGGGAGAGAGACAGACCAAGCAACCCAGGATTCCAATAGGGGGAAATGAAGCCTCAACACCTCTGACTGTAAATACCTGTGGAGGTTGAGGTGGTGGGAGAAACTCCTAGCCTCACAGGAGAGTTTGTTGGAGAGACCCACAGGGTCCTAGAATGTACACAAACCCACTCACCCTGCAATCAACACCAGAAGGGCCCAATTTGCTTGTGGGTATTGGCAGAAGTGACTGAAAGCCAGCCAAGAGCCAAGTAAGTGGTATTGTTCCCTCTCTGACACCTTCCCCACATACAGCTCCACAATGCAGCAACATGGGTTGCCCTACCCTGGAAAATACCTAAGGCTCCACACCTTAAAATGTAACAGGTGTGCTGAGAAAAAAAAATAACGGTCCAAATGAAAGAACAGATCAAAACTCCCCCCAAATACAACTAAGCAATGAAAAGATAGCCAACCTACCAGATGCAGAGTTCAAAATACTGGTAATCAGGATGCTCACAGAAATGGTTGAGTATGGTCATAAAATAGAGGAAAAAGTGAAGGCTATGCAAAGTAAAATAAAGGAAAATGTACAGGAAACCAACAGTGACAGGAAGGAAATGGGGACTCAAATCAATTATTTGGAGAAGGAAAAAATAAACATTCAACCAGAACAGAATGAAGAAATAAGAATTCAAAAAAATGTGAAGAGGCTTAGGAATCTCCAGGACAACTTTAAATATTCCAACATCCGATCATAGGGATGCCAGAAAGAGAAGAGGAAGACCAAGAAATTGAAAACTTATTTGAAAAAATAATGAAGGAGAACCTCCCCAATCTGGTAAAGGAAATAGACTTTCAGGAAGTCCAAGAAGCTCACAGAGTCCCAAGGAAGTTGGACCCAAGGAAGCACACACCAAAGCACATCATACTTACATTACCCAAGATTAAAGATAAGGAGAGAATCTTAAAAGCAGCAAGAGAAAAGGAGACAGTTACCTACAAATGAGTGCCCTTAAGACTATCAGCTGATTTCTCAAAAGAAAGCTCGCAGACAAGAAGAGGCTGGAAAGAAGTATTCCAAGTCATGAAAGGCAAGGACCTACATCCCAGATTACTCTATCCAGCAAAACTATCATTTAGAATGGAAGGGCAGATAAAGTGCTTCCCAGATAAGGTTAAGTTAAAGGAGTTCATCATCTCCAAGCCCTTATTATATGAAATGTTAAGGGGACTTATTTAAGAAAAAGAAGATGATCAAAAATATGAACAGTAAAATGACAATAAATTCACAACTATTAACAACTGAACCTATAAAACAAAAACAAAAACAAAAACAAACTAAGCAATCAACTAGAATAGGAACAGATTCACAGAAATGGACATCACATGGAGGGTTATCAGTGGGGAGGGGGAGGGAGGAGAATGGGGGAAAAGGTACAGGGAATAAGAAACATAAATGGTAGGTACAAAATAGACAGGGGGATGTTAAGAATAGTATGGGAAATGGAGAAGCCAAAGAACTTATATGTATGACCCATGGACATGAACTAAGGTGAGGGAATGCTGGTGGGAAGAGGTTACAGGGCAGAGGGGAATAAAAGGGAGAAAATAAATGGGACAACTGTAATAGCATAGTCAATATAATATATTAAAAAATAATAAAAGCTACATACTATCACTTAGAAAAGCACAGATACACATACTTTTGGTAATGTTATATTCAATCCCCCTATGTTCCATGGATAGATCTCAAGACCAGGTATATATTAAAGTACCTCTACTCCAAACTTTTAAACTTATCCTCAGGTAAGTTTACTATATGTTCCTATTTTCCATTTGTTCGTCCTTCCCTCTGTCCATCCATCCATCCACCCGTCCTTGTGACTAACATTTGCTTGCCTGAACTGTTAAGTGTCCTTTTGGGAAGAATTCTCCTCTCTGAATGGAATGGCCAAGAGAAGTGCTTCCCCATTTGCAACCCTAGGGGGCACCCTAGCATTTCCAAACTTAGCGATGAGCTTGAGCCCACAATGCAGAATAGCTGCAGCCTGTTCATTAATGCTTTCAGAAAAAGAAAAAGAAAAAAAAAAGGGAATATTCAGTTGGAGGGAGGGGATGATTTATCACTACATTTTCTGAAATCCAGGGTGATCTATGCAGTTTCTTCTTTCATTATTTAGTGGCAGTAATTAGGCTGAAAAGGAACATTTAAAATGGTAAGCTAGAGGGGAGTTTTGTTTGGATTACGCAGTGTCATCTCTATGAAACAAGAAAAGCAGTGTGAAATATTCAGGTGAGATATAAATAAATATCCAAATACATCTCCATGTTCTCACCTAAATTGTGTTTCTATAGTGCTTAGGATAGTCTTGTTAAAAGTAAGATATATTATTCCCATAAAAACTTTAAAAAGCCAGTTTCCTAACCCAAGCAAATAAACTTAATCCATTTTCTTCGCAACATAGTTAACAAACCGAGAAACTTGTTGGAAATATGTGGACCAATAAAAAGTAATTTTATTTTATGTAATAATCACTTATGAAAACTCACTGAGGCTTGATGTGAAGAGCTGGGCTAGTTAGAGGTTAACACCCCAATTATAAACCAACAATGGGGATAGACACGAAGGGCACTTTTTTCTATTATGAAGCATTTACAATAATAACCTTGTAAAAAATAATGGGATCTATTTAAAGCTCATTTATTTCCCATCCAAGTGGCAATTTCTCATCACTCAAAATGCTAATACTGCCTCCTGAAACCCTAGGGATAATCCAATTCATGTGTGTTCGTTAAAAAAATGTGGTTAAAATAAGCAGGTGATTCTGTTTTAATAATATCTGTCCTGCCAGCAATAAGACAGTCTCAGGTGCAAATAAATGTATCAACAAACAGATTTTCTTTAAAGCACATGGGGTCGCATATCATTTCCAAATTAGTCAATTAGTATGATGCTATTGGAAGAGCTAATTAAAAAGTGCATTTAGACTCTGAAATGTTTCCTGAGAGTAATCTGGAGCATATAGTGCTTATTCTACCTGTAATTACCCTGCCTGATCTTCCACTTGGTAGATAGAGGTGAACACACCTTCACCTGGGCAAAGAAGAGCCCTTTCTTTTCTCTCCTGGAGTGAGATCATCTATGCCAGTACTTGAACTGATGAACACTCACACCTTTTAAAAAAGGCACTCCCCTTCCCAACTCTCTGAGCTTTTAGAAAGGTGGCTAATTAGCTCAGAATTTAGATGAAAACTAAGAATGTCTTTATCGAGGGCTCCAGTCTGTACTTTGCCCAGTTAGAAATATTTTCACAGTTAGAATCCTTGATAAGTTCAACAACTTCTGTAGTAAATGTATCTACCAGAAAAAACTGAGTTCTTGAGATTTATAGGTAGAAGAATTCTGCTGGGGAAGTGATTTGGGGAGACAGCATGAATAAGCAATATATATTTGATAGACAAGCCAGTGGCTTTTAAGCTTTAATGTGTATATCAATCACCTCTCACCTGTAGATCTTGTTAAAATGCAGATTTGTATTCAGTAGGCAAGAGTGGGGCCTGAGATCCTGCACTTCTAATGCTTCAAGGGGATACAGTGATGCTGGCTGGGGCTCCCACAGGCAACTTTAAGGTTTCTGGCAATTCTGTGACTATGCTTTTCGGAGTCAGCTCTCAATGATTCATCCCCCTGGTTTATATAAATCCTTTACTATTTACACTCCTGCTCACCGCACATGTTCTCTTTTGGTAACGTGCACTTTATTTTTAAAAATAAACTTTTAATTTTAGAATAGTTTTAGGTTTACAGAAAAACTATGAAGACAGTCCCCCACACCCTGTTTCCCTTGTTATTAACTTCTTGTGTTAGTACGCTGCCCTGGAACCAACACTCCTACATTATTATTAATTGGAGTCCATACTTCATTCAGATTTCCCTAGCTTTACCCTAATATCCCTTTTCTGTCCCAGGATACCACACTGTATATAATTGTCATGTGTCCTTAGACTACTCTTGGCTGTCATAGTTTCTTGGACATTACTTGATTCTGATGAATTTGACAGTTTTGAGGAGGGCTGGTTAGGCCTTTTGTAGAATGTGCTTTCACTGAGATTTGTTGATGAAAATTTTCAGTGACAGTTGACATTCAATATGATATTAGTTTCAGGTGTACAGCACAGTGGTTAGATATTTCTGTAACTTAGGAAAGGACCCCCTCATTCCCACCTGGCACCATACATAGTTATCACAATATTATTGACCATGTCCCTGGGTCGTACTTGACATTCTATGACTATTTTGTAACTGACAAGGTGTACTTCTTAATCTCTTCACCTCTTCCACCCAGCCACCCGAGATTCATCTGATCTGATCTCATTCTTTGACTGCGGTTATGTGCTTTTTTGGGGAGAAGACCACAGCCATCAAATGCCATTCTCATCACATCATACCTAAGAAACATATTATCAACATCACCTGTCACTGTGGACGTTAGATTCCCTGGTTGACGCAGTTTTTATCAACTTTCTCTCCTGTCGGGTTATTCCCACCCCCACCCCCGCCATCTTCACACCGTTCTCTAAGGAAGGAAGTCATATGCGCAGCCCATACTCAGGTAGTGGATAGTTTGGTTTCACCTCTCTGAGGGTGGTTTGTCCATTTCCCCCTATTTGTTGGTGAATGTTTAAATATTTAATAAATGGTTTCAATGTTTATTTAACCATTTATTTATATTACAGGTGTTTTATACTTTGGGTTGTAACCTTATATTGCTGTATTTTGTTGCTCAGATTTTTCCAGTGTGCTTTTGTTGATTTGCTTGTTTTGTTTGCTTTTTTAGCACCTTTTTTTTTTTTTTTTTTTTTTTTTTTACTTTCTGGCACTACAGGATGCACTTAGGGTCATTTTGTATATTTTTTGGCCCAGTCCTAGAATTAGGCATTTTCCCCAAGCACCCTAGCTATTTATTTTTAGTAGAGAATAGCATTGGAAACCAAGTTCTTGGCACTGAGTGTGCTTGTTGCTACTGGGGTATCTTTGCTTCTGTGCCCTCTCAGCTGGTAGAGCAAACAAATATAGATGTGTTTATTGACCTGTGTATCTACACATATTTACAGATATTTCTATGTGTAAGCACCTGTATCTATATTAAACTAACCATGTTTATATTGATGTCTTCCTTCCTCCCTCCCTCCCTCCCTCCCTCCTTCTCTTCCTTCCCTTCCTTATGTCCTTCCTCAGGGATTCAAATTATGCATATGTTTGGTCTTTTGAGGTGGATATTGCCCCTCAGCTCTTGGATGTTTTGTTTTTCATTTTAGTTTAGAAAGTTTCTATTGACTTTACTATCTTGAAATTCACTGATGGTTTTTTTTTTCAGCCATGTCAAATCTGTTGATGAGCCTGTATCAAAGGCATCCCTCCTATCTGTTACAGTACTTTGGATACCTATCATTTCCTTTTGATTTTTTTGTTTGTTTTTAACTCTCTGCATATATTACCTACCTGTTCTTGCATGTTGTCTACTTTTCTCTTAGAGTCTTTAACATATTAATCATAGATGTTTTAAACTACCTGTCTGATATTCTGATGGCTATGTCATATCTGAATCTGATTCTAATGCTTGCTTTTTTTAATTTATTGACTAGAGAGAGAGAGAGAGAGAGAGAGAACAACAATGATTTGTTGTTCCACTTATTTATACACTCATTTGTTGTTTCTTATATGTGTCCTGACTGGGAATTGAACCTGCAACCTTGGCATATCGGGATGATGCTGTACCAACTGAGTGACTTGGCCAGGGCACTTGCTTGTCTTTGGCATGCACTGTAAGTTTTTGTTGAAAGCTTGTCATGTTGTATTGGGTAATAGAGGAGAAAATGAGGTAAATTGGCTTTTGTGAAAATTTCTGTTAATATAGTTAGGGGTTCCTACTAGTTTATAGTGCCAGCAGATTCTGCTCCATGTAAACAGATCCTGTCTCCTGACTTTCTAGATTTGCCTGCCTCTCCAGCTTTTGGGGTGGCAGTTTTTCCTACAACTTCAGTTTTCTGATGAGCCCAGGAAAAGCTATTGTGTTTCAGTTTGTTCAGGTTTTTTTTTGTTGTAAGGATGGAAGTCTTGGCTTCCAAGCTTTCTACATGTTGGGGTGAAACAAGAGTGTTGTATTGACTTTCTGCTTGTACCTCCATCTTGGTGGAGGGAAAGCAGGGGAAAACCAAAAGCAATATACAGAGTCTAGCACAAATAATGCTCCTTTTTATTACAAAATCTTGTATCACAAAATTATAGGCATCGAATTCTGTAACATAACAATATCACACTCAAGTACACCATATGACATTAGGTGAAATGTTCAAATTAAATCTACAAATTATTACACCCATATTATCCTGCCAACCACACTCAAGCAGGTGTCACTTCTGCTGGACCCTGTATTTTATAATTTAGGAATTATAGTAAACAAGGATGAAACTAATGACTAAAATGAGTTTGAGAGTTTAATTTGCATGTTAACTATTTGTATGTCTTTATTTCATAATTAATAGAGATGTCTAATGATGCTCAGTTATAGGATCTTGTGGCTACTTCTGTGAATGGGAGTCAGCACTTATATGAACCATCACCTAATAGAGCAGATAAAATGTCATATTGTAACCGGAAAAGTACATATTGTAACCGGAAAAGTACATATTGTAACCGGAAAAGACACCAGTGTTCAGGCTGCCTGTCACTACCAAATCCAATAAACAAGGACAGCAATTGCATCTTTTATGGGTGCTTTATTCAGATGGCCGGTGATCTGAGAAGATGGCGGGTTCATATCCTAACAGACTATCTTGCCTTTTCTTTCCAGTTCAGACCTTATGTAAGGGGGGAGGGTAAACAAGGTGCAGTGTAGGCTTTGAGATTCAGAAGCTGCAACACTCCTGTCCTGGGCAGTTAGCTGTTCCCAGGGGAGGGTAGTCGTCTGCTCTCCCTGGAACACAAAGGCTGGGATGCCTTCAACTTGTCCCCAGGCAGTAATCTGTAGCAGTGCTCCAGAAAGTGGGCTGTTTTCCTAGAAGCCAGGATGGGCCTAATCTGTAGTTTCTGAAACAAAAGCTTTAACATACACATTACTTGCTGGACTTACAACTTTTTACCTTAAGCTAAAATTTTCCAAGCCTTGCATCCCCTATCAATATTAGGGATGTGTTTGGTTCATTCTTCTTTTTAGTCTGTCCTTTAATGACCTGAAAGAGCTTCTGAATGAGCTGTTTACAATTTTATGTAAATAGGTTATAATTTCTATGTTTATCATTGCTTCTTACAATTCACTTCTTCTGGATTTAATTTTTTTTTATTAATGTAGAATGTCTTTCTGTAGTTCTTTCTGCAGTGGCTTATGGTTTCTAATTCTATCTTTCTGAAGTTGTCTTGTAATTTCATTCCCAATCACCTAATACTTTAGCTGAGTATGTGTTACTGGCAAATGGCACCAGATGTTAGACCTTGGTCCTTGAGTTTTGGCTAAGAAAGAATCCAGAGCCAAGACTCGAATACAAGTGAAAGTTTATTTAGAAATTCGCAGAAGTAAAAGAAGTGAGCTGCAGAAGAAATGAGCCAGCTGGGCTGCATGGACTCAGGAAAAAAGTTATGGAGGCAAAAGAAGGGCCCTTGGAGTGTAGGAGAAAGAAAGGCAGAGAAAATGCACCTGGGGGGAGGGGAGGGGGAAATGTGTGGGCCGCTCCAGAGAGAACAGGCCTGTGGAAAGAAAAGGGTGGGCTAAGCTGTGGTGTGCTCTAGAGAGAGATAGCAGGATTGTGTCCTTTGTCTTAAGGGGTTTTATCTGTTTCCAAAGGCAGGGATTTTAGGGGAGGTCTCAGGAGAAGATCTCAACAGACTATTCATCAGCCTTCCTGGTGTGTCCTTTCAGGGCTGGTGCTAAGGTAGGAGGTCATAAACCATTGCATTTGGTCTTGATGTCAGCCATGGTGTTGCTTCATCTGATTTTGCTGCTTTTGTGGCCTGGAGCAGAAACACAACTGAAGCCTAGATTTTATCTCTACTTTGACCAAAATTCTCTTCCAGGTCAACAGATCCTGACCCAAGGCTTTGTTCCTAAGATCATTTGATGCAGGCCAGAACCTCCTTGTCCTGAGGGCTTAATGCTTAAGGGAGTGGTTGCATAGGACTAGCAACAGGCCAAGAGAAGAAAGGTCAGGTAGGGTCTGAACAGCATGATCGATGATATGGAAGGTCAGGGGGTCTAAACTACCTGACTGGTTATAAGCCAGGCAGGAAAGGTCACCCTAGAGGCAAGGTCCCACCCTACAATACTTGTTCTCCCAGCTCTGCCTGTTGCTAGGGCCCCAGGCTCTCTGCCCTGGTGATCTTCCCCACCTGGCTTGTGGTTCCTGCTCTGCTCACGTCTAACTGCCTACTTTATCATATGGAATTTTTATTGATAATTATCGTTGCTCACTGTAAGGTTTTTTTAGACCCCGCCGAGGAAATAAACAGCCAATTAGCCATGGAAACAGGCAGATGAGCTTTATTGTGGAAGTTTGTGCTCCCGGGCGATGTTTTCCCCACCCGGAGAAGGGGCTAAGAAAAGACCGCGCGGGAGAAGGGAAAGGCTGGGAGTTTTATACGGCTGGACTTCGAGTGGGAGCCAAGGATTGGGTCTTGGTGAACAAAGAAGCAACTTAGCATTGGTGGCTCCTGGTCTGATGTCAGTCACCTCTTCTGGGTCAGAGTTCAGTTGCCATATTACTTGTAGTCCAAATGGTGGCCATATTTGTAGTCCAAAATGCTAATTGTAACTAGATTCCCACTTGTCCTACCCTGCCCATCCTGACATCACCATTTTAGCAGATTCATTGTGTTTTAGTTCACATTGTTACTTTTGAGATAACTGCTTCCTGACTAATTGTTCTTACCTTGTAGGTCATGTGTCTCTTCTCTCTGCTAGCTTTCAAGGCTCTCTCATATTTTTTAAGTTCTGTCGTTTCACTGCCATATGGGTGTGGCACTATTTTGTTACTTTTGCTCAAGACTCATCGTACTCCTTATATCTGGACTCACCTTTGGCAAGAAAGCCAAGAATAAAAACAGATGAGTTTCAAGTGCTTTTTTTCTCTCAAGTTAAAATTGGGGAATAAATTCATTTAAATTTGGTGGCAATTTTTGCCAAATGAGACTGAAGTTTCAAAGAACAGAGTCAAAATCCAGTTTGTGCCTGTGGGCTGGGCTAACACTATTTCTCCTCCCACTGCTAACACATGGGCCTGATAGGTAATATACAAGAACAGCAACTAAATTGTTACAGAACACACACAGGGCCAAAGGGGGTACATTTACTATTACAGAAAGGAACCCCCACTAGGTTTGATTGTCTGCCGTCATAGGAAAGATGTCTCTCAATGCCAGAGATTTGTGAAAAGGAAGGGAAATGTTTATTTAAAGCTATACAGACTTAAAGTAGTGACCTAATGTCTTCATTAAAATATCAAAGTTCTTTTGGATACCCACAGACGTCCACAGTGCTTCCTTCTTCCCCTGCCCTAATTTGGGGTCCCGTATCTCAGGAAAAGACCTCCGTGATTCAGGCTGCTGGCACCATCAGCTGTGTTGCCGTCCAGGCAGGATCTCTAATTAATCCAAAGACGTGTGACACCTTCTCATGGCCTACTGGCATGAATTCTTTGTACTCATTTTCTTCCAAACAAAGTCTCTTCTGCTTCCTAAGCCATGTGGCCAAGGAGTGCGCCCCAAAGCCATAGGGTCTTCACTCTCGCCAAAGCCTCGTGGTTCTCTTTTCACCAAAGCTGCAGGGGTCTGTACTTTGGCAAAACCGTGTGGTTCTTCCCTCGATGGCTGCCATGCCTGTGTTGGGAACCGCCCTGCCTGGTATTGTTACAAAACAAACAAGGGGGGCCTGGGACGATATACTATTATTGAAAAAAAGCCCTCAGGTCGGTCATGTCCGCCGCCAGAGGAAAGACGTCTCTCAATGCCAGAGATTCGTGAAAAGGAAAGGAAATGTTTATTTAATGCTATACAGACTTATAGTGACTTAATGTCTTCACCAAAATCCCAAAGTCCCTTAAAACACCCACAAACAGACACAGTCCTTCCTTCCTTCCCCCTTTGCCCAGTCCAGAGTATTGTATTTCAGGAAAGGAAATAGAAGTCCATGGCTCAGGCAGTCCTCTGGTTCTTCCCAGTTAGTACTCCATCTCTACTGGGAGACCTCCCTGGGTTCCCTCCCTGGGTTCCTCCACTGAGTCGCCGGGATCTCTGCTAAAACCAGGTAGTGGTTCCCTCTTCTAAAGCTGTGGGGGTCCCCACTCTGGCAAAGGCACGTGGTCTTCTCTCCCAAGGCTGTGGGAGTCTCCACTCTGTCTAGGCTGTGTGGTTCTCCCTCTCAGGGCTGCAGGAAGGGAGAGTCCCCACTCTGTCTAGGCTGTGTGGTTCTCTCTCTCAGGGCTGCAGTCTTCTCTGCACTTCCATAGCCACATGGTTCTCCCCCTCAATGGCTGCTGCCTCTGGGTTTAAATCCTCGCACCAGTCTTCCTCTGCAGCCCCATTTCCGACTCCTCCCACACTTGGCTTCACATGCCAGAACTCATATTCTTCCAGCTTTACTGGACTGGCATCATGCGTCTGGGCAGGTGTGGCCCCAAGTCCTGGAGCCAATCATCTCCAAGCTCCCACGCAGGCACTGTAACTCAGGGGACCTGCTCCCCAGTTACATCTTGGTGGGGAAGTCCCTTTCCATCCCCCTGGCCTAGAGCATGGCCATAGCTATTTAACATATCTAAGCAACCAGCCAAAGGCTATAGATATGTTAAATGACCACACCAGAGGTTAGCTACAAGGCTGTTGCTATGCAAAACAGCTCTCAAAGGCCCTGCTCCATTTGTCCCTTCCCCCAACCCACACTCTGGTGGGGGGAGGTGAAGACATCCTAAAATCTCCTAGACACCTTGAGTTCTGGACCCCATTTTAAATGCCCATTTGGGGTCCCCCCTCTTGGCTACACCCTGTAACAGTATCAGAAGCTGTAACCCCCGCCTACGCTAAGGCTAAGGGAATACCTTTGGAACCATAAGCCAGCAAGGAGACAAGCTTATCTCCCTGACAGGAGCGCGCTTCTGCCCCTTCATACCTCACCAGGCACTTCGTGCCTGGACCCCAATGCTTGGTCAGTTAGCCAATGACGGGTAAGATTCCCCAAGGGGGAAATGACCTAAGACAGGCACAATCACATGGGAGGCCCCCAAAAGAAGGACTTTGGGGGCTATGGCAAAAGGGAGTGATGGACTCTCGCCCTTTGGCTTTGACAAAGCCCGAGTCCTCCTGCTCTGCAAGAAAATCTCTTAATCTCTTGGCTGCTTTACTTCCCTTGCTCCACCTAAGCCTGAAACAATGACAGGGTGGTGCTGCCCTGTGCTGGAAAGGGCGGATTCCCCAGGTGATCAGGCCTAAGAAAGAACATGTAAATTCCCGTGAAACCTTCTTTGTTTAGAATGCTCTCAGTTGAATGAGAAGGGTCCAAGGAGGAAGTTAGTTTGTTCCTTAAAGTCTTACAGCTCTTTGACCCTGACTCAAAATAGACCCTCAGAGTTCCTTGTTACCTATCGTTTGATCCTTACTTCCTTGCAATGAGTAATGTGCTTTACCTGAAATCTTATGCAAAATGAACCCAATAAAAGCCGGTTTGAATGGTAAATAGGCGTGCTCCCCAGTAGAGGGGGTGGCCGTTCAGTCCCTACTTCTCCACAGAAACTGGTCTGCCTCTGTGCATGTTTTTCCTTGCATTTTGACGAGCCATCCACAGCGTTCCGTGATCACTGCTGGCTGGTGACCCACGCATCATGCCTGGGTTTAAATCCCCACGCCAATCTTCCTTTGTGCCCCCATTTCTGACTCCTCCTACAATCAGTTACACCTGCCAGCATTCCTGTATTATTCCAAGTTTACTGGGCTGCCATCGTGAGTCTGGGCAGGCATGTCCCCATGTCATGGAGCCAATCTTCTCCAAGCTCTCACCCAGGCACTGTAACCTGGGGTACCTGCCCCCTAGTTTCAACTTGGGTGGAAATCCCTTCCATACCCCTGGCTCAGAGCATGGCTACAGCTATTTAACATACCTATGCAATCAGTTAAAGGTTATAGATATGTTAAATGAATTAGCTGCAAAGCTGTGGCTGTACAAAACATGCCCCTGCTCCATGTGTCCCTTCCCCCAACTCACACCTGTGGTGGGCAAGGGGTGAGGACATCTTGTATGTCTTTCTAATATTTCCTAGACACCTTGAGTTCTGGACTCCATTCCAAATCCCTGTTTGGGGCCTCTTCTTGGCTGCACAGTGTTTCAAAGTCACATGTCTTTAAAAAAAAAAACAACTTTAAAAAGCCAGGGTGCTGGAAACAAAGAGGTCATCTGAAGTCAGAGAAACGTGCTTGCACTATGACATCATGATAACCTGGGCCTGTGCAAGGGACACATTAGAACCAAGGCTGCTGAAGCAAGCCCAGCTCTCCAGGGGCTGTTGCGGCAGAATGTACTTTCCAAAGTTGGCCACAAGACAATTTCTCAGTCCACTTGTTCTTCTCTTTGTTTTAATATTTATTTGTTTATTTTTTTTAGAGAGGGGGAAAGGGAGGGAAAAAGAGAGGGAGAGAAACATCGATGTACAAGAGAAACATCAATCGGTCTCTCCCCTAACTGGGGACCTGGCCTGCAACCCAGGCATGCACCCTGACTGGAAACTGAACTGGTGACTTTTGGGTTCGCAATCCAGTTTTCAATTCACTGAACCACACCAGCTAGGGTAGTCCATGCATTCTTGTAGAAACTTTCCTCTCCTTTATCAAAAGGTGGGGCCCAATCCCTCTTTTCTTGATTCTGTTTTTGTTAGAATCAAGAACATGATAAAATGCAGCAGTGATGCTGCATGACTTCTGGATGTAAGTCAGAAAGGATGATGCATCTTTCACTTTGCTTGTTGGAACACTCATGCTGGAGGCCTGTGCTGCCATGTGAGCGGTCCAGCTGCCCAGAGGTCACCATGCTATGAGGAAGCCCAGATTACCCCATGTGGGGAGGCCGAGATACCCATGTGGGTATCCACCTGGAGAAGTCGTGAAACTGTCCATGGAGAGAGATGCCTGACCAGCTCCCATCTGCTCCTGCTGACCTCTGTCCACCCCATCCCACTTCCAACTCCAGTCGCCATATGCCTGCAACCACTTGAGAGATCTTGAGCCAGAACTGCCCACAGAACCAGTCTCAAATTTCTGACCCAGAGAAACTGTGAGATAATAAAATGATTTATTTGATTTTGTGTTTATTTATATTCTTTTAAGCCACTTAAATTTTTTTAAAGCAATTTGTTATGCAGCAATGACAACTGGAACTGCTCTGTTTTTAATAAAAAAGGGACCAACAATGTCCTTTCTGTGGACCCACTAATGTGGCAAGAAATCTTCTCTCTGTCTGGGGACCCTGGCCAAATAGTTTCTTTTGGGAAATTAAAGTTATAACAGAGATCTATTCTCCTGAGATTGTGAGCTATGAAACCGTTTAAATATGCATTGTTGGTGATTTCCCTCTCTTCCCCACCAAATTGCCTTTCAGAAAATAAAGTTAACATGGAATCAAATAGACCCAAGGGATGGAAGAAGAGAGTATCAAATATAATATTTGAGTATCTGGACCCAACTATGTCTGGCTTTATAATTACATGGGTCAGTATATTTTGGGTTTTGCTTTAATTTGTCTGAGTTCTTGTTAATTCTGACAAAAGGATCCTGATATTATAACTCCACTCATTCAGACCAGTTCAAGCTCAAAGACAAGAAGTGAAAACAAGTTGGTCTATGAGGCAGACTCTTAAATCAGTGTCCTAAATGAACCAGGCTTCCTGGATTCTTGCTCTCTGTAATCCCCTCCCACACTAAGTCTTGGTTTTCACCATACGAGATTAACTGATAGGAGTTTGCATTTTGGAGCTAGTCTTCTTGAAAGCCTTCCTCCTGGAACTCAGCTTCTAAATAAAATTCCAGGGCACTCTCTTGTGCAGTGAGGCCAAGTGGGGAATGTCTACAGGGTAAGATATGGCCTGGAGAGATAAACCACGTGGAAGAAACCTCAGGCACCCCACTCAGCTCCTGGCTGAGCACAGGTCCATGAGTAACCCAGCCAATACCATGTGGAGCAGAAAAACCTGCTCAGCCGAACTCAGTCAACCTATAGAATCATGAAAAATAGTAAATTGTTATTGTTTTAATCAACTAAGTTTTGGGGTAAATTGTTAGATAGCAAAGGGTCACTGAAATAGCCAAAGCTCAAAATACCCAGTCAGAGATCTTACACAGTTACCCAAGACAGAACATCAGTGATATTCATCCATCCATCCATCCAATAAAGCATTTAATAAATGTCTACTATGTGCTGGTCAATAAAAAATGATAAAAGGCTTAGGGAAAAAGCTATAAAGAAAAGAAAATGTGCACACGCATTAGATAAATAAAGGACTTTAAAATTTGGTGTTTATCTCTTTCAGAAGATTTAAAATGGTCTTAACTGTGAAGGAAATGACTTCTGACTAATCAATACTGACAACCAAATTTTCCAGCTTATAAACAGGGCTCAGAACTATGATTTCAGGCCACATTCTCCAAAGATGTGTTACAATCACCTGCATTTATGGACAGGTGAGTTATTTCAAGGTTTAAGGGAAATATATTTTCATTACAGCAAGAAACTAGTCATTATTTTCTGCTTAGAAATCTATTTCTGCATTGGAGGTATCTGACTACCTGGATTTAAATTTTATATCTGTCACTTTGTAGATGTATGACCTTGGGAGCAAGCATTAGCCATTCATTGCAAGCTGTGATTTCCTCATTCGTTAAAAAGCATACCAGTGGCAAGTACCTTATGGAGTAAGCCCTAAACAAATAATTATTATTATCCTAGATGATTTCTGGATCACCAACTCTGTCTTAAGACACCCATTTACTTCCCTTTATTTGAAATAAAAATAGTGGTCATCTTTACTTCCCAAGAGGCAAAAACAAGTCAACAAATCCTTCTTAGTATTAATTAACTTAATCTTTTCTTTTTCACTCTGTGCTTTGGGAAATGAAAAATCTTTCACAAAATATTAATTTCAAGAAAATGTGTTAATGTATTAAATGATTTTATACCCACAAGCATTACCTTATTATATGATATCTGAAGGAGTCAGTAAAATATCAGAATATGCATAGTTTTATGATGGAATGGGGAAGCAGGGAGAAAGAACTGGGCTCATCCTTTCTTTTCAGGATGAGCACATAAAGCTGCAGTGACTGACAAAGAGAGGACTCGGCTCTGAAGGGATTCGGGTGTGAGGAATAGACAGTAAGTTCTAGCCATGCTGGGAAGCTTTGGGAGGCTCTACTCTACAGAAAATAGAATGGCTTCCAGTCCCAAGAACATGGAAATTATGGCCCCAGTTTGGGTTTTGATTTTACCACAGCTCTGCTCTGCTTTAACCTTCTGACCCTGTCAATTCACATCTCCATCTTTGAGCATCTGAGGAGGATATGGCAGGTATTGTTCTGAAAGCTGTGTGATACTTTGCGCATTTGAATTATACTCCTATTCCTTAAATGACAATGATAATTCTTATCACAGAATTGCATAACATAGCTCAAAGCAGTATGAGCTGGAAAAATATTTAGGAAACTCTTTAAGACAATTTTTCCTCATTTGCTGGAATATTGAAAGCTTGGTAAGAGTCAGACATCTGTGGGAGATTTGGGAACTTTGAACTTGGATCCCATGCTGGGTCCTCTGGAGGGTCTCTCTAAGGTATAGATCACTGGTGAACACACACACACACACACACACTTACACTCATGCAATTATGGCTCTGGTGACTTAATTCCTTCCTTACAAGTCTCTTCAATTCTGTTCCTAGTAGCTTAGATGAAAAGCCTAGTTTTTAGCTGAGAGTAAAGCCAGGGGGTTGACCGACAGATCACTTCTGTGAACTATCCTGAGACACCCATGGATATCTCTGTAGTAATTCATGAAGCTTTGCCTGCAGGAGAATTTGTGGACTTTATGGGCTTGTGGATGAGATTGCTTATCTTGTAGACATGCTTCACCCACAGTGCTTCCTTTCTTCACTTTTCTAGAGATGCAGCACCAAAGGCAAAGAATGGGACATGGGTCAATGCTGGCTGGCAAGTGGGTTGTGAGAAGAGGAGGTGCTATAACATCCTGTATAACGTTACTGGGCAGATTAGATTTCAGAGGAAAGGATATTTCTCCCTCCCCTCTTTTCTCTTCCCCCTTCCTTATTTACCCCTGTATTTACTCAGCACCCCCTCTATTTCTGGCACTGTTCTCAGAGCTGGGGACATGGTGGTCAGATGCTCTAGTGGGGAAGGTGCATATTAAAACAAGTAATTCCAATAGCATGCAATAATCACTATGATGGGAGGTAGAAATGTCTCCGCTTTGTGTGGTCAGAGCATTTGTGATTTCCCACGTTGTATTAGAAGCTTCATTGGCCTGTGCTCCCCAGAGGGTCTCATTTACTATTGCATCCCCAGCACCCAGCCCAGTACTGGGCACATGAAAGCCTATTAAGAATTTATTGGATGAATAAGTGCTCTATGATATTTTGGAACAAAAATTCTACTCATCTCTTTATGACCGTAATACTGAGCATATGGTTGACACACAATAAATATTAGCCTAGGAAATGAATAGCATCATAAACAATAGTTACGAAGAAAAAGTACTGACTCAGGATGGAAGAGGACATGGGGTCAAGACCTACTTCTGCAGGTTCTAGCTGTAATTACTGGAGTCAAACACGAGCTCTCTCTCAGGTTCTGATTCTTCATTTGTAAGGTGAACATAATAGCATCTGTTCTGCTTCCTCTGCAGAGTGGTTGCTGGCATCAAATGCCATAATTTAGGTGAAGTGCATGTAAAGCACTCTGCACACCTGGCGATTCAACACCTGCTCAGAGCTCAGAGGGAAGTACCTTTAGTCCAAACAGGGACCTGGCATCACTTTTCTTCGAGAAGTTCCTGGAGAGTGGAGACTGATTTCCATCTTAAACACTTACCATGCTCCTTGCTAAATTTTCCACTGTACAAATCCTTTTTCAACCTCCTTCTTTTCCAAATAGCAGAAGAAATAATATCATTCTTTTGTTCTTTTTTCCCCTCAGTGTTTTATATTGAAAAATATCAAACCTAGAGAAAACTTGAAAAACATTTTAATAAACATCTTATGTCTTCTATCTAGACCACCAGTTAATGCTTTGCCACACTTGCACACTCTCTTCTCTGCCTGCCTCTCTCTGTCTCTGTCTCTCTCTTTGTATCTCTATTCATACATCTGTACAGTGTGGGGCAAAACTAAATTTACAGTTGTGAGTATGTGAAACACAAGTTTATTCTTATATTATTATTTACTAATAATTGTATTACTTTCCATATGAAAAAGTATAAACCTACTTTTGGCCCACCCTGTGTATATGAGGGTAAGTTTCTCATAGCTTGACAGTTCACCCCTAAATGTTTTAGCATAATATCCCTATATAACCACAGTACAATGATCATACTCAAGGAAAATGATTTAAGTAAATTACTTTGTTTTTTTGATATTATTATCTAATATACAATCCATATTCAAATTTCTCCAATTATTTCAATAGATACCTTATGGTTATTTTGTTTTTAAACCAAAGATCAAACACTGTATTTAGTAGTTATGCTTCTTAATCTCGTTGTTTTTTTTTGGTTGAGATTTTCAAAGAGTCCAGGCTAGTATTTACGAATTTGGATTCTTCTGATGGTTTCCTTAGGATTATATCCATGCTAAACCTTTTTTTACAAGAGGAGTTCACAAGTCATGATGAGTTTCTCTTGGAGCATGTCATAAAGAGGCATATATCAGTTTGTGCCATTATCGATGATGTTGAATGTGATCAGTTTGGTTAGGTGTTGTCTTCCAGATTTCTTCCTTGTAAAGATCGCCATTCTGCTTTGTAATCAGTATATGATCTATGAAGTAATCCTTTGAGATTAAGGTAGCCTGTGCACCTCTAACCTTTTACCAATGGTTTTAGCACCCATTGATGATCTGTACTGGAATCAGTTCTTATGAAGGCTGCTGTTCAGTTGGACATGCAGGACAGGGTTCTTGGCTGCTCAACTCTTCCTTCCCCCTAAATAAATAATGGCATCTTGATAGGGAAAACTAGAGCATATGCCTGGTAAGCTGAGTGCAGTCAGGTCAGTACTGACCCACATCTGTTGTTTATAGCAAGGAAGAGGGTCAGGGGTGGGGATCCAGGGAAAAGGAAAGGCAGAAGCCAGTCCTAGAAGTACAAAAGAAATGGAATAGAGGTGTAGAGGATCTGGATGGGCTGGGAGGTGTGTGTTGTCTACTCAGGTACAAGTTTCTAGTTCTTGTGGCATTGGATGTGGATGATCACACAACTGGTTCACTTGGAAATGCAGTGAGTTAAATGGGCCATGACCTTGACAGAGTTATCTCATTCATTCATCTGTTCTTCCAACTCATTCATTTACTCAGTCATTCATTAATTCAATTAATGTTAAAGGAGCACCTAATATTTAATCAAGCTATTTGCAAGGTTCTAGTGAATTTAAAAAAGTAGATCTCATATCCTAGTCTTCATGGACCTTATAGTCTAGTAATGGAAGTAGATTTGATGAAATAATAGAAACAAAGCTGAAACTACTTTTGTGATGAGTAAGAAAACTAGAGCAGTACAGGGTACCAGGAAAACCTCTAAGAGGGGAATGTAAACCTCTGCATTTTAGCAGAACATAGAGGAGATTTTTATATAATGCGTAGTTATTCTATGTACCACTAAGAAAAATCATCCATGATAGAAATTCTAAAAAGGAACTCCACAGTAAGCTGGGATACCAAAGGGCTGTCCCCATCAATAAAAAGGCAAATGAGAAATAAACTAGGTCATAGTAAGAGACAGCAAGGGAACTAGGCTTGTCTCAACCTTGGCACTGGGTGGAAGGAGAAAAATAAAACTTCTCCAAGAATTCCTATGTCAAGTGGGTACTTCTGAATTTACATCAATAATATGTCCAAAAGAACTCAAGCAGAGAATGTAAAGTGATGTCAGATTGGTGGTTCCCTGAGGTGACTGGCAGAAGCAAATGCAAACCTTGTTGGAAAAATTTGTCTTTAATCTAGGCCAACAGGGATTGTGTGACACCATTTACTTTAGGACACACTCTAATCTCCAAGATGCTAAAGCATAAAGAAACATGCATTATGGACTTGTTGAGACATAGCAGTCAGGGGCGTGAGTGGTATTTTTGTGATATATTGATACTTAGATTGAGGTTGAGATCTGAATGATGCACAGTGTTTACCTTGGTGAAGATGGTGGGGAAAACACCCCAGTAAGAGGCATGAGCACATGCAGAGGGCCTGAGGAAGGGGCGGGGGCTGGAGGCCTGGAGGGGCCCAGTAGTGCTGGAGCAGAGAAGGAGGGAGCATGGTGGGGGGTGAGGCTGGGGAGGTGGGCTATGGTGAGACCTTGTAGGGCCTTGCAGACCACGTGAGAGAGTTTTGTTCAGATCTTAAGAAAAATGGGGAGCCTAAGAGTTTTTTTGTTTTTTTTTTTTGGAAGGAGAGATTAAAAGTATCATATTTGCATTCAGAAACAATGATTTTGGACACAGTAAGGAAAATGGCTTGAGGATGAATGGAAGCTTCGTGGATGGTGCCTATAGTCTAAACTTTAGGCATGACTCTATTCACAGGAAGGACAACCCAGGAAGACTGAGGCCCACTTGGGACTTGACTGTGTAAAAGGGAAGAGTCCTCAGGTATGGCAAATTCATCAAGTGTCAATGTGCCAGGTCTGCGGACAATCGAGGATATCCTGAGGAACGACCCGGAAGACTCTCAACGTGGTGGTTTGCTTTGTCATAATATGTCTGACAGCATGTTGCTTGTCAATTTGTTTTCATTCTCTGAGTGAGATGCCAAGAAGCCACGAGGTTTTGAAAGAGATTTTTATATCACAGGTGATAATGCTTGCTTCATATTCTCACCGGTCTTATTTTTTTTTTAATAAAAATCTACTAATATTCCGCCCTGGCTGGCGTAGCTCAGTGGATTGAGCACGGGCTGGGAACCAAAGTGTCCCAGGTTCGATTCCCAGCCAGGGTACATTCCTGGGTTGCAGGCCATAACCCCCAGCAACCGCACATTGATGCTTCTTTCTCTCTCTCTTTCTCCCTCCCTTCCCTCTCTAAAAAAATAAATGAATAAAATCTTTAAAAAAAATCTACTAATATTCCACCAATTCTGCTCCAGAAGAAAGGCAGGGTGCAGACTCAGTGGCTGAACTTGTTGTGGTTGTTCTTTTAGCAGATGCCTAATCTCCGGCTTTTCAGTAGGGTTATTTTATCTTTAAACTCTAACTGTAATGTTAGAAAACAGTGACTTCCAATACCTATAATAGATTTAAAATTTGCTATTGTTTTAAAAATTGGCTTTATAAATAAGCATACAATTATATAAATATGTATTAAGATTTTAGTTAGTAAGGTTATTTTTTTCCATTTTTTAAAACTTGCTTTCCTCCATCACGTAGCCTCCCCAGTCCCTGATGCTGCCTGCCCCACTAACCCTTTACATTTATTAATTTGTTTTGTTTAATTAAAACTCATATTGTGCTGATATGAGATGGGCATGTTCTAAGCACTTGACAAACTTTAGGAATCTGGAAAACCTGTGGATTTCATCTGAGAATAATATTTTTAAGTGCATAAAATAAAGTGCATAAGATTATAAATTAAACCAATTGCATTGAAAGAAAATGATGAAATCTTTAAAATATTGAGCTACATATGATATTTAACAACACATTAAATAAATAGATCTAGTGTTAGGAGAAATAACTGCCATATTTCAAAGTAACGATGCTCAAGAATGGCATTTTGAGATGCCTGCAACACCTCTGCTGTGATATGGAAGTATCTGTCTCCATGTGCAGCACAGTCACAGGTACTGCGAGTAGTGCTGTGGGTTGTGGTCTGCACCCACGACTGCAGGGAGTACTGAACTTCAGTGAGATGTGAAAATAAAAGGGTCAATTTTTATTTCTTTAAATTTGTGTACCAACTCCAGATTAAGATAACACCTTTTAGAGGAGGAATTCCATTTTTGCTAAATGAACAAAGTGTCTTATATTCTTGGTCCTAACAGAGGGGGCTAGGTGAAAAAGGTGAAGGGATTAGGAAAAAAACCCCATCATAGACAGACAACTATGTGTTTATTACCAGAGGGAAATGGGGATGGGGGGAGCAGGAGAGAGTAAAAGGGGGATAAACAGTGATGGAAAGAGACATGATTTGGGATGGTGAACACACAGTGCAATAGAGAGATGATGTATTGTAGAATTGTACACCTTAAACCTATATAATTTTATTAACCAATGTAATCCCAATAAATTCAATTTTAAAAAGTCCTAAAAATGTGGTTTTGTATTCAGGGGAATCACAGCCGAAGTTTTCCACACTGGTGGAGGAACTCATAGTGCTGGCAGAGGGTACAGGGAGGATGTGTGTTCCCGGGGAGAGCACCCTATAATGTGTGTGTGGTGGGGTTGGAAGGGTAATTAGTCCTGGATGTTGTCTGGTAACTCCTTTTTTTTAGTGAGATAATTAACCTTTATTGCCTAAACTGTAGAGCAATGGTAATTCTTATTCTTAACCTTCTGAGAGACAAGGTCTCCTCTTTCCAACTTTATGGTGAACAGTTTGGGTTCAAGAGAGGAGTCATTTGAACAGCCTGGAGTAGATGTGGGAGGCCTTCTGAGAGGAGGCCAGGCTTCCTGAGAATCCAGTCTTCTATTCTTCTCAGTTGTAAGTCCTGGCATTTTCCACCAACATATGTGTCCTTTGTGTATTCTTTTTTTTTTTTTTTTTCTTTTTTGGCTTAAATGACAGCCATTTATTTCTCACAGTTTTGGAGGCTGGGAAGTCCAGGATCAAGGTGCCAGCAGATTTGATTCTGGTGAGAATTCTCTTTCTGGCTTGCAGAGCTGTCTCTCTTCCTAGCTTGCAGATGGCTACCTTCTTTCAGTACCCCCACATGATGGAGAAAGAAAGCTCTTGTATTTCTTTCTCTTTCTCTTTTTTTAGAATTTGTGTATTCTAACCATGAACATTTTTTTAAAGATTTTATTTATTTACTTTTAGAGAGGGAAGGGAGGGAGATAGAGACAGAGAGAGAGAAACATCAATGTGTGGTTGCTGGAGGTCATGGCCTGCAACCCAGGCAGGTACCCTGACTGGGAATCAAACCTGCGACACTGGTTCGCAGCCCACGCTCAATCCACTGAGCTATGCCAGCCAGGGCTATCATGAACATTTTAAAAACTCTTCTGTTGTGGAAAACTTTAAATATACAAAAGTAGAGGGAATACTATAATGAACCTGTGTACCAGCTTTGCTCAGTTTCAATAATTACCAAATTTGCTATTCTTGTTTCCTGTATTATTCCCACATAATACTCTCCTCACTCCTCTTTTAAAGCACTGTGAAGCAGTCCTCAGACACTGTCTCATTTTACATGTAACTACGCCAGTGAAGTCATGCCATCTTGATTTAATAATCATAGATATAAGAATGAGAATAAAACAAATTATTATAATTTACATGTATGAAGTTCTACCATGTTCAGAGCTCGATGCTAAGCACTTTGCATTCCATGATTTTATGTCCTCCTTTCCCCATACAGTTCTCTAGGCACAATTGTTCTCACTTTTCTGATGGGAAAACTGAAGCGCAGAGAGGTGTACTAAATTACCAAGGATCACACAGCTAGAAAGATTGCAACTGGGATGCACATTTTCTTTGCCTACTTTGGAGCTGGTGTCCTTTCCCACTGTATAAAAATACCTCACTTCTGCAACATCTTGTCCTGGGAAAACAGACCCACAAGGAACCCCCTCACCTGGGTGAAAGAATTGCTTTGAATAAATCTATTTATTCTGTTGCTTAGTGACCTTAAATAAATTCCTTGTTGATTGAAGATGCTTGGATAGGAGGAATATTGGTTCTGGAGTCATATGAATTTAGGTTGGGCACATTGTCATCCCTTTTTGTCTGTGAGACTTTGGGTAAATCACTCAAAACTCTGAGTCTCAATTTTCTTTTTATTCCCTCGGGGGAGAGTGTTAATGCTGTCCTCCCCTCCACAAATTGAGTTTCCTACATTTGGGGAAATTGTAAGGGTCAGCACACCTGGAGTGCAACAGATGTCTCACCCTGGGAAAACCACCTTCGTGATCATGGTATCTCTCCTGCCAGGTAAGTATGAGTCTCAGTTTTCTTACCAATTCCTGTGAAAATTAAATGAGATACTTGAAAGTACTGGACTAATTCTCCGTAGTCTGCTTCCAGCTTCTTTTCCTCCCATTTCCCCACTATACCTCACTGAGTGTGAATTTTTCTCTTCCTCCTCTCACCCCTCCTCAAAGTTGTATACTCAAGGCTATATTCATATCCATACAGCCTAGGTTTGTTCATTTCATGCTGTTTTGGTTTAATTTCTAGTTCTTCACCACTTTCCCTGTACATTTTTGTAATGTTCTCCCAAGGATATTTTTTCATTGCTTTTAGCAAGAGAGAGAGAGAGAGAGAGAGAGAAGGAGGGAGGGAGGGAGGGGGAGGGAGGGAGAGAGAGAAATATTAATATGAGAGAGAAACATCAATTGGTTGCTTCTTATACACACTCCAACTGGGGATCAAACCCACAACCTGGTTATGTGCCCTGATTGGGAATTGAACCTGTGACCTTTTGGTCTATGGGACAACACTTCAGCCAACTGGGCCATACCAGCCAGGGCTCCCCTATACATTTTTGAATGAGTAGACTTGGCTATTCCCTTCTAAAAAAAAAGATCTCATTTATTTACTTCTAGAGAGGGGAAGGGAGGGAGAAAGAGAGGAAGAGAAACATCAGTGTAAGAGAGAAACATCAATTGGTTGCCTCTTGTATATGCCCCATCTTGAGACAGAACCCACAACCCAGACATGTGCCCGGAATCATACCAGTGACCTTTCACTTTGCAGAACAATGCCCAACCAACTGAGCCACACTGGTCAGGGCTTGGCTATTATCTTGTGTTAATTTTATACACCATTCTCACTGCATTTGAAATGAGAGCTGCCTTGAACACTTTCAGAAAGTGGGCAGTGTACAAATGTTCCACCTCGTTATTTAGTGCCAGATTCTTTAGGGGATTGTGAAGTAGTATATGCTGCCCGAGATGTGGCATGTATTTGTTATCATGTTGTCAATTTCAATTAACGTGGAGAACATCTGAGGAACAGATGGGAGTAGCCGGGGGAGGGTCAGGTCAGATAGGCTGATGGTGACTTCCACAACCTGGCATATTCTTCAAATCAGTTTACAAGGCTGTTTCCATCACCTTGGCAACACTCCTTGGAAGCCTCTCCAAGTTCCTCATATTAAAGAGTCTTCTCATCAGCACAACCAAAATTATCAATGATTAAAATGTCATAAATTTCCCAGTTCTCTGCTGGGCTCATCATGTGGATGGACTCTAAGGTTTTTATTTTCTGAGATATCAAGCTGATTCTCTGGTTGCCATTGGAAACAGTTTAGATGTCTTGAAAACATTGAATAGGCTCTTCAGGTCAATGTAGCATGTTCATACTGTGATTCCTGAATGAATCAAGCTGGATTAAAGAATCTTTTATAAAAAATTAAAAAGGGGTTTCTTCTCAGAAATTCATACATTATTAGCTGGCACTGGGAAGCTTATATAAAGAGACGAGACATCTATGTATATTGTATGATATAAGCATAGATAGAATTAAATGTAATTTTGGCTTTTTGAGACCTAGGGAATATAAATGAAAACAAGTACTTGCATACATATACACAGAAACACTTTTACAGTGTATATGTAAAATGTACGTAAAATGTCTCTTATGCTCAAAAATAACCATAAGAATATTATGGTTTAAGGGTCTCTGAAGGAAGATCCAAACTGGATATGCTAGTGGTCTTGGAGTTATCAGGCAGATATGTGGCAAATAAAGCAAAAATCGGGAAGTTCCTAGAATTTTATCTGAGGCAAAGCAAAGTGGCATCGAGCAAGTCTGGTTTGGAAAGTGTTGGATGGAGGAGGAAAGAACCTACTGACGCGTTTTGGCTCCAGGGCAATCTTTCCTATCTGGGCATCAGATGGACAAGATCTGCAGTGGGGTTGAGAAGTAGAGATAATGAGATGGTTGAGGAGATAGGAAAAGATATGGCGTCTCAGTTATCTATTTATTGCTGCACCACAAATCCTTCCTGGAACTCAACACGCATTTACTGCATACAGTTCTGTGAGTCAGAAAATCCCAGTAGGACTCAGCAGAAATGGCTTATCTCTCTCTACTTGTTGGCTGAGCTCACTCATGCCACTATATGTTCACCTGGACGTGGAAGAGGCTGGAGTGTCCAAGATGGCCTCTCTCATGTGCTGGGAGCCTTGGTGCTGCCTATCCACTGGATTGCTTCTGTTCACTTCCACCCAGTCTTTCTTTTCATGTGGTATCCTTTTTCATCAAGGTGGATGACTCCTTACGTAGTGACTCAAAAGTAGCAAGAAAGCAAATGAGAAGCTGCCAGGCTTCTTAAGGTCAAGTTCTGGAATGAACACAGGGTCACTTTTGCTACATTCTATCAGTAAAAGCCAGTCACAGGACCACTCAGATATAAGGAGGCCAACAAACTGCAATCCCCGGCAGGGGGTGTGGCATGGGACCACAGAACTTGTATGTGGTCATGTTTGCAGATAATCTTCCAGATCCCCACCCAAATTTGCATTCCCGTGAATGCCTGGTGCCTTTTCTTTTTGGTAGGGAGCAGTGGCAGACTTCCTCAATCTCACGGAAGTGAATGTTGATTTTCTGACCCATGTTCCTTTCATCAGAGATGTGGTACAGGAGGAAGAGCAATGGCTTTGATTTTGGTTCTGGATTCTGATTACTGCCTAGCCATTCATAAGCTATATGGCCTTGTGGTCACTTCATATTCTGCGAACATCATTTTCTTCATCTCTAAATTAGTAGTAAGTGGTACCTGCCTCCTAGGATTGTGCTGAAATATAACTGAAATAATTTACACAGTGTCTAACTCAGTCAAAGTATATGTCTAACTATATTTAGTCAAAGTATACACTCGGTAATATTGTTTCCTTTCACCTTTGATCTGGAAGAGACATAATTGCATGCTTCTAAGATTGACCATATATTTTCCTGTCTAAGCCAGGACAGTTCTAGTGCACAAGGAGGTAAGATTAATACTTTCATTAGACAAGAGGCATAAGCCAGGAGTATCCCAGGCAAACTAAGTCACTCAGGTCATAGGAACTGCTGGATGGGGGCAAACATGGGGCAGTAGCTGGTGCCTTCAATGAGAACTTTGCAGAGTCCACTTATATTAAATATTTTAAAATATGCTCTAAATTAAAAGTATCATAAAATAGATCAGAAAGCTCACAAGAGGAAATTAGGATTCAGAACAACTATAGGACAATATTATCTGCCTTCTATTACCCTGCATATCTTTGTTGGTCATGATATATCTCATGGCAAATTTATCTCCGTGTGAGAGTTTAAAAAGAAAAGCAACCCAACTTACAAGGGAATTGATTGAATCCACTTGAAAACACTCCCAATCTCCCTTCCCTACTCCCCAACTGTTTCTCTCTCTAGTTCCTCTTTCAATCTCAGCATTACTAAATGTATAACTTTAGGGGAAAAAATAATTGGGAATAAGATCAGGGGAATTCATGTAATCAGAGGTTGGTTCAGAGACAATTATGTTTTTGTACATCTTGAACAGGAATGAAGCACTAATGCCAAAAATTCCCATTCTACACAGAATCACTTAAAATGTAGTTGGTGAAGAAAAAAAATCATAAAATCATACCCATGATGCTGAGAGCTGTTTCACTTTGCAGGATCTGAAGGAGTGGTGGGGTACACTGTGCCTCCTCACACAACCAAGGTAGGGGCAACAATAATTTAGAAATAGAATAACAACCAGAACTGACAGAAAATTGAACTGTATGGAGGTTGGACAATCGAGTTAAAACAGAGATGTTCATCCAGACCGGTAGGAGGAGCAGAGTCGGGAAGCCAGGTGGAGAGGGGTCGAGTGGCACAAAGAACATTGGGACCGGTGGGCAGACCCTGGGTGTACAAGTGGTGCTGGCAGACTCCAGCCAAGAGGTGGGAACCGGCAGACCCAGGGAGGCGGCAATTGTGAAGCAAGGCACTGCGCGCAACCCAGGATCCCAGTGCTGGGAAGTAGAGCCTTGGGGCACTGCTTGAAAACACCTGTGGGGGGTTGAGGTGCAGGGAGAGACTCCCAGCCTCATAGGAGAGGTCACTGGAAAGACCTGCGGGGTGCACAAGCCCACCCACATGGGAATCAGCACCAGAAAGGCCCAGTTTGCTTGGGGGAAGTGGTGGAAGGGATTCTCCACGGAGAGTGCTACTGTTCCCTCTTGGACCCCGCCCCCATATACAGCATCATAACCCAGCAACTGGGGTGCCCCACTCTGGTGAATACCTAAGGCTTCACTCCTCATACATAACAGGTGCGACCAGATGCAGAGAGAGAGAGAGAGAGAGAGAGAGAGAGAGAGAGATGGCTCAAATAGAAGAACAAATCAGTGCCCCAGAACTCATTCTTTTGAGCAACCAAGAAATAGCTAACCTATCAGATGCACAGTTCAAAACACTAGTGATCAGGAAGCTCACAGAGTTGGTTGATTTTGGTCGCAAATTAGATGAAAAATGCAGGTTATGATTAAAGAAATGAAGGAAAATGCACAGGGAACCAACAGTGATGAAAAGGAAACTGTGACTCAAAACAATAGAGTGGACCAGAAGGAAGAAAGAAACAACCAAACAGGAAGGAATGGAGAAATAAGAATTCAAAAAAAAAAAACCGAGGAGAAGCTTAGGAACCTCCAGGACATCTTTAAATGTTCTAACATCCAAATTATAGGAATACCAGAAGGGGAAGAGGAAATGCAGCAGATTGAAAATGTATTTGAACAAATAATAAAGGAGAACTTCCCCATTCTGGCAAAGGAAATAGACTTCCAGGAAGTCCAGGAAGCTCAGAGAGTCCCAAAGAAGTTGGACCTGAGAAGAAACACACCAAGGCACATCATAATTATATTAGCCAAGGTAAAAATGAAGGAGAGAATCCTAGAAGCAGCAAGAGATAAGGGGTCAGTCACCTACAAAGGAGTTCCCATCAGACTGTCAGCTGATTTCTCAAAAGAGACCTTACAGGCAAGAAGGGGCTGGAAAGAAATATTCCAAGTCATGAATGACAAGGACCTACATCCCAGATTGCTATCCAGCAAAGCTTTCATTTAGAATGGAAGGGAAGAAAAAGTGCTTCTCAGATAAGATCAAGTCAAAGGAGTTCATCACCACCAAGCCCTTATTTTATGAAATGTTAAAGGGACTTATCTAAGAAAAAGAAAATAAAAAACATGTATAGTAAAATGACAGTAAACTCACAATTATTAACAACCACACCTAAAACAAAACCAAACAAAGCAAACAACTAGAACAGGAACAGAACCACAGAAATGGAGATCACATGGAGGGTTAGCAACAGGGGAGTGGGAGGAGGAGAGAGTGGAAAAAGGTATAGAGAATAAGTAGCATAGATGGTAGGTAGCAAATAGACAGGGGGAGGGCAAGAATAGTATGTGAAATGTAGAAGCTAAAGAACTTATGACACATGGACATGAACTAAAGGGGGGAATGTGGGTGGGAGAGGGTGTGCAGGGTGGAGGGGAATGAAGAGTGGTAATGGGACAACTTTAATAGCATAATCAATAAAATATATTTAAAAAAGAAAAAAGAAAAACTGCTGTTGCAGAATGACATCACAGGTCATAGCTTTGTGAAGTTGTAAAGTCCCAGTGCAATGCTTTACATTGTGGTAACGTTTTATCCTTTGTATTCACTCACTGCTCACTCACTGACTCACCCAGAGCAAACACAAACTGCATTCATGGTAAGTGCCCTACACAGGTGTACCATTTTCAATCTTGTTCAAACTATATTTTTATTGTAGCTTTTCTACATTTAGATATATTTATTTAAAAATATTGTATTTTTTCCATTACCATTTAATCCTTTTATATCCCCTTGCTCCCTGTAGATATGTTTAGATACACAAATACAGTCAAACCTCAGATCTCCAATGCCTTGGTTCTCGAACAATTTGGTTCTTGACCAAGTTCTTACCAAAAAAAAAAAAAAAAAGTCTCAGTTGTCGAACAAAACTTCAGGTCTCAGTTCTCTACTCAACAACCCTTTCATGCTGATACCTGTATGATCAGTCACACGTCTCTCAGGCCACAAAGGAGATTTGGTTTTTGAATACACTGCTTCTTGAACAGTCTTCTGGGACAAATTAAGTTAGAGAACCGAGGTTCCACCATTGTGTTAAAATCGCCAACGGTATCCAGTACAGTAACATGCTGCACAGGTTTGTAGCCTCGGAGCAACAGGCTGTGCCTTACGGCCCTGCATATAGTAGTAGGCTCTACCACGTGGGTTTGTGTGAGTGCGCTCTGTGATGTCGGCACAATGGCGAAATCGCCTAGACACATTTCTTAGAATGTATTCCTGTTGTTTTGTAAGATTATAATGGATTATAAACAAAAAGTTTGTTTTCAATGTTGAAAGAAAAGATATTGAATTTACTGCTAACTCTGGGTGGTTTAAAATAGACGAGGAGGCTCATCATGCTGTTCACCTGCCGCTTTAGAGCCAGCTTGCAGACGCTGGGGCCAGCCAGGAGAGGGAGCAAAGGGGTGGTGGGAGGAGGGGAACCCAGGAGCCAGCGCATACCTGCCCTTGCGCAGGCGTACACAAGCACACACAAACATGTGCACAACCTCACTTCCCTTCCCTCTGTTTTTCTTTAACTTGATTTTCCCCTGGTCCTCCCTCCCTTTTATTATTGCACTTTGTCAAGCTTTATCTATCCGGATCTCGTTTGATCTCTGCCCTCTCCTCCTTTTCCCTCCTCTTCCCTTCCTTCCGTTTTTCCCTTTCTTCTCCTGAGGTCTGTTCTTCCTCTGAGGGTGCCTCTATCCACAGCCCTCCTCTCCCTTTCCCAATGTCTATGTGTACATACACACATACTATCTTTTATATTGTATTTTACCTGTACCTTTTCTGTGTTAGATATGTTTAGGCACACAAATACTTACTATTGTGTTACAATTGCCTACAGTGTTTTCAGCACAAATCTGTAACATGCTGCACAGGTTTGTAGCCTGGGAGCAATAGGCTACAGCATAAAGCTTAGGTGAATAGTAGGCTCTGCCTTGCAGGTTTGTGTGAGTGTGCTCTGCGATGTTTGCACGACGGTGAAATCACCTAACACAATTCTCAGAATGTGTCCCCATTGTTAAGCAATGTGTGACTGTACATAGAAATACTATTAGTTATAGAAGGTAATACACTATCAGAACACATTATCCATAAGAAATTGTACACTGAAGATGGAAATACATGACAGGGTATCTAGAAATCAAAGAAAGTGGGAGTTGACAGTAAATCTAGTATACACTAATTAACATTTCTAGCTTCAAGGACTGGTTTTATGTTGGGAAGGGAAATGAAGGGAAAGGAATCAATACACTAAGTCCTTACTGTGTGTAGGTACTGTATATGTTTTATTTTATTTAATTCTCAAAAAAAAATCCCATGAGATAAATACTAGATTCCCCATTTTACGGATGAGGAAACTGACTTAGAGAAGCAACTCATTTAAGGTCACAGAATTTCTTTAGCTGCAGCATACGTCTAAATTAAATTTGTTTCATTTTGATCAGCATGTATAGAGTGGAAAGTGAGGTACAAGGTTGAAATAAGACTGCCCTGGACCCTGGCCTTCATAAACCAATGGAATACCCTTTTGGCCTCTCTCGAAGAGCCTGCTTCCCTCTCCCACATCGTAGCACATTCTGAGTGCAATCATCTTTTTAGATATCTGTTTCCCACTCTGGGCTGTGAGTTTATTGGATGGAGACAACAGACACATATCCGTCTTTGTATCCCTAGTGCTAAGTGAATGAACAGACAGTAATTGCTAAGTCCGGTGTTCAACTGGAGATCCATCTTATAATAAAAACTGTGCTGTTCCTCTTAATTCATGGCGCCATGGAAAGAGGAGCATGTGCTCGGGGAAGCTGCCTAATGGAATATGCCAATGCATAAGCTGTTTAGTAGCAAGGAGTGAATGAATCAGTGTGCACTCTGATTTTGAATGGGGAGTAGGTTTTGGTAATGTATACAAATATTTTTCCCTTTATACAATATATTGCTTAATTTTTAAGAAAGATTTTGTTTATTTATGTTTATAGAGGGGAAGAGAGGGAGAAAGAGAGGGAGAGAAACATCAATGTGTGGTTGTCTCTCACTGTCCCTACTGGGGACCTTGCTTGCAACCCAGGCATGTGCCCTGACTTGGAATCAAACCGAGACCCTTTGGTTTGCAGGCCAACACTTAGTCCACTGGAGCCACACCAGCCTGGGCTACAACATATTATTTTAAGTTGAATAACAGGAAATAAAAAGAAGGTTTGAAATTTCTGTGTCAGTAAGACTCAGTTTTTGACAGCTTCTTCAGAAGGCTATGGCAGTAGATAACGCACGGGCAAAGCCATTATAACACGGGGACAAAATGATGGTGGTAAAGAAGAATGTGGTTTATTTTAAGTCTCACACAGGAGTTTCAAGGTAAGTTGTCCTGGTGAGGACAGCTCAGCTCCACACAGTCAGTCAAGGACCCAGGTTTTTTTCATCTTGTGGGTTCCTTTACAGCCTTGGGCATTGTCCTCATCTGCAAGGTCAAGCTGAATCTCAGGCCCACCGGAATGTGGAGTAGTGGGTATCCAGGGCAAGCCATCTTTTTTCACACATGGACAAAGTGTGAATTGAGCATTTTACTTCTGCTCATGTTAAATTGGTGATAACAGTTACATCATTACACTTAGCTTCAAGGGTGGTCAGGAAATAGAATGTTAATTGGGAAACTATTGCTTAAACTCTATTACTGTATAAGAACAGGAGAATGGATTTTGCTAGGCTTAAGGAATCTCCACTATATTAAGGAAACTAGTAATGATAATACTAGAATTGACTGGACAAAAAATAAATTTTTGCAGTGGGTTCCAGAAAACATTGGTATTTGTTTTAAATAAATGACTTAATGTGGCTAAGCTGATTTCAGGAAACTGAACTTCTATACATTTTAATTATAAAACCTGTTAGTCTTGAAAAATTTCTATTCCAATTTAGGGTAGTCGACACAACATAATTTCCATTTCTCTCTTTTTTAAGATTTTATTTATTTATTTTTAGAGAGAGGGGAAGGGAGGGAGAAAGAGAGGGAGAGAAACATCGATGTACAAGAGGTACATTGATCGGTTTTTCTCTCACACGCCCCCAACTGGGGACCAGGCCTGCAACCCAGGCTTGGGTCCTGCTTGGGAGTCAAACCGGTGACCTTCCAGTTTGCAGGCTGGTCCTCAATCCACTGAGCTGCACTAGCCAGGGCTCTTTTTTTAAAAATATAAATTAATCAGAAATACATTAGTTGCTTGTTGCTCCTGTGTCTGGTCGGTTGGTAGTGGATTCCAAAGCACAAAAACAAGAGTTTTGCTTTGCTAAGTGTTAAATGATGGCAGACTTAAGTGACTTTCTGAGCCATTCAAGATGAAGTGTGTTTATTTAACAGGAATGTACCAAGTGTTACTCATTGAAGATGAACCTTTTGATATCAGCTGCAATCAAATACTTTTGACTGGTTATTTTATGTTTTTCAAGAGTTGTGTTAAATCTTTTAAAATGTTAGTTGAAGGAATAGAGCCCTTTTGGGCTTCCTGATGCATCTCAAGTGGTATTTATGTTGTCTTAAGTTGGTCAAATTATCATCATTGAAAATATGAACTTATAGATGGAAAAATATGAAAGGTTAAGGGCTCAGCTAACTCGGAAATTCAACCTGAACAGAACATTTTATTAGGAAACAAAGGTGGCCCCTCCTCATTTCGTCCCCCTCTTCCCTACCTCTCCCTCCCCACCAACTGCAGAGGCAACTTTGTTTCCTAATTAATCTCAGTATGTGACATGATGTTGGCTGGGGTGTTCGAAATGCATTTAGGACTTCTTAAAAATATTCTATTTATTTATTTTTAGAGAGGTGGGAAGGGAAGGGGAAAGAGAGGGGGAAATAAACATTGATGTTCAAGATATACATTGACTGGTTGCTTCCCTCACACCCCCAACTGGGGACCTGGCCTATAACCCAGGCAGGTGCTCTGAGTAGGAATCAAAACAGTGACCTTTATTGTTTGCAGGCCGTTACTCAATCTACTGAGGTACACAAGCCAGGATGCATTTAGGACTTTAATAAGACTATGGCAGATTTACTGCTCCGTAGATGGAATATTTCGATTGACTCTAGAAGCTTCATGGAGCCCCACAGGCCATCAGGTAATTGCAGTAGTTCTTTTCAGTTTAACCTGATCTAACAGTCTGAGCTGACAACAAAGGAAATATAAACCAGAGGCCTGGAGAAAATCTTAATACAGAAATCCCTCAGAGGATGTCTATCCAGAATATAAAATAAATTCTACAACTTGATAATAAGAAGCTACACAATCCAATAAAAATGGGTAAAATACATGTATAGACATCTTACAAAAAAGACATTTTACATGCCAGTACAGATATGAAGGATTCTAAACATCGTTAGTCAGCGCATAAATGTAAATTAAAGTCACGGTAAGATCTGATTCGCAGGCCCATTAGAATGGCTAAAATTAAAAGGACTATCAATATGAAGTGTTGGAGAATATGCAGAGCACCTGCATTGCTATTGGGAGTGCAAAATGGTACAACTTTTCTTCGAAAACATTTTGGTACTTTCTTTTAACCTTTAACATATGACCTAGCAATTCCCACTTCTGGGGATTTACTGAAGAGAAAAGCAAATATATGTCCAAACAAAACTTGTACACAAATGTTTATAGCAATCTTACATATACTAGCCCCAATCTGGAGAAAATCCAAGTGTCCCTCTACAGATGAATGCATAAAGAAACTGGTATTCCCACTTATGGAATACCATTCTATTGTAAAAAGAATGAACTACTGATACATACAACCATATGGAGGAGTTGCAACAGCCTATGAGGAAAGATTTTTATATTCAACGATTACATGTTGTATGTTCCATTTACATGAAATTCTAAAATAGGGAATTCTTACATATTGTAGCCAAAAGCAGATAAATGGCTGTCTGGGCTTGGGAGTTCAGGAGGCTTGACTTCAAATGGGCACAAGAAAACTTTTTTTGGGATTATGGAAATACTTTATGTTTTAATGATGGTGGTAGATACAAGCATGTATACTGTATACTTTGTCAAAACTTATTAAACCATATATATATAATAAGTATATTTTGTTATATGTAAATTAATAACCAATAAAGTTGATTAAAAACAAAACCAAAAAACCCCGTAAGCTCCTAATTATCGAGATCCATACCTACCCTCTGGGGAAGACCAATAATAGAACAGACTCTTAATATTTGAATATTTAGCTACTTTTTCCTTTCTAGCACCTAGAGATTTCCCTTTCTTTCCTGTCAATTTAAAGAAAAATCCTCCCCCTAAATAGTTATATTTTATGTGGTATTTCTAGGCTTTTGTTGGCTGGGAAGAATTTAAAGATTTTTTTGGCTCATTGTTTTGAATCAGATTCCCATGAATATTATGGAAGCATGTAAACAATTAAACCTCTCTTCTTTATCTCTTTGCAACTTTTCAGTAAAATGTATTTTTTTTGTTATTGTCATTTGGAGTGTCGAGTCTTGTTTTAATGGGGCAGTGAAGTCAAAATTTTTCATGAGAAGAATAGGTATGCATGGACTATAGTCAGCTGTCTGGAGAGCTAAACACTCAAGTCATATATTACTCAGAACTCCACATAGAAGTGCCCTTCTAGACCTTTCTAAATGATTTAGAAATAATATGCTTTCCTTAAGGGTCCACTTCACTTCTTATAACTTTCCTATTGAGGACATAATTTACAAATTGATTGTGCTCCTGATTTGGCCTCACCATTCCTCACCTCTTCTCTTTGCTCTTTAGAAGGCTTGCATTTTTCCTGTAGTTCTCCTTGCATTTCTCTGAAGATGCCATTCATTTCTACCTTTTCATGTTTGCCCTTACTTTGGTTTGGAATACCTGTTCCTTTTTATGCATTTGATGAACTTCTGCTCATCTTTCAAATTTCCCTTTCTCCAGAAAATTTTATAGCCAACCATAAGCCACATTAGTTGCCTGTCTTTCTGTATATTATAGCGTCTTCTATATAGTTCCATTAGGGGTTTTAACCCATATTAGTAGTTTATTTGGATATCTTTTCCCCTTACAACACTACGAACAACTGGAGGACAGAGAATGCATTCTATTTATTTCTGTTTCTCTATTGCCTAACACAGCTCGGCCCAGAGGTAGCTTTAGATAAATAAATCCATATTACTGAATAATACAATTTATCTTAGAGTTTAGGGCAAAGCAAAGGGTTGAATTTTTGAAACAAACTGGTATATTTACCTCTAATAATAATAAGGGGGACATAACCTATTCCCCATATTTCTGTGTCAGAAACTCATAGCAAAACTTCTGATGAATGGTTCTATAGCTTCTTGGTATTCCTTTATTACTTATATATGTCCTTAGTCCTATTTTAACCATCTTTGATCAAATCTGCCTATATTTTCACTGTGAACAATCCCAAATGATTTTTAAGACGTAAAGAACTAAATAAAAACTGAAGAATACCATGAGGCTGGATTCAGGGGTTGCTTTTAAGACCAGGATTGGATGGAACGGAGCCAGTGCTCTTACTGCTTCTGAAGGAGGCGAGCACGTTCATTTTTCATTTTCAGAGTCAGAGAGGAACATCCCTGAGCAATTTAAGTCCTTAACTGGGGCTAGTTTAGGGAGAGGTATGAAGGTTCTTTGATCTCTTGGGTGCGCTAGTACATTACCTAGTTAAATTTAGATAATGTGATTCATGTATTTTCCAAAAGGCTTTGAATTCCAGGAATGCCTAATAACCTTAACAGCAAAAATTTTCAAGCATCACAATTTTTTAAAACATAAGGCAATTTCACATTTGAAATAAAATTGATGTTCTAAATGCCAAGGGGAAGAAAAAAACTAGTGAATTAGAGACTGAAATGATTTCAACTCTGCAGTCTCTATTTCTTTTCTTGTACTCTTCTGTCTATCCACATCCCCTTGTTTTCTCTCCCCACATGTTCCTTTTTCTGTTAATCTCACTTTAATATGTATTTTCCAGGGTTTGGATACTTTTCTTTGGGTGACTCAGGAGCACACGGGATTTCTCTCTTTACCTCAAAAATGTCACACTGCTGCCTGTAAGCCCATGGAAGCGTCAACTGCTGGATTATTCACTTACCTCCTGGTCTGAAGGAAGATGTATGGCTCAGAGAAGTCAGAGAAAGAAAGGCCTTCATCTTCAGGGTTCCAAGTTACTAATTCAATTATATAATCAATTCAAGTCTCTCAAGGTCTATGCCTGAGATCTAACTGCATCCTGAGTTTCCCAAAACCAAACTTGTGTTACCGAATTGACTGATTCATTCTACTCCCTAAGAAACTTTTCTCTGGGTCCCACATATCCCTGAAAAAAACAAAAAATGAAAAACAAACCCACTGATTTTGCTTAAACAGTACATAAGAATGTTACACAAATCTGGGGTGGGTAGAAAGAGGAGTCGGGAGACCAGGAGGGTGGGTCTGCTAAAGTAACTAGGGCACTACTTAGAGTTCACTATGTCTGTGCAATACAGCTGCTTGGTGCTCTGGTAGAAATTACCTACATGACAGCAGGTACAACTCTGCCTTTAGAGACCAGCATGATTTCCACTCCCTGGGCCAGTCTGTAGGTTTCCCCATAATTTATTTGCCTTCTTACACCGTATACCCCAGGCCAGGGCATGACAGACCACAGCTCAGGGGCCAAATTTTATGTTTCTATATGGTCCTCATAGTAAGAATGACTTTTACAACTTTCAAACAATGGACCCAAAAAATTAAAAGAAAAATATTTTGTGACATATGAAATTTATACAAAATTTCAATTTCAGTGTTTATAAATACAATTTTATTGGAACATTTTAAAACATTGCCCACAGTTGCTTTTATGCTATTATGGCTGAGTTGACTAGTTGGGACTGTTTGGACCACAAGGCCTAAGATATTTACTGTATGGCTTTTTACAGAAACTACTTGCTGACTCTGGAACTAGTGTTTCTCTCTGCTCCTGTATTATGTTGTCCATATGGGCCGTTTTCAGATTGTTCCAGAATACCCTGTATGCATAGGCCTATTCTTTCATTGTGTTCACTGAGGGAAAAAAATCATTCCCATCAAATCTTCATATATTTTTAAGACCTTTACTGAGTTTTGGGAAGGGACATAAAAAGGGAGCACACTGTACATCTTGTTTGCTATAGCCCTCCTCTCCTCTTTCTTCTTCATTTTCCCCCTTCATCTGGAATGACCAAGAACTGTCTCCAGGTCACTGCCACATACCCTCAGTTTCCCTGCAGTTGTCAGCGTCTACCCTAGGAAGGCTTATTGAAGCATTGTTCCCAGACAAAGCTAGTGCTATCCTTGAAAACGAATTCCAGTGAACACAATTTTCTCCACTTCATTGCTGTAGGATCACAATAGTTCTCTAGAGATTTAGCTGAGGCTCAGAGCCTCCTCTAGGTGCTAATGACTTTGCTTTCCAATACTTTCAAACTGGATCTCTGTTGGATCACACTCTTCAAAGTGCACTTGATCCATGTATCTTCCAGACATCAGACCTCTGGATGGTCTTTCAATGTTAATCCTCTTGCCTATATCACTGAAAGAAAGGATCAGAAGCTGTTCTTTCAGGTGCTTTCAGCCACTTAAACCCATAATTATACCAGCCTGCCTTTTATTGTACAATGCTTAGCAATTTAGTTTTTAATCAAAACCTCACACTCATGCCCTGCCTGCTGTGGCTCAATGGATTGAGTACCAGCCTGCGAACCAAAGGGTCACTGGTTCAATTCCCAGTAAGGGCGCATGCCTGGGTTGCAGGCCAGGTGCCCAGTTGGGGGTGCGTGAGAGACAACCAAACATTGATGCTTCTCTCCCTCTCTTCCTCCCTTCTCCTCTCTCTGTAAATAAATAAATAAATAAAATCTTAAAAAATATCACACTCACAACTTCAATTAGAATGAAATGTCAGTGATCTATTGTTACATGGAAAGATGGCCCATGAGTAGCTGGGATTATTAAAATCTGTAGTGGTGTCAGAAATTCTGGTTGGAGTTCTCACTGAGAAAGATTAGAGGATATTTATCAAACTCTTCTGAAAGCTACTCTTTTGCTCTTCTGGTCGTGGTTTTAGAAGAGAGTTCTTGGGAGCATAATTACATATAGTAAAATATGCATATGACATATATAACATTTTCTTTCAGCATATAGAAAGAGAAATAAGGTAAAATATTTGCACATCACCATATATTTTTGGACAAGATATAGTTGTAATTTTTGTTCCAGACATGTTGGAATGATAGATAAAATACAAAAGACATGGGCTCAAAACCTAGAGGAATATCACTATGAACAGAAAATCAAATGTTTAATTAAGGTTTAAAGTGTAGACTTTTTTGAGGCTTGGGTACATATGCATATAGAAACTGTATAGGGCTTATTGTTTAATGTCCCCTGATGTGGAAATGAGGCAGAAAGAGGCTGTTAAGATCCTTTGACTAACAGGAATCTGTGAGCCCAGGGAGTTGGGATTCAGTCTCATCAACAGTACTAGAACAAGCCTCCCACTGGTTCAGTGACTGAACTGGATGTGCTGTATTTCCCCAAATCACTCTGGGGTAAGGACTTCGAATCATCAATAAAAGTCCACCTGGAATGGAGTGAAGACAGAGATAGGGAATGAGAGTGTAAAAGTTTCCATTCAAAAAGATCCCGAGTCTTAAAATTCTACCACAAATCAAGAAATTTTAAGCGGAGAATGAAGGTAAAATAAATCAACAGTCGGATGAAAAAAAATTAGTCCAGATTAAAAAAAAATCACAAATCCCAAAGCCATAAAACAGATTTACAATTTTGACTATGTAGAGATAAAACAAAAGTTGTGTTGCAAAAGTCACTGCACTGATCGCAGCAGTTAGGATTTGGTTGTCAAGAAGAGTCATAGGATTCAAAATGACAATGCTTCAAATCTACATTTATTGTAAAATAATTATACAATGTAATAGCAGCATTAAAATAATGATATGCATCACAGCCAAGGGCAGCCTGACAGCAAGGGGTCTGGAGAGGCCAGGTGCACACTCAAATCGTCTGGAGACCGGGACCAGGAGGCACTTTATCTCCTGCATCAGGAACCTCTGACATGCGTGCAAAGTATCTCAGACCCAGGGAGCCCCAGATGAAGTCTCAGGTGGGGCTTCTTTTACCTGGCTGGTCACTTAGGCATATTAGTTCCATGTAACCGGCTCCTATGTCAGCTCTTCTAGGAGCCCTAATGAGACTGGGTACAAATCATCAGGCTCCCTGTTATCAATCAACAACCTTAACAAGCTGGTATAAACTCCAAAGCTTACCTGATACCAATGATTACCAAGCAACCCTGTTAATCTGTTCATTTCATAACTTGACTAGTGTATTTCAGTAAGAGTTCAAGTTAATTCCAGCTTTCAGGAATCAGTCCTCACAACAGAGATACCCTGAACAAAGTCAAAAGATAAGTGACAAAAGAAAAATATGAATTGCAACTTGCACTGTAGAAAAAATATCAATTCCCCTAACATATAAAGAATTTCTACCAATCAATATGCGAAAGACTAACAGCCCAATTGAAACAAAACAGTCAAGAATATGAAGAAATACCTTACATAAATGAAATCATTCTTTTTTTTTAAAAAAATTATTTATTTATTTTTAGGAAGGGGAAGGGAGGAAGAAAGAGAGCGAGAGACACATCGATGTGAAAGAGAAACGTCAATCGGTTGCCTCTCTTACGTGCCCTGACTGGGGACTGAACCCGCAACAACACAGGTATGTGCCTTGACCAGGAATGTGACCTTTCACTTTGCAGGACGATACTCCAACTAACTGAGCCACACCAGTCAGGGCCCAATCATTCTTAAACATAAAAATAAGCATATGAAAAAATGTTCAGTCTTATTTACGGTAAGGAAAATGCACATTGAAACTCCTGAAACTCCATTTCTCACCTGTATTGGCAAATGTCAGAAAGCTTGAGTACACGTTTATTGGCAAGGCTATGTCATCCACTCTTCTTACAGCAGGAGAGTGATTCCTTTCCTCCAAGGGGAGCTGAGCATCATACTTTATTGTCTACTACAGTAAGACACCTTTGATATAAGATTTTTACGTCCAGGAACCCTGACATCAAGAGTGATTTTCTTAGTACATGAATCGGTCAATGGCATGCACTGTACCCAGCCACCATCTTAATGCCTACTTCATGACATTCCAGGTATCATTGTGCTTGCTAATGTCTTCCCTTGAAATGTAAGAAATAACAATACAAATAAAAACTGATACCCTAAGTTAGTCTACCGAATTATCTCCTGACGAATAAGAAAACCCCACAATTTTTTAGGTGTGTGTTTATTTTTATAAGAAACTGCCGAAAATTTATACAAAGTATTTTCCCCATACTCCCACCAGCAATATATAAGATTTCTAGTTTCAGAATATTCTTCCTAAGACCTAGTATTGACAAATTTTTTAAAATTTGAGCTCTTCTTTTATGTAGGTAGTGATATCTCATTATGCTTTCAAGTTTTTAAAATAATTTTTCATATTTAAATTACAGTTGACATACTAATATTATATCAGTTTTAGCTGTACACTCCAGTGGTTAGACATTTTATAACTTACTAAGTGACCATCCAAATAAATGTCATATCTCCCATCTGACACCATACATAGTTATTAGAATATTGACTACATTCCCTTCTCTGTACAAGAGGGTGCCCCCAAAAACCCAAGAATTATCTTTTGGAGGGTGGGCCCCTGGTAGTACAGGTTTCCACTAGGTGAGTGTTCTAGAAACCCATCTGTAATAGTGTACCAGCTGGCATTGTTGTGAGAGGCTGAATTCAGTTTCAGTGAATTTTATTTGAAGACTCCTTCAATGACCTTGCCTATTTCATGATGGATGATTTGCAAATGCACCTTCCCACACTGTGAGTGTTCAGCAGTTTTTGACCAAAAACGCATGATTCCCATGCCCCACCCTCCCTGTTCACTTGATCTTGCCCTGAGCAACTTTTTTTGTTTCCCCAGATGAAAAAATTCCTCAAAGGGAAACATTTTGCCAATGTTGAAGAGGTGAAACAAAAAATGGCAGAAGCACTAAAAGGCATCAAAATCAATGAGTTCAAAAACTGCTTTGGACAGTGGAAAAAGTGTCTCAATAGGTGCATTTGATGCAGAGCATCAAATGGAGAGCACTTTGAAGGTGACTGAAATTTAAACATGTAAATAAGTACATATTTTTAATAAATAAATTCTGTTTTTTGGGTCCCCCCTTGTACTTTACACCTCCAAGACTATTTTGTTAATATCAATTTATAGTTCTTAATCTCTTCACCTTGTTCACCCAACCCCTCAACACTTATTTCACCTGGAAACTCTAAAAATGTTCTCTGTATCTATGGGGCTGTTTCTGTTTTGCTTGTTTATTTTGTTTTTAAGATCTGATTATTGATAGATATGTATTCATTGCCATTTTACTTTCCATATTTTTGACTTTTTTCTCCTCCTCTCTTTCTATTTCCTCACCTTATCCTCCTCCTCCTTCCTCTCCTCCTCCTCCTTCATCTTTCTCTTGAAGAGCCAAGAGTTCATATAATACTGGTTTGGTGGTGATGAACTCCTTTATTGTTTCCTTGTTTTGGAAACTTTATCTGTCCTTCGATTCTAAATAATAGCTTTACTTGGTAATCTCGGTTGTAGGTACATGCTTTTTACCACCTTGAATATTTCTTGCCAACCCCTTCTGGCCTGCAAAGTTCTTTTTTTAAATTTTTTAAAAATATATTTTATTGATCATGCTATTACAGTTGTCTCATTTTTTCTCCTCTTTATTCTCTTATTTTTTCTCCTCTCCACCCTGTGCACCATCCCCCATCATCATTCCCCCACTTTAGGTCATGTCCATTGGTCATACACATGAGTTCTTTGGCTTCTCCATTTCCCATACTATTCTTAACCACCCCCTGTCTATTTTGTACCTACCATTTCTGTTTCTTATTCCCTGTAACTTTTCCCCCATTCTCCCCCCCACACACTGATAATCCACCACAAGATCTCCATTTCTGTGATTCTGTTCCTGTTCTAGTTGTTTGCTTAGTTCACTTTTTTTTTTTTAATGTTTGGTTGTTGAGAGTTGTGAGTTTGTTGTCATTTTACTGTTCATATTTTTGATCATCTTCTTTTTCTTAAATAAGTCCCTTTAACGTTTCATATAATAAAGGCTTAGTGGTGATAAACTCCTTTAATTTGACCTTATCTGGGAAGCACTTTGTCTGTCCTTCCATTCTAAATGATAGCTTTGCTGGATAAAGTAGTCTTGGATGGAGGTCCTTGCCTTTCATGACTTCAAATACTTCTTTCCAGCCCCTTCTTATCTGCAAGGTTTCTTTGGAGAAATCAGCTGGTAATCTTATGGGAACTCCTTTGTAGGTAACTGTCCCCTCTTCTCTTGCTGCTTTTAGGATTCTCTCTTTATCTTTAATCTTGGGTAATGTAACTAAGATGTGCTTTGGTGTGTGCTTCCTTGGTTCCAACTTCTTTGGGACTCTTTGAGCTTCCTGGACTTCCTGGGAGTCTATTTCCTTTGCCAGATTAGGGAGGTTCTCCATTATTTTTTCAAATAAGTTTTCAATTTCTTGGTCGTCCTCTTCTTCTGGCATCCCTATGGTCGGATGTTGGAATATTTAAAGTCCTGGAAGTTCCTAAGCCTCTCCTCATTTTTTGAATTCTTGTTTCTTCATTCTGTTCTGGTTGAATGTTCATTTCTTTCTTCTGGTCCAAACTGTTGATTTGAGTCTGGTTTTCTTCCCTTCACTGTTGGTTCCCTGTACATTTTCCTTTATTTCACTTTTCATAGCCTTCACTTTTTCCTTTATTTTGTGACCATACTCAACCAATTCTGTGAACATCTGATTACCAGTATTTTGAACTCTGCATCTGGTAGGTTGGTTACCTCTTCATCGCTTGATTTTATTTTTTTCTGGAGCTTTGATCTGTTCTTTCATTTGGGCCATACTTTTTTTGTCTTGGTGCACCTGTTATGTAGTAAGGGGTGGAGCCTTAGGTGTTCACTAGGGTGGGGCTACCCACAACGCTGGGTTGTGGCATTGTATGTGGGGGAGTGTTTCAAGAAGGAACAATGCTGCTTGCTCAGCTCTTTACCAGCTTTCAGTCACTGTCTGCACTACCCACAAGCAAATTGGGCCTTTCTGGTGCTAATTCCCAGGTGGATGGTTTTGTGTACATTCTAGAACCCTGTGGGTCTCTCAAACAAACTCTCCTGTGAGGCTGGGAGTTTCTCCTGCCACCACAACCCCCACAGGTTTTTGAGTCAGAGGTTTTGAGGCTTTATTTCCTTGTACCAGAACCCTGGGTTTCATGGTCTCTCTTGCTCCCCAGTTGTTCCTCCTGGTTTATCCGCATGCAAATATGGGACTGCCCACTCTACCAGCAACCACCTTGCCATGAGTCCTCTCTACCCTGGTTGCTTATCTCAGCCCCTCCTACCAGTCTGGATGAATGTTTCCTCTTTAACTCCTTGGTTGTCGGACCTCCATACAGTTCAATTTTCTGGCAGTTCTGTTTATTTTTTGTTTTTAAATTTGTTCTTGTCCCTCTTTTGGTTGTGTGGGAAGGCAAAGTGTGTCTACCTATGCCTCCATCTTGGCTGGAAGTCAGGAGAGAGCCTAGTGCAAAGTTTTTTTTTATGAGAAATCAACTGACATTCTTATGGGAACTCTGTTGTAGGTAACTAACTGCTTTTCTCTTGCTTTTAAGATTCTCTCTTTGTCTTTAAACTTTGCATTTTATTATGCTGTGTCTTGGTGTGAGCCTCTTTGGGTTCATCTTGTTTGAGACTTTCTGTGCTTTGTATGTCTATTTCCTTCACCAGGTTAGGGGAGTTTCCATCATTAATTTTGTAAACTAGGTTTTAAAATTTTTGCACTTTCTCCTCTTCTTCTGGCATGCCCATGATGTGAAAGTTCATATGCTTGAGATTGTGCTAGAGGTTGCTTACACTATCCTCATTTTTTTTGGATTCCTCCTTCTTTTTGCTGTTCTGATTGGGTATCTTATGCCTCCTTATATTCCAAATCATTGTTTTGATTCTTGGCTTCATTTACTCTCCTGTGGATTCCTTGTAAATTATTTTTCATTTCAGTTAGTGTATGCTTCATTTCTGACTGGTCCTTTTTTATGGTTTCCAGGTGCTTTGTTGAGGTTCTCTGTAAGTTCATCTACTTTCCCCCTAAGTTTATTGAGCATCCTTATAACTAGTGTTTTGAAATCTACCCCTAGTAGTTTTCTCCATTTTGTTTAGTTATTTTTCTGGAGTTTTATTCTGTTCTTCCTTTTGGGTCATGTTTCTTTGTCTCTCACTTTTAGCAGCCTCCCTTGTTGTTTTTACATATTATGTAGAGCTGTTACATCTCCTGGGCTTTGTAGAGTGGCCTAATGTAGTAGGCATCCTGTCGGCTCCAGTGGCACAGCCTCCCTGTTCACTGAACCTGGGCACTCGAGGTATGCCCCCTGCCTTTATGTGGATTGTATACAACCCCCTGTTGTATACAATCCACATAACTTGATTGATGTTGGCACATCAGACAATGGGAGGAATTTATCTTCTGGCAGATTGGCTGCAAGGACTGGCCATGACTACCATGGAAGGTCATCTGTGCATGGGCCCATACCACAGAGCAGGATTTAACTTCAGTAGACTCTGGTATCTGCTGAGTCTGCCCCTTAAAAATGTTGCTTGTGGAAGGTGTTTGGTAGTGTTCGACATGGTCTCTTTAAATTGAAAGAGATCAACATAAAGAATGTCTCATATATTCATTGACAATGGCAATGACAACACTTCCTGATTTTTATGACTTCTTCAAATTTCAGAGTCTTTAGGAATTCAGCTGGGATGATTCAGATATATCACTGAACTGAACCAGGGCAGCACACACAAAAGAAAGAAAAAAGCCACACCTTTCCCCGTGTGGTGATCACAAGTTAAGAAAAAACAGAGAAGGTTGCGTATCTTGTAGCTTTTTAAAGCATGTAATTGAAGACACTCAATAAATATTTATCAAATGAACAAATAAGTAATATTTAATGTTAAGGAAGAAACAGATCTCAGAATAGTACATAGTTTAAAAAGTAAAATATAAGAAATTTAAAGAAAGAAAACAATTATACCAGAGCGTTAAAAATGGCTGGTTCCGAATAGTGCCATCTTGGTTGTTTTTTATTTCTTTCCTCATGCTTCACTGAATTTTTCACATTTTCTACCCGAGTATGTACAATTTTTGAAATTAGAAAACAAATGTAATTTCAGAAGTCCCAAGGCACATCCACATATTTCCAGAACTGTCTATTCCAAAAGTCAGCAACAATAATAAAAAAACCCCTTAGGTTTGCATACAGGGTAATACAAATAAAAATAACATCATTATTTTGCTTATTGAGAAATCATTCACAATACAGTGAATTGGCTGTAAGGCTTGATGCTGTGAGTCTGGCAAACCCAAGTAATGACTTACTATGATAGAGATAATGACATAAACCACATGTTGCCAGTTCAACTGCACAATTTAATTTTTTCATACCCCCATGTATGTATGTATTTTACATACAAAGACCATGTTTTTATGACAAAATGCACTAATTTAACCATTTGAACTTTTAAATTTTTTATTAAATTTATTGGGGTGATATAGGTTAATAAACTTATATAGGTTTCAAGTGTAGAGTTCTATAATACTTTATCTATATGTTGTATTGCGTGTTTACCACCTCTACTCAAGTCTCCTCCCATCACCATTTAACCCCCTATGCCCTGTTCTACCGCCCCCACCCCCTTTTCCTCTGGTAATCACCATACTGTTGTCTATGTCTATGTGTGGCCTCTTTATGTCCTTAGTTGTAGAACTTCCATTCAGACAGATTTTAGGCGGTTCTAAATGATGGTTATTTTGTAGTTTGTTGTATTTTTGATGTGAGTGTGAGATGATGTGAGTGCCTCACTTACCTGTGTCATCATCTTGATCAGAAGCCATGCTTTCAATTTTTACTTCCCTAGTGATTAATGATGTTTAATATATTTTTGTATGTTTTTTGATGATTTATATATCTTTTGTGAATTGCCTGTTTAAATCTTCTGTGCATTTATAAATGGAATCAACTGTTTTTTTATTTACTTATTTATTAAACATTTATTAAATTTATTGGGGTGATCAGTTAATAAAACTATATAGGTTTTAAGTATACAATTCTATAATATATCATCTGCATATGTTATTGTGTGTTCACCACCCCAAATCAAGTTTCCTTCCATCACCATTTATCCCCACTTTACCTCTTCTATCTCCAGCCCACCTCCTTTTCTCTGTGGTAATCACCATACTGTTGTCTGTGTCTATGACTTGTTTAAAAAAATTTAATCTTTATTGTATTTTTTCTATTACCAATCAGTCCCCTTACACCCAACTTCCGCCAGCAATCACCACACTGTTGTCCATGTCCACAAGTCCTTTTTCCTTTTTACTCAATCCCCTACCATTTTCGCCCATACTCCCAACCTCCGTCTTCTCTGACAGCAGTCAGATTGTTCTCTGTATCTATAAGTCTGTTTCTATTTTGTTTGTGAAATAGAAACAGACATATAAGTGAAATCATATGGTATTTGTATTTTTTGACTGGCTTATTTCAGTTATCATAATAACCCCCAGGTTCATGCATGCTGTAGCAAAACCTTCTTTTTTATAGCTGAGTAGTATACCATTGTGTAAATGTACTACAGCTTTTTTTTAAAATCTACTCATCTACTGATGGGCACTTGGGCTGCTTCCATATCTTGGCTATTGTAAATAATGCTGCAGTAAACATAGGGGTGCGTGCATACATTCTTTCAAATGAGTGTTTTGGGTTTCTTCAGATATATATTCCCAGAAGTGGAATCGCTGGGAATAAGGTAGATCCATTTTTAATTTCTTAAGGAATTTTTATACTGCTTTCCACAGTGGCTGCATCAATCTGCATTCCCACCAACAGTGCATGAAGGTTCCCTTTTCTCCACATCCTCACCAACACTTGTTGTTTGTTGATGTATTGATGATAGTCATTCTGCCAGGCGTGAAATGATATTTCATTGTGGTTTTAATATTCATTTTTTGGATGATTTGTGACATTGAGCATCTTTTCTTATGTCTATTGGCCATCTGTAAGCCCTCTTTGGAGAAGTGTTTATGTAGGCCCTTTGCTCATTTTTAAAATTTTTTTTTTTTTGGTTTTGAGTTGTATAAGGTTTTTATAAATTTCTGATATTAAGCCCTTAACTGTATTGGTGAATATGTTCTCCCATTCAGTATGTTGTCTTTTCATTTTGTTGGTGGTTTCCTTTGCTGTGCAAAAACTTTTTAGTTTGGTGTAGTCCATATGTTTGTTTTTTCTTTTGTTTCCCTTGCCCAATGAAATATGTAAAAAAATTGCTATGAGAAATGTCCAAGATTTTATTGCTTGTATTTTTCCTCTAGGATTCTTATGGTTTTGTTTAAGTCTTTAACCCATTTTGACTTTGTCCTTGTGTATGATGTAAGGAGTCTAGTTTCATTTTTTGCATGTATTTGTCCAATTTTCCCAACACTATTTATTGAATAGGGTGTCTTTACCTTATTGTATGTTTTTGCATTCTTTGACAAATATTAACTGAATATAAAGATGTGGGTCTATTTTTGGGATCTCTATTTTGTTCCATTGATGTCTATCTCTGCTCTTATGCTTGTGCCATGCTGTTTTGATTATTATGGACTTGTAGTATAGTTTGATATCAGGTGGTGTGATGTCCTTCAATTTTATTTTCTTTCTCAAGATTACATTGCTATTTGGGAATCTTTTGTGGTTCCATATAAATTTTGGAGTACTTGTTCGAGTTCTGTGAAACATGCCATATGTCTTGATAGAAATTGCATTGAATTTATAAATTGCCTTTGGTAGTATGGATATTTTAATGATGTCAGTTCTTCCTGTTTATGAACATTGTATGTGTTTCTACTTATTTGTACCTTTTTCATCTTCTTTCTTCAGTTTCTTATAATTTTCTGAGTACAGGTCTTTTACATACTTGGTTAGATTTATTCCTAGGTATTTTATTTTATTTTTTTTGATGCCAGTGTAAATAGGATTGGAAAACCCCTTAACTTTAAGAATTAAAAAGATTGAAAAATATATGTTCTAGCCCTGGCTGGCATAGCTCAGTGGATTGAGACCGGGCTGCGAATCAAAGTGTCGCGGGTTCGATTCCCAGTCAGGGCACATGCCTGGGTTGCAGGCCATGACCCCCAGCAACTGCACATTGATGTTTCTCTCTCTCTCTCTCTCTCCCTTCCTTCTCTCTCTAAAAAATAAAAATAAATAAAATCTTAAAAAAAAGAGAAATATATGTTCTAGATGAATGCTACAAGATATTAGTGTTGGATAAATAGGTATGTAGCTGTGATAGTATTCTAGGTTCTCAGTACTGATTGGGATGGTAATAAAAATCTGAATACCTGAAATATTTTATTAAAAGTCATTCATCGGTAAAGATCTTTTAAAAAGTATATGGCATTCCTTCCTTCCTTCCCTCCTCAAATATTTATTGAATACTTTTTCAATAACTGTGCTAGACATTATGGGGGGTATCAATAAAAATGAGACAGTGATAATTTCTTCAAGCCACTTGTTGCTGTTTTCTATAAGTGAAGTTAACTATGTACATAAATAACCTGGGACAGGGGTTGGAAAACTTCTGTGAAAGACCAAATAGTAAATATTTTAGGCATTAGCAGCCACATGACCTCTGTTACAATATTCATCTCTGCTGTTTTAGTCCAAAAGTAGCCATAGGACAATGTATGGGCAATAAACAAATGGGTGTGTCTGTGTTCCAATAAAACTTTATTTATGAACAGATCATAGGCTCTTTGACATGTGGCCCAGTTTGCTTATAATGAAAGGTATAAAGGGATAATTTTTGAGAAATTCTAGTAAATGAAAGTTTAGAGGAGGGAGAGCTTGCATCTAGCTAGCAGTTATCTGAAAGGACTTCATGGGGATGATGATGCTTAGTCTGGAACCTTAGTGTTGAGTGGAATATCAGCTTGGGGCCATAGTAGGGATAAAGGTGAGGTTGAGGCAAGAAGGATGCTCTTGATAGGGGAAAATATGTAAGTAGAAGGACAGTAGAGTTGATAAGTAGTAGAAACTCAGTTTGATTTAAGCCTAGTGTACATTAAGTGAAGCAACAGGTAAGAAGGAATGTTTGGACAAGACTGAGAAAGGCAAAGGAGAATGAATTTATTATGTAGTTAACTTGGGTGTGTTGATGGTGGGCCATTGAGTCAGGCTGGCATGGTTAGTCATGCCTTGTGAAAGTTAATCTGGTGTTTCGGGGACTGGAAGCTTAAACAATTAGGAGGTGCTCTTCAAGGGAAAACTCAATACTATGAATTGGATATTAGGTATAGGACCTTGGAAGGGGTTCATGTAAATATTAGGCCCTGAAATCATAGTTTCACTAGCCTCCTGGGAATTGCACCTCTGTGGGTGGTTTTATGTGGGGTGACTCAAACAGTAGTCTTGGCAAGAGATATCGAGGACTTGATGTGGAAATACAGAGGGGAATTAGAGAGAAGGGGCAAACATCAGACTCTGTAGAGGTAAGAGTATAGTGCTTGGCAACTGGGAAACTAAAAATACACAGATTTATATCATCTGCTGGAGGCAAAGAAGAGGAGACAAAGATGGACCTCAGATACACAAAATTTAAAAGTGACAAGAAGAATATGGTGACATACACAGAAAAAGGTAACACAGGAGGAGGTGCAGGTTTTTAAAAGAAGAGTATTCAATCAATTTTTAACGAAATGAGTTTGAAATTGTTGAGGTACGAACACCTAGCAAATCATTGAAAATGTGAAATTAGAGATTGGGAAAGAAGTCTGAATGTGGGGGTCACCTATGTCAACATGAGTGCTGTGTGAGAATGAGTTTATCAATGGGGAGGATGCACAGAGATCTGAAGTGTTTAGATGGAGTTGCCTCCTCATTTGGTTTAATGGAAAAATACTTCTTGTATTACTGATATGCTATTTGGATATTCTTATTTGCTTCCTGGCTGTCAAATTTTTCTGTGAATATCCCTTAACTTGAGCAAGTTATTTGGAATGAAACTACTTTTTATGCTACTATACTATCCATTATGTTATACGCATTTTTCTGAAATTTAACATTTAAATAAATGTATATTCATTTTTACTTTAAGCACCTATTTGTTATATGTTTTTTAGTGTCTTTTTATGTACTTGTAGCTACAATAAATTTATGTATATTTGCCTCCCCCACCCTCCTCCTGACAAATAACATTTAAATCTGTCTTATTTCCCTAGTATTTACAATTTCTCTGCCTCGGAAAGGGTCAGACCTTTAAAACTTGAAGGAAAAACACTCTGAGAGACATGTAATTATAAATAATAGTTATGCTAGTTTACTGTAATTACTATTCCATTTTAGAGTTTCCATATGCCCCTCAATGATTCCTTCTGACACTCTCAGTATCTTAGATGTTTGGTGCAGGCTTCTGGAAAAAAATACATATGCTTTATGAGAGTGTTTGTTCAATGATCTGGTCTCAAGTGACTGTTACAAGAAACTATGGTATTCAGAATGTTGCTATCTATCTGATTAGTCATCTTTTCTTCTTTAAAAAATGTAGTTAAACACATATCATATTTTTCCTATTATTTTGTCTCTCTATTGTCTTAATGATTTTCTCATGAATTCTCCCAGTAATTATTTTCACTGAGCATTTTCAGAAGCATATTCCCCTTCTCAGGGTTCTTGGAATTATTTGAGACATGGGAGAAATGCCTTTGCCAGAGAGTTAATTAGAAAAAATGCTATAAAACTGTGGTTTCCAGCTTAGTTCATTATCAGAATCACCTAGGAGACTAAAAACATACAGATTTACATCATCTGCAACCATCAACATCAATGTCAACAACTATTGATGTCTTTTCTCGCATTGGCATGTAATACTTTTCTTTTTTTTCTCTCCTTACATCTTACTGAGATATTTCATCTAGTTACATGGCTCAAAATATCATCTGTACTCTAATGATCCCCAGATTTGTCTCTTTTATCCAGTTCTTTTACCCAAATTCAACTACATGCTTGGCATTTTCACTTGGGTGATTACTTACATCTCAAATTTAACAAAGCCTCAGCTCTTGATTGTATACCCCACCCAACCTGTATTTCACCATATCTTTATCAGGGAATAGCTGCCATACACACAGGAACCACCCTTGATTCTTCTTTCTCCCACACCCCAACTCTACACCAGTCATTAGGAATTCCTACATTCTTTCCATAATGTTGCTGGAAGCTCTCCATTTCCACTGCTATCAACATTATCTGAGTTTTGATGTTCTCTCATGTGGACTAATGCAGCAGCCTCCTAATTGGATTCCCTGCCTCACTCTTGCATCCCACATCCAGTGGTCAGTGGGTCTTAACCTGGTTATATATTGGTTCACCTGAAAACACATACATCAATTATTGGTACTTGGGTCTCATCCCCAGAAATTTTAATTTAATGGATTTTGGGGTGTGGCCTGGGTATGAGGGATTTAAATGATTTTCCCAAGTGATTGTAATGTGCAACTGAAGTTGAGGAGCACTGCTCCATTATACATGTAGCACAGATAACCAATCCTTAATGCTGAAATCAGTCTGCTAAAACCCCTCAATGTCCTTTCATTGACCTCAAACACTCCATAACATTTCTTTCTTATGCTGATTATACTCTAGGCACCATTGTATCTTCTGATTCTTCTGGCTAATTATGTGTCCTTATCTCTTTATCTACCTTACTCTGTCTTGCTTCTGAATTTAGCTTTCTCCTCTTTCATGTATACCATTCCATGTAATGAATCCTGAAAGTGGTTATGTGCATGTGACTTGTTGGTTATTCTTCTGGGAAGCAATCCCATCCTATCTTTCCATCATAATTTGGATGGGAGGATCCCATTCTTCTACCCCACCCTTACTCCCACTTTGTGGTTAGGAATGTGACTCAGGATTTGAGAATACTCATTCAGTGTCCAGAACTAATCAGCATTCTTTCTGAAGGTTTTTGGCTAAATATATCAGGAATTGTGAACAGCCAGAATTGTAGACCTGCTGCCATGCAAAGTCATCTCTAGTAGGAGAGAATGTGACCAATGTATCAAGAAAAGAAAAGCCTTAAATGCAGGTTGCTTCGTTTCTGTGATCTCACTTAATCCTCACAATAACCCATTAGATTATCTACTGTTATCACCATTTGCTGATGAGAAAAGTGAACTCCAGAGAAATTAATCAGTTTATACGTTACTGTTCCAATTAGAATTCTATTGTAGGTATAAAAAGTATTAGTTTATAAAAATCAATTTCTGAGATATTTTACAAGATGAATTCTCTCCACCCAAGGTTAAGTTTATTAAAATTATTCTAGAACAATATGTAAATACCAGTTTTTAAGAATGTGCATAATTATTTACTAACACTGTTGAACAAACAGGGCACATGTTTGTACAAAATATTAATAGTGGTGGTTGTGGGCAGATTTGTAAAATGGCTCTGAGTGTTGGCACTGATGGATTATGTCAGTTAAGACAATGCTTCTCAAAATTTAATGTGAATAGGAATCACTTGGAATCTTGTTGAAATGCAGCTGCTGATTGAACAGGACTGGGATGGGGCCTGAAGTTCTGCATTTCTAACAAGTTCCTAAGTGATGCTGATGCTACTGGTTCCTGTACAAGGTGCAAAGGGTTAGACTATCAGTGACATAAGGCATATTATTGCACCTATATCCCCATAGCTCTCTGAAAGTTTATACCTAAATTGTAATCATACTCCATTGAATACCACCCACAATTTATTGACACTTAAAAGAAAAAACCTATATCAGAGTTGGTGCTCATGTGATTACATTAGGAATTAGCTACCACCCACTGTACTCTCAATCTGGGAAAATGTCTATATCTTACCTGGAATTCTGGGTGAGAAATAAGTTCTTACAGAATAGCAAGTTGAAGCTCTGGTGATGGGGAGGCTCCCGGAAGAACACAAATGATGGAAGTAAAGAATCCATAGAAAGGAGATAGTATTGCCATTTAACGAGTAAGTTCTCAAATGTCAAACACAATGCACAAAGTATCAGAAATAAAGGACTCTTGCTGTTCAAGTGGTAGAACCATTCTTGGGAAATAGAAAGCTTAACACTTACATTTTTAGATTTTTTTTTTCAAAGAGAAAGAGTTTTATTTCTTTCCCTACCTTTCAAGCTGGTTTCTTAGGAAAAACAATTTATTTTATAAGTCTATAAATAAACTGATGTTAGGGCTGAGAAGGGTTCAGATTTATGAAAAGTTGAATGCCCTGGAGTCCCTTTGCCAAATGTCATGAGGAAAAGTGTCACTCATAGCCATAGGTACATAACAACACAATTAGTGAAGTTTAATGTTTTCTAGGAATGTACAAAATTGAAGATTTGGAATAGTTTTAACATAGGAAAAGGCCATACTCTTAAAAACAGTAACATTCTCCTTGTAACTAGGCCCATGGGCCAGTAATATTTCTTTTGTCTTTTGGCCAGCATGAAGGGTATGAGGCCTTGGGGGTGAGAAAGAAGGCAGTGAAGAGTCATTATTTCATTGTCCTTTATAAAATGTGAAGATAATTTTTTCATATGTATAGGATTGACAATAATTGTGAAGGTTTCAGCAGACATGTAAGCACAAAGGATTAATTTGAGTTGAGAGAAGCAGCTTGCTGGGAAGTCTTGAAGTATTTCTAATATTTCAAAAAAGTCTAAAGGAAATTCTTTGGTGATTAGGTAATAAAGGCTTGTCATAATATGATAGCTCCTTAATTTGGCTGGTATTATAGAATTTAGCAAGATGACACTGCTTATATGAAGCCAATTAGAAATGCTGATTGGGATTTCTATGCCTTTGTTTAAAAATAAAAAATTATTACCATATTTTGCTGTGTATAATGTACATCCACATTTTTGCCCCAAACTTTCAGGGAACAAAACCTTTTGTTTTAATTTTTAATTCAATTATTTATTTATTTAAATTTATATACTTCTTTTTCGTATTAAAAGGAATTTTAGCATTTATTTTGAACATATGATGGCACAAGAAATTTTATATAACAAACAAATACAAAACACAAGAGCAGATACAAGGTACAAGAAATTTTATGTACCGGTAACAAATTAATACTACCCATGTATAATGGGCATCCTTATTTTTCCTTTAAAAATTTGGGCAAAAAAGTGCACATTATACATGGCCAAATACAGTGATTGTAAAATAATGGAATAAGCCTCTCAGGTATTGGATTAATATGGACTTGGAATAATCAAGACTCATTTGAAAGTTGAAACAGGGGCCATTATTAAAAAGTAAGTATATTTCGATGGTTGGGTTTCATTTTTTTGCATGTGGCTGTCCAAATCTCCCAACACCATTAGTTGAATTGGTTATTTTTATTCCATTTTGCTTCTGCCCCCTTTGACAAATACTCATTGACCATAGAGACAAGGGTTTATTTCTGGGCTCTCTATACTGTTCCATTGATCTATGTGTCTGTTTTATGCCAGTACCAGACTGCTTTGATTACAGTGGCCTTATAATACAGTTTTATATCAGGTATTGTGATCCTTCTTATTTTGTTGTTGTTCTTCAAAACTGCTGTGGCTATTCAGGATAATTTATGGTTCCATATAAATTTTTGAAATGTTTGTTCTATATCTGTGAAATATGTCATTGGTCTTTTAATAGGAATTGCATTGCAAGTGTTGGTGAGATTGTGGAGGAAAGGGACCCTAGTACACTGTTGGTGGGAATGCAGACTGTTGCAGCCACTATGGAAATCAGTATGGAATTTCCTCAAAAAACTAAAAATGGAACTGTCTTTTGACCTGGCAATTCCACTGCTGGAATTATACCCTAAGAATCCTGAAACACCAATTCAAAAGAACCTATGCACCCCAATGTTCACAGCAGCGCTATTTATGATAGCCAAGTGCTGGAAGCAACCTAAGTGCCTGTCTTACATGAATGGATCAAAAAACTATAGTACATTTACACAATGGAATACTATGTAGCAGAAAGGAAGAAGGAGCTCCTACCTTACACGACAGCATGGGTAGAACTAGAGATTATTATACTAACTGAAATAATCCAGGTGGTGAAAGACAAAGACCATATGATCTCACCTATAAGTGGAACCTAATCAACAAAACAAGGGAGCAAAATATATCCAGAGACATTGAAGTAAAGAACAAACTGACAGTAACCAGAGGGGTGGAGGGAGGGAAATAATGGGGGAAAGATGGGGAAGGGTCATCAAGGGACATGTATAAAGGACCCATGGGGGTAGGAATGAGGGTGTAAGGTGGGGGTGGGTGGGCCAGGGGAGAGTGGTGGTGGGGAAAATAGAGACAACTGTACTTGAACAATGATAAAAAAATAAAAAAATAAAATAAAAATTAAGTATATTTCCTCTTGGGAGACACATCTTAAACCAGTGAACTTATCTGTGGTCAGTGAGCAAATATTTAATAAGCATTGTCATGTGCCAGATGCTGGGCTGCACTTTTTGGGATACAATAATAAAGTCATGGTCATTGCTCTTACAAAACTTATGGAAGGAAAGGGAAACATTAAAGAAATAACTGGTTGCACACAGGATTAACATAAGATGTTATAAAGGCTTTTAATGCAAAATAAAATGTTAATACACTTAATTTCCTTAGTTATATATTTAATTTAAAATATTGGATTCTGAAGACAAACCAACACATAGTTATATGTGACTAATACAGGCAGTGAATGACCCTCAGTGTCAGTCTGATGTACACCCCTTGGCTTTGTTCTTAGTCTGCATATAAGCCCCTGTAGTTTTCTCCTTGAGGTGTATTTTCTACAAGCAACTCTCATAAGAGTTGGTGTCTCAGACAGTGAAATGAATCACTTACACCAAAACAGCACTTGTTGCATTTATTTTAAGTTTGGAATTCTTGATATTTTCCATTTTTGGGCTCAGAGTTCAAGATCATGCCTCTCCACAATGAACAGCTGTTGACTATTTGTTTTTGGCACTTTGTTTTATCAATCCTATTTTGATTTGCTCTTCTTATCCTTTGTTCACCTTGGTTGTTGTAAGGAGTTGTAAGTGATCTCTACTGTAGATAACTTTTCTTCTACTTTTCTTAACTTTTCAAGTTACTCAGCCATTTTCACATTTCTTTAAATGCTTGAATATTATGTAGTTGAACTTTCAGAAACACAAAAATTATTTCAGAAAACTAGTGCTCAAAACAAATCACATCTAATAATTCTTTTGTATGTAGTATTTTAATTTCAGAATTGGCATGACATGTGTTTGGTGTTATGTATTGTAGAACTTCAGAGGCTAATCGGAAGTGTTTTCACCATCTTTCATACAACACTATTGGAGGTGTTCTAACAATTTTTTAAAAATTATAGTTGACATACAATATTATATTAGTTTCAGGTGTACAACATAATGATTCAACACTTATATACCTTATAATATGATCTACTTCTTAAACCTGCACGATAAATTATTATTTAATATATTCTTCTTCTTCAATATTTTGTTTAGTAAAAAATAATAAAAATTAAGATGAGAGGTTATTTGTTTTAGTAATGGAAACCTGAAAAGAACTATGGGCCCTAGATTTTTGAGAACATAAAGGTCACAATTAAGCCTTAGGTTTTCTTTCCATTGAGCACACATAAAAAATATGAATATTTCCATAAGTATTTACCATGATATTAAAGTTAAATCAAATCTGTTTTGTTGAAATTATGTCTGTTTCCTAAATGTTCAGAGATTTTCTAAAAAGTTGAAAATTTTATTATAATAATTTAAGAACTGGCTTATAGGTTAAAGTTTAAAGGTTATGAGAAAATTTCATTTGTTAGAATGCTTGTGGCAGAAAAACTCATGTTTGTTCCTTTTAATTTATATGTTATATTTGCCATAACAGGTTAGTTTTAAGTATCAACTTTGTGATAATTAACTCATTGATTTTACTTAATAAATTGGAAGGATTTCAACTATTTAAAAAAGGCTGTGAGGTCCTGGGCAGTGTGGCTCAGTTGGTTGGGTGTCATCCTACACAAACTGAAGGGTTGCCGGTTTGATTCCCAGTCAGGGTAGTTGTCTGGGTGGTTGAGGGTTTGGTCCCCAGTTGGGGTACATACAAGGTAGCCAATCAACGTTTCTCTCCTTTTCCTTCTCCTTCTCCCTCCCTTCTACTCTCTCTAAAAAATTTTTTTTTAAAGACTGTAAAGATTTTTCTCTATATCAGAAAATATAAAAAGGCATCCCACTTTTAAAACATAGTTTACAAATAAATAACAGTGTAATGTAGAAACATGTAGAATCTTGATTTTCTGAGAAACTATCAACATTTGTAAATTATAGTGAGCCTTTACTGTGATTCTAGAATGCTTGAGTATTCTTTTGCTGAATGTAACTATCACCCCTACTTAGAATTTTTTTTGCATTTAAGTATACACACACACATACATACACAGTACGAGTATGATTGGCATTATAGACAAAAATTAAAACATTTCAACAGATTCTATAAGACAGGACTCAATTTAGTCTGAGTACATCAAAATAAGTTGTTTTGTTAGAGAGCAGGATGCTGAGGCACTAAAGCACAAGTTAAAATTTAATTGGAAAATAAGCTGTTGAAAATGAGCTGAGACGGGAAATCAGGGCAGCAGTACCTGGGTTGTGAACATGAAAAAGCATAGTGGGGAACATTTTGAGGTTAAATTGGCTTCTTCACAACCAAGCACATGATGTCGTCTTTTATTTGAACATTCTTCTTCCTCTTGCTCCTTACTCCCCACATTTTCCTCTTTCTTTGTATGGATGGCTTTTTTTTAATCCTTTAGGTCTGAGGTCTAATGTCTTATCAGAAAGACAGAAAACTGTACTTGAACAACAATTAAAAAAAAGAAACGCTCTCACTTTAAGTAGTCACCTGTTTTCACGAAGTAACTCTCATAACCTTGTTTCTCTCTGTTGTAGCCCTTACCACAATTTTCAGTCATTTATGTGTTTGTCTCCCCTCCCGATTGCCCAATTCCATTTCGTTCTCATTGATTCCATGAGGAATTGTTATCTGTTCCAGGGCCTACTGGAGAATCAGGCACACTGTAGCTACTCAACAAAGATCTTGCTTCTCTTATGTTATTGTTTTTAGGTAGTGATACAGGTAAATCAGCTCTGACACATGAGAATCAACCAGACTTTTAAAACATTCCTATGCAGGAATGTCTGTAGATTCTTTTATTCCCTGTCTTGCCCACATTTCAGGCTTTTCTATTAATTTTACATAGGACACATGTTTTGGGGGGCATATTTACCATTAAAGAGCTTTTGTAAATCACTGGGATTGTGCTTCAGAGTTTCAAACAGAATTCTCTGTCTTTCCCCAGTGATGACAATGGCTAAAAGGCAAGAAGCTTTCTGTCTCTGTAGAGTTTTATTAAGGGTTGATGCACTTCTATTCTACCTCTAACGAGTCTTGTTTAGCCTGCAGCAATTCGCTGGCTGCTTTCAATGTCAGTACAGTGTCCCCTGAGGACATATACTTCTACAACTAATTTGTGATTTATCACTAGGGTATGTTTATTATTCAGAAAGCATTCACTGAGTATGGATAAGTAGGGAGCTTTGTACAGGGGTCAGTCTTGGACAGAACAATTAAAGGTGACATTATCCTTGTATTTGAGTTGATCAGAAACTAGATAGAAAGACCATGTATTCATATACAGAAGAATGAAGGACAATTACAAGTTATTTAAAACAGTGAAAATTTAGAAACAATGCAAATGTTTAACAATGGGAGAGTAGTTGAGTAAACTGTGATTCATCTACATGTTGAAATTTGACTTTAACTTACGTTAATAATATACTAACATAACAAATGACTATATTGTAAAGTTAGGTATGGAAAAAAGTCAGGATTCAAAACATCAAAAATTTAAATTGCAGGGTTTTTCATGCATTTTCTCTGTAGCAATGAATACCATCTAACATGCTATTTAATTTGCTTATTTATATATTATATTTGTTTCTTTCCATTAGAATATAAGCATCATGGAGACATGGATTTTTGTTAGTTTTCTTCACTGTAATTAATATCTGTCCCATATCTGTCATCTGCTCTCTATCTCTGAGTCTGTCTCTATTTAGCTTGTTAGTTCAGTTCGTTCGTTAGATATGGCATATGAGAAAAATCATATGGTATTTGTCTTTCTTTGACTGGCTTATCTCACTTAGCATGATGTTCTCCAGGTCTGTGCTGTCACAAAGGGTAAAATTTTCTTATTTTTATGGCCAGTAGTACTCCATTGTGTAAATGTCTGATAGTTGTTTTATCCACTCACCTGCTGATGGACACTTGGGTTGTTTCCATATCTTGGTGATTGTAAATTATGCTGCAATGAACATAGGGGTGCTTATGTACTTTCAAATTAGTGTTTCAAGTTTCTTTGGGTATATTTCCAGAAGTCGGATCACTGGGCCAGAAGGCAGATCCATTCTTAATTTTTTGAGGTATCTCCATACTGCTGTCCACAGTGGCTGCCCACATCTGCATTCCCACCAATATGCACTGTATTTTTTTACTGTTGTTCAGTTACAGTTGTCCCCATTCCCCCCACCCCTAATTTTTATTGTATCTAAGATGGTGACTGATATATGGTAAGTACTTGGTAAATTCGAATGAATAAATGATTAGAATATGAAAGAAAATAATGGAACAATAGAAAACTTATCATTGATGGTTGCCTTTGGGTGTGGGTTCATGAGGGAGGTTAACTTTTACATTTGTGCTTTGTTGTAATGTTTTGTATAATAAATATGCATTACTTTTGTAATGAGACACTCTCTTTCCATATATACACACATGTAAAAAGACTGGATAGAAATACAGCAGAAGGTAGTTTTCTTTAAATGATAAACTTTTTACTAAATTTTTAAAATTTGTAGGTTTTATACATTATAGAGAATAAAAATGTATTAGTTTAAGTATTTAAAAAAGGGGGGAGAAAAGACATTTCATTTGTGATGGTGGTGGTTTAAATCAGAATATAAACAAGAACACAAAAATGATAAACACTCTCCTTCAAGTTACTTATACTCAATGTGAACCTTTACCAAAAAAATAGAAAATTAGACAATTAAGGGCCTTAACTTATTTTTTTATCTGTTCACTAACAGAACTTTTACACAGAACAGGCTTAAATAATTTAACAGAAGGGAGAACAAAAGACACTAGTTTTCTCTGGGATTCAAAAATTTTATACTTTATTCTTACTTTGACACTTGGGTACATAATGCCTTTGAACCACCAAATGTCTTAAAAACGTTTGAAATAAATCCTTAGAAATTCATGTTTTAACCCCAAATGCCCTACCTAGCAAATGGCAGCAAGAAAGAGTTCCCTGATCATAAAACAAGAGACCATAGGCAAGGAGTATCATAACATGAAGCAAGAAACCTTTTAATGAAGCTATCAGGACATGTAATAAATAGAGCTTCTAGTTAAAATTTCATGAAGAATGTTGTTTTCTATCAGGATCATTTCAAACCTGATGAACTCAGCTGTCTGTTTTGCATATCAATTTAGGTTAAAGAAATAACATTTGGACATTGCGGGCATTAACCTGGCAGTTGCTCTAACAAGTGCACTGCAAAGTGGGAAAACTTTAAGCTCTTGTGGTTAGGTGCCTGGCAAACAGCATTGTATTTCTTGCCTTTTCTGGAATAATCTTTTAGATCTCTTAGCTATTCCAGAAATATTTTGATCAGATTGCTTTAGTAATCCATGAGCTAATAAGAACTTTAGGAGGCATATAGAAGTTGCCTTCTGGGTAAGAGAGTTGTTATTGTCCATCTGAAGAATAAAACTCAACACATGTCCTACAGGTACTGGGATATAGTTTCATAGGGATGCTCAAGGAAGGGGACTGCATTTGCAGGTAACCAGTAAGGACTTATGGCATGAATTCTTTTTCATAACTTTTAAAAAGTTGAATGTGAAAATCTTAATATTCAGTAAAAATCAAATCCATGTACTTTTTTTCATTTAAAATTTAAATAAAAAAATAGATCTTTTTACTACATTCAGTTCTGCAGGGAGAAAGAAATCCTTAACCTCTCAAACATAGTGCTTCTCTAGTTTTAATATGCACCACCTAGGAATCTTGCTTGTACAGATTCTGACTCAGGAGATCTGGTTGGGGCCTGAGATTCTGCATTTCCAACAAGCTCCTAGGTGATACCAATGTTGTTGGTCACTGCCCCACTGTTCTTGTTTTGCCGGGGCCAACCATCTCTCTTGCCCCTCTTCAAATGACCCTGGCCTATTAACTACTAAACTATTTAAGGAAAAAATGTTTTAAAATCTTTTCTACATACCCAGGATTTTTTTGTACAACTTTCCTCAATCAATAATGTTTAATTAACACAAACTGGTTGTGGCACCAGGAATAACTTAAAAATATCAATATTTTTTAGTGCAACTTGGAGTTACTTGCACAGAATTTAGCAATATTTAGATGCATATTATTTTCTAGTCTATAAAAGTGGTAGAGTGGGAAAAGCATGGGACTTGTAGGTGTGCACCTTGACTTTATCATTTTCTGCTTGTGATACCTTAAGTAGGTAATGCCAGCTCCCTGAGCCTCAGTTTCTTCATTAGCAAAATGGTGGAATTAACTCTAAGCTTGCACAGTAGTTGTAAAAATTAAAGGAGAGAATATATGTATTGCATCTAGTCCAGAGTTTGGAATACAACAGGCACAGAGTAAATGCTGGTTACCTTTTCATCTCTTCTGTGATCCTGTGTGGTTCTGAATCAGAGGAGTAGTACTTCTGCAGGTTTGGCAGCCATGGCCAAGACAAAATTTCAAGATAAAGTCATAGCAACGTGCATACCTCTTATTAGCAACTACTTTGGATCTAAAGTTACCTTGTGTATTTTTGGAATGGAAAAGTATATGAAATCTTCCCCGAAAAAATCCAGCCATTATTAATAAATGAGAACAATTTGAGCAACATTGATGTAACTTGGCAGTCAAGAAGAGTGTACTGGAATGTGCATGGGTGAAGAAGAACAACTTCACTATACCAGTCAGTGGGGGTGGTAGATGCCATTGAGTGAGTATGTGTACTGTGTGGCCATCACATTCAAAATGACTGAATGAACAGAACAACAAATCTGCATCAAATTTTGCATTAAGCTTAAACATTCCTCCTTGGAAAATATTCAGATGATTCAGAAGGCTGTAGCTATGGGCAACTGGTGGTTGGCAGCTTCATCAGGACATCACCTGCTCATGCATGACATCTCGTGCAGAGTTCTTTGGTAAAATTTCAAATCACCCAGGTGACTCAGCTCCTCTACAGCACAGATTTAGTGTCCTGTGACTTATGCCTTTTTTAAAAATGAAAACCACCTTTGAAAAGGGAAGAGATTTAAGACTATCAATGAGATTCGAGAAACTACAATGGGGAAGCTGATGGCAATTGAGAGAACTGTGTGAGGTCCCAAGGTACTTACTTTGAAGTGTACTGAGGTGTCATTGTCCTATGTACAATGCTTGTTGCATCTTGTATCTTCTTCAATAGATGTCTCTATTTTTCATGTTACATGGCTAGATACCTTCTGGACCTCATATAATGTAAATATGACTTGCACCATAAAATTGCTATAGTTGGTATTTTGAATATAAAGGTCAAGGTCATTTAATGGGAAACCACAACTTTATAAACTGGACTAAAAATATCCAACTTTTTTCCGCTTATAATAGGAGCAAAAAATTACTCTATGAAATTAAGTTTTGCCCAGTTATGAAAATCAACCTGTATTAACTTGATTTGCTATATAAAATATTATTGTAAACTTAGTGGCTTAAAACAGTGCACATTTACTATCTCACAGTTACTATGGGTCAGGAGTGCAGCATAACAGCTTAGCTGGTCCTCTGCAAGGAAACAGTGAAGGCACCAGGCTGGCCTGGGTTCTCATCTGAAGACTTGAGTGTTCTCAGAATTCAGTTCCTTGAGGCTACAGCATGCAGGGCTCCAGTTTCTTGCTGTCATTTGGCTTGGAGGCATCCCTCAGCTCCCAGAGGCTGTCCTCAGTTCCTGGCCACATGGGACTTCCATCAAGGCCACTTGCTTCTTCAGAACAAGCAAAGGAGAAAATTTTCTTGCAAAATGGAGGTCACAATTTTATGCGACATAATCATGTGAGTGACATTCCATCAGTATTGGCTAAAGTTCTAGGTCCTGCTCATACTCCACGGGAGGGAATTATACAAGTGCATTGATATGAGGAGCTGGGGGTCCTGGGGCCACTGTTGAGTCCGCCTGCCACATAAGCATCTGTCCAGAAGTAAAAGACATATTAACATACCAGTAAAGAAAGCTAATATGATCATTTCACAAGATATCCATATATTCAATTATTATGTTGTACATTCAAGCTTATGCCATATTTATGTATTAACAAAATAGAAAGAAAATAAATTACAAAAAACAAAAACAAATAAAACCAAAACCAAAACATGACAAAATAAAAAGAAAGCTAATGGGTTTTGTTTAGACTTCTCATCCCCTTCAATGTTAAGCGTCATATAGAAAGTCCCTATATTCACAAATAAACTGCTATCACATTAGAGAAAAAGTGCCCAGAAACTCACTGGATATAAATTTGTCGCTTGCAATTTTGTTTAGTCTAATTTTATGAGTAACTTTATCAGAAATTTGTATTTTGGTGCTTTTGTTTCATGATGTTCAGGCTACTGAAAGCAAAAGTTTTACCCACACAGACACCAATTTCTCTGTTAATTACTGATTAAGAATATTTCTAAAGGTGGCAACCCATGCCAATTAATATCACACTTTACAGGAAGGAATGAAAAGAGGACTTGTCTTTTTCGGAAGATGGCGTCGGAGTAGGAAGGAGCAGATTTGGCTTTTCTCTGCTCAGGGGAGAAAATCCTGACCCATGTATGGAGTAGAAAGGCAAGCAACCAACATATTTCAGCATTTTTGAAAACAGAGGACCAAGGATTGTGGCAGGACCAAAAGAACAAAGAACAGATCCTAAGGGGAGTGCTGCAGCAAGGTAGGGTCCCAGGACAAGCGTGTGGTCCCAGGGCTGCAGCCCCAGGCCCGGGGCCGCTGCTGGGTTTACCATAGGGTTCTTGGGAGAGAGCCAGGTCAACTGCTCCCTCCCCAGCCGAGCAAGGTCTGAGTGGCTCTGGGAGGAATCCAGGTGCTGGCAAACACATGGGGACGGTGAGCACCTTTTGGAGGCGGTAGACACCAGAGGGGCCGAGTCGAGCAGCAGACCGGGACTCCCACGGTCACCCGTCTGGCTGGAGCTTTGGCGGTGGGAGAAGCCAGGCCACTGTGGGGAGCGGCGGGCTTGAAAGGGAGGAATTCCTCAAGAGGAAGGAGTGAATAGGCACAGACACTGTTTGGGGAATTCTCCTAAAGTGATCAGTGGCTACAGCCTGTCTGCTACCCAGCTGTGGGCACACTGGTGGACACAGACGGGCGCACCAGCGGTCGGGCCCACTGGCGCACGGGCGCGCCTGCAAGGAGAGCATCCCCACACACCAGCCCACAGCAGTAACCCTGGGGAAAGACCTGATTCCCACACCCAGGGCCCAAAGCTGAGGAGCCAGTGCAAACTTCACTGGCCAAGGAAGAAAAGCCAAACAAATCATCCTTCAGCCTGCCTCAACCAGCAAGAGCAGAAAAACTGGTTTGGCCACTTTGAAATCAAGAGACTTTTAATTTGATTCTATTTTTTTTAACAATTTTTAATTTTTTAAGTTTTATTGTTTTTATTCTCTTTTGATTTCTTTTTCCTCTCTTACCTGATTTCTTGTTTTATTCCTTCCTCCTTCCTGTCCTCCAATTTTATCTCTTCTTCCTTCCTTTGTTTGCCTTTTCTATTTTTTACTTTTTAAAATTTTTTCCTAAATACCTACAAGTGAGACAAAATCCTGGATCTGTGAAAAGACCAAAGTTGAACCCAAAGAAGGGGCATCACAACAGCTGGGACAGTGAGATAAATGTCACTCTGCTATTACAGAGAGCCTGCAAGTTATTGCATATTTGTATTATTATTATTTTTCCAGTGTTCCCACATCTTTTTTTTTTTTAACAGTATTTGTATATCCCTCTTCTTTTTGTATAGCCTGCTTTGCTAGGCTGGATATATTGTATGACCTGACAGCTTTCTCCTGATATCTCTTTCTATACTGTATTACTAATCTACTGTCCTTTAACTCACCTGTGTCCCATCAGCACACTACTCGATGTTCTGTACTCCCTATTCTTGTTAACTAGATCTCATAGACTCTGCCATATGAATGTTGCCATAATATTATTGTAAATAACTGCTGTTCCATGCAATTGTAATTACTTCACAACACCCCCCCCCCCCCCCCCAGATCGTAGCCCATTTCAAAGTTTCCTGAAATCTATTACTGTAGTGGTTAACTCTATTCTCTCACACACTACACCTATTTACTATCCTTTACTCTCACCTTACCCCAGAATCTGACCGCCCACAACCTCCCTGCTTTATAGATCCAACTCACAATCCTTCCTTCCCCAAGAAGAGTCTTATCTTCTTTCCATCCTTTCTAAAAATCAGCTAGCTGGGTGGAAGACCACAGTTAACACTATACATAGTGAAAGGATCTCCTATATCTTCCCTACTTGCTACTACTGTAAATAGCATAGAATTCTCTGTTGCTGTCTTAAACCATTTTGCCTTCCCCCTCCAACTGATGACAAAAAAGAATAGGTGGAGGAGGTGAACACCAGGATACCCACTGGAAGAGGAAACCCAACAACAAAGGAACCACTAACAGATAACAGCAGAAGAAAGTGAAGGAGGGAGTAGTAACCACACAAACCTCAATCCAGGACTTATCTGGAAATACAACTAAACAATAGAGACAGTACCCAATACAAACAACTGAACAAGATTTCTTTAAACCTTGTACACACAGAAGAACCAGCTTCAACACAACCTGCCCTCACCAGCACAACAAAATACAGAAGGTGGTGGACAGAGTGACCCACATTTAACCAGCTGGTGGGAAGGAACCACCAAAGAAAGACTCAACAACAATCAAAACCCAAAGGCAAACACAAAGCCAACTTAAACGACATCCCAAGACCAGTGAGCTTGGGGGATCAAGGAAACAGCACCACTGAAACTCACTGCTACTCTACTAAAGAAGTTCACAACATAAACCCAGGGAGCCAGAACAGATCAATATAAGAAGCTGAGGCAAACAAGAAGAGTCTCACAAACAATGGGAAGACAAAGAAATACTCCCCAAATGAAAGGAAAGGAGGAAGCCTCAAAAAGAATGCTAAATGAAACAGAGGCAATTCAACTATCAGATATTGAATTCAAAGCAGTGATTGTCAGGAATCTCAATGAGCTCACAATGAGCTATGAGAAACTACAGGGAAGCTACAATGAACTCAATGAAAACTACATCAGCATAAAAAAGGAAATAGAAACTCTCAACAAGGGCCAAGAGGAAATGAAGAATACAATTTCTGAACTGAAGAACACAGTAGAAGGAATGAAAAGCAGGATCGATGAAGCAGAAGATCGGATCAGCGAGCTAGAGGACAAAGTAGAAGCAAACACCCAGAAAGAGCAAGAAAAGGAAAAGAGGCTCAGAAAAAATGAAGAGGGATTAAGAGAAATGCAAGACAATATGAAACGTAATAATATCCGTATAATAGGGATACCAGAAGGAGAAGAAGAAGAACAAGGGATAGAAAACCTAGTTGAACAAGTGATGATGGAAAACTTCCCTAATTTGATGAGACAAAAAGTCACACAAATACAGGAAACACAGAGAGTCCCAATCAAGAGGAACCCAAAGAGGCCCACCTCAAGACACATCGTAATTAAAATGGCAAAATTTCAAGACAAAGAGAGAATCTTAAAGGCAGCAAGGGAGAAACAGGAAGTAACATACAAGGGGGCCCCAATAAGGCTAACAGCTGACTTCTCAATGGAAACACTCCAAGCCAGAAGAGAATGGCAAGAAATAATCCAAGTAATGAGAACCAGAGGCCTGCAACCACGACTACTTTACCCAGCAAGGCTCTCAATTAAGATAGAAGGCCAAATAAGAAGCTTCTCAGACAAAAGAAGTCTAAAAGAATACACCTCCACTAAACCAGCTCTGCAAGAGATGCTAAAGGGACTGCTTTAAGGAAAGAAAGGAAAAGAGAGAGTGAGAGAGGATCACACGTACATAAAAGGCAATGAATAAGTACCTATCAATAATAACCTTAAACGTAAATGGATTAAATGCTCCAATCAAAAGACATAGAATAACTGATTGGATAAGAAAACATGACCCACACATATGCTGTCTACAAGAGACCCACCTCAGGATAAAAGATCTGCACAGGTTGAAAGTGAAGGGCTGGAAACAAATTTTCCAAGCAAATGGACAGGAAAAAAAAAGCCGGGGTAGCAATACTCATATCTGACAAAATAGACTTCCAAAGAAGGGCAATAAAGAGAGACCCAGAAGGTCATTTCATAGTACTCAAGGGAAGAATTCACCAAGAAGACATAAATGTTGTAAATATATATGCACCCAACATAGGAGCACCCAAATACGTAAAGAAAATCTTAGAGGACTTCAAGAAAGATATGGACAGCAACACAATTATTGTGGGGGATTTTAACACCCCACTATCAAAAATGGACAGATCTTCCAAACAAAATATCAACAAAGATATTGTGGCATTGAACAATACCCTAGACAAACTAGGCTTTACTGATATTTACAGAACCCTCCATCCCAAAGAAGCTAAATACACATTTTTTTCAAATGTACATGGAACATTTTCAAAGATTGACCACATGATAGGATACAAAACAAGCCTCAACAAGTTCAAAAAAATTGCAATCATACCAAGCAATTTCTCAGATCACAAGGGACTGAAACTAGAAACCAACCCCAAGGAAAAAACCCAAAACACTCAAATTCATGGAGATTAAACAGCATGCTATTAAACAATGAATGGGTCAAGAATGATATTAGGGAAGAACTCAAATGGTTTTTGGAAACAAATGAAAACGAACTCACAACAATCCAAAACTTATGGGACACAGACAAGGCAGTCCTGAGAGGGAAGATCATAGCGATACAGGCCCACCTAAAAAAGTTAGAAACATTTCAAACAAACAACCTAACCCTACGTCTACAAGAACTCGAGGAACAACAACAAAGACAGCCCAGAGCAAGCGGAAGGAAGGAAATAACCAAGATCAGAGCAGAATTAAATGACATAGAGACTAAAAGCACAATTCTAAAGATCAATGAATCCAAGAGTTGGTTCTTTGAAAAGATAAACAAAATTGACAAGCCTTTAAGCAGACTCATCAAGAAAAAAAAGAGAGAAAACCCAAATAAACACAATCAGAAACGAAAGAGGAGAGATTACAACAGATACCACAGAAATACAAAGGATTGTAAGAAATTACTACAAAGAGCTGTATGCCAAGAAATTTGAAAACCTAGATGAAATGGACAAATTTCTAGAAAAATATAATCTTCCAAAACTCAAAAAAATGGAAGCAGAAAGCCTAAACAAACCAATAACAGCAAAAGAAATTGAAACAGTAATCAAAAAACTCCCAACACACAAAAGCCCTGGACCAGATGGTTTCACAGGAGAATTCTACAAAGCATTTAAGGAAGAACTAACACCTATCCTTCACAGACTATTTCAAAAAATCCAAAAAGATGGAAGACTCCCAAACTCTTTTTATGAAGCCAACATCATCTTAATTCCAAAACCAGATAAAGACACAACAAAGAAAGAAAACTACAGGCCAATATCGCTGATGAACATTGACGCTAAAATCCTCAACAAGATACTGGCAAACCGCATCCAACAGTACATTAAGAAGATCACACACCATGACCAAGTGGGATTCATTCCAGGTATGCAAGGATGGTACAATATTCACAAATCAGTAAATGTAATACATCACATAAACAAAAGCAAAGACAAAAACCACATGATCATATCAATAGATGCAGAAAAAGCATTTGATAAGGTACAGCACCCATTTATGATAAAAACACTCAGTAAAGTGGGAATAGAGGGAGTATTCCTCAACATAATAAAGGCCATATATGAGAAACCTACAGCCAACATTATACTCAATGGGCAAAAATTAAAATCTTTTCCACTAAGAACAGGAACAAGACAAGGCTGTCCACTTTCACCACTTCTATTCAATATAGTACTGGAAGTTCTAGCCACAGCAATCAGACAAGAAAAAGAAATAAAAGGAATCCAAATCGGAAAGGAGGAAACAAAACTGTCACTGTTTGCAGATGACATGATCGTGTACATAGAAAATCCTATAGACTCCACCAAAAAACTGCTTGACCTAATAAATGAATTTGGTAAAACAGCGGGATACAAAGTCAATATCCAGAAATCAAAGGCATTTCTGTATACCAACAATGAAACAGCAGAAGCAGAAATCAAGAAAAAAATCCCATTTGAAATAGCAAAAAGAAAAATAAAATACCTAGGAATAAACCTAACCAAAGAGGTAAAAGACCTGTATTCAGAAAACTACATAACACTGAGGAGAGAAATCAAGGAAGACACAAACAAATGGAAGCATATACCGTGTTCATGGATTGGAAGAATTAATATCATCAAAATGTCCATACTACCAAAAGCAATTTACACATTCAATGCAATACCTATTAAAATACCAATGGCATATTTCACAGACATAGAACAAACACTTCAACAATTTATATGGAACCATAAATGACCCCAAATAGCTGCTGCAATTTTGAGAAAGAAGAGTAAAGTAGGAGGGATCACAATACCTGACACGAAACTATACTACAAGGCCACTGTAATCAAAACTGCCTGGTACTGGCATAAAAACAGGCACATGGACCAATGGAACAGAACAGAGAGCCCAGAAATAAACCCAAGTCTCTACGGTCAATTAATATTTGACAAAGGAAGCAGCAACATAAAATGGAATAAAAATAGCCTCTTCAACAAATGGTGTTGGGAGAACTGGACAGCTACGTGCAAAAAAATGAAACTCGAGCACCAACTTACACCTTATACAAAAATAGATTCAAGGTGGATAGAAGACTTAAATATAAAGCGTGACACCATTAAAGTCCTAGAAGAGAACGTAGGTAG